>NC_133660.1:1134354-2340611 GCF_037893015.1 Macrotis lagotis | reverse complement strand
CCTGATTAATTCATTTTTCTACTCCTCTTAGCAACAGATTTATACTTACTTTTCTCTTCTTCATCCTTGCATGGCATGTCCTGCCCCTTCCCTGTCATCTCTGCTGAGAATCTTGCCACAAACCTGACTAAAAAAAGAATTTGAAACAATTTCCCATCTTCCCTTCTTCACATACCATATCACTGAGTTCTCCACTACTTTCTCTTTTACTTCTTTCTCAGATGAAGACAGTCTAATCTCTCTTCATGAACTCATGATCCCCTCTACTACTGCTTTTTTTCTCTAGCTGATTTTTCTCTCTTGTTCTCATTCCCTCATCTCCTGACTCTTCCCCTAATACCCATCAGCACACCACCAGGATTTTGCCTAATCTCCTTACTATCTATACAATGTCTCTTATATACATTACCTTTTTTTCCCACTCATACAGTCACTCATGTTCAGATCTTCATTATCTTTCTTCTGGACTAATGCAAAAATCTAAAATGATCTCCCTATCTCAGGTCTCTCCAGTCCATTTCACATTCAGAAAAATCAAAGTGATTTCTTCTAAAGTGTAGGTCTACCCATGATTATTCCCTACTTAACAAATTCCATTGTTCTGGGTGAAAAAATTCTATTTTATCTTCTCACACTTTTACTTTCCTCTATCTAGTCTTCATTCTAGTTACACTAGCCTGTTTGTTATATCTTGTTATATCTCTCTATTGTCTCTTATTCTTTATACAGGCTCTTTTACATTCCTGAATGAACTCCCTCTGTACCTTTGCTTCTGAACTTGCAAGAAATTCAGCTTCTGAAGGAAGCCTTTTCCTATCTCCTCATGCTAATGCCTTCCCTTCTGAGATTACCTTCCATTTACCCTCCCTCCATCTTTCTATCTCTCCCTTCTTTTCTACCTATCATTCCCCTCCACCCCTCTCCCTAATTTCTTCACTCTCATACACACACACACACACACACACACACACACACACACACACAGAAATGTGAGTGATATATATTACACCTAATTGTTTTGCTTTTTTAACCTTTTTTCTTCTATTTGAATATGAACTCTGTGAGCATAGGAATAATTTTTACATTTCTTCATAACCCCAGGGCTTAAAACATTGCCTGACATAGAATAAATGATTAATTAAAGCTGATTTTTCTGGTTCAAGGATAATCTGTCTGAGGAGTCTTTTGATTTCCTCCACTGTTACATTCCTCCCTCCTTAAGTTACCTTGTATTTATCTTGTTAATATGTGTAAACCTATATGTTTATATAGGTACATGCTCTCTCCTTCATTAGGATCTAAGATTGTTAAAGGCAGAGACAAACTTTTGTCATTGTCTACCTAATGTTTAACTAATGATATTCTGCCTCCAGTTAAGAAGAATATGAATCATTCCCCATCTGATAAATGATCAAATGAGATTAATAGGTAATTTTCAGTTAAAGAAATCAAGGATATCTACTAGGACATCAAAAAGTGCAAATCATAATTGATTGGAGAAATAAAACTTAAAACAACTCTGAAGTTCACCCCCCACACATGCCTATCAAATGGGCTTTTATGACAGAAAAGGAAAATGGTATATTTTGCATGGGTTGTGGGGAAAATAAGATGCTAAGATACTGTGGGAATTGTGAACTGATCCAGCCATTCTGAAAAATAATTTGAAACAAGGCTAGAAAAATGTGCATACACTTTTGATCTAGCAATAGCACTAATAGGCCTATATACCAAAGACATAAAAAAATTAAAAGATTTTTATGTCTAAAATATATTTGTAACAGTTGTTTCTTTTCCTTTTGTGGTGGTAAGACTGAAAATTGAGGGGGGATGGATGTCCCATCAATTAGGGTATGGTTGAACAAGATGTGGTAATATGATTGTGATGGAATACTATTATCCTGTAAGAAATGATGGGCCTGATACTTTCAGAAAAACTTGGAAAGATTTACATGACCTGATAAAAAAATAATGTGAGCAGAACCAGGAGATTAGTAATAATGAATGATGCTCAACTATGAATGATTTAGCTATGCTAAGCAAAACAATGATTTAAGATAATTCCTAATGACTCATGATGAAAAAAATGCTATCCACCTGAAGAGAAAGAATTGATGGAGTCTGAATGTAGACTAAACTATTTTTAAATTTTCTTTTTTCTTTTTTTGGCCAGTTTTCTTTCACAACATAACTAATAAAAACATATTTTGCATGACTGCACATGTATAACCCATACCAAATTACTTCTCTACTAAGTAGAAAAAGTAGTTGAGAATTCATAACTCAAAAAGTTTTTAAAAAGTTAAAAACTTCATATTTAATTGGAAAAAAGAAAATATGTGATTTATTTTAATCCTTACAAAAGTCCTGAGAATTAAAGAATGCTTTAAAATGGGTGTATATATAGCATATCCTCCCTCCCATATTTATTATAAAGATAAAATGAGAAAATATTTGCAAAATCCTATGAAACCTTTAAAGGACAATATAAATTCCATTGTTATTATAACAGATAATTCTGAGTGAGAGAGAGGAGAAGATATACTTGGAAATGAAGGTTATATAAAAATACATCAATTTTGTATATTTCTATGGAATGCAATCAAGATAATTAGTTGGTTTGGTTGATAGAATGCTGGACCTGGAGTCAAGAAGACATGAATTCAAATTTTGTCTGAGACACTTACTTCTTGTGTGGATCTGAGCAAGTCACTTAATCTCTCTCTGCATCAGTTTCCTCAGGTATTAGAAAAAAGATAATAATAGCATCTACCTCCCAGGGCTATTATGAAGATGGAATGAGATATTTGTAAAGTGCTTTGCAAACCTTAAAGTAGAAAATAAATGTTGTTATTAATATCAGAACTATATTTATATGCTATCCTTATATCGATGTTTTATATATAATACACATTCTAGTTTTGGAAAATATGACATAACTTTATATATGCATATTATATATTTGCTCTATGGTTTTGCTGTTAGGTCAGGAAGAAGAGAATAAATTTTAACTATAAACATAGATACAAAATCATCTCTGCAAGCAGTGTTGGTTGACCGAACCCTACCTACAGTTAGCCCTGGAAATCTAGCTAGAAAGATTTCCCATTTTTATTTACAAAAAGATCTTTCTGGTTCAAATCATTATCTCTCCTCTGCTACCATAAAATTCAATGGAGCGCTTCACTTAATTGTTATATATTTTCTCAACTTACTTTTTTAATTTCATATTTCTCAATTTGTTAAAAATCATTAAATCTATGGGGGGATATTTGCTATCTCAAGGGAAATAATGAGAGAAAAGTGAGAATCAGAGGGAAATAAGAATTGGCACTTTAAATATAGAGAAGTCGTGATCAACACTATTTGGGATTGACTAAATAAAGTATTAATTTTAAAAAAGGAGATCAGAAGAACAGATTAGTTAAGACATCAGTTTCAATAATCCAGTGTTCAATAAACCAAGAAAAGAAACTATTGATGCACTTCATATTTGACTATTGAAAAACTGAAAAGCAGTTAAGAAAAACATATATATCTTGTATTTGACAGTAATCTTTCACCTCTGTTCTTTACACACCATTTCTTTCATTTCTAGAATACATTGGTTTTCTAATCTCAGTCTCTTAGAATTGCTAGCTACTCTGGAAAACCTATCTTCACCCCCTCCATTCACCATTTATTGAGGCTTTTCTGGTAGAAAATGTATTGTAAACATCTTATATTTATTTTGATGTGTATGCATTATTGTATCTTCCCAGTATAATATAAGGTCCTTGAAGCAGTTGTTTCATTTTTGCCTTTGTACTATATCATTTAATACAGTGCCTGACATATTGCAGATGCTTAATAAATACATGTTGATTGATTGAATAGATTAATTAGGGTGATTGAGTGAATGAATGAATTAGTGTGAATGATGTTGTAAGAATGAAAAAAAACTCTGCATAAAGAATGAGATCAAGAATGACTTCCTATGTGATGACTCCAACAGTACAGATGGGAAAAAAACAATAATATGATACTGAACAGGGGCGGCTAGGTGCATAGTGGATAAAGCACCGGCCTTGGAGTCAGGAGTACCTGGGTTCAAATCTGGTCTCAGACACTTAATAATTACCTAGCTGTGTGGCCTTGGGCAAGCCACTTAACTCCATTTGCCTTGCAAAAACCTAAAAAAAAATATGATACTGAGCATTTCAATTTCAAAAGTATTTAAGTGTTGCAGTCAAGCAAGCATTAAGTACTTACAAAGTGTCAGACAGTAGGCTAATCTCTGGGTAGAGAAATACAAGCAAAAAGAGAGAATAGCTGCCCTCAGGGAGATTTCATTCAATTGGGAAAGACAACAAATACAACAAATTGGTTCTTATCCTTTGTAGGACATTAGTCCTTAATCACCATATTTCAGACAAAGGCAGTGTGTCTGACTATGGCTGATCAGAACAATAGGAGCTGGAAATGCTCTACCATAGGTTGGGCACAAATAGTCCTTGTGAACACATGGGGTAGGTACTTTGAGCTGCTTCTTTTTTGCCTTCCTCACAGAGTGCAGCCCTCTCACTGATAAGGGCCTATACTGGGCACTCCTGTGCCAGTGTCTCCCACAATGTACAGTCAATCTTAAAATTCTTCAATTAGAGCTTTAAGGTGTCTTGTGTATCGGTTCTGACCCCCCCCTTACCATTTGCCCTGTGTGAGTTCCCCCAAAATATATTTTTTTTTGGCAAGTGTAGGTCTGGCATTCTAAATAATGTGTCCAGCCCATCGTAGTTGTACTCTCTGTAGTAATGCTAGGTAGTTTGGAATTCTAGGTAGTTTAGCTTGAAAAAGGACCTTGGTGTCTGGTATCTTCTCCTCCAGGTGATCTTCAAAATCTTCCTAAGACAATGTAAATGGAAGCAATTAAGTTTCCTGACATGATTTCACAGGCATAAAGAAATGAAATTAACACAACAGCTCTGTAGACCTTCAGTTTGGTAGTCAGTCTAATACCTCTTCTCTCCCATACTTTCTTTCAGAGTCTTCCAAATACTGAGCTAGCTCTGGCAATGTGAGTGTCTCATTGTCAATGTACCTCCTTGGAAAGGACACTGCCACGTTAAAGTAAAGTTGTCCACAGTACTTAAAACTTCTCCATTTGCTGTAATCAATGGTTCCACATACGGATGGTGTGGTCCTGGCTGATGGAGCACCTGCTGACTGATGGAGCACAAGCAGCAGAGAATTGATCCATAATTTGTTGCATTTCAGTTTCAGAAGCTGCACTGAGTCCACAATCATCTGCATACAGAAGATTCTGCCCCAACACTCCCTCCACATCGCTTTTGGCTTAAAGCCTTTTCAAGTTAAAAATTTGCCATCAGTACTGACCTTGAGGCCATGTTCATTCTTAGGGAAGACATTTTCTATAACAAGACTGAAAACATCATGCTAAAAGAGTGAGGAATCAAAAACACAACCTTGTTTCAATCCATTGGTGACTGGGAAATCTTGAGAGCATAGTCCACTATCTAGAACCTAGGCATGCATGCTGTCATGGAACTGACATACAATACTGAGGAACGTTTGACATTATTTTGACATAATTTTCCATAAACCCTCATGACTGACAGTTTCAAAGGTTTTGATCAGATCTACAATTGATGTATACAGATCTCTGTTCTATTCCTGGGCCAAAGATCTATGGAGCATCTCAACTACTTAGTGCTGACGGATCCACATTGATGAATAATAGGGACATGATCCTAGAGAGAGATGGGCTGAATACTTTCATGATGTTCTTAACAGTCTTTCATCAATCAATGCAGAAACCACTGACCTTATCTCATGTTGAAGTCAATCAGTCCCTAGCTGAAATTTCAACTGAAGAAGAGATTTTTAATGCCATTAGGCTCCTTTCAAGTGGCAAAGCACCTGGTGCTGGTTCTATTCCAACTGAGATCTATAAAGACAGGGGTCCACTGCTCATCCAAAAACTGATTGAAATTTTCCAGGTTATAGAGCATGAAGAGGTTATCCCCCAAGAATTCAAGGATGCTTCCATAGTCCATTTTTACAAAGATAAAGGGAATAGGTTGTCCTGTGACAATCACAGAAGTATTTCTCTTTTAGTCATTGCTGCTAACATTCTTGCCAGAGTCCTTCACAATAGACTGATCCTTCACCTGGAAGTTGGTCACCTGTCTGAGAGCTAGAGTGGCTTCATAAATGGTTGAGGAACAGTTGATAAGGTGTTTAATGCTTGACGAATCCAGAAAAATAAAAGGGAAGCAGAGGTGGTTAGGGTGGCTAGAGAAATCAGGAAATTTATAGGTGGAGCCAAGAGAAAAACAGAGCAGTGAACGTGGTTGGGCTAGACGTTTCCTCAGAAGGGAGTGTTGAGAGGAACTCATTCAGAGGACAGGACTTCAGGGGAAGAGGGATGTTTTGAAATTATAATGACAAAATTGTTCTGTGCAATTACACTTTACTATTAGTTATAGGACAAATGTTAGTTTTGCTAAATTGTATTTCCTTACTAAATATTTTGTTACTTTGTAATATTTAGGAATGAATGTGATATAAAACCAAAATGAGTTTAAAAATTCAATGAAAGAAAAAAGATAATAATTATAATATTTTCCTAATATGGTTTTTCATTTAAAATTTTATATGACTTTCTTATGTACTAAAACAAGAATAGATTGGTATAGAATCAGGTAGATCTCATAGGTCAGCAATTTCTTTTTTACAAATGAGGAAACTGATCCCTTGGGAGATAAAATTGAAGGAGGGAACTGTGAGCACAGAAAAATATTGTAATTTCCTTTTTGTATTAAAACAAATGTTATAATTTTTATACTGTTAAAATGTTCTTGATTCTATATTGATTTTTTTAGAAAATTCATTTAGGCAATATCTCCAGCAGCAGATATCTCTATGGTTATCCATATGTCTGGGCTTAGTGGTCACATTGTCTGACAATGGACCCTTGGGGTGGTGGCAAGTGCAGTGTATAGTAAATGCTACTCATGGATGGTCGCATAGGTGTGACTAGGATTATGGCAGTGCATAGTATCTTATGACAGATATGCCCCTCCTCAAGCACCACCCCCATTCTTCCTACCACAGAAGTATATTTAAAGAAGGTTCAGCCCTAGGACTCTCTTTGTTCCCTATATGACTTGACCAGACAGCTGCCATTCAGTTTTCTTTTCCCATTCCTTTTTCCAGGCTAGATTCATGAGATCCCAGCTCCATGCAGTGTGTTCCATGTTGATCTAAACTCGGTCACCATCTAATGGCTGCTTCCTTTCCCTTTCCTTTTTCCCTTTCTTAACTTAAAATATTTAGCTATTCTCTGTTTCTTTGCTTAACCTATCTCCTTTAGAACTCACTTTTTTTACCTTATTAAACTTAACTTGTACATTATTATCTTGTTAGAAACTCATCTTCTTTCACAGCTTGTAATTGTCACTTTTTGCTTAACCTTTCTATTTTATAAAGAAAATGATCTTCTTTTCCTTGTTAAAGAATCAAAACTTGATTCGCCACATGATTACTTTCTCTCTCATTAGGGTAGGGATCAGTGGTTTTCTGCCTTCATTTTAGTCTTTTTTCCCCCTTTAGCCCTTAGCAATACTGAAACTTATTATGTTGCTGCTTCTCCAAGAAGCTTGTGAACTTTTTGTAGTAGCCTGTAAACTTTTTGTGCAACTTGTGAATTAAAGTCTAAACCTTTCTTATCTCCCTGAGTAAGAGAGTTTGGTAATTTCATCACTCAAAACAAACTACAGGTATTCCTCTCAGATTTCTCCACCCTAACTGTTTTGGCAGCAAAACGAGCTGCCCAAAAGCCTATAGAGAAATAGGAATTGATATGACCCTTAAATCCAGGAATACCAGTCCAGTCAATTTTGACTATTCTGTGTTGCATGTTCACATTTCAATCTTAATTATCAATAAAAATTTTAAAACAAAAACTTGCAAATTAAAAAAATAATAGCCTCATAGTTGGGGTTGAAGATGATTTGGATGTTTTTATACTTTAAAAAGTTAATTAATGAATTATCTGAAAATGTCACAAAGAGAGGAAGGTGGTGGAGTAGAAAAATCTACAATTTTGAAGTCAGAGAGCTTCGGTTCAAAATTCTAGCCCCTTCATTTACTATTTATATGACCAATATATAAAAACTTTATTATTCCCCTTATAGAAAGATATTTATTTTGGAATCATACTACTCTAAGATATAATACCTATACACAATGGGATTTAAGAAATCTGGTATTGAATGAGAGAGAGTGCTTATATGGTTATAGGTATACTGCCTTGTTCTGAAAAGGATAATAATTAGTTTGTCCTGTCTTGTGCCATTCAACCAGCTTAAGCATTGAAAAGCCCAGTTTATAAAATCCATGCTGTTATCAAATGGAAACTGAGCATGATTACCATCATCATCATTGTCAACAACATCATCATCATCATTGTCATTATTTCCAGAATCTATATTGAGATTACCATATATCTGGAACTTTGCTAAGAAATTTACAATTATTATCTCATTTAAACCTCACAACAACCCTGGGAGGTGGGTACCATTATTGTCCACATTCAAAAATGAGGAAACTGGAAGCAACCAAGGATAAGAGGCCTTCCCAGGGTCATAGAGCTAGAAAGTGTCTCATTCTAAATTTGAACTCATTTCTTCCTGATTCCAGGCTAGGGTAATATCTATTATGGCTCTTAGTTGTATCAAAGGGATAAATATGTCATGAACAGCAGCTCTCTCATCATATAGAATCCATTTTCAAACCTAGCATGTCTATTTTTTTCTGCAAGGCCCTTTTTTACCTCTCAAGATAACATATTACACCTTTCTGTAGCTCCTTTGTTACTAATGGAAGTAGTTCATTTGTGAAGTAAAAGAAAAGTAAATGTAAGAAAAAGTAAAACATAGAAAATACATTATCAATCTGGAAAAGGCACAGTGATAAAGACTACCAACCACACATCTATACATACATGTGTATATATGTACAAATATATGTGTGTGCATATATACATGCATATGTTGTGATATTTAAAATGTATGAGAGATATATTTGAGCTAATTAATAATTCTATTAATAGTGTAACAATAATAGCATATTTATAACAAAATGAGTCAGTGACACTCTCAAATGCCAATTAGTGGGCATTCCTGAGGGTGGCAATCAACTCTGACTACCTAACAATTAATGAGAATGAATATTACAATGAAAGATGGACCTATTCTAATGAAACTCTGAGGATGTAACTTTTAAGTATGGCATCTATTTTTAAATTCCCCAGCCTTGGGCAATCTAATAAAATATTTTATTCACTCTCATACCTTTGTAGAACAGAACAGGCTTCCCCATCTTAGATTAAATTTCGTGTGAGGTTGAGTGAGTTCTGAACAAGACTGAGAGAAAGCTTATGCAGTCTCATTATCAGCATTGTCCTTCAGAGACTGAAAAACCTATATGCTTCTGAAAAAATCCTGATCCTAATCAATAATTGATTATTAATATGAGGGAGAAAAATAATTTTTCTCAGTTTTATATATATATATATGCATAGTGAGCTAATAATTATAATCCACATATATGGAGATTTAACAATAGTAGAAATATATAACCTTTCTGGAGCTGAGCTAATATTCCAATTTTCTGCATGACTACTGATGATAATGATATACAGTGTTCATCATCAAATTATTTTGAATAACATCTAAATAATCCATAAATATAACTGATTAAAATATTAGCATAGCTTATTACTAATATAATGTACCTTTCCATATTAAATCTTAATTACCTCTGTCCTCATACCACCTCTCCTAACCTCTTTGCTAAGCTATTTCTTGAAATTAGGGCAATCAAGGAGGAAAATGGAGATGGGTTGAAGAAAAATGGCATCAAACCATGAAACCACTTTGCACTTCTTACATGGGAGCATCTGGTCTTAAAAGAAAAAGAAAAATTAAGCTTCTAGTTCATATGATAGTAAACCAGAGGGATGAAACTAGTTTCTTCACTGAATTTCACAATTCTGAGACAATGTTAATTGTTACTCCAAAGCCTCACGTGTTGAAACATCTCTACAAACATGTTCTCTCCAGTTTAGTTAGTACAGCTGAGAAATTCTTGATTTACCTTCTGTTAATAATTTTGTCATTTAGATAGCTGCAACAACAATAAGTACAATTAGTATTCTGAAGCTGATTCTTTCCAATAGTGAAAAGTTGTTTGTAAAACAGAAATTATGAAACTGATAAAAGGATCACAGAATTTTAGGGGTATCATATAGGAATTGGCATAACAAACACTGTCATCTCTAATTTGGAAAGTTCATATAAATTATGTTTGAGGAAGGAGACG
Organism: Macrotis lagotis; assembly: GCF_037893015.1. Classification (NCBI taxonomy): domain Eukaryota; kingdom Metazoa; phylum Chordata; class Mammalia; order Peramelemorphia; family Peramelidae; genus Macrotis; species Macrotis lagotis. Next base: position 2,330,228 of record NC_133660.1, on the reverse strand, counting down.
TAGAATTCCATTTAAATCTTGAGGTATTTTTAGATGAATATGCTTAGTTATGTCTAATCATGTCTCCCATACTGTACTTAAGGGAAATTATTTTTGGAAAATTAATCTAGAGTAGAAGCAGAATCTGATGCACTATTATTGTATTGATTCCATCAGTTTAATCATGAGTCAGTATTCCAGAGACTTATTACAAAACATTTGCTTTCTGAAAGAGAGGTGAAAGACTCATAATGCAGAAGAGTTTTTCTTTGGACTTGGCTATTGTGGATATGTATTGACATGTAGACAGGAATTGAATATATATATATTTCAATGGATTTTGCTTTTCTTGTGTTCTTTATTGAGCTGGTGGAATTTGTCTTAAGAAGGTACAAAAGCTTATCTGAGCTGACTGAAAGAAATAAAACATTTTTTAAAATGGCAGCATAGGATAATATCTACAAGGCAACTACATGGAAACTGTAGATATTTTAGAAACTTTAATTCCATGAAAAATTTAGAGAATAATGAAGGACTAAATACATATAAGGTCAACAAATTTAAGAGTCTAGAATAGACAAAAAGGGCAGAGAAATAATAATGAAGTTAATGAGAGAAAGAAATACTTCTTTAAAAAAATTCAGAGAAATATTTAAAAAAGAAGCTAAAAAACAAATTAAAAGAGAGAATGGTTAAAAAAAGATTTTACTGGACTTCTTAACTAAGAGAAGGAATAAAAAATACAAGAGACAAATTAAATGATTAGATAAAAGGGAAAGAAAAGTAAAAGAGAATTAATAAGTAGGTTTTGGGGGGATCTTAAAAGGAGGGGAAGTGATCTGATGGGATCATCATTGCCTTAAAAAAGATTATGCCAAAAATAAAGGGGAGACATAATGCTGTTTAGAGAATGAAAAAATGTCATTAGAAATTAATTTAGGGAAGTATAACTTTAACATTAATAACTTTAAATGCATATGGATTAAACAGTACGATAAAGAAAAAAGAATGGCAGACTTAGATAAAGAAAATAATCTGGGACTTCTGGCCAAGGTGGTGAAGAGAAGACAGGCACAGTTCTAAAGTTTTCTGATCTTTCCCCTTGTATGACATGAAACAAACCTCTTAACAGAAATCTGACCCACAAAACCCAGAAAGAAAAGCCAGGAGAAAGAACATCTACCTAAGGATTGGTCTTCTGTAGTCATGGGTGAATCAGGGGCAGAGGGCAGATCAACCACAGATCAGCCTGATTAGCAGCTGGGAGCCTGAGGGCCAAAGAACCAGACCTGCTTGATCAGAGGTGGGGCTAAACCTTGGGGGCTTGGGTCAACTAGGGAGAAGAGGCATTGGTGTTGCTGCTGACACTCTGGAGCTTGCCAACAGGGCTGGGGGGAGAGTTCAGGTGCAGGAGAGCTGTGGGCACCATCCCTGGGCTCCTCTGGTCTGAGGAACTCTGAGTCTAAGCTTCCATTGAGGCTGAGGCCTCTTCTCAGAACAAACACAATTACAGATGTTCTGCCCCAGGCACAAGTATATGAGCAGAAGAACCAGCCCAGCTAACAACAGGAAGAGGGATGATTTCACCCCAGGGTAAAGCCCACAATTGATTGAAGGGAAAATTATTCAACAGCTTCAATTGCTCCCTCCAGGCTAAGGAAGAAGGCCTCAATCAAGGTCATAGACACTCCAGAGAAAGCAACCAGCACCTCCTACTGCCCAGATGTAGAAATTACACTCAGTGTGGAAAACCTCTAGCACCCCCTATTGCCCAGCTGGAGATATTGCACTCAGTGAGTGAAGCCTCTAGGCATCCCAACACCAAACCTCTGTGAACCAGCCTGTCCCCAACTCAAGGTCTTAGCAAAATGAAAAAAAAGGTGAGTGGAAAGGTGGATCCATAGAAAAATTCTTAGAAAGAAAAAACCCTAAGTCAGAGAGACCTAGAACCTCTGAGGAGAATATGATCTTGTCTCCAGTACAGAAAGACTTCCTTGAAGAAATAAGGAAGGAGTTTAAAAAACAACTGGAAAATTTAGGAAAAGAAACCCAAGAGAAGATTAACACCTTGCAACAAGAAAACAAATCACTGGAAAATACAAATGGACAAATACAAAAAAAGAATAATTCTCTTAGATCCTCAATTGAACAAATACAAAATGAGAATAACTCTCTAAGATCATCAATTGGACAAATACAAAATGAGAATAATTCTCTCAGATACTCAATTGGGCAAATGCAAAGAGAAAATAATTCTCTCAAAACTTCAATTGGTCAAGTGGAAAGTTCTTTCAAAGATAGAATTGACCAATTGGAAAATAAGTTGAAAAGGCAAATGAAGAAAACTCTCTAAAAAAAAAAGAATGGAGTCTGTGGAAACTAATGACTTCATCAGACAACAAGAGCATGTTAAACAAAACCAAAAAATAGAAAAAATAGAAAAAAATGTAAAATACCTCATCAGGAAAACCACTGACCTCAAGAATAGATAGAGGTGGGGCAAGCTGAGAATTATTGTAATTCCTGAAAACACTGAAGAGGAAAAAAAAAAAGCCTGGACTTAATATTACAGGATCTAGTGATGGAAAATTGCCCTGATATCATGGAACCAGAGGGCAAAGTAGTTACTGAAAGAATACATAGATCCCCTCCAGAAAAAGATCCTAAAATGGAAACACCAAGGAATATTGTGGCCAAACTCCAGAATTATCAGATAAAAGAGAAAATGCTGCAAGCAGTCAGAAAGAAACAATTTAAATACCAAGGAACAACAGTAAGGATTACACAGGATCTGGCTGCATCAACATTAAGGGATCAAAAGGCCTGGAACTAGATATTCTGAAGAGCAGCATTCAAGAATGCAGCCCAGAATCCACTATCCTGCAAAGCTGAGCCTTCTTTTTCAGGGGAAAAGATGGACATTTAATGAAATGGAAGAATTCCAAAAATTCCTGATGAAAATACCAGAGCTAAACAGAAAATTTGGACATCAAACAGGAGGTTCAAGAGACACATGAAAGGTAAAAAAAAGGGGAGGTAAAGAAAAAAACTGCTATCCAATAAAATGAAACTGGCTATATCCCAGCATGGGAAATAAAGATTCTGATAACTCTTGAGAATTGTAACTCTAAGAGGGAGAATATACCTAGCCAGAAGTGATGGACATTCATGACTTATCCATGAGACTGCTATCCAATGGGATGAAACTGGCTATAACCCTACTTGGGAGAAAGACTCTAATAACTCTCAAGAACTGTAACTCTATTGGACAGAATATACTTAGCTAGAAGTGATGGATACTCAGAATTTTCTATGACTCAGATAGAATGATTTTAAAAACACCTCCTCCTTAAAAAGGGGGACAGGAAGGAGACAGGAGGAGGGAGGGGATTGAATCGGGTAAATCTCATTACATTAAGAGGTACAAAAGACCTAGGGTAATAGAGGGTAAGAAGGGAGGAGATGAGAATCACCTGAATCTTCCTCTCATCAGACTTGGCTTAAAGCTAATTTATGCACATGTTCTACCCCAGGCACAGGTGTGTGAGCAGAAGAACCAGCCCAGCTGACAATAGGAAGAGGGATGACTTCACCCCAGGGTAAAGCCTACAACTGACTGAAGGCAAAAGTATTCAACAGCTTCAATTGCTCCCTCCAGGCTAAGGGAGAAGGCCTCAATCAAGGTCACAGACACTCCAGAGAAAGCAACCAGCACCTCCTACTAGCCAGCCTGAGAAATTACACTCAATGAGCAAAACCTCTATCACCCCCTACTGGATCAGTTATCTTAAACAATATCTTACCTTTCAAGTATTAAAAGGGGAAAAGGGGTGGGGGTACAGAGACAGGGAAGGGGGGGAGAAAAAAGGGGAACTAACAGAAGGAAGGGAAAAGAAAAGGGAAAGGGGAGGGGGGTAGATATAGGAGGGCAAACACACTGAAGGTGGCAGTATTCAGAAACAAAATACTGGGGAATATGGATAAGGGTGGGGGAAAAGGGTGAAAATACAAACAGATGGAAGATAGCACGGAGGGCAATAAAGAGTTAGTAGTTATAACTTTGAATGTGAATGGGATGAACTCTCCCTTAAAAGGTAAGCAAATAGCAGAGTGGATTAAAAGCCAGAATCCTACAATATGTTGCTTACAAGAAACTCATCTGAAGCAGAGAGATACATATAGAGTAAAGGTAAAAGGTTGGAGCAAAATACATTTTACTTCAGCTGAAGTGAAAAAAGCAAAGGTAGCAATCCTTATCTCAGACAAAGCAGCTGCAAAAAAGAGATAGCATTAAAAGAGGTAAGGAAGGAAACTTTATCCTCCTAAAAGGTACCATAGACAATAAAGTGACTTCAATACTGAATATATATATATATATATATATATATATATATATATATATATATATATACACACACATATATATGTATATGTATATGTATATGTATATGTATATGTATATGTATATGTATATGTATATATGCACCCAATGGGATAGCATCCAAATTATTAGAGGAGAAGCTGAAAGAACTACAGGAAGACATAGCTAGCAAAACTCTACTAGTGGGAGACCTCAACTTCCTGCTATCAGATCTAGTTAAATTGAATCATAAAATAAACAAGAAAGAAGTTAAGGAAGTAAATAGATTATTAGAAAAATTAGATATGGTACTTATGTAGGAAAGTGAATGGGGATAGAAAGGAATATACCTTTTTATCTGCAGTACATGGAACTTATACAAAAATTGACCATGTACTAGAACATAAAAGCCTAATGATCAACTGTAGAAAGGCAGAAATAGTGAATACATCTTTCTCAGATCACAGTGCAATAAAAGTCATATGCAATATTGGACCTGGGAGAATCAGACCCAGAACTAATTGTAAACTGAATAACTTTATTTTAAAGAGTGAGTGGATCAAACAACAAATTATAGAAAGAATTATTTCATCCAAACAACATGCCAAAACCTATGGGATTCACTCAAAGTGGCTGTCAGGGGCTATATTATATATCTTTAAATGCTTACATGAATAAATTAGAGAAAGAGGAAATCAATAGACTAAATATGCAACTAAAAAATTAGAGAAAGAACAAATTAAAACCCCCCAATTAAATACTAAATTAGAAATTCTAAAAATTAAAGGAGAAATTAACACAATCGAAGAAAAAATTATTGAATTAATAAATAAAACCAAAAGTTGGTTTTATGGGAAAAAAACCAATAAAATTGATAAACCTCTGGTCAATTTGTTTGAAAAAAAGAAGAAAACCAAATTGCTAATATCATAAATGAAAAAAGTGAACTCACCACCAATGAAGAGGAAATTAAAATAATAATTCGAAATTATTTTGCCCAACTTTATTCCAATAAATTTGACAATCTAAGTGAAATGGATGAATATTTACAAAAAAAATAAATTTCCCAGGTTAAATGAAGAGGAGATCAAATACCTAAACAGCCCTATCTCAGAAAGAGAAATTTAACAAGCCATCATTGAACTCCCTAACAAAAAATGTCCAGGGCCTGATGGATTCAGAAGTGAATTGTACCAAACATTTAAGGAACAATTGGTTCCAATTTTATATAAACTCTTTGGAGAAAGTAGGGGAAGATGGAATTCTATCTAACTCTTTCTATGAAACCAATAGAATGCTGATACCTAAACTAGGAAGAGTTAAAACAGAGAAAGAAAATTATAGACCTATCCCCTGATGAATGTACATGCAAAATTCTAAAATAGAATCTTAGCAAAATGATTACAAGTTATCACTAGGATAATACATTTTGACAAAGTAGGATTCATCCCAGGAATGCAGGGTTGGTTCAATATTAGGAAAAGTGTTAGTATAATCAATTATATCAATATGATCATATCAATAGATGCTGAAAAATCTTTTGATAAAATACAGCACCCATTCCTACTGAAAACAATAGAGTGTAGGAATAAATGGACTGTTTCCTAGAATAATAAGCAGTATCTATCTGAAACCATCAACAAATATTATATTCAATGGGGAGAGGCTAGAGGCATTCCCAATAAAATCAGGGGTGAAACAAGGGTGCCCATTATCACCACTACTATTCAATATTGTATTACAAATATTAGCATCAGCAATTAGAGAAGAAAAAGAAATTGAAGGAATTATAATTGGGAAGGAAGAGACAAAACTCTTACTCTTTGCAGATGACATGATGGTCTACCTAGAGAATCCCAAGAAATCATCCAAAAAACTACTGGAAACAATTAGCAATTTTTGCAAAGTTGCAGGAAACAAAATAAAACCTCACAAATCTTCAACTTTTCTATTATATGACTAGCAAGATACAGCAGGAAGAGCTAGAAAGAGAAATCCCATTCAAAGTAATCTCAGACAATATAAAATACCTGGAAGTCTATTTGCCAAGGCAGATTCAGAAATGTTTTGAAAACAATTATAAAACATTTATCACACAAATTAAATCAGATTTAAAACATTTATCACACAAATTAAATCAGATTTAAATAACTAGGCAAACATCATAGATAGGCTGAGCTAATATAATAGAAATGACAATTCTACCAAAACTAAACAACCTGTTTAGTGCCCTACCAATCAAAATCCAAAAAATTACTTTAATGAGTTAGAAAATGTTGTAAGTAAAATCACAAGAAGAAATAAAAAGCCAAGAATTTCCAGGGATTTAAGGGAAAAAAGTGCAAAAGAAGGTGGATTAGCCCTACCTGATCTAAATATGTATTATAAAGCATCAGTCATCAGAACTATCTGGTATCGGCTAAGAAATAGAATGGTGGACCAGTGGAATAGACTAGGTGGAATAGCAGGAAATGATTATAGTAATCCACTGTTTGAGAAACCCAAAGAGTCCAGCTATTGGGGAAAAAACTCTCTCTTCGATAAAACTGCCGGGAAAATTGGAAGTTAGTATGGAAGAAATTTAGGTTAGGTCAACACCTTACACCTTATACCAAGATAAGATCCAAATGGATACAGGATTTAAACATAAAAAAAATACTATAGGCAAACTAGAAGATGAAAGACTAGTTTACCTTTCAGAGCTATGAAAAGGGAAGCAGTTTATAGCTAAGGAAGAGATGGAGAACATCACTAAAAACAAACTAGATGATTTCGATTACATTAAATTAAAAAAGCTTTTGCATAGACAAAACAACTGTAACCAAGATCAAAAGAAATGCAATAAACTGGGAAACAATCTTTACAACTAATGTTTCTGACAAAGGACTCATTTCTAAAATATTTGCAGAACTGAGTCAAATTTTAAAAAAAATCCATTCTCCAATTGACAAATGGTCAAAGGATATGCAAAAGCAATTTATATATGAGGAGATCAAAACAATCCATAGTCATATGAAAAATTGCTCTAAATCATTACTTCTTAGAGAAATGCAAATTAAAGCTTCTCTGAGGTACCATCTCACACCTCTCAGACTGGCCAATATGACCAGAAAGGACAATGATCATTGTTGGAAGAAGGGTTGTGGAAAATCTGGAACACTATCATAACGTTGGAGTTGTGAACTCATCCAACCTTTCTGGAGAGAAATTTGGAACTATACCCAAAGGGCAACAAAAACATGCATACTCTTTGATTCTGCAATATCACTACTGGGTCTATACCCTGAAGAGATGATGGAAAAAGGGTAAAAACATCATTTATGCAAAAATATTCATAGCAGCCCTGTTTGTGGTGGCAAAGAATTGGAAATCAAATAAATGTCCTTCAATTGGGGAATGGCTTAGCAAACTGTGGTATATGTGTGTCATAGAACACTATTGTTCTATTAGAAACCAGCAGGGAAGGGAATTCAGGGAAACCTGGAGGGATTTGCATGAATTGATGCTGAGTGAGATGAGCAGAACAAGAAAAACACTATACACCCTAATAGCAACATAGGGGCAATAATCAACCTTGATGGACCCACTCATTCCATTAGTGCAACAATCAGGGACAATTTGGGGCTCTGCAATGGAGAATACCATCTATATTCAGAGAAAGAACTGTGGAGTTTGAACAGAGACCAAGGACTATTATCTTTAATTTAGGGAAAAAATTGATATCTTATTGTCTGATCTTGCTATCTCTTATACTTTATGTTTCTTCCTTAAGGATATGTTTTCTCTCTCATCACATTCAATTTGGATCAATGTATACCATGGAAACAATGTAATTGTAACAATTGCCTTCTGTGGGGGGGGGGAAGGGAAGCAAGATTAGGGGAAAAATTGTAAAACTCAAAACAAATAAAATCTTTATAAAAAAAGAAAATAATTTTGAAATACTCCTAAAAAACAATGAAATATACAGAATAAAAAGGAGGAGCCAGAACAAAATTTACTATGCATCATATGATTCCAAAAACTTTAGAGCTGCAATTATACCATCAGGCAAATAAAAATAGACAATAACAACATGAAGAGGAAAACAAAATATATAATGTTGAAATAAATTATAAACAGCAATTTTTACTTGTATTTATATCTTTAGCTCTGGACATACTTCAGATTTTACCATAGCAAAAAATAGTAATTAGTTCAAGATGTACAGACAAAAGATATAGACTCAAATACAGACTCAGAAATGAATTACCAAATAGCAAATCAAAGAATAAATTATAGGATATGTAAATAACAATGAAAAACTCTACCTCAAAAATTCCAGGCTACAGTGGAAACAGTCATCAATAGGAAAAATTATATCCCTAAAATATATGATAATGAAATTGAAAAAGAGTGGCTTAACAATCTAAATTTCCATTTAAAATAAGAAAAGCAATAATAAAATTAAAATAAGCATGAAAAAGTTGATATCAATAAATGTAGAGAATAAATATGTAATCACAAAACAGTTTATAAAATGATAAACACAATGAAAAGATAGTTCTTTCAAAGTAGAAATAAATATGATCAATTTTTAGCCAAACTAATTAATAAAATTGAAGAAAATTAAGTTAATAAATTATCAATATAAATTCAAAAGTAAACCCAAAGAAAAAATGAATGATCAACCTACTGACAACAAAAATTTAGTAGAATACATTTAAACATATGAAACAGTCAATCTAATTCAAGGTCAAATAGTAACATTAAAGAATTTAACTTCAGAAAAAGAAGAGAATTGAACAGGAACTACCAAATTCTTAGCCTGGAGTCACAAGATAATTCAATCAAATGTTTAAACAACAAATGATGCTAAAGCTCTGCAAATTATTCACAGAAAAGGAAGAAGAAACCTATCAGAATGTATTCATGAGATAAATCTAGAAATAATATTGAATCCAAGGAAGGAGAAATCATAATGAATCATTAATGAATATTAATAATTTTTAATTAATAATTTTAAGATAATTTTTAAAAAATTAGTCAAAGTTGTTAATGATTTACTCAAGAAGTCATGAGCAAAGTGGATTTATACAAGCTATTGTATATTGATCAGAATTAGGAAAACCCTCAATGTAGTTAATCATCTTCAAAATAAAAATATTCACAGCCAATGAGTATTTCAATTGTTTCAGCAAAAAACACTTTGACAGAAATTGAGGTCACTTTTATGTCATAAAAACTGCCTATCATTCATCCATCTATCTATCTGTCTGTCTGTCTGTCTATCTATCTATCTATCTATCTATCTATCTATCTATCTATCTCCACAAAAATCTTCATATATAATGAGGAAATAAAAGAAGCTGTTCCAATAATTAAAGGAGTAAAGAAAGGATGCTCATTCCACCCACCCATTATTTTGATCTAATACAAGAAATATGACCAAGAGCAGTAACACAAGAGAAACAAATTAAAATTTTTATTATTGATAAAAATTCTCAAAATAATTATAAACTCTTAAATATAGAAATATTCTCCAAATAATTAATTAGAGAAGTGCACATCAAAGTAGCCCCCTCTTTATATCCTACAAATTGTATAAGATGACAAAAGCTGTAAAAAGTCAATATTGGAGGAGTTATGGGAATGAGTATGGAAATATATTTTTGACACTATGGATCAATAACACTATTTTCAGTCACCAATTCTTTAATTCAAAAAAATGAGGCTATTCTAAGTCCTAGGGATTTGTTTTAATTTTAAGTAGAAGCTGTGATATTTGCTGTAACTATTAAGTATTTAAATAGATTCAATATCTTTGGGCCCTTTAAACATTATATAGTTTCCCTGATTAACTATTTTTTCACATCTATTTTTCTTGTAAAATTATCTGAAATCATGATTACTATGTTTACTTTTTTTTACTTCACCAGTTCCTTATCTTAATTTTGCGTGAATCTATATGTATTTCCTAAAGACAACAGAATGTTAGATATTCAACAACATAACAATCCATTCTGTTACCCTCTTCAATATTGTGAGAGTTTATTCTATTTACATTTGTTTATTATTGTTAATTGTTGATTTCCTTCCATAATGTCATTTTATATTTTTTCTGTTTTCCTCCACTTCTCTTTGCAAACAACAAAATAGTAAAAGAGAAAAGGAGTTAGTCTAATGGTTATGATATCTAAATGATTGTCTTTCTGCTTCATTGTCCCTTTCCTTTCATTCCTGATCACAGGGTTTTACTTTTATTTCCTTTCCTTTTAACCATTTCTTTACAGAACCCCAGGCAAATTTCCTGAAACTGTAATTTACAGAAGAATTTTTTGACCTGCTTGGAAGATTGAGTTTCTATAGTGTGGAATTTATCAGTCTGCTGAACCTGGAATACTGGAACAAAAAACAAATAAAAAAAATATAGGGAACTTTGCAAAAAGAGTCAACATCCTTACACATCAACCAAAAATGCTAATGAGATTCCAAGCTGAATCAAGAGAAGAATGGCATGTAGGAATTTAGTCTACTATTATAGAATAAGAAATTTACTTTGCCCAAAATCTGGGGTCATATACTATAGAAGAAGAATAAGTATCATTAGATTTTTGATTGGTTTATAAAATCTGCAGTTTGTGTCTTGTCAATTTCTGAGTTAAAAAGTAAAGAACAACACAGGCAGATTGTTGAAAATTCAAAGGAAACAACAAGGAAAATGTGGGTCTTACTATATAAGGACTGCTTGGTGGGTCTAATATACTTAATTATCTTGAGGGATTAAAAATAAGTCTCAAAAATCATGTTGAAAAGACTGATCAAGTATATTTTGCTTCAAGAAATTTCCCTAACTAAAAATACTGTCAAATCCATTTTCCCAATTCACTTCCCATGTGTTTTTGATTAACTATGAATATTTTATTTCATAGGAAAAATGATTAAATTTAAAAAAATTATAATTTTTGATCCTCATAAATTCTCATTAGATTATGTCAAAATGAAGCACTTTCTCCCTTAAGATTTAAATTTGGTTACAAAGAGAGTCTATGAGATTTGAGAGAATTCTAAAATTTGAACAATGTATTTTCCAGTATTTCATTATAAATACAAGTGTGTCAGAAATGTCTCATATTAGTTATGTTATATAATTATGAGAGTCTTCCATGGCTTTGTGAACAATGAGGACAACCTGGTTCTAAGTATCATCCCTAATAGATATCAACTCTCTGTTCTAAGGCAAATCACCTCTCAATATCTAGGTACCTTTCTAAAACTAAAAGTAGAATAAAATAAGATTTTTATTGGCAGAAGGTATTTCTTCACTGGAGGAATAATAGTAATAGTAATAATAATAATAATAATAATAATAATAATAATAATAATAATAATAATAATAATGATAGTTACTATTTATAACATTTTAAAATTGAAATTGCTTTACTTGTTAGTTCTAATCCTTACAACTACCCTGTAAGGTAGGTACTATTATTAATCCCAATTTATAGATGAAAAACTGAAACTGAAAGAGGTAAATGACTTGCCCAAGATGTTGGGAGCCAAGAACAGTAGAGAGGAGCCAAAACGTTGTCATAGTTCTCCCCAGTTTCTCTCAAAAACAACATTAAATTAAGACACTAAATGGATTCTGGAGTGAAAAAATGCACAAAAATTTGGAGGGGAGCAATTTTCTAACTTGATATATCTCATAAGGACTCCAGAAAAGGTCTGTCTTACTTGGGTGGAAGGGGAGCTCAACCCAGCACAAGGGGAGTTCTGGCAAACCAGAAGTAGGTTGTTAGCCAAAGAACAGATCAGCGACAAAGGTCCCTCATGCTGGATTAGTAGGCCAGTAACACAGCAGGCCAGTTGTGAGGCCTCCAACCCTAATGCAGAAGGCAAACTGCAAACTCTAAAACCCTATGAAGCAGGCACAACAAGGTAACTCCAGCAAACACAACAAGGCAACCCCAGCACAGTAAACCACGGGCATCTGAGGCCCCATTGAGAAAATTCAGTGACCAGGTCCATGGTCCCCAGGACAAGAAGCTCAGGAAGTTCTCTCTATGCTCAGGAACAAAGTTCAACTTTAAAAAAATGAGCAATAAGTCAAAATGAGTTCTAATCATAGAAAGATACTATAGTGACAGGTCATGAACTCAGAAGAAAATGGCAAAATGTCTGCATGTGAAACTTCAATGAGGAATATGAATTGGTGTTAAGTCAAAAAAGTCCTCTTGGAGGAGCTTAAAAATTATTTGTAAAGTCAAGTAAGCAATAACTACATTTCCAGTGCCTAGCACAGTGCTCTGCATACATTAGGCACTCAGAAAGTGATTAGCAAATTGAATTTTTTGGCTTTTGTCAGTAAGACAACCCTTTTTTATTTAATATGTATGAGTGATTTATTTCTCACAAGCATGACTAAAATCAAAGTAACTGGGGCCCTGAACTTTTGAAATTCCTTCAGAGTTCAGAAATCTTTCGATCCACCATTATCTTATTGCTAGAAATGCACTGATAATGTAAAACATAATTTAAGTGATACAATGTCATACATTTTTACTGTGTATTTTAAAGAAATATCAATAGTCCAGTTTCTTTGTATGACTCTCAGAAGAAACACATCATATTGTTTTCTGGACACATTAAATTTGATGTAAGGAAAAAGTGTATAATAAAGGGATATCAATTACTTTTAAAAAAAAAGTCAAGTAAGCAAGCAAAAGAAAAATTGGGAAAAGAAATTGAAAGAAGAATTATTTTTTTAAATACAACTTAGAAAAGGAAGCATAAAAATTAACTGAAGTAAATGACTCCTTAAAAATAAAATCGACAAAATAAAAAAAAAAATCTTAGAAGAAAACAACTCCTTTAAAAGCAGAATTAGTCAAAGGGAAAAGGAGATAGTAAATCTAGATGAAAAAAATTATTCCATAAAAATTAGAATTGGACAAAAGAAGACAATGATTTTATGAGACAAGTATCAGTCAAACACCTTTGAAGTGGTGAGAAATGCTCAAAGTAAAGATAAAAGACTGGAGCAGAATTTATTGTACTTTAGTGAAGGTGGGGGGGGGGGAAGTACGGGTAGCTATCCTGATCTCAGACAATACAAAAGCAAGAATAGATATAATTAAAAGAAATAAGAAAGAAAATTACATATTGCTTAAAGATACCATGGACAATGAAGCCATATCATTGCTAAATGTGTACATACACTAAAAGTTATAGCCTCCAGATTCTTAGAGGAGAAATTTAGTGAGTCATAGGAAGAATTAGATAGCAAAACTATATTGGTGGGGTCCTCACACTTCATCAGAAATTGATAAATTTAACCACAAAATAAACAAAAAATTAAGGAGGTGAATAGAATTTTAGAAAAGTTGGATAGGATAGACCTCTGGAGAAAATTGAATTGGGATAGAAAAGTAACATCTTTTCGCAATGGCACCTAAACAAAAAATACCCATGTATTGGATTTTAAAAATCTCACAATCAAAGGCAAAAGGGCAGAAATATTAAATGCATCCTTTTCAGATATGATGCAATAAAAATTGTATGTAATAAAGGACCACGGAAAGATAAATTAAACATTTACTGGAAACTAAATGATCTAAATCTAAAGAATCAGTGAGGCTAACCACAAATCAGAGAAACAATCAAAAATTTCATACAAGAAAATGAAAATAATGTGACAACATACCAAAACATACCATATGGGATGTAGTCAAAGCAGTTCTTAGGGGAAATTTTAAATCTCTAAATATTTACGCAAATAAAATAAAGAGGAGAACAATGAACTGGGCATGTAAGTAAAAAAGCTAGGACAAAACAAGTTAAAAATACCTAATTAAATATCAAATTATAAATTTTGAAAATCAAAAGAGAGATGAATACAATGGAAAATAAAGAAAACTACTGAACTAATAAAACTGAGTTTGTTTTATTAAAAAATTAAATAAATAAATTTTGGGATAACCAATACCAAAATTTAAAGGGGTGAAGTCACCATCAATGAAGAAGAAAGGAAAATGATGATTTGGAGTCATTTTGTCCAACTGCATGTCAACATATCTGACAATCTAAGTGAAATGGGTGAATATTTTTGAAAATATAAATTTTACAGATTAGTAGAAGAGGTAATAATATACATCTCTCTCTCTCTCTCTCTCTCTCTCTCTCTCTCTCTATATATATATATATATATATATGTATATTTACATTTTAAAAAAAGAAATTGAACAAGCCGTCACTGAAATCCCTAAGAAAAATTCTCCTGGCCCTGAAGGATTTGCAAGCGAATTGTACCAATCTTTTAAAGAACAATTATTTCTAATATTTTATAAACTATTTGGAAAAATAGAGAATGAGTCCTGTCAAATTCCTTTTCTAACACAAATATTGTGCTGATACCTAAATCAAGAAGAGCCAAAACAGAGAAAGAAAATTATAGACCAATTCCACTAATGAATATTGATACAAAAATTTAAATAAAATATTAGCAAAGAGATTACAGCAATTTATCACCAGGATAATATACTATGGTTATGTGGGATTTATACCAGAGGTGCAGACCAAGTTCAATAACAAGTAAATAATTAGCATAACCATATCAATAACTGTTGTGTCATATGTATTCCAGGCTAAGAGCTATGAAGGGTTAACACAGAAATAGTTATGTGCTTTAACGGGCAAGATGTGCTTCAGAGCTTAGACAAGGGAGTAGCTGCACGTGTGAGCTAGGAGGTACATTCCCAGGCCCAGATAGATAGCACATTCTGAGATAATTACCTTCTGCACTTTGTTTATCAAGTCACTGTTTGGTTCTCAAAACAATCACCTAAGACATACACAAGGTATGCATGTGAAAAAAATGCTTGCTAAAATGCTTATGTAATTGGTTACATAAATGTAGAGTATAAAAGTATGTATCCTGTGATCAATAAACGAACCAGCTTATGCATCATATTGATGTCGGCCTGGCTTCCCTCCTCCGGACTCGGCAAATAACAAAATTAACAGAAATCATATGATTTTCTTGATAGTTATTGAAAAAGGTTTTGACAAAATACTGTAACCATTCATGTTAAAATAAGAATAAACTGGGCTTTCCCTAAAATTATAAGCAGTATCTATCTAAAATCACCTGCTAGCATTGTGTGGAATGCTAGAAGCTTTGAATAGGATCAGAGGTGAAATAAGGATGCCCATTACCACTGCTATTATTCCACATTATATTAGAAGTATTAGCAATAAGAGAAAAAAAAGAAATTGAAAGAATTAGAATAGGCAATGAAAACAAAGTTATAACTCTTTGCAGATAATATGATGACAGAATCATACTTAGAGAATCCTAGAGAATCAACAAAAAACTACTTGGAAAAATCAACAACTTTGGCAAAGTTGCAGAATATGAAATCAACTATCATATATCATAAACATTTCTATACAATATCAACACCACCAGCAGCAAGAGATAAAAAGAGAAATTCTATTTAAATTAATTGTAAACTGTATGAAGTACTTGGCAATTTACCTGCCAAGACAAGCCCAGGGACTATATGAACACAATAAAAATACAAATAAAGCCTGATTTAAACAATTGGAAAAATTTCGATTGTTCACGGGCAGGCCAAATTCATGTAAAATAATGACAATTTTTACCTAATCTGCTTAGTCATGTCCATACCAATTAAGCTGTCAAAATTATTTTTATACAGTTAAAAAATACAATAACAAAATTTATTTGGATGAAGATAAAATCAAGAATAACAAGGAAATCAATTAAAAATACAAAAGAAGGTAGGCTACCAGATTGGAAACTATGTCATAAAACAGCAATCATTAAAACTGTTTAGTACTGGCTTTGAAATACAGAAGTGGATCAGTGGAACAGATTCAGTAAGAAAAAAAGAAAATAGTAGTAAGTAACTATAGTAATCTACTATTTGATAAACCCAAATATTCCAGGTTCTAGGTAAAATATTATTTGATAAATTGTCAGAAAAATGGAAAATAATATGGCAGAATATAGGCAGCAACCAACATTTCACAACCTATATCAAGAAAAAGTTGAAATGCATACCTGATTCAAACATAAAGGGTAAATCATAAGACAATTAGGATAATAAGGAATAATTTATCTGTCAGATCTATGGAAGGGGAAGAATTTATGACCAAACAAAAGATAAAGAACATTATGAAATGTAAAATGAATAATTTTGATTATTTTAGAAATTTTTTGCACATACAAAATCAATGAAATCAAGACTAGTAGGAAAGAAGAAAGCTGGGAAAAAATTAGCATCCAGTTTTTTCTGAAAAAGTTTTCATTTCTTAAATATATATATTATATATATATAATATATATATATATATATATATATATATATACGGAGAGAGAGAGAGAGAGAGAGAGAGAGAGAGAGAGAGAGAACTGAGTCAAATTTACAAAATTACAAGTCATTCCTCAAATGATAAATGGTCAAAGGATTTGAACAGGCACTTTTCAGATGAGGAAATTAAAGTTATGCTTACTTTGAGAAAATGCTCAAATAACTTTTGACTAAAGAAATGCAAATTAAAACAACTCTGAGTTATAGCTTCACATTTATCAGACTGGCTAAAACTGGATGGAATGTTTAAAATAAGAAAACTTGATTTTTCTCCTTCCATTTGTTCCCTCAATACCAATACTAAGTCTGTATCCCACAGAGATAATTTTAAAAAAGGCTGGGGGAAAGGACTCGTATAAAAATATTTAGAACAAATATTTTTTTTTAATTTTTTTTGCAAGGCAATGGGGTTAAGTGGCTTGCCCAAGGCCACACAGCTAGGTAATTATTAAGTGTCTGAGACCGGATTTGAACCCAGGTACTCCTGACTCCAGGGCCGGTGCTTTATCCACTGCCACCTAGCAGCCCAGAACAAACCTTTTTGTGATGGTAAAGAATTAGAAATTTAGAGAATGTCTATAATTTGTGGAATGACTGAACAAATTTCAGTATAATATATAAATGAAATGGAATCCTACAGTTCTATAAGAAATCATGAGCAGTTAGATTTCAGAAAAATGTAGAAAGATTACTTATATAAACTGATTCTGAATAAAGTCAGAAGAACCAAGATATCATTATATACTATAAAAGGAAAATTATGTGATGATCAATTATAAATAGTTGATAGACTTAGATCAGTGAGAAAACTATATCACACTAGAGTGACTGTGAAGCCCCATCCAGTAGAGGAGACCTGGCCCAGGGAACCAGGAGAAAGTCTGCAGAGCCATCCGGCAGTTGCTTCTAGGGTAAAGCAGTGATTAAAGACAATTCCAAAAGACTTGTAATAGAAAATGCCATCCACATCCAGAGAAAGAACTATGAAGAGTGGATGCAGACTGAAGAATGTTGTTTTCACTTAATTTTTTTTTATTTTTCCTCTCCCATATTTATCCTTCTGATTTGATTCTTCTTTTAAAACATGACTAATAAGTTTAAGGCAACCTGCTTGCTGTCTTAGGGAAGGGGGACAAAAAGGAAGAGAAAAATTTGAAATTCAAAATCTTATAAAAATGAATGTTGAAAATTATCTTTATATGTAATTGAGAAGAAATGGTCTTGGATCAAAGATGGTGGAGCAAGGCAGGAAATTCCAGCAGCTCTCCCCCAGACCACTCAAAATACCTCTAAATAATGACTCTAACCAAATTATAGAGTGGTGGAACCACCAAAAGGGTAAGTAAAATAATATTTCAAGCCAAGACAACTTAGATGATCCAGGAAAGTCTGTTATACCAGGGTTAGAAAGGGTTGCAGTATAGCCAGGTCCTTGTTGGAAAACCAACTCCAACTATCCAGAGACAGGCAATAGAGGTGGTTTCCAGACTTCTCAGCTCAGGGATTGACTAGGACAACTTAGAAGGTCAGTGAGAAAACTGCTCTAACTAGAGTAAGTGTGAAGTCCAGTCCATTTCAGACCCAGCACAGATCCAGCCCTGGGAACCAGGAGTAGGCTTGTAGATTCACCCAGCAGGGAACCACCCAATAGCTGCTTCCAGAGTGCCCATCCCACTGACTGTAAGGGGAATACTGCAAATGTCTCCTGCTATCCCTGAGGCAGGACTCTGTTAGTTTGCCCATATTCAGATCAAGGTTGCAGTCTGAGTCCCAGTCTCAGGAAAGGAGACTTACAGAATAGGAAAATCCTTCACAGATCCAGGGTAGAGGGAAGTGCTTGTGGTCATCCACAGACTACAGCTCAGGTCAGGAGAAGAGTTATAAGACCTTGAAGGAAATGAGGTTGCTGGAGGTTGTCCCTGAAAACAACTTCCAAAACCTTCAAAGAAGAGAATGGAGAAATGAGCAAATGGCAGAAGAAACAAAAGTTGACCATAGACAATTACTTTTGTCCCATGGAGGATCAAAATAGAACTCAAAAATATAACAAAGTCAAAGCTTCTGCAGCCAAAGCCTCCAAGAAAAACATTAATTGGTCTCAGGCTATGTAAGAGCTCAAAAAAGATTTTGAAAAGCAAGTAAGGGAGGTAGAGGAAAAATTGGGAAGAGAAATGAGGAAAGTCATGAAAACTAAGAGGCTTGGTGAAGGAATTACCAAAAAATTACCAAAGGAAATAACATCTTCAAAACCATTTAAGATCAAATGTAAAAAGCAGTCTAAATGGTCAAAGGAAAAAGGAGATATTAATGTTCTCTGATGATTTTGTGAGAAATCAAGAAATAATAAAACAAAATCAAAAGAATGAAAAGCTTGAAGAAAATGTGAAATATCTGGAAAATAGATCCAGGAGAGAGAAATTTAAAAATTATTTAAGTTATGATCAGGAAAAGAGGTTAGATTTCATTTTTAAAGATATAATCCAATAATATTGCCCTAATATCCTAGAAGCAGTGGGTAAAATAGAAATTTAGGGAGTCTACCAATCACCTCCAAAAATAGATCACAAAATAAAAACTTCCAGGAATATTATAACCAAATTCCAGAACTACCAAGTCAGGGAGAAAGCATTACATGCAGCCAGAAAGAAAGAATTAAATATCATGAAACTACAGTCAGGGTATCACAAGATTTAACAGTGGCTACATTAAGGGCTCATAGGATTTGGAATATGATATACTGGAAGGCAAAAGAGCTTGGATTACAAACAAGAATGAACTACCCAGGAAAACTGAGCATCCTTTTTCAGGGGAAAAGATGGACTTTCAAGGAAATAGGGAACTTTCAAACTATCCTGTTGAAATGACCAGAGCTGAACCAAAAGTTTGATCTTCAAGTAGAGGACTCAGGTGAATAGAGGGGGTGGATAGGAAGGACAAATTATGAGGGATTTAATGATGTTGAACTGCTTGTATTCCTGAATGGAAAGATGATACTGATAACTCATATGAACCTTCTCATTTATTAGGGCAATTAGACAAGGCATAGGAGGGAATGTGAAGGTACAATATATTATAAATGAATACAAAGTTATAATTATTAAAATGGAGCTATGGGAGAGAGAATAATGTACTGGGGGAAAGGAAAAAGAGATGTAGAATAGGCTAAGTTATTTCACATAAAAGAGGCAAAACAATTATTTCAATGGAGCAGAAGGGCAGGGGTAGGTGAGGGAAATGAGTGAGCCTTCACTCTTATCAGAAGTGGCTCAGAGAAGAAATAACATACTCACTCAATTGGGTATAGAAACTCATCTTACTCTATAGGAAAATAGGGGAGAAAAGGACTGACGGAAAGAGAACAGTGGGGGTGGAGGGGGGTATAGGTGATAGAAGATAAAAAAGATCACACACTTTTGATGAGGGATAGGAAGAAAGGAGAAAAAAAAGAATAGATGAGAGTGGGGAGGAATAGGATGGAGGGAAATACAGTTAGCAAAGGCAAATGTGGGAAAAAATTAATGAAATAATTTCTCTGATAGACTTATGATGAAGAAAACTATTCACCCCAAAGAATAAATTGATGGTATCTGAAAACAGACTGAAGTACATTTTTTCCCTCTCACTTTATTTTTCTTGAGGTTTCTTTGTTTTTGTAGGGGTTGGGGATTATGTTTACTTTTACAACATGACTATTATAGTAATGTGAAAAAATTAAAGTAAAATTCTTTAAAAAATAAAATAAAATAAAATACTATTAGTTGAGGGAAAAAAAAGACTGGTCCAAAGTCATATAGTTGCTATGTATTTGAGGCAGGTTTTGAATTTAGTTTGTCCTGACTCCAATTATAAAATATTTTGCTCAATAATTATGAGTTCTATATATCAATGAAATCACAGATACAGTGAAAAAATTTATATATATATATATATTTTTCATAATGAAGTATTATTTTTATGTCTAACAATTTGAGGGAGAAATAATAAAACTAATAAATTTTTCTTAATTCTGTCTTTCTATTATAAAAAATCTTTATTTCCCTTTTTTTCAAATGGCAGAACAATAGACTTATGATCTGTTTATTTGATAATCTGTATGTACTGAATTTTCAATTGAATTTTGATATGAAAGGAAAGTGATTCTTTGAAGGAACATATTTTTTTCTTTGATACAGTAAATTCCAATTGAAGAATATATCTAAGTGCCTTTGACCAGATAAGCAATTTACCATAGGCATCCAGACCTAGAAAGTGAAAAGAAATTAGACTGTAGGGAATCAAGAATAAAAATTGAAAATATAACCCACAGCATTATATTTCATTAGGCACTGATGCATACTCCCTGCAGATGGATCATTTGTTAAAATTCTGTAGACTGAAATATGTTTAAAACATTCTTGAAATATAGACTACTAGCTATTTGACAAAAGTGATCAACTAAAGCTATTAGCTAATTACTAAGAAATGCAATCTAAACCATTTTATAAAAAGCCAATATTTTTTATTGTGGATGAAAGTTACATAATTAGTAAATTGTCCTAAACTCTAATTTTTTGAGTAGTACAATTAAGTACCTTGACTTTTTTTTGGATTCATTCTCAGTGGTCTGTTCTAATAATGGGGATCCACATAGACTCCTAGGAGCTAAATAAGTGTTTACTATCAAATACAAGGGAAGATGTGCTTATTTTAGAAACCAGCAAAATTATAAAAGGCCTAATCAAAATTTTAATTTCAAATGTGCATATTCATCCATATTAAGGAAAATTTTGGGGAGGACCCAAAAGTGTCAGGATTAACTGGAAAATGACAGAGGATGATTAAAGAGCCAAACCAAAGAAAAGATCTGTGAACTAAAGTCAGGACTTGCCATGTACATCAGACTCATGTTTTAGTATTGAAGTCACATAGAGTATTCTCACAATAGTCAAACGTTTTGTCTTTTATTAAAACATATTCATTATCTTTAATTTTATTTCATTTTATGGCATGAAGACAAGGAATCATTCCCCAAATTCTTCTCTGATGACTTGGCATTATATAGAGTATTCATTCTCTTTGATAAAAAACATTTTAAATATTCTTTTCTTTCTAAATTTTGAGTTCCAAATTCTTTACCCATCCTAACTCCTCCACCTTCAAGTGAGAAGACAATCAATATGATATAAATTATACATGTAAATTATGTTTTCTTTAAAATCAATATTTCTATACTACTTATATGTTATAAAAGGATAAGTAAAATAAAGCAGAAAATTACACATTAATTTGTACTCAGAGTTAATCAGTTCTCTCTTTTTTAAAATGGATAGCAGTGTTTCATCATCAGTCCTTTGGAATTGTCTTAAATCACTGTATTGTTCAGAATAAATAAATCTTTCCTGGTTTACCATCATTACAATATCGCTGTTATGGTATACAATGATCTCTCATTCTAACACTTCATTTTGCATGAGTTTACATAGATCTTATTATGCTTCCCCCCCCCCCCCGAAACCAGTCCCCTAATAATTTCTTATAGAACAACATACACCATCACAATCATATGCTACAACTTGTTCAGTTGGTCCAAAATTAATGAGCAGAATTCCCTTAATTTCCAATGCTTTGCTATTATAAAATAGCTAATATAAATATCTTTGTACATTTATGTCCTTTTCCTTTTTATTTGATCTATTTGGGATACATATTTAAGATATAGTGGTATTTTTATGTCAAAGAGTATGGACAATTGGAAAGACCTTTGGTTAAAGTTCCAAATTGTTTGCCAGAATGGTTGGACCAGTTCACAACTCCATTTCAAGTGTTCTCCATTCATTAATGTATGTTTTTCCTCTCTTCCCTTCAAGTATTTGTCCTTCCTGTTAGGTGTGAAGTAGTACCTTAGAGTTGTTTAATTTGCCTCTCTAATCAATACTGATTTAGAGAATTCTTTTCTTACGAATATAAATAGCTTCGACTTCATCTTTGAGAAACTGCTTGTTTATATGCTTTAATCATATGGTTTAGGGAACAGCTCTTATTTTTTTATAAATCTTACTCAGTTCTGTACTCAGATTATATTTGTGAAATGAGAGAAATTAGCTCTGATTTTTTGATATTGCTTTGTCTATTGAGCAAAATATCTACTTTTGGTTTTTGCTTTGTCTGAGAACATGATTACTACCCTTGCCTTTTTTTACATCAGCTGGAACATATTAGATTGTAGTTAAACCCTTCATTTTAATTATCTTTTGTGTTTCAGTTTCAAACATATCTATTGAAAACTTTTTCTTAATATATTTTATTAAGTATTTCTCAATTACATTTTAACATTCATCTTCAAAAATATTTAAAGTCTTTCATTTCTTACCTCTTTTGCTTCCTGCTTCTGTTTTATAGGGGCATTCATAAATTTCACATTCACAATTATGACCATTAACTATATATTTTTCTGTGTCCACTTTTCTTTTTCTTTCTCTCATTCTTTTTATCCTATCCCTTCACAAAGAAGACTATTTTACTTCTAACTACTGGTTCCCTTAAACCACTCATTTTTTTTTTTATTAATTCTGCTTCCTCTCCCAGTTTCCCTATTGGTTAAGTTTAATTTCTGTACACAATAGAGAATGCATATTCTTATTTCTTTGGTTTAATTCCTTTGAGAATGAGGTTCAAGTATTGCCTGCTACCCTTAGCAACTTTTCTCACCATTATAAAAACTCTTCTTGAGTGTCTTTTAATGTAAGAAAATTTTCTTCATTCTACCTCTTTTAACCCCTCCCCCTGCTTTTTTTTCCACAGCATCATTCTTTCTGGAGATAATTCTGACATAATTCCTTCACATTCAATTTCTCTTGGTAAATTCTTTTTGGTTGCCCTAATAATGAGATAGTTCTTAGGAGTTACATGAATATCTTCCCATACAGGAATGTTAGCATTTTATTATGTACCTTATCTGTTCTTCTTCATATTCATCTTTTTATATGCATTTCTTGAGTCTTGAGTTTGAATGCTGCATTTTCTATTCAGCTCTGGTCTTGTCATCAGAAATGCTTGAAAGTCCTCTATTTTATTAAATTTACATTGTCCCCTGGAGGATTTTACTCAGTTTTAATGGATACATTATTCTTTCCTAGATCCTTGTTTTCTGGTCTATTTTACTCCAAATCTTCCATGTAAACCTAAAGTTGTTTGAAGGGAAAAGTTTACAAAGTTCAACTTGGATGCTACATCTAATCTACCATCTTGCTTTACTCCCTTATTCCCCAACCCTCCTTTAGAGTATTCTCAAAGGCAAAATGGAGCCCCCACTCTGACAAGTTATAACTTTCAAGAATGCTTTGATTATCATTATAATAACAGGTTTCACTTGATTTCCAAGAGAAGAACAGAAAATTCAATCCTTATTATCTTGACTATTCGATGAGAAATTCTTTAGTGGTGCCAACATATAAAATAAATAAAACTAAAAAATTGTCCTCAATCTTGCATGGCTTCCTTTTGTTCTGCAATAAACAAAATGAGAGGACAAACAATATACAATTGAACCATTCATGAACATTAACTTAAACCATGGTACTTTAAATGTTAGTTTTTGTTGAGTGACTAATAAATGGATATATAACTGATGGAAAAGAATAATAAACATAGTGACGTTCCTTCTAATTCATGTGTTCTTAATGTATTTTTTTGTGTATGTGCCATGGAACCCTTTGGCAGTCTAGTGAAAAATACAGTCATCTCAGAATAAATTTTTTAAATATGTAAAAACAAAATACATAGGATTGTCAATTTTACTGAAATAATATGTATCTATATGAAATAAAAAGCATACAAAATAAATATATATATACATACATATATATGTACATATATACATATGCATATCAAGTATATCAAGATCATGAGTCCCAGATTAAGAATCTGCTTTATGTAAAACCAAGAATCAAAAGGAAGTTGTATTTGAATGGATAATGACATATATTTTTTTCTGGGAAAGACAACTATCAGAGTTAGCATAACTGTTTCATTTTCTTTGGTTATAAAGACAAATTCTATTTAATGGAACAGTTGATCATATCATATTGTAATGTCATAGTAAGCTTTTAATATGTCACCACAAAAATAACTGTAACTCATGTATCAGTACATATTGCAAAAGATGACAAGAGAAGTCAAAGAGATTATGTGAAGAACCCTATATTCATTACCTGAATTAAATCAACATTGATTTTGCTAATTTAAAAAAATTCACATGGGGGAATAATGAAAACTACTTTTGGAAAATATGGTCCATGAATGTGAAAGGAGTATCTCATCATTCGAGAAAAAAAATTCAGAATTTTTTTTTACCAAAATAAGATTATTGATAGCATATATATATCATTACCATCTTTTCTATGTTTATAATATATTTTTTCTTTTTCTTTATCTTTTTTAGTTTTTTTGCAAGGCAATGGGGTTAAGTGACTTGCCCAAGGTCACACAGATAGGTAATTATTAAGTGTCTGAGGCTGGATTTGAACTCAGGTACTCCTGACTCCAGGGTCTATGCTCTATCCACTGCACCACCTAGCTGCCCCTGTTTATAATACTGTTTTTAAAGGTTTTTGCAAGGCAAATGGGGTTAAGTGGCTTGCCCAAGGCCACACAGCTAGGTAATTATTAAGTGTCTGAGACTGGATTTGAATCCAGATACTCCTGACTCCAGGGCCAGTGCTTTATCCACTACGTCACCTAGCTGCACTTATAATACATTTTTGAGAGTAATTTACTCATATTTTACTCATATATGGAGGGAGATAAAAGAATATAATAGGCATATTTTTACAAATGACATTCTATAGCTTTATAGTCAACCAATTAAGTGAATGGTCAATAAAATATCCATTATTAATTGAATAATTATTTGTTGACTACTAGGAAGTATTTATTTGGAAAAATAAAATTCCAACTTTAATGTTCTTTGGAAATAAATACCTTCTTAGAATATACAAATTTTGTTTGGGGAAAGAGGCAAAAATGTGTAGATTTCCTTATAAAATCTCTGAAAACTTTAAGAAAAAAAGAATTTGGGGAAAATGGCTGCCCAGGACAGTGTCCACTTGGGAATTCTCATATAACATATAGATGGACTTGGAGGTAATATCCTCAGAGAGAAAATTGCAGTTTCTCCAAATGATGAAAATTAACTGAGAAACATAGGGAAAGTAAATATAAAAAGGATTAGCACTGGAGGTTAGTAATGTAACACACTTTAAAAATGCTTGTTTCTGATCCCACATAAATTTTATAATTTAAGGGAAAAATGAAATGAAAATATTGAAATATTATATTTTATACAGAAAAACAATAGAAGAGAAGAGTTTTAATTTTACTGTCAAATTAATTTTTATGGTTTATAATAAAGATTTAAATGTTACTTTAATGTCATTCAATTTGACTCCATTAATGTGAAAAGTTTCCATTTATAAATTATATCTTTATTTTTCTGTGCAGGAGAGGCTTTCTCATTATACAAACCTACCCTGCTTTAGCATGCCCTGACTTCATGCATTCCCCTACTACTTTCCCAAACAGTTTGTAAAGGAAATTACACACAGAAAACGCAGCTTTAATAGCTATTTTGTTTTTTTAATCTGTTTGAAAATTATGTTCAAAATTGAACAGCATTTACAATGACATAAAGAGAAGGGAAATTGAAAAAGGCTGTAATTTAGAATGAAAATATTTCCTATTTGGAGGGTCTACTTATTTACAATTTATAAATACAGAAAAAAATAAAAGCTCATTTAAATTCTTTTTGAGGGGGAAAAACACTTTAGAGGCTTTTTCTATGTCTTGCTTACTGCCTTTATTTTTATTTTCACCACAAAATTAGATCTATAAAATTCATATAACAATTATGGTTTATTAAAGCTTATTTTGCTTTTGGGAAAAAAAGATAAGCCATTAAAATGGCATTGTTTTTCAATTAAATCTAAACTATTTAGCAGTATGTTTAACCTGTACTATTGGGTGATAGTTTTCCTAAAAGGGGTGGGGCAAGGGGAAGAGAATGGGGATAAGACAAAAAAAAAAAAAGGTACTTCAAGGCAATTATATAAAAGTTGCTTGGTTGATAAACCACTAAAACCAAATCTCTAGATTCATGGTTTAAATTGCACTCTAATCAGACCTGAGAGACGAACAAGTAAGCAAGAATGGCATACAAGTTTGACCTCTGCAATTACTGAACATTTTCTAAGCTTTCCCTAGTGTAAATGCCTGGTAAATTGCCTTTCTGTGCTAGAAATGACTGTTTCTCTGCCAAATTACTCTCTCTTGGTTCATCAATTAACTATGCATGCTATATAATTTACTTGTTTAAAAGTTTGCTCATTCCAAGTTTGATGTGTCCATCTTGCACAAATTACTTCTTTAATTTACAGTATTATTTAAAATAACCACTTGTATTTGTCCTAGTTCATTGTCTTTAATTCAGTTTCTTCCATTCCCCCTTCCCCATCCTACAGGATGTTAAAAAATGAGAATAATGGTGAATTATTTACAGCTTCCATCTCAGAATGATGGTAGAGCGGTAGATAAAGCTTTGGGCTTGGAGTCAGAAAGATTTGAGTTCAAATTCAGCGACAGACATTTCCTAGCTATGTGACACTTGGTAATTCAGTTAGCTTCTTTGTGTCTCAATTTTTTCAAGTACACAGTGGGATTAACTCTAGCACCTACCTTCCAATGCTGTTGAGAAGGTCAAATGAGCTAAAGTTGTAATATTTACCAGAGTGCCTGGCAAAATAGTAAATGCTTTGTTCCTTTCTCTCCCTTCCCATTCCCTCCCTTTTCCTTATAGATGGTTTTTGTGATCATATTCTTGTAAATTTAATGATTACTATTGATTTTACAGTGTTTCATTTACAATAACATTAAAAAGGAAACCCAGAGATAATTCTTCTTTTACCCCACATTTTTTGCTTTGATTGGAAACTTATAAAGAGGAAGAACTCATTTATAAATATCTAAAAAAAAATTCTGATCTAGAAAATTTGGTGTAGGTGAATGTTGGGGTGGACCTAAGATGGCGGAGTAAAGGAAGGGACTCAACTGAGCTCTCCCCCAAACCCTTCCAAATACCTTAAAATAATGACTAAATAAATTCTAGAATGACAGAATCCACAAAAAGACAGAGTGAAACAATTTTCCAGCACAAGACAACTTGGACAATTGGTGGGAAATGTCTGTTGCACCAGAATGAGAGATGAGGGCAGTGCAGGCCACACAGGAATACAGACAGGTTTCAACAATTCAGAAAACAGGAATTAGGTTAACTCACTCAGGTAGCAATAGTGGTAGTTTCCAGACCTCTCAGCCCAAAGACTGCAAAGGACAATTGGAAGGTCATCAGGAAAAAGTCTGTCCCACCAGAGTGAGAGTCAAGAGCAGTTCTCACCAGCACAGAATGATGAGCACAGACAAGCACAAACCAGTGGTCCTGGAGCTGTCCTTGGAAGTCACTGAAATGTTTTTGGATCTCTCAGCCCACATATATTATAGGAGTTAGAAGGAGATTGCAGGGATCTTTTTTGTTATCACTGAAGCAGGACTCTGCTGCTTTGCCTTTACTCAAGTCTAAGTCAAAGTCCTTGGTTGCAGTCCCAGGGCAAGAAGGAACTACTAGTACACCAAAGGTTAAGAGCACAGTGTAGCAGTAAGGAGCTCCCCTTCATAGTTCCAGGGCCAAAAAGAATGCTTGTGGTCACTCACAGATCAGATCAAAGACCAGAAGAGGAATAAAATCTGATCCTTAGACCATACCATATTGGAAAAACTGAAAACTTTCAAGGCTTTAGTAGTATACCTGAAAACAACAGCAAAAAATGCCCCCAAATTTGGAACAGCTCTATTCTAGAAGTAGAGTCCTACCTTGACAATGAGTAAAATCAATGGGCAAAGCAAGAGTCCTGCCTCAATGACAGCAAAATGTTCCATATAATCTTCTAATTCTGTTAACATCTATGGGCTGAGAGGTCCAAAAACATTTCAGTGGCTTGGTCTACTGGTGTGTGCTGGTTTGTGCTCTCCAGTCTGTGATGGTGAGAAGTTTCATTTTCACTCTGGTGGGACAGACTTTTCCTGATGACCTTCCGAATTGTCCTATGCAGTCTTTGGGCTAAGGATGTCTGGAAACTGCTACTGCTGCCACTACCCAAGTTTTAAAATAGGCTGGGATAGTGAGCAAACAAGAGAAGAAAAAAAATCTGATCATAAAAATGGTGATAAGGAAGATCAAAACATATATTCATAAGAAGATAACAAAGTCAAAGTTCTTACATACAAAGCCTTCAAGAAAAATATGAATTAGTTTCAGGTCATGAAAGAGCTCAAAAATATTCAGGTCATGAAAGAGCTCAAAAATATTTTGAAAATCACATAAGGGAAAAAGAGGAAAATTTGGGAAGAGAAATCAAAGTGATGTGGGAAAATCAAAAAGAAATCAGAAGCTTGGTGAAGGAGATGCAAAAAATATTGAAGAAAATAACCTATTAAAAACCTGACTGGGTCCAATGGAAAAAGAAGTACACAAAGTCAATGAGAAGAATTCAATGAGAAGAAGAATACCTAAAGAATTAGTCAAATGGAACAGAAGGTATAAATTCTCACTGAAGAAAGTAATTCCTTAAAACATAGAATGAAGTAAAGGGGAACTAATGACTTTGTAAGAAATAAAGAACCACTAAAAAAGAAAAAAGCTAAAGAATAGAAAACTAGAAGATAAATGTAAAATATCTCATTGTTAAAACAACTGACCAGGGAAATAGATTGAGAAGAGATAACTTAAAATTATTGGACAATGTGAAAGCCACAATCAAATAAATAGAGCATAGACATCATCTTTCAAGAAATTATCAAGAAAAAAATACCCTGATATTCTAGAACTAGAGGGTAAAATAGAAATTGAAGGAATCTACTATCACCTCCTGAAAAAGATTCCAGAATGAAAATGTCCAGAAATGATACAGTCAATTTTCCAAGGAGAAAGTATTGCAAACACCCAGAAAGAAACAATTAAATTATCATGAATAACCCAAGATTTAGGATCTTTTACATTAAAGAATCATAGGGCTTAAAATCTGATTATCCAGAAGACAAAAAAAACTTGGATTACAACCAAAAATCAGTTACCTAGCAAAATTGAGCATACTCTTTCAGAGAAAAAAGATGCATCTTAAATGAAATAGAGGACTTTAAAACTTTTCTGATGAAAAGCCCAGAGTTGAACAGCAAATTTGATCTTTGATTATGAGACTCAAAAGAGTCATAATAAAGTAAATAGAAAAGGAAAATCATAAGGATCTTAATGATATTGAACTTTTTATATTCCTGATTGGGAAGATGATAATGACAACTCAAATGAACTATCTCCTTTATTAGGGCAGTTAGAAGGAGTAGTTATAGACAGGGCACAGATGGTAGTTGAATATGAATGGATAATAATATATTAAAATGATGAAGTTAAGAGGTGAGAGAGGAAGGTATGGAAAAAGATAAAAGGGGAGTCAGAATGGGGTAAATTATTTTACCTAAAAGAGGCAAGAAAAAGCTTTTGCATGAAATAGAGGAGCAGGGAGATAAGGGGGAGTGAGTGAGCCTTACTCTCATTTGAACTGACTTGGAGAGGGAATAATCTACACACTCAATTTGGTACAGAAATCTGTCTTACCTTAGAGGAAAGTAGGAGGAGAAGGAGATGGGAGAAGCGAGGTGGTGATAGAAGGGAGGTAAGATTGTGGGAGGATTTAGTTATAAGCAAAACATTTTTGGGCCAGTGTGAAAGAAGAGAGAATGGAATAAATGATTTTTAGGGGGAACTGAATGGAGGGAAATACAGTTAGCAATAGTAACTGTGGGGAAAAATATGGAAACAAATTTCTTTGATAAAGACCTCATTTCTCAATCACATAGAACTGAGTTAAATATATAAAACCATAAGAGCTATATTCCAGTTGATAAATGATCAAAATATATGAACAGTTCTCCAGATGAGGTTATCAATAATATCTGTGATGACTCACTATTGACTGAAGAAATGAAAATTAGAGGAATTGAATTGACTAATGTAACAGAAGGGGGAAATGACAAATGTTGGAGTGGTTGCAGGGAAAATGAGACGTTGATGCTCTATTGGAGAAACTGTAAAATGATTCAGCCATTCTGTAGAATCCAAAAGGCATAAATTCTTTTCTGGTGGCAAAGAATTGGAAATTGAGGGGATGTCCATTGATTGCGGAATGGCTAAAAAAATTGTGGAGTGTGATTATGATGGAATGCCACAGTGCTATAAGAAATGATAAACTGGGTGGCTAGGTGGCACAGTGGATAGAGCACTGGCCTTGGAGGTCAGGAGTACTTGAGTTCAAATCTGGCCTCAGACACTTAATCATTACCTAGCCATGTGGCCTTGGGCAAGCCACTTAACCCCACTGCCTAGCAAAAACTAAAAAGAAATGATGAATTGGATGCTCTCAGTATAACTTGGAAAGACATGAGTATGTGCAATGTGAAATATACTGTATACAAAGTAATAGTAATAATATACAATAATCAACTGTGAATGACTTAGCTTGTCCCAGCAGGGTCATAATCTAAAACAACTCTGAAGGACTTATGATAAAGAAAACTATCTAGTCCCAGAGAGAGTGCTGATGGTTTCTGAATAGAGATTGAAGCCTAATTTTTTTAACTTTATTTTTCTTGAGATTTCTTACTTTTTTGGATATTGGAAGAGTATATTTTCTTGTGGCATAACTACACATTTTTAACATATGAGACTGCTTGCTTTCTCAATGGGGGAGTGGGAGTTGGGTAGGAAGCATGGAATTCTAAAGTTTTAAAAATGATTGCAGAAACTAGTTTTCATATGTTACCTTGGTTAAAGAAAAGAAATTGCAGAAAGAAAAAAAATGAATGTTGAGAACTATTTTTGTAAGTAATTGGGGAAAATAAGCTAAAATAACATTAAAAAAAGTTGGGCACCATCAGAAATTTTTTTTCTTGGGAGAAGAATTTCCAATAGGAAACATTTAAATGGATATAATAGTAATAATATAATAAATGATTATAATTCACATAATGAATATTTTATTTTAATATGAAAAAGAGTGAATGGTCTAGTGTTGGGATGGATCTAGACTTTTCCTTTTTCCATATACCAAAGTAGAATGAAGACCCAAAAAAGAGAATTTGTAGATTTTAGCTAGATTTGGAGGACCATGTTCTTCAGACCCCTGATGTGTTAGAGAAATGTTGAGTGATTTATGTGATGTAACACATGATAAATAGATGCCTTAAACCAATATAAGGGAAGCCCCCAGAAGACAGTAAGTATTAGAGAATAGAAATGACAAATTCTGGGAATCATGAACACAAGTGATAGCATAGCTCAAAGAAAAAAGTCAAAAAATATTCAATCAATGAGCTACTAATTCTGAGACCAAGAAAGAAAACCATAACATGCATCTAAGATTAATAATAAAATGCTGAGGAAGATAGAAATAGAATAGGTCCTAGAAGAGAATACTGAGGAATGATGATGAGAACTTTGGACAGGATGATTTGTATCATCCAGAGGATAAACAAGAGATTATGCAATTTGGTGTATATGCAGAATAAAGAATTGAAGATCAGCATTAGTGATAAATGGATTATACTAAAGAATTTCCTCATTACCTGCCCTGTAACTCTTTAACTTCTACCCTCTAATCCTTATCTATATTACTTCTACTATCATGAAACAAACCTCTCCAACTCCATTAAAAACACTTGTGAAAGATTATATAGATTGAGAAATCTCTACAAATAATAGTAGCAATGATTTTAATATCCAAATTATATCTGATATATTTTTGAAGTAGATAATTAGATTATCCTTATTGAGGGGTGACAGGGTGACAGAATCTGTCTAGTACATGAAAAGTGGTAGATCAACTAAAATATAATTTTAGCAATATATCCAATTAAAGACACAGTTTTCTATAGGTGATAACAAGTGAAACTATGCTTCTATTTAAAACTAGAAATGATTTAAAAATAAATAGAAAATAAAAAGCAAATACGGAAGAAAAATATAAGGCATCTTGTCTATGTAATATTGTTTTATAGTTATAGAACATTCATATAAATTTTTCCACTGGAAGGTGATGTGAGAAAAAATAGAAAATAATCTCTATTTTAATCTATTAAGACCCTTGCTAAAGAACTCATTGTTTATAATGATTCATGACTAATAGAATAATAGGATATATATATATATATATATATATATATATATATATATATATATATCAAGGAACAATTTTGATTCAAACTCAGCTTAGTATCTGTCTTTAATTAGTATAATCAAGGAGAATAATTGTGATACTATAATAGATACATGATCCTGAGCAAGGCACAAACCTTTCAGTAGGCCTATGCAACTATCTAAGACCATCTTTCAGAACTAGTATTAATCTGCATTGGTAAAGGGAGTTTCCTCACTAGGACTTCCTTGTAACTGTGATATCACAGGTCTATTCTTAATGTACTAATAAATGTATAAATAAATAAATATGTACTTCAGTTCTTTCAATTATATCTAACTATTCTTGATCCCATATAGTGTTTTCTTGGAAAAGAAAACCAGTCCTAATTTGCCACTTCTTTTTTCCAGAATATTTTATAGATGAGAATACTGAGTAATACATACATATATGTAGGAATATAGATATATAAGTGCTACCTTACAACATGTAAAATACGCATTTCACTGTTTGCTAGGGAAAATGCACATAATTGATATGTCTTTTGTTCAAAATAGTTTATAGGCAAGAAATTTATTTTTAGCAAAAATTTTGTAAACTTTTTAAAGTTAATTAAAAGAACTCATCAGTGGAACTTAACTTTGCCTTGGTACAATGTTTCACATTGTCAGATATATGCCAAGAAAAAGATAAGTAAGATGGAGTAATTTATTAAGTAATGGGATACTCCAGGCAGAGCATTTCTAGAGGATTAAAGCTCCTCAGGTTTTGATATACAGCAGAAGACTGAAGACTTAACTGGTTTTAGTCATCTAAGAAGAGCAATAATAGCAGAGAAATGAAGTGCCTGTGGTCAAAATGGAATTCATTTTTGGAAATGGAAAAAAAAGAAGAGAAACTGTGTAGGATGTTAATAAATATCTTACAGAAAAAATGCTGTCACTGACATTTTTTCCTGACTTTATAGAGAGCTACAACTATGTTCAGAATTCTTAAGATTTCAAAATAGAAAGGTGAAAACATTTGGATCATGTGTGATTACAATATAGACTAAAGATTTTGACAATTTTAGGTTACTAATGGTTACTGACTTCAGAAAAATGGTAGTTACTTCCAGCAATAAATCACATTACAACTGCTTTGAGAAACCTAAGAAAATGGCAATTTTCTCATACGTAAAATGAAAGGATTTTGCTAGAGAACAAGGGCTCTCCAGTGGTAACATTCTATGACCCTAAGATTTTATTACTTTTTCTTTTGCCTCAAAAATAAGGAAACTAAAATTGATATTACTATTCTCTTACAAACCAACCTGTGGAGAAATTGCCAAGATTAATTAGATGTTACAAGAGATGATGTTTAAAAATATTATGAAGCTATAAATACAAACACATGAATTTTTTATCACCTTATTAAACTTAAGAGAAATATAATGCATGGGATGAATCAGTAAGATTCAAAATTAAATCTGTCTCTTTTTTATATTAAATTTATGTGATAATGGGCAAATCAGTTACTTCTACTTTCTCTGGAACCCACCCAACATTGTATACTATGTACAAATTGCAGATCTACACTGAGAGGAAGAGAGCTATAAGAACTCCTTTCTTATATCATTAAAAATAAAGAAATAGATGAAAATAAAATTTAAAAGAATATAAATTAATAATTTTAGATAAGTGGCAATTATTATATAAAGCACTTAGCATTTAGGCAGTTACATAGTTCAATGGATAGAGTACTAGAATCAAGATGACCTGAATTCAAAATCAGCCTCAGACTCTTACTAGCTTTGCGACCCTGGACACATAATTTAAGCTTTGTTACTATCAACTTGAAAAAGAAATTGCAACTATTCAAGTATCTTTCCCAATTCATAGTATAACACACTGAAACATAAACACTTGGATATGACTGAATGCCTGAATACAACACTTTCATCTTTTAATAAGGATTACTTTTTTCAGGAATGAATTGGCAGTTTTTTGCATATAATATATATGTATATATACTTACATATATGTCATCAATGACATGATTACTTTTAGTGTTTTAGCAAAATGAAATGATAATGATAGAGGTACTTCAACTGTCTTTTCTTTAGGATAAATGTTCAATGTTTGATTTGGAACTAAGTAGTATGAGCTTCTTATACCTTTCAGCAATTGAGTTAAAAAAGTTCCTTGAGCAGACAATATAAAATAATTGGCAGACCTGATAAGAAAAACACAGGAAAATACTGGTACTATATGAAGACACTTATAAAACATTTTCCACACAAATATTGATTTAAATAAATGAGAAAATTAATTGTTTAAGGGTAAGCTAAACCAATGTAATAACAGACAACTCTACCTGAATTTATTTATTTATTCAGTGTCATGCCAATTAAACTACCAAATAATCATTTTATTGAGATAGAAAAATTAGTAAGACAATTCACCTGGAAAAATGAAAGGTTAAGAACAAAAAGGGAATCAATGAAACAAAAAGTGAAAGGAAGGCAGCTTATCTGTATCAGATTCCAAACTAGATTATAAGGTGGCCATCATCAGAACAATTTTATACTGGCTAATAAACCTAGTAGTGGATCATTGGAATAGATGAAGTATGCAGTTTATAAAAGTAAATGATCATAATGGTCTATTGTTTTATAAACCCAAAGATCTAAGATTTTGGGATAAGTATTTACTATTTGACAAAAATTGCTGGGAAAACTGTAAAGCAGTGTGGCAGAAACTAGGTACAGATCAATATCTCACACCTTGTATCAAAATAAGGTCAAAATGTATATGTATTTTATTTTATTTTTTATTTTTTTAGGTTTTTTGCAAGGCAAATGGGGTTAAGTGGCTTGCCTAAGGCCACACAGCTAGGTAATTATTAAGTGTCTGAGACTGGATTTGAACCCAGGTACTCCTGACTCCAGGGCCGGTGCTTTATCCACTGTGCCACCTAGCCACCCCTATATGTATTTTAAATATGAATGATGGTATAATAATTTGGGGAGTATAGACAGTTTTACCTTTCCAGATCTTTGAATTAGGAAGATGTTTATGACCAAATTGAGATAATAAGTTTCAGGTAAGATAAAATTGATAATTTAGATTACATTGAAGCCCAAAACAGTTAAAATTAGAAAACAGAAAACTGGGAAAAATTATAGGACATTTCTTTGATAAAGATCTAATTTCTCAAATATTGGAAATGAGTCCAGTATATAAAAATAAGAGCCACTCCCAAATTGATAAAATGATTAAAAATATAAACAGACCATTTTAGGAGAAGAAATCAGTTATTAATAATCAAGTAACAATAGTCACTAACAATTAGAGGAATTCAAATGAAAACATCTCTAATGTACTAGCCGACTGGCTAACACGTCAGAAAAAGAGAATTGCAAGTGTACAGTTAGTGGAGTTGTGAACCAGGAAACGAGTTCACAAATTGAAAAGAAATTAGGACCCTGAACAATAGGTTATAAAACTTTGTATACCCTTTGATCCAGAAATACCACCACCAGGCTTGCATGCCAAATAAATCAAAGAAAAACATTTATACATACAAACAAAATGAAACAAAACAAAAACCCTGTAATCAGTTCTTTTAATGGTGGCAAAGAATGGGAAATTAAAGCACTGTTCACTAATTTGGGAATGTCGAACAAGTTGTGCTATCTGATTTTGATGGAATATTTTTCTATAAGGCTTGATGAGGTTTACCGTACCAGCTCTTTGTATTATGTGTCAGCTATAAAAACTGTCTTGTACTGGTGAAAAAACTGAACTATTATTATAGATCAGTTGTATAGATTAGGTAAAAAAGAAACAATATAAATAATCTATCATTTGATAAACACAAAGACTCCAGCTTCTGGGACAAGAACTCACTATTTGAGAAAAACTGCTGGGAAAACTGAAAAATAGTATGAAAGAAGCTAGGCAATTCCAACATTTCATATTCTGTACCAAGATAAGGTCAAAATGGGAACAAGATTTAGATATAAAGGGTCACACCATAAGACAATTAGGAGATCAAGGAATAATTTGTCAGTTCAATGGGGAGGCAAGGAGCTTATGACAAAACAAAGGATATTAAAAATTGCAAAATTAATAATTTGGATTGCATTGAATAGTTTTTGCACAAATAAACGAATGCCCAAAGTTGGAAAACAATTTTTACAGCTACAGTTTCCTGATAAAAGATTCATTTCTAAAATATAAAGAGAACTGTGTTAAATGTATTAGAATACAAATCATTCTCTAACTGACAAATGATAAAAGGATATGATGGCAGTTTTCAGATGAAGAAATTAAAGCTATCTATAGTCATATAAAAGTGCTCTAAATCATTACTGATTGGCAAAATGCAAATTAAAATAACTCTGAGGTATGGCCTCATACTTATCAGATTGGCAAAAATGATAAAAACAAAGAAAAATGATCATGGTGGAAAGGATATGGGAAAACTAGGATATTAATGCACTATTAGTGGAGTTGTGAACTCATCCTAACATTTGGAGAGCAATTTGGGACTGTACTCAAAGGGCAATAAAGCTGTGCTTATCTTTTGATATCATTTTTTAAAAAGTTTTTGCAAGGCAAATGGAGTTAAGTGGCTTGCCCAAGGCCACACAGCTAGGTAATTATTAAGTGTCTGAGACCGGATTTGAACCCAGGTACTCCTGACTCCAAGGCCGGTGCTTTATCCACTATGCCACCTAGCTACCCCTTTTGATATCATTTTAAAGGGGAAAAGACCCCCCCCCCACACACACACATGTCTATAAATTGGGGAATGATTAAACAAATTATGGTCTATGAATATGATGGAGTACTACTGTTACACAAGAAATCAAAAGTAAGTAGACTTCAGAAAAAGCCTGGAAAGATTTGTATGAATTGATTCTGAATGAAATGAGCAAGCCATTGGAAACATTAATTGCAACTTTCTGAGATGATCAACTTTGTTGGTTTTGGATCCTCTCAGCAGTTCAGTGACCAAGAACAACTCCAAAAGAGCAGTAATGGAAAATGCCATCCATATGCAGAGAACAGAACTATGGAGTCTGAATGCAGACTGAAATCAACTATGTTCACTTTTTTAAATTCCTTTTGTGCTTTTTTCTTTCTCATGGATATTTTCCCTTTAATTCTAATTCTTTTTTCACAACATATCTAATATAGAAATATGTCAAAACATAATTGTACCTATAGAAACTATATCAAATTACTTGCTGCCATAGGTAGGGTGTGGGAAAGAAAGATGGTAGAAAAATGTACAACTCAAAAACGTACAAAAAATTAATATTGAAAGCTATCTTTGCATGTAATTAGAAAAAATAATGATAAAAACCGAGGAAATGATAGTTTTTGAAAAACCTGAGAAGACTTATATGAACTGATGCAAAGTGAAGAAAGCAGAACTATAAGAACATTGTACACAATGACACTATTGTTCATATGGTCAACCATGAAAGACTTTGCTACTCTGATCAAAATAATTTATCCAAGACAATTTCCAAGTACTCAGGATGTGAAATGCTATCTACTTCCAGTGAAAGAATTGATTAACTTTAAATAAAGATTTAAGCATATGCTTTTCAATTTTTCCCTTTTCCCCAAACATATCTAATACAGAAATACATTCTGTATGACATCACATTTATAATTGATATTATAGTGTTTGTCTTCTAAATTGGTACGGGAGGGACTTGAGAAAGGGGAAGCATTCAGAATTCAACTTTCTAAAGAAATGAATGTCAAATAAATAATAAATTTATTAAAGAAAAACATCTAAGTGATTGAAAAATCAAATTAGTCATAAGAAAATTTAAAAATAACATATCCTGGGGAAGAAAAAAAAGGAAAAAAGTTCCTTTATCAAAGTTTAAGGTATCTGTTCAAAAGAATGAAAATATTAGGATAGACATTTTTAACACTTAGAAACATTGAATTTAGAGTTTAAATCATCTAGCCAAATGCATTGGTTTTACAGATGAGAAAAATAAGGATCTGCTGTGACCTTTTTGTGGTCATATAAAGAAAGGATATGAATTGAAGTGTTCTAGCTCCTAATTTAGGGGTTTCCTGTGACTCTACTTCACTATATTTCCTCATTCAACATAGGTTTTTTTATTCTTTTATCACTACTCCTAAAGGCTATTAATAAATAAAGACAGAAAATAATTAATTATTTTCAGTAGCAGTAGCATATTTAAAATATAAAGGGAATACTCACTTTCTTCCTTTTGATCAACTAAGTATTATTATGATAAACTTTCATTTTCCCATTTCTTTTAGATTTAGTTTTTTCCTTTAAGAAAACTTTTATTCTCAAATATTCACACTCCCCACAACTATGCTGTGAGTCATTCCTTGTAATAGAGAATAAAAAATAAAGCAATAAAAAGCTATTCATTAAATCAGTAAACACATTAATTAATGCTCCATTTTATATATAATATTCTATATTCATTGCTTGCCTCCTCTGCAAAGAATTAGGCAGATATATTTTCTCACTTCTTCTCTGAAGTTAAGCTTAGCATTGTAATTGCATAAAAAATGCTTGCTAATGAATCCATTCATTTTCTTTCTTTATTCCTTGTCTTTCTACCCTGTGTTCTCTCTTCCTCTCTCTTTTTCTTCCTTCTCTCTCTCTCTCTCTCTCTCTCTCTCTCTCTCTCTCTCTCCATTTAAACATATTAGAAGTATATTTACTTATATAAGGCTCTTGTGTAGCCTATGATCAAAATTTCCATTTTGAAAGTTTAGGCACCAGTCATAAATGCTTAAATTTTTTTTGAAACAATCTATTTATATCAATATTTTCTCATAAACATTATGAAAATACCCACAATATTTTTTATGAAAATGTTTTGCTTCTTTTAAAAAGACTATTTACTCTGTTGTCTTATAGTATGGCACTGGAATAATATGTTAAAGCACACAAGTTGTTAATTTTATGAAGGCACCATGTATATGATACATACCCAATTAATTATATGCAAAAGAAAACTAAGAAGGGATG
Source organism: Macrotis lagotis (assembly GCF_037893015.1). NCBI lineage: Eukaryota > Metazoa > Chordata > Mammalia > Peramelemorphia > Peramelidae > Macrotis > Macrotis lagotis. The sequence continues at coordinate 2,290,212 of NC_133660.1, read as the reverse complement.
AACATATAGCAAGAGAAAACTAAGATGGGATGAATATATGAACAGTTGATGTACTCTGATGTTACCCTAAAAACTTATGGAGAACTCATGGGAGAGCATAGATAAAAGATGCATAGACTGTGAAGGTACAGGGAAATTGTTAAAGAAATATGCAAATTGATAAGATGATAGATTTGAGGATTTGAGTATCTGGGAGATCACAATTATGTCAAAAGAAAGAATTTACAACTAGTAGAATTCTAGTACTCATCTAGTTCCATCAATACATTTTAAGCATATTACATAATTAATCAATTAAGGTCATACAAATTAAGTTACAGATAAAGGATTTTAATATCAATCACCTGACTTCTAATCCATTCCTAAACCAAATCTTCCACATCATCCACTAGACTGAAAGAAATGTGAGGAACAAAGTAAAACAGAAATAAGTAAATAAATAAATTTGTTGAAGTCTCAGTAGAATTTATAGCTATTAGAGACACTAGATAGCATTTAGTTCTAAATCTTCATTTTGCAGAGGAGAAAACTAAGAACAGAGATGAAAGATACTCCATTTTCTTCACAGTCTCTAAGCATGCCCCTCTTGTTCTCTATTTCTATTTTTGAAACTTGACAACTCATCAGTCATCAGTTTGTACCTTGTCCTAGGTGACAACGCACTCTCTAAATTGCTCCTCACAACTATCTAACTAGATGTTGTATATACAGCAAATTGAAGTGTGAAGACTAAAAATAGAAAAGGGTAAAAAAAATGCTTTAAGGCCATCTTGGAACAGTTTCAAACAAGGCAATATGGATGTAGAGCCAACAATTGAGATTGTTCAGCATTCAGAAATACAGTATAGATAAGTATAGATAAATTGATGAGACATAAATGTAAACAAATGAGGCCTTGAAAATAGTTGTTTTGGTAGCAAATATAACAATAACTTTTATATTTCCACATGGTGTAAAGGATTCATATCTTGACACATAAATAACACTCAAACACTAGTAACAACAGCACTAAATAAGAAGGAACATTTTTATATACTTAAAATAGTTACTGGGATTAAAATGCTAAAATTTGGAATGAGGAGAGCCTAATCAACAAAGGAAGTTAATTTCCTTCTTCTACCCAAGCAATTATGTCATTGGATATTCTTAAGTTTTGAGTTCTGGGGCTCAATATAAATTAGTAAGTCTCCCATATTTTAAAAAGCCTCAAGGACTAGCAGAATTTATAGTCTGTGGTTTAAATGGCAGAAACAATTTTCTTTCTTTTCTTCCTTTTTTATTTCTATTTTTAGGTTTTTAGGTTTTTGCAAGGTAAACGGGGTTAAGTGGCTTGCCCAAGGCCACACAGCTAGGTAATTATTAAGTGTCTGAGACCTAATTTGAACCCAGGTACTCCTGACTCCAGGGCCAGTGCTTTATCCACTATGCCACCTAGCTGCCCCTCTTTTCTTTTTTCTTCATTCAGTTCATGTGGGTGCTTCATTCAATTGTCTCTGTTACTTAAGCCTTATGAGACCTATAAGTTCTAGGCATGGATTATCAGTCCTCTTAATACATATTTAGTAGTAGAGAAAAATTGTTCAGCTCTTTTAAAAAATACCTCACTATTTACTGTTGGAACTTGAATATTTGATATCTCCCATACAACATATATATATATATATATATATATATATATATATATATATATAGATAGATATAGATATATAGATATATAGATAGATATAGATAGATATAGATATATAGATAGATATAGCTAGATAGATAGCTAGATAGATAGATAGCCTGGAGTCCATTGATTTAAATGAGTTCAAATCTGAATTACCTTTGGAATAAATTAAACTCTGAAAAATTCCTACCCCTTTCCTTATTACTGGAATCATGGAAAATGGGGATACGTTTTACTGGAATAAGCACAGTGAGTATAGCTCATGCGACAGACAGTACTACTTTATAGAACTCATGGGACCTGCTTTTCTATCATTTAGATTCAGAGTTTTTTAATATATTTTCTTATAGTACTTTTGGGAACAATAAAAAAAATCCAACTCTGACTATATCAAGCATTGCCCTTCATTGTATGTCTCTTAGGAAACATCTTTTTTCCCCATAAATATGAAAATCTCATTTGTAAATATGGATTATATTCAGAGTTGCTTCTAAAAGAGCCAAGACAATCTTGTTTATGTCAGCTCAGGTTGAGAGGTAGTAATGTGATTTGCCCTTTTTTTCTTTTTAATATTAACTCTTTGAAGACCAGGTTTACCCAGGGGACACTTTTTTTACTTCAATTTTTATCTGTTGTGCATTGCTATCCTATTAAATCACATTAGGAGCACAGAGAACCTCTCCAGTCCACAGGACTGATCCTCTCCCATTCAGATGCCTGTATAGAAGCCCAATCTATTGAAAATATCTTCAGAATATATTATCTACTCAACCCACAATGCCTGTACTCATGTGAAGAGAAGATCAGGGAGTTATTTCTTTAAGAATATGACTTTAAAAGTTGGATAATTCTGTTTTTTTCATTAAGTACTTTGTCATCTTTCCAATCAGTTCAAGGAAATCCTTAAGACAATGTGACAGCAAGAATAGTTCTAGGTGCTCCTTTGTTTAAGGCATGTCCATCATGATTAATGGCAACAGAGATGTGGTTCTGAAAAAAAAAAAACAAAATGGGTACTACAGAATGGTGTTTCTGATTTAAGAGCTGATGAAAGCACAGAAGGAAACTTACTCATCTAGCCAGCTAACCTGTCACCAAGAATTAGTCTCATTTTCTCTGTATTCACTAGGGACAGTAAACAATAGAGTTTGAGCTAATAAGTTTTTTGTTAAAGTTCAAATTGGATGTGAAATATTGGATAACATTATAAATGAATCTCTTTGGCATCTGTATTAGGAGATGGGAATCCTTTGGGCTCCTGTGATTAGATTGTGTGGAAACTTCATATATGTTGATATCTCTCCTATTAAAATGAATGTTTTCCTTCTGATGAATTAAGCTGTCCTTCAATCTGGAGCACAAAAGAGCTACTCCTTTGTTAACATATCCCTTCTAAGCCTCTGGATCCATGAGTTTTCTCTTTTTTAGAAACATTTAAGAAAATTGGAACTCTTTACATTACAGTGTAATTCAGCTGTTAAAGAAGAAAAAGTGTTTTTCTTTAAAATCAGTTCCACAATCTATATGCCAAATAGTGACCTGTTCAAAGAATTCTTGAATTGTACCCACTATTCTGAAACTTCACCATTCCTAGCATTACTAGAGATTCTCTTTCTGTTCCTCAACAGCATCTTTCAAAATTATCATAGAAAATTTCCTTCCTTTTTTTTCCCCTCTCTAGTCATTGTCTGCTTTCTGACACCAGAAACATTTTAATACAAACTAATTTGTCTATGGTTTGCCTGACCTCTCTCTTCATGTTCTCCATTAGCTGCACCCTGTGATCTCTTCCACAGTTCCAATTTCTGCATACCAATATGTATTTATAATAGATGTCATAATAGAGGGAACTTACTTTAACTTGGGAAAGTATGAATCTTCATTTTTGTACAGGAGAAAAAAATACCTCACAATGAACAGCAGTTAGAAAGAAATATTTGTGAATCAGCCAGAAAGATTGTCTGTGGGTGGTTCAAGATAAATTCAGGATGATTTTATTAATGGATGTGAACTCTTCTTGGATTATTTTCATTTTACTAATAAACCTAAGATTTCAGGGAAGTGAATATAGGCATGATGATAGGAGAAACCAAGAAACTGACAGTAAAATCCTGTGTAAAACTGCTCTTTCATTCATGCATTTAACAACCTAATTCACAAGCTTTAATGTTATAGTCAAACAGATGTACTGAGTCTAGTTCTGTAACAGACCATACTGCTTTTGCACAGTTGGGTTCCCTGAGCTGTTAAACTGGGAACACTCTGAAACTACAGTTAAAAACAAAATCAGTCTTAGTAAGCAACTCACATATATTTAACATTTTTCTGCTTCTCATTTGTCCCTAGACTCCCTTTTCAAGATCTCTTTAATATCACATGAAATGCCTCTTTATCCCTACTCAATCTGCTATAGTTGTTTAATAAAGCCTGCAATTCTGAAATAACAGCTGTACTTCCCTTACACAGACACAGACATAGGCGCGCGCGCACACACACACACACACACACACACACATATTTTTACTGAAAACCATGGTATATTACAATTCTATGGCTTGAGTACAGAATTTGTAACTAATGGAGTTTGTTTTTCATAGTATTTGTGAATGTTGCATTATTTTTGAAAATGCAGGGCTTAAACAGACTTTCAGTATGTATATGGATATATATTATATCTATGTAAATATATATATATAGATATAACTTTTATAAATTTTAAAATTAATCACCCCTTGAACTCATAATGATCAAGAAAGAACATAGTGATGTTTGAAAAGAAATAATTTTATCATGATTATCAGTGGCAGTTACCATTAATATGCTGTCTTTAAATTCATGATGAATCTATAGGTTTTATAGCTGGTTAGAGACTAATCATTATAGCTGTTAGAGTAGAAAGATATACTTAACCAATGAATGAGTAGGTTTTACATTTGTTATTCTTAAATTTAACAAGGGAAACCTGTGAGGAATTTGTAAGCCTTGATATTTCTATCTTTTAACATCATCTTTTTTTGATGATATCATCACTCCTTTCTCATTTGAAGGTCTATTGGGTTTCCTCATTCAAGAGGATTATTTGGCAGTTTGTTTGTCAGTATGTCTATAAAAAGCAGTAGTTGAAACAATACAAGTTATCCAAAGATCTATATGGGTCTCAATAGGGAAGTCTCTGACTTCTTATCCATATTTTGATAACAGATTCTCTATGATGAGAATTCACAATGCCAGGGCTAATGGCATTCTTTATAGTTGGGTGAACTTTAAAAAGAAAAGATTTTACACTGACCTTTTATTGTCTGTATTTTCTTCACTTGTGATTATCAGATAATCAGAGTAAATTCATTGGACAAGATTAATTTACATTAACAGAATTACATAGTAATTGTTAATTCAGATTTAGCTTGATTAATTTGGATACATTTGGAAGAGCAGAAAGTTAGGAGACCAAAATACAAATTGTGACTCGATAAAACACATGTATTTGCATTTCTCATGGCATAAAACTTTTAAATTAGGAAAATGTTTGGCGGGTCTCATCTATTTTGCCTAGTATAGGATTTGAATCTATTACCAATGGAAGACAACGTATTCAATTGTGTATGTGATTATACTAAGTACTTAACAAAAAGGTTGGGGCAGTTAGGTGGCGCAGTAGATAGAGCACCAGCCCTGGAGTCAGGCCACCCTGTGTTCAAATTCAGCCTCAGACCCTTAATAATTTCCTAGCTGTGTGATCTTGGGCAAGTCATTTAACCCCACTGCCTTGCAAAAAAAAAAGGTTAATAATACATTGAAAGTGAAAAACACTAAGCATAAAAAGGGGGAAAATTCTGTTGCACAGGGGCATGAACGATGGGTAAAATGTAAGCTCTTCATCAGTAGAATATAAGCTCTACAAAAGCACAACTATCTTCATATCTCTAGCACTGAGACATGCTAAATGCATATAATAAGAGTATAATATAGGAATTAATACATATTTTTCAATCCCCAATCCAATTTGCTTCAGGTTAACATTTATTAAACACCTACTCTATACTAGCATTTTGTTAGACTCTAGAGATACAAAGAAAGTGTCGTTCTTGTCTGGAAGGAACTTAAAATCTAATGGAGTAAAACATTATGAATACAAGTTAGTGAAATATGAAATATACAAAGTAAAATGTTGCTGTTCAGTTGTTTTAGTTTTATCCTACTCTTCATGACCCTATCTGAGGTCAATCTTGACAAAGATACTGGAGTTCTATTGCCATTTCATTCTCTTGCTCATTTTATAATGAGGAAACTGAGGCAAACAGGGTTAAATGACTTGCCCAAGATTACTCTGCTACTAAATACCTGAGTTCAGATTTGAATTCAGAAGGACAAGTCATCCTGTCTCCAGGTCTGACACTCTATCCACTGTGACAAATAGCTACCCCTATAGTAAATAGAAAGTTATTTGCTGAGTGACCATGATATGATATACTTCCATTACATAAAGTGACCATGAACTGAAGTAACATATTAGCAATTTTAATTCTATTTTGCAATTAAATGAATTCAGGAAAAACTAGCCAAGATACTAAATAATTTGAAAGTTAAAAATGCATGGCAAATTTTCAATTAAATGTCAAGAAATTTACCATATTTCTAGAAATTTAATATTAATCATAAGATCTGAAATCATATGTATGATTTTAAAGGTATTTTTTTGACTTAACCAAATATTTAATTTCACTAACATGTTAAGTAAAATCTCTGAAAAGAGAATCAGGTCTCCTTTTTATAAATTTCAAAAACAACAACAACAATTATTTGTCCAATTATTGAATATTAACATTTTAGAAAACTAGTCTAGTAAATACTCAAAATTATTGGAAGAAAATCTGATCTATGATATAGATTTCAATTCCAACCAATTAAAAAAATGCAACTGAACATATTTCCAAAAGATAATTAACCATCTGTAGGTCTAATGATGTGAGAATAAATAGGAAATACTGATAAATTTATTTTTCTACATTTGAGTGAATATTTGTCGAAATTACGTAAATTTAATAAGAGAATTTACTTTAGTGTATTAACTTATTCTTTTGTTAACAAAAAAATTTCTCCTTACCTTGCTGAACAAAGGATCCATACACAAACCACATCGAATTGTAAAGTGTGGTTGAAGTCATTGATCCCATTTGTAATCTTGGAGGGTTAAGCCAATTTAAGAGGTATACCAGCAGTCCCACGAGAAGTACAGTACCAGCAATGCAAGCCCACAAAGAGAAGTCAAATGGAGCAAGGCAGGCAAACATATCCACTGTCCTTTCAGCCCTGCGCAGCAGCACACCCACAGAATAGTCCATGTAACGGGTTGTAAAGTCTACTACATTTTCACGATCTGGAGTTATGGTTAATGCAGAAATTCCTATGTCAGCTCTCTGAGAAAAAGAAAGAAAAAGGACTCTATTAGTGTCATGAACAACCAATTTGATTTATATTAGTTCAACTTATCTTAGGGATATAAAGTTAACTTCCTTGGGGGATAACTTTCTGTAACAAATAAAAAAGCACTCCAGAGCATTTTAAAAATAACCACACATGAATTCTGTGCTTTGTATTGCAAATCTAGTCCCACAAAGTTTAGATAAATTATATATTATTTCTGAATATATAATTGGTGACCACTATTTCGTACTTATGGTTGCCAGTAATCTCTTACCCTTTTGGGTCCACTTACTGGGACTATCATTATTGCAATGGTTAAAGGCATCCAAACTTAGAAAAGTAATTTCCCAGGGGGCCTCGTTCACTGTTAACACAGAAATGATTTGAGGATATCTGCTGGTGATCACAATATAATATTACATTTTCTTTGGTCATTTCAGCATCAAAAAGAGATATATTCCATTTATTGTTAGAGTTCTAAAACCCATACAAATTTTAGATTACCAGAATATTTGTAGCTGTGGCAATTAACAATTTACCTTTCTCTAGTTTTATTCTTCAAGTCTCTGAGATCCTTTGAGGATCCATTTGAGGTGCTTGATGAGCATCTCATTTCTCAGTTGGGTGTCCCTTTCAGATCCCTAGGTATAGCAACCATAGTTCTGACAGGTGCCACTTTTCTAAATCAGTAAGCATACAGTTAAAAACTTCAATGAAGGGTATTTAATTTAAGGTGACTCTTCCATAGTTACAGAACCACCAAAGAATGAATAAGTAACCATCAACTCTGGATCTTGTGATAAGAAAACACACATTTAAACTACTTAAAGCTGCTTCTAGTTTGAAGTAATGAACTACTGCTGTGACTAAAGCTGTGTGAAGTCCCTTTCAAAACACTAATATGAGACTGTTAAATGTAATTGCTGAATGTTTTTAGTTCTTGATTTTTCTCTCACTACATAAAGGAGGCTGAGGTCAGCATTTAGCACTCTTAGGGGAAAATGTGACATAAAATGGTACATTCCTGATGTAATGACAGTATAATGTAGATTATCACAGTTCTTTGAAATAGTAAGTTGTTGATACCTAAGAGGTCAGTAAGAGTTAATTCAACTGCCAATAGGTTTCAACTTAGCATTCTGGAATTGATTTAGTCCTGGCAGAATTAGAACTAGTATCCTTGGTAGTTAAAAAGAGAATAAGCAATGGCATCTTTTAGATCAAATCAGTGATTTAACTGAGATCAATAGGTAAATTAATGTCAAAAGTGGACTTAGAATTCACATCTCTTTTTCCTATATTAGTATTCTTCATGAATGACAAATGAATCTTTTGATTTATTGAAGAACATACTATTTAAAACTCTTGATGAATTTTATTTTTTACACCAACCATTTCATTACATCCTTTTTTACTGCCATATTCTTTGCTATAGTGAAAAAAAAGTCAAAGAAAAACCAAGTAAAACAGTGATCCCATTGGATAGAACATGCATTTTAACATTTAGCAGCCATAATCTCTATGGGGGAGATGTATTTAAACATGGCCTCAAGAATAGTCTGAGTTCACCTTTGCTCTCCTGGTATCATTCTTTTCCTGCATGATCATCCCAGTGAATGCTATTTTCTTAGTCTGTGGTTCTCATTGCAGTTATTCTTTTTTTTTTGTTTTTGTTTTTGCAAGGCAGTGTGGTTAAATGACTTGCCCAAGGTCACACAGACAGGCAAGTGTTAAGGTTATAAGGTCTATTTGAATTCAGGTCCTCCTGACTCCAGGGCTGGTACTCTATCCACTGCGTCACCTAGCTACCCCTTCATTGAAGTTGTTCTTGCAAATCTTCCCAGGGTTTTCTGAATGATTCATATTTATCTTTTATTAAGATGAAGTAACAATTCAATATACTGATATTCCTTGATCTATTCAGGCATTTCCCTATCATTGATAACCTACTTTCTATTTTGTCTGAGATTACTAGAAAAAGAGAGTGCTGCTATGCTGAATTTGGTGTACCCAGATATTTATTTCTGCCTTTGATCTTTTTGACATGTATAGTGTTATTTCTGTGTCAAAGGTTACAAACAAAAAAGCTCATTAACACTTCAGTATAAGTACAATTTGAAGAATTTCCAAATCTGCAACATTGCAGTAGCATGGCTTGCAATACTGACCATTGCTTAACTTTTCTCATTGTTTTCCCCTATTTTCTTTTTGGTTTGAAAGAAAAACATAAAGGTTGCCTTAATTCATAGACATATGATCATAGTATTATACATTTAGGTTTTGAAGAGATTTCAGAATTCCTTTTTTTTTAGGTTTTTTTGCAAGGCAAACGGGGTTAAGTGGCTTGCCCAAGGCCACACAGCTAGGTAATTATTAAGTGTCTGAGACCGGATTTGAACCCAGGTACTCCTGACTCCATTACGCCACCTAGCCGCCCCCAGAATTCCTTTAACTCCATTAATTTGTAATTTTCTTTATAAAAATTGTTCATATCCTTTTGCAACTTCTTTTGGAAAGGGACTCTTAAGTGTTAAGTGCTTTGCAAATATTATCTCATTTAATTCACAACAATCCTGGAAGATAGATGCTATAATTATCATCATTTTACAGGTAAAGAAATTGAGGCAAATGTAGTTGAAATAAGTTTCTCAAGGCCATATGAATAGTAAATGTCTGAGAACAGATTTGAATTTGGGTCTTCCTCACTCTATGAATAGAACTCTATCCACTTTGATATCAAATTTTATCTACTGATTTAATTTTTGCAAAAGATTTTTAATTGTATAGATTTTGTCTTTTTTTGTGATTGCCTTTATACACTTTTAAAACATGAATTCACCCTGTATCTTTATATCTGAAAGGTACTTTTTCATCTTTGCCTCTTATTTTAAATTTTACAGAAATCCTTTTACCATTTGGAAATGATTTTGTACATCTCTGTATATGGCATGAAAAATACTTGTCTAAGCTAACCCCACCCCCAGTAATTTTATTTGAATTGGGAGTATAGCTAATAGTAATTGTTTTTTTTTAGATTCATTTTGTTAATTTAATTGCAGGTATTCCTTATTTACTCCATTTCACCAAACTACTCTTCTAACAAATACCAAATAGATTTGATGAATATATTTTAATATACTTCAGTAAATGATATTTTTCATTATTTCTATTTTCTGTATTTTTTTCTTCTAAGTGAATTTTGTCATTTCCCCCCAGTTCAATAAAGCATTAATATAATGTAATTTACTAAAATAGTCTAGTCATGAATATGAAATATCTATCTTTTATTTTTATTTCTATAAAAAGTTTTTATAATTCAAATCTTATTCTAAATCTTCTTGGTATATTAATTGTATCGTATTTGATGCATTTTCAGTTATTCTTCATGATTTATTTCATTTGATCTCTTTCTACTAGTCTTTGTTAGTATAATAGAGAGAACATGATAATTTTTAGGTTTATCTTGTATTCTGGTATTTCACTAAAATATCATAAAGCAAAGAATAATTTTTTCCCTGAAACTCTGAGGTTCTCAAAATAACCCATCAAAGTGACTTCTGATAGAGTTAATTGTGCCTGCTATTTGCATAAGCTTATTCTTCCAATTATTTTTGACTGTTACAGCTAGCTAGCATTTGTAGATCTAAAATAAATAATAGTTCAAATGATGTTTTCTATTACCTTACTCTTGACCTTACTGAATATTAAAAATAATCCCAGTTCTTTGATCTAGGTAGATATTTTGATATTAAAATTGTTTTGATGGATGAAAAAGTTTTTTTCTTTTGATTTTAAATATTTTAACACTGAGGCAGCTAGGTGGTGCAACAGATAGAGCACAAGCCCTGGAGTCAGGTGGACCTGAATTAAAATCTGGACTCAGACACTAATTAATTGACGAGCTGTGTGACCTTGGGCAAGTCACTTAACCCCATTGCCTTAAGTAAATAAAAATTTGAAAAAATGAAAAAAAATTTGAACATTAGCAAATATGATATTTTGTCACTTTTATGCACATGCAAAAAAGTATTGTGAGTTTATGATTTTCATAATAATAATTTCCACTCATCTAACCTACTATTTTCTAAGCACTGTGACATAAACTTTACAAATATATCTCATTTTATTCTTACAAGAATCCTGGCAGGTAGGTGATATTATTATACCCATTTTACAATTAGAAAAATGGCAGATAGGTTATAAGTGTAGAAGATCAGATTTGACCTTAGGTTTTTCTGAATTCATGTCCAGTACTCAATCCAATCCAATAATTAATTGTAATTATAAGTTCTTAATAGTGAACCATTACTGAATTTTTGGTATAAATCCAATTTGGGAATAATAAATATTTTAATATATTGGTATTACCTCTTTGTTGGCATTTTATTCAATATCTAGTCACTATAGGATAATGTATAACTAGTTATACTGTTAATTAGACATGAAGGATTTATAAAAGGGTATGGAGAAGAGTCACTTCACCATCAAAATACCAAATCAATAAGTATATAGATCTGCTTGGACTTTTGAGTATACTTTACATTTTAACATGATTTATTATTCTTATAAAGTGATTTCATAAATATATTTTCTTCTTCCTGAGGAATTGTATAACCACATTTTAGAGACAAACAGGACATGTGCTTTATCCTCAGGCTTCTAAATATTCCTAGGATTCATACAATTAGTACTCTCATTTTCAAACAGAATTATCTTCATGATGCTATTGGGGATCTCTTTTCCCTTTGTACCCTTTATCATATGACCTCCACAGCAATGGAAAATAATTCTGGCAATCATGAATCTTCTGTTTATATGTATTGTTTGGGTGAAATCATCAACAAATTAATGGTGTTTTGAATGATTTTGATAGGAGATGGACTTACAGGAGATCTTTCCAACTATTGATTCAAATACTTTTTAAATAGCCAATTGGATGATACCAATAATAGCAATACCACTTCCAAGTCTATTTCTAAATGAAAAAGGAAAAGTAATATATACGTCCCAAAATATTTATAGTAGTTCTCTTGGTGGTGGCAAATAACTAGAAATTGAGAGGATGCCCATCAACTATAGCATGACTGAACAAGTTGAGGTATAGAACTGTAATGGAATACTATTGAGCTATAAGAAATGATAAGCTCAATGATCTTAGAAAAATATGGATAGAAATAAAATAATGAAAAGTAAAATGAGAGGAACAGGGAAGCACTGGATATAGTAACAATAGAAATTTATGAATGATTTTGAGTAAATAAGACATTTTGACTATTATAAATACCCAAACTAGCTACAAAAGACATGAAAGAAGATGTATCCAAATAAAGAACCAATAGACAGAAGTATTTAGAGAATGATTATATATATGTACATAAATGCATGCTGCCTAAAATTTATGATCAATGTACAAAGTTGAAATAGAAAAATCCACCTTCAAATTTCCCAGTAAAAATCCAGTTTCCAGATTGAAGAATAAAAACTAAAACCTGTCAAAAAATAAAATTCTAGTACACAGGTCCCACAGTAAAGATTTTATGATACATGGAAGGTGCAAGTATAACAGAAAAAAAAGTTTGGGCTATGAACATATAAAAGGCTAAGATAAAGGAATATAATCAAAAAATAACCTATCTGTAAAAGTTAAATATAATCTTATAAGGGGAAATAATAGGTGCTTAATAGAAGAGAAAAATTCCAAGACTTTTCAAAATGGAGAAAAACAATTGATTAGATATTTTTAAATGTAAATGCAGGAGCCAAGAGAAAGATAGAAAGATATGCACATTTATTTATTTTGCAAGGTAATAGGATTAAATTGCTTGCCCAAGGCCACCCAGCTAGGTAATTATTAAGTGTCTGAAGCCAGATTTGAACTCTGGTACTCTTAAATGCAGGGCTGGTGCTCTATCCACTGCACCACCTAGTCACCCCCACATTTATTTAATTTAAAGAAATCATGTGAGATAATTATATCTTAATAGGAGGAATAAGAAGTCTTTTCAGAACCTTCATATATTTATGAATGATAGAGAAAAATAAAAATGCCAGAGAACCTGTTGGTGGTTTTATTCTTTTTTGAGGTTTTAAGGAAGAGACAAAAATGGAAGGGATAGGAGAATATTTAGGAGAAGATGTGAGGAGGAGAGGGAGAGAAAAAATTCTGCAATAAAGAGTTTCATAAGATGAATAGTATTTAATTATGGAGATAAGTGCATGAGAGGGGGAAGGTATCCTATGAACCTCATTTTCATTTAAACGGGAATAAGAAAAAATATTGAATACAATTACTTATGTCCATGCCACACTAAGATGCTGTTCTAGAAATACATTAAACTTCAAAGGAAAAAAAAAGAAATAGGTACAAGGGAGGGGAAAAGAGATTTTTGATGAAGGATATGATATGTATGAAAATAGTCACAGGGAAAGAAACTCAAATGTCAGAAAAAGAAACTTGAAGAGCAAATAAAGTGAAAGTGTGTTTAATATGTATCATTTCTAGCCTTTTCAATAGGTGAGGTAGGAGAGGAGAGAGAAAATTTGGAAATGAAAATAATAATAAAACATTTAAAATGAAGGAAAAATAATTAAAATGAAGAGAAGAAATTGTAAAACTCTGAGATCAGAGGCAGGGAAAGGAGGAGAGAAGAGTTGCAAATAACCAGCTTTTCATTAATTGATCACAAGTGTCAAGAAAGCTGCCTCTCTTTTACCCTAATTTTAATGGCAAAGAAAGAGATGACAGCAAATGGAAAAAAACAGCAAAAGAACAGAATGGAAGGAAACACATAACTAACAAATATAACTATGAATGTAAAACAGAAGAAATGAGTATAATGAATTAGAAAATATACTTTGACAAAATACTACTTTCAAGAATCACTCTAGAAAATAGAAATTCACACAGTGTTATAAGGAAGGACAAGAACAAAACTCATGATGCTCCTAGTGAATTAAAAATGGGATATAAAATTAAAAGATATAAGTAGGGAAACTGCATTTTCCTTGTTTTTTAAAGCAATATCAATAATTAATGCATATGCAGCAAATAGCATAGCATCTAAATAGTGAAGGAAAAATTAATGGAGACTAGAGTACTTTCTCTGGAGTCAGGAAGATCTGAGTTCAAATATAGCTTAGACATATATTAGCCGTGTGATCCAAGGGAAATTCAATTAACCTCCTTCTTTTTATCTATAAAACAAGAATAAGAATAAGTATCTTCCAGGGTTCATGTGAGGATTAAATGAAACAATGGGTATAAATGATGAACATCATGCCTAACACATAGTAGATGCTGTAAATGCTTATTTCCTTCTATTTGACTTCCCTAATTGAATTAGAGAAAGAAATTAAAAGTGAAATTATGATGGGAGACCTGAATATATCATTTTCATACCTAGATAAATCTTACTACGAGATAAACAAAATTAACTTTAGATTATGACTAAACTTTTAATAATTAACAACTGATGAGAGAAATGCAAATTAAAACTGAGCTACTACCTCAGACCTGTCGGATTGGTCAATATGATAGAAAATGAAAATGACAAATATTGGAGGGGATATTAGAAAATTAAAACACTGATGTACTATTCATAGATTTGAGTACTGATTCAACCATTCTGGAGAGCAATTTGGAACTATGCCCAAAGGACTACAAATCCATTCATACCCTTTGCCTAAACAATATCACTATGAAGTCCGTCTCTCAAAGAGTTTTATGAAAGGGAAATGAACTTATGTGTACAAAAATAGTTATAGTGACTCTTTTAGTGGTAGCAAAAATTGGAAATTTATGGGATGTTCATCACTGGGAAATGGTTGACAAGTTATCGAATATGATTATGATGGAACACCACTGAGTGAGAGCATCTGGAAAGACTAACTTGAACTGATACAAAGTGAAATGAGCAGAACCAGAACATTGTACACAGTAGTAGCAATAATGGGTGGTGATCTACTATAAATAACTTAGTTATTCCCAGCAAAATCATGATCTAAGACACTTCTGAAAGCCTTTTGATGAAAGGTACTGTCTGTTTCCAGAGGAAGAAGTGGTGAAGCCAGAATATGGATCAAAGATACAGTTTTCCTTACTTTCTTTATTTTTCTTGTTTTTTCTGTGTTTTCTTTAACAGAATGACTTACATGTAAGTGCATTTTGCATTATTGCACTTGTATTTCCTAGGTCAAATTACTTGTTTTCTCAATGTAGGGGGGGGGGGGGAAAGGGAGAAAGGAAAGAAAATTTGGAACTCAAAATTTTTTAAAAATGAAATTGTTGTAATATGTAAGACACAAAATATTAGAGATGATATTCCTCTGGGATTATTGAATGAGATTAAAAGAAATTTTAATTATTATAGAATTACATAAATCAGGTTAGAATTATACTAGAAATGCAGGGTTTGCTTAACATAAAGAAGTTCATAAACAAAATAAGTCAAGTTAATAACATAAACTTGAAAAACAACTGATCATATAATAGATACTGAAAAGAGTTTTGACCGAAATATACTTCTCATTTCTCTTATAAATCCTATAAAGCATAAGATTATCCAGAACTTCAAAAATACAGTAATCTGATCTTTCAATAGTCATATGAAAAAATGATCTACATCACTAATAATTAGAGAAAGACTAATTAAAAATATTAGGTTTCAATTCACACCCATCAAATCGACTAACATGACAGAAAAGAAAAATGACATTTTGGAGGGGATTGGGAAAACAGGCACATGAAGGCATACTTTTTGGAGAAGCTATGAACTAATCTAAACATCTGGAAAGCAATTTTAAACTATTCCCAAAGGGTATCAAAGTGGGCACACCCTTTGACACAGTAACACCATGATTAGGTCTTTCCCCCAAAAGAACTAAAAACAAAATAAAAAAGGATGCATATGGACCAACATATTTAAAGCAGCTCTTTTTTGTGATGACAAAGAATTGGAACTAGAAGGGATGTCTATCCCTCATGGTCTATGAATGTGATGAAATACTGTGTAATAAATGATGAAGGGGATGACTTTAGAGAAAATAAAACTGGAAAGATCTATATGAACCAAATCAAGGTGAAGTGAACAGAATCAAGGGGATAATCTACATAGTAACAGTACTGTTATGAAGATAATCAACTATGAAAGACTGAATAACTGACCAATACAATGATCAACTATAACTTCAAGGGATTTATAATGTAAAATCTTACTATCTTCAGATAAGGAACTACAGTACAGACTGAAGAATATTTTTCCCTTTATTTTTCTTGCCTATTTTCTAGAACATGGTTAATATGGAAGTAAAATTTACATGACTTCATATGTAAAATGAATATCATTTCTTGACTTCTCATTGGGCAGGATAGAAGGAATGTGAGACAAAATAAGAATAAAAAATTCTAAATGTTTTATAAATATTAACTTTGATGATGTGAGAGCAAAAACCAAATTGTAGAACATATAAAGAAAGTGAAAGAAGTACAGATACTTCATATAATTCTCTTTCTCAATATGTTTAATTTAGAAGAGCAAGAAAGACATATTAGAGATTACAGAGATTAGATGAAAGTATCTTTTCCCCCCTTAATGATAGGGGATGCATGGTAAGGTTTTAGGTAACCAGAAAACAGCCTGAATGGACAAAGTAGAGACAAGAAAGTAAGTGGAAATGAAGTAGAAGCAATTTGTTGAAGATATGAGAAGATGGGATGCATGGAGTATATATAGTGGGTTGACCTTGGCAAGAAGAAATATTTCTTTAACTGAGACAGGAATAAGAGGGAAGGCAATGGAAGTTGTTTCTACAATGTGAAATGAGGAAAAGAGGAAGCTCCCAGAGAATGGCCTATTTTTTAAAAGTAAATTTCAAGGGACATCTTCAGCAGAGAGCATGGAGAAAGTTTGAAAGCTAAAGGATTTGAAATAGCCTCTATCAAGAGTGGGATAGTAAATTGTTTGAGGAAGAGTAGAATGATTACCTTGCTATAACGAAGTTCCAGTTGAGGTTAGATAATATACATTTGTAATGGCAATGACCATGGTTTCTTGGTATCTCCTAGAATAAGAATGAAGTGAATGTTGGGAAGAATCCAGGCTTGGGGGTTGTCAAGTAATCAGAAGAGGCAAAGCATTCAAGAGGAAAGAATGATGGAAAGTTGAATTTGTTCAACAATGTGTCAACAAAGAATGAGAGAGTAAGACAGTACAGTTGAGATGATTGAGGAATAGTTAAAATAAAGAATAGGGCTGGAGGGAAAGATGGAATGATAAAATTATTTTAATCTGAGAAAGGAATTTGGAAGTTTATGAACATGTACATGAAACACGAGTGATGAAAGGATTGCAGGTACTATCAACTTTGTATGCTGTTGAGATGAAGTAGAAGAATAAGCAAGGAAACTGAGTAGAATTAAAAATCTGGAAGGTAGAATATTTGATGGTATATTAAATATATGTATTGAAGTCTTCTTGCCCCTTTGGGGCAGAAGGAAATACTGAGAGCCAAGTGATGAATTTATAGATGAAAGATCAATTTGGTGTACTCCCATTTCTGAAGTCACTTTCTCTTTTTTTCCCTCAAGAATGTTCAATTTCCCTAATTAGAAATTCTGATATTTCCCCTTAATATTTCCACTTTCTTGTATGCTTTATTAATATATTTTATTTAGTTTAAACTACAAGTGGAATCCATGTTTCCCTAGATATTTTGTATACATGCCTGCTATTATTTCAGCTCTATGAAACTTAAATCAATCAATTAATGAACATTTATTATACATTGCAGGTCCTGTTCTAAGTTCTAAATTTGATGATAAAAGACCTCCTGGGGAGGATACAAAACCAGGAAAAAGATAGTTCCTGTCTTTAAGGAGCTTACAATCAAATAGAGGGCACACCATTCAAACAAATACATAGAAAAATATACAGGAGAAATAAGAAGTAATATGAAAAAAGAAAGCAATGCAATTAAGAGGGATTGGAAGGTTTCTTGTAGAAAGTAGAATTTTAGTTGACACTTTAAAGAAGCCAGGGTAGTCAATAGATGAATCAGAGAAGGAAGAACATTACTAGCAGGGGTGGAGGGGAAGACAGATTAAATGCTCAAAGCTAAGTAATAAAGTGTCTTGTTCATGGAAAAGTCAGATAGCCAATGTGACTGACTCAAAGAATATAAATCATGGTAGCAAAGCATACAAAATCTGAAAAGATAAGAAGGGCTAGGTTATAAAGGACTTTGAATGTAAAATGGAGCATTTTGTTTGATCTTGGAGTCAACAGGAAGTCTCTACAGTGATATGACCAGACCTACATTTTAGGAAAATCACTTTAGTGACTGAATGGAGCATGGATTAGCTTGGGGGAGAGACTGGAAGCAGGTAGATCCACTAGCAATCTATGGTAGTAATTCAGGTATGAGATGAAGATGACTTATATTAAAGTTGTAGCAGTGTCACAAGAGAGAAGGGGCATATGAGAGAGAAGTTATAAAGGTGAAATAGGCTTTGGGAATGGAATACATATAAGTGCAATAATGCAGAAACCAGGATGATATCTATATTTTGAACCTGAAAGACTGGAGGATGGTGTTGCCCTCCATATTAATAGGGGATTGCAAGTTAATAAGGGAGTCACTAATATAGGAGAGGAGTATTTAAAGGGAAATACAATGAGTTCTATTTTTGACAGATTGAGTTTAAGAACTATACTTACTTGACAAGCAATTCAAGATGTCTGAAAAGCAATTTGGGATGGAAGTTTGTTGGTCAGTGGAGAGACTCTGGGACCAGATAGGTATATTTCAGAATCATCAGCAAAAAGATGATAATTACATCTAGGAGATCACCAAATAAAATAGTACAGAGGGAGAAGAGGGCCAGGACAGAACTTCTAGAAACTACTTTATTTAGTTTTTGAAGCGGTACATAACATATCCAAATTATATTTCCAGTGTCATAGGACATTCTTTTCCGGTCAAATCTGTCTCCATGTTCTTCACACATGGATCTCTAATTTGCATTTCTATGACTGTACTTTCCATCTTTCTTGGCTTAGAATACACTCCAATGTTACCTTTCCCTTTCAGTGTTTCTGCCTTCATTAGCATGAAGTTTTTCATAATTTCCTCAATGCCTAGTGTAATTCTGGGCAGCTAGATGGTGCAGTGGGTGGAGTAGTGACCTTGAAATCAGGAGGACCTGAGTTCAAATGCGGCCTCAGACATTTACTAACTCTGTGATCTTGGGGAAATCACTTAATCCTGGTCTTCCCACATCCATTTCTCATAACCATCTCCAATTGTCCTGATTCATATCTGAATACTGGACCCAGATGACTCTAGAGCAGAAAAATGACACCAGTGACTTAGTACAGCACCCCCTCCCCCACACAAATCCAGTTCACCCACTTGTCATGGCATCATCTCCCTGATATCATGGCCTTCTTCAAAAATCAAGGACAAACAATAGTGTGCTTCCTTCCAAAAGAACTGCTTTGTACTTGATATATATTTGTATCCATTAATTTTATATTTAGGCTGTATATATTTTTATATGTAATTATTCTGTTTCCCTATTAAAATGTGAGATCTTTGCTAGTAGGAACGGTTTCATTCAACTTGTATTCAACTCAGTTACTTATTTCATTGTTCCTGAGAAATAATAAGGATTTAAAAATGTAGTTGATTGAGGGTGGTAGAGAGAGTATCTGGGAGTGTTATAAGGGGGAAAAGAGTAGCCTGACCACCTTGACCAGAGTTGAGAGTAAGAGATAAAGTACAGTCAGCAATGGAAAGGGTGGCGGGGGAGGCATTGTGATCAGGAGGGAACTGGGTTTCCACTAAGAGTGACAGATTATGGAAGGAGAATAAAGGAAAAGGTTTTAAGGTGAAAGGAAGTTTATTAATTATAGAGCAGACATTCTCAAGAGAACAATGGAAGCGTTGAACAGATCTGGAGTGGAATATCAGTAATTGGAGGGATATGTTTAGATGGATAAGAACTCCCTATTGGGAGTTGAAATTTGTACATCAACAATTACTAGATTCTGCACTCTTCTTCACTGGAGATGGGGGTGGGGTATAAAAGGGGACATATACTAATGACTGAGGAAAATATCCCAAATGTACAAATATCAGACATTGAAGGTGGGAAAAGGGGTCCACTGAGAAAGGCACACAATTATGGACGGTTCTGCTTGCTAGTCCATTCTCATGACTATTGGTGATGTTTAAAGCCCATGTCACATGAAGAGGCAGCAAGAAAAAATATAGGAACCTGTATAGGAAGTGTTGGAAACAGATCAGAAGAACCTGGGTCCCAGGAGACAGAAGTTTTTTCCTATGTGCGGTTAGTTGAAAAGGACCTTGGAAGCTTTAGTGTGTGAATCATGGAACATTACATTTTCATAAAAATAAAAACCACAGATAAAGAGATTCAGATGATTTAAGTTTAATACAAGAAAGTGGCTTCATTGTATCAACAATAATGCAATTGTAATCATGAGAAAGCATAAAAAGGCATTATCAAGGAATACAGAAGAAATGAAAAGGTCATCACCTAATAAGAACAGGTGATAACAAGACAGATAAATTGAATATTGCACTGTTGAGATACAGAATGCATGGGAATTCAGAGATGATCAAAATATTTCTCTTTATCTATATCTATTTTAGATTAATACTCTAAATACAACAGTCATTTCTAAGTGAATATTCAGGAAACTTATTGAGTGATATACAAATTTAGTCATACCTGATATATTATATTTACATATATACTGTATCACCTCTGTGTGTGTGTTTATATGTATATGTATCTGTCTCTGACTTTCTTCTCTTTGAACTAGATTATAAATTCTTTTATGGCTGGCATTCAGCCTTTTCATATTTAGGCACAAAAGTTGCTTTCAGTAAATGTTTTTCAAATGAATACATAGGAATAATCCATATGGAAGGTTATTTATATGATATTTACCTTTACCAGTTTAGGAGTCTTGAAAAATTATACACATGAGGATAGGCTGTTTATCCTAGTGTGAGGGATTATAAAAATCTTAGCTAGGTCAGGACAAGAGAGTTAGGAAGTTCTGTTTAGATTCAATAGTTTTGTTGAATTGACTACCTAGAAATGGCAAGTGATGATATTCTGTCCTCTGAGACCTTAGAATGGATTGAAGCAATTTTCAGCAGACCTGTCCACACAATATAATTCCACATCTTCTTTGAGCAGAAAACTCAAGTAATTGCTAAACGAATTTTATGGATTTTTTTTCTTCCTAGTAAAACTAAATCTAATTCTCTTTTCAGATGGCCATTCAAGTGGGGATGGTCTAAAGTGGAGGTGGAGAGACTTACTTCCCAGTAAAGGGAAAGCAAGCTAGTTTATTACCAATAAAATTTCAGTCTATGGTAGCAGCTTGCTGAGCAGTTTCTGTACAGTCTGAAATGAAGCATTAAAGAAATAGGAGAGCAGACAAGCAAAAGAAAAATGTGTATATTGGTAAAGGTCCAAGTAAAGAAAGCCTCTATAATGGAATAATGATCATTCATACAGGAACAGTTATCACATTTAATCTCTGTTATTATTAGGAAACATTGAATTTATTTGCAAACTGGTTTAGACAATTTGCCATCGTGACATGTTACTAAACTATTGCAGGGAATGGCAATATGACTTATGACATTGTTAGTATCTGAAAAAATAAAAACCATATTACTTTTATAAACAATTAATGCTGAAGGATAGCTATAATCATGGCTGTCCTTTTTGAACTTTTTAAATTATTCAACATATAATGTACTTGAATAAACTAGTCCTTTAGGGTTTCTCTCTATGTTGTATGGATGTAAAGTATGGAAATAAAGAAAATTTCATTTTTCCTTTCAATATTAAAGTTAGCATTCTTATTGCTGTTTTTATTGTTAGTTCACTCAGTCTACTCCATACTGCACAGGATTCAGGAAAAAATACAGCTTCCTATTCCAGCAGTTAACAACCTAAGGCATTGTGAACTTATACTCTGCTATTTCATTGATGTTGTATTTCTCCAGGGTAATAATTTGCAGAGTTATTTTGACTATTATTTTATGGTGCAAATATACTAAATAGAAATGGCAAATCAATAACAAAACTACCACCTACACTTACACTCAAAACTTCAACTGCATCTTGACACTCTTTTGACATCAAAAGTTACTTTAAGTTTTAATGCCATTCTTTTCTCAACAAATCATAACTAGAGAAGTTGATTGTGGAGAGAATAGATAGTACTTGAATAGATGCTTATGGATTTTAGCCCAAAGATGACATGATATTTTTGATGATTTTTTTTTATCTGAGCTACCATCTCTATGTTACCTTGGCTTTGATCAATGGGGTATTGGATTAGCCACACATTTTACTGCTCTCCCTCCTCCAGTAGTTCTCTTGAAAGCTAAGATTCATTCTCAGAGAAGCAAATTCAATTTGTTAACTAACCTCTGTTCTATCTCCTTTTTATTCAAGGCACATAATTCACCTCTTATCTACTCTTGTCATTTATTAGTACTATTAGAACAAGTGTTTAATAATCTAGGTTTGTTATCTGATTGTTCTTTATTGTTCTGACAATTAAATGTCACCTGGAAATATAGAAAATAGACTGCTATGACAATTCACCAAGTCATTTAAGTCTACATAACTGATTGCTCCACACTTTCCGCTTATATTTAATCAGTTTTACTTTTAAAACCTCAATAATATTTATTGATCTTCCACCATTTCTAAAGATAGGTTTTTTTTTCATTGGGGTTAAGATTTCATTAATTTAGGAAATATGAACTGAGGAAATTGCCACTATTAATGCAAGACAGCATGTTCTCTGCAACTTCCAGATTTAGGGATTTGACTTCAAGACAGATATTATGTACTTTTCCTAGAGTGACACAGTCAGTCTGTGTCAGAGATGGCCAGTGGACACAGGTCTTCTTGATTTGGAGAACAGCTCTGAATCCACTGAACCATTCTGCCTCTGTGAGCTGTTTTAGTATTTCTAAAATATATTTCTTGATCCTTAACTGCCTTTTAAGTTCGTTGGAAAGGTATGATAGACAAATACACAAGGTAACCATTTTAAAAAGACATTATGAGGTACCAACTCACACCTCTCAGACTGGCCAATATTACCAGAAAGGATAATGATCATTGCTGGAAGGGATGTGGGAGATCTGAGACACTATTACACTGTTGGTGGAGCTGTGAACTCATCCAACCTTTCTGGAGATCAATTCGGAACTACACCCAAAGGGCAACAAAAATGTGCTTACCCTTTGATCCAGCAATACCACTTACTGGGTCTATACCCTGAAGGGATGATGAAAAAGGGTAAAAACATTATTTGTACAAAAATATTTATAGCAGCCCTGTTTGTGGTGGCAAAGAATTAGAAATCAAGCAAATGTCCTTCAATTGGGGAATGACTTAGCAAACTGTGGTATATGTATGTCATGGAACAGTATTGTTCTATTAGAAACCAGGAGGGATGGGAATTCAGGGAAGCCTGGAGGGATTTGCATGAACTGATGCTGAGTGAGATGAACAGGACCAGAAAAACACCGTACACCCTAACAGCAACATAGGGGTGATGATCAACCTTGATGGACTCTCTCATTCCATCAGTGCAACAATCAGGGACAATTTGGGGCTCTCTGTGATGGAGAATAACATCTGTATACAGCTAAAGAGCTGTGGAGTTTGAACAAAGTTCAAGGACTATTCCCTTTAATTTAGAAAAAAAAAAGGTTATCTTATTGTCTGATCTTGTTATCTCTTATACTTTTTGTTTCTTCCTTAAGGATATGATTTCTCTTTCATCACACTCAGTTTGGATCAATGTACAACATGGAAACAAAGTAAAGAATGACAGATTGCTTTCCGTGGAGGGGTGGGGGGAGAGAAGTAAGATTGGGGAAAAATTTTAAAACTCAAATAAAATCTTTAATAAAAGAAAAATCAAATACAAAAACAGACATTATGTGCTAAAGACCAAATGAATGGATGAGACAAGCAATATGATAGGAGTTCAGAGGAAAGGGGGGCTAACACTGTGGGCTAGATGATATGATCAAAATAGGCAACAATTCTTCTGGGTCTTAACTGCAATGGTGGGATTTTGATAAAGGGAAAGGGTGTTTGTGAGAAGAATCTAGAAAACAGAGAACTTAGCAATAAATGACAAGGGATAAAAAAAAACCAGGCTTATGTTTAAATGAACAGGTCAGATGGACAACAAAGGAGGGCTCATGCAACAAAATATGGGAGATTGTTGGAGAGGCAGATAGGGACCTGATCAGAGAGGATGCTTAATGTAAGGCAAATGAATTTGGATTTTAATCTATATATAATTGTTGGTCACAAGAGATAATTGAATAGTAGGTGATGGACATGAAGTATCACCTTAAGAATTCTGAAGGAGAGGTAAGTAGGCTACACTGGGGGAGGCGAGAGATCATAGAATGGAAAAATAATTAGAAGGCTATTATTCAGTGTAGTGTGATAAATTCTTAAACCCTGATTGTAGAAATGAATATGAAAAATAAGGAGTAGATAGAAATCTTATAAGGAATCAATGGAATTTGCTCTTTGACCAGATTTCAGAGAGGGAAGTTGGACTTAAGGTTTAAGTCCTAGAATAATGAGGAAATTAGAATATTCTTAAAAACAAGTCTTTAGTATGTGGGAGAAGGAAGAAATAAAAGAAATTTCCATAATAATTTTGTTGTATATCTGAAAGGAATAAGAAATTGTTCATAATAGATTTATAATTTCATAGGCAAGTATCTTTACTATGTTCTGGAAAAGCTTGTTTCATTCCATAAATTAAAATAAAATTTTGAAAATTATTTTAAAAACCCAAATCAAACCAAAACGTACAGCTATGGGTTTTATTTGCAGGAGAAAATAAGTTTGATTTTGTACACATTAAATTGGAAATGATAGGGTAATCTGAATAAGAGAGACAAGTGTCAGTTCTCAGACAGTTACAATAGGAGTAGTTTTTTGAAATAAGATAAGTGATATAAATGTAGGAATTGTCTGTAAAATTGTCTGTAAAAATGTAATAGTTGAATCCATATGATTGGAATGGATCTCCAAAGGGAAGAGTGAAGAAAGAGACATATGACCACACTTTGTATTGGGCAATAGGCTCATTTAAGGGAAATGAGAAAAAAATTGAATTCAGTGAAAGTAAAAAACTGACCATAAATGAAAAGTATCAAGGTAGGATAAAACCATGGAAATTAAGAGAGCCAGTAGGGTGTTAAGAATAGCAGAATGTGGGGCAACTAGGAATTACAGTGGATAGAACACTGATTCTCATTTCATGAGAATCTGATTTCAAACATAGCCTCAGACACTTACTAGCTATGTGGCCCAGGGCAAGTCATTTAAATCCCACTGGTTCCCCCCAAAAAAACTGTGGAAAAAATAAGAAAAACACTAGATTTGAAGACCTTGGTAGTTGAGGGGATCAGAATGAGTGCTAAGGAATGAATCTAAAAGGAATAATAGAGATAATGAAAATTACAATAGACTTTCATGAATATTGGTACTGAAATGGTAGAGAAGAATATGATGGTAATTTGAGGGATTACTTGGGTCAAAAAAGAGAGTCTGAGTGCATCAAAAGTAGGGACAATGAGAGTAGAGGAGAGATGAAAGATAAATGAATGAAAATAATTAAGGAATCAAGGTCAAATTGCGAATGGAAACCAGAACAAACAAGGAAGAATTGAACTTATAAAAAGAGAAAGGGCATAATTCTAATCCTGGTGAAACAAGATTACTTAAGAATTAGAAGTGGAAATGACTTTAGTTCAACCTATCTCCTTTTTAAAAAATTTAAATATTTTATTTTTTTCAGCTACATACAGTGGTAGTTTTTATCAATCATTTTTGGCAAGGTTTTGAGGTTTACAATTTTTCTCCCTTTCTCCATTCCCTCCCTCTTCCCCTGACAGAAAGCAAATTTATATGGGCTCTACATTTATAACCATGCTAAATACAGATCAATATTGAAAATGCCGTGAGAGAAGAATCAGATCCAAACTGATGAAAGAAAACAACAGAGAGAGAAAAAAATGATAAAACACATAAGATAGCTCTTAAAAAATTGAAATTAATAAGCCTTGGTCTTCATCTAAACTCTGGATATGGATGGCGTTTTCCATCACAAGTCTTTTAAAATTGTCTTGGATTATTGTCCTGCAGAAATGAACAAGTCCATTAAGGTTGATCATCACCCCATGTTCTTTTAGTGTTAATATTTTTTCTAGTTCTGCTCATTTCATTCAGCATCAATTCATTTCTTATAGGACAATAGTGTTCATCATATATATACCAGTTTTTTCAGTCAGTCCCGAATTTTTGGGCATCCCCTCAATTTCCAATTTTTTGTCAGTGGTAATGCTGGATCAAAGGGTAATTACAGTTTTATTATTGGGCATAATTCCAAATTGCTCTCCAGAAAGGTTGGATCAGTTCACAGCACCATCAACAATGCTTTAGTGTCCCAGTTTTTCCACATTCCCTCCAATAGCACTCATTTTCCTTTATAGTCTGAGAGGTGTGAAATGGTAGTTCAGAGATGCTTTAATTTGTATTTCTCTAATCAATAATGATTTAGGGAAATTTTTCATATGACTATAGATAACTTTTATTTATTTAGCTGAGGATTGCTTTTCCATATCCTTCAACCATTTATGAATTGGTTAATGACTTATTTTTTTATAGATTTGATTCAGTTCTCTATATATTTTAGAAATACGTCCTTTGTCAAAAACATTTTTGTAACAATTGTTTCCTAACTTACCACATTCTTTTTACTCTTGGCTACAGTGGTTTTGTTTGTGTAAAAACTTTTTCAATACAATGTAATTAAAATTATCCAATTTATTTTTTTTATAATGGTCATAAACTGCTCCCCTTTCCATAGATCTGACAAGTGTTAGCTCTTCTTTGCCCTCCTAATTGACTTATAATATTACCTTTTATATCTAAGTGCTGCATATCTTGGAATAGGTATACTGCCCTATTAGTGACCGCCATACTGTCTTTCAGTTTTCTTAGCAGTTTTTATTTTTTAATTTTTTTTTTAGGTTTTTGCAAGGCAATGGGGTTAAGTGGCTTACCCAAGGCCACACAGCTAGGTGATTATTAAGTGTCTGAGACCATATTTGAACCCAGGTACTTCTGATTTCAAGGCTGGTGCTTTATCCACTATGCCACCTAGCTGCCCCCAAGCAGTTTTTATTGAAGAATGAGGTCTTATCCCAGAAAACTGGAATCTCTGAGTTTATAAAACAGTAGATAACTAGAGTAATTTACTGCTATCTCTTTTACAACTAATCTATTCCACTGAACAATCATTCTATTTCTTAGCTAGTTACAAATCATTCTGATGCCTGATACTTTATAATATAATTTTATATTTGCTAAGGCTAGGCTACCTTCCTTTACACTTTTTTTCACTAATTCCCTTGATCTTCTTGACCTTTTGTTCCTCTGCATGAATTTAGTTACTATTTTTTCCTGTCTCATTAAAGTAATTTTTTGGAAGTTTAATTGGTATGGCACTATATATATATATATATATATATATATATATATATATATATATTTATGTATGTATATATATACATATATGTAATTTAATTTAGATAGAACTGTCATTTTTATTATATTACTTCAGCCTACCCATGAGCAATTGATATTTGCCCAGTTATTTAGATCTGACTATATTTCTGTGAAAAAGTGTTTTAGAATTGCTTTCATAAAGATTCTGAATCTGCTATGGTAGGTCAACTCTCTAAGTATTTTATGATCTCTGAAGTTATTATAAATGGGGTTTCTCTTTCTATCTTTTGTTGCTGCATCTTTTTAGTAATACATAGAAATACAAGGATTTATATGCAACTCAACTCCTTAATAAACTGACTTAGAAACATTGTCACTTGTCTTTCTTCATACAAATAATACATGAAAAACTAGGATTTGAATATAGATACTCTGATTTTATATGCAAATCTATTTCCACTGATATACAATGACAGGAAAAGTAGAGCTAGTGCAAAAATATTATGTAGTATAAAGGACGTCATATTCAGGGATATGGAAATGTTCTAAACAGGAAAGGAAGAAAGATGAAGGATATCTATATTTTTACAAAAGATGGCAGGGAAAGACAAAGTGTATTAGAGGTTTGTATAAAAAGTTTTGGAACACATATTTAAGAAATTTGGAAAGATGTCAATTAAGAAATGAAAGAACTGTAGAACAGCACTGAGTTTTCATGAAGCTAATGTGAACTTATAGGGGACCCAATTAAGAAGGATTTGTGTCTTTCTCCTTCAGTATTTGGCAGTGTCTGGAACAGAGAAAAATAGTGCCTATAAGTCAGAGTTAGAGACTGGCTCAGGAGAAATACTATTTTTTGTCCTTCATCTTGAAGAAAAACATGACATCAGGGGAGATGAGGACATGATAAACACATAAAGTAGATTTGAGTGAGAGGGTACTATGCTAAGTCACCAGCATCACTTTCTCCTCCAGAGTCATCTAAGATTCCGTGGCAAGATATGAATCTCAGGACAAATGGAGATGGCCCTAGATATGAGGCAATCATGATTAAGTGACTTGCACTAGGTCACACAGCTAATAAGTATCTGCAGCTGGATTTGAACTCCTATCCTCCTGACTCCACTGTGACACCCCTTTAATTCCCATTGAGGTTCCAGAATCTCTCCTGTAAAATTAAGTAAGTCACTAAATTTGATGACTGGAATATCAAAGCATTCATGTTTTACTGACTGGATATTGAACCTACTAACTATAAATCTGGTAATTCTTCTGAAGTATAAAGCAAATCCTTACCATGAAATCTATGGATCCTAACTTTTGTAGAATATTCTTTTTATTCATCTCCTTTTACCTCTCTATCATTTCTGAATATAGTCCCATCTAAACTTCTTGAGCTACTGAGAAATATAACTTTTTAAGCTAAAACAAAACCAAAGGATTTTCAAATATGTGTATGACAAAGAGAGTTCAATAACACCATACATAGAGGGGCAGAGGATATAGATTTGTTTCAGTGCTAGGGGTTAAAAATACATTCAGAACTTGTCTACTATAAACTTATCATAATTATGAATAGTTATAACATTGTCTTACTTGCTGATGCACTTGGGGAACAATCTGCTTGTATAGAATTTTCTTTTTACTTGCCTACACCTAATCATGATGCTGCTAGGATATAATGAATTTATCCACTCTCTATCCCATAAAAGAATTTAGGATCAAGGAAAATAGAAAGACCATGACAAAATGTAAAATAGAAAATTGTGATTATATAATTACAAAAGGTGTTTTCTTTTGTACAAAATAAACCGATGAAGTACAGATTTGTATAAAAATATTTATAGCAGCATTTTTTGTAGTGACTAGAATTGGAAATCAAAGGGATGCCCATATATTAGGGAATGACTAAGCAAACTATGGTATGCTTGTATGTTGCAGGGTTGTTGTTTTTTTGGCAAGGCAATGGGGTTAAGTGGCTTGCCCAAGGCCACACAGCTAGGTAATTATTAAGTGTCTGAGACTGCATTTGAACCCAGGTACTCCTGACTCCAGGGTCGGTGCTCTATCCACTGTGCCACTTAGCCACCCCTTATGGTATGCTTGTAATGGAAGTAGGATAATTAAAAAAATATGGACAGACTGATTCACAGTGAAGTGAACAGAACCAGAAAAAATTTGCCCACAGAAACATCATTGTTGGATGAAGAACTGTGAATGAGTTAAATATTATCAGGAATGCAATGATCTAAGACAGTGCCAATACAGGTGGAAACCTACTATTTTCACTTTCGTTTTTTTTTTTTAATTTGAACCTTCTTTACAAAATGACAAATATGGAATTTCTTCACATGATTGCACATGTACAATCCAAATCTGAATGCTTACCATTTCAGGGAAGAGAGGTGGATTTGTTTACAGACCATTAATGATGGGGAATGTGGGTGGGGATCTGTTACATCTGAAAGCAGTCTTCATTTCTGAAAGACACTGAGTTGTATAGAGGGTAAGCTATTTCCCTAAGATGACACAGACTCTCCATTACAATATATGAAGAATGTCACCCAGGAATCTATCCTGTGAACAACAAAATTTCAATAAAATAAGGAAATCTTTAAATTGACACAGAAAGGGATTTTATTACATCTATGAGAGGTTCTCTGGCATCTGCTCTTACCTCAAAAGAGGTATTTATGAACACTGTCAATTGTAGTTCATTGTATACATATATATCTGTAAACAGAAGTGGGGAATGATTAGGAAAGTTAACTTATTCAATTTCAAATTTGCATCTCTGCAAATTTGAACCATTTTTTCTAGTTATGGTTTATGGGAACAGGAAGAAAAAATATTTCTTATTCTACATAACAGATTTTCAAATACTTTTTATTCATATTTGTTTTCTGTTATGTTTTCTTCATCTTGATCCTTAAATTGATATGTTCTGTCAATATGTGAAGTTTCCTTTTAGTAGTTTCATTTGTTTTCCCCTATTAAAAATAGAAAATAATTTCTCATTCATTTTAACTCTCTTCCAAACTATCTCTTTAACTAAATATTACATCTTTCACATTTATCAATTTCACATTGGAATCCTTTTGGGTCAGACATGGGCCCTCATGAATTTTAAGATTACATTAAGCAAGGAAATTGTAAAGCAGCTTTTAAAGGTAAGATGAGAGATAAGGAATCACTATATTTTATTCTATTTCTGTCTGAACTGACAGTATCTTTGAACAGTCACTCCCCTCCCGATGAACCATTTTTCCTTCTCTGATCAACCATTTGCAAATACACATGGATACAATAAACCACTGATTGACAGTGTTCATGAATAGATCTTTTGAGGTGAGAGCAAATGTCAGAGAATTTCTCACAGATATCACAGGGTGACCTGATTATTTTTTCTGGGTTAGTTTGTATGCTTCCTTGTTGTATTTAAATTTAATTTTCAAAGGATCAGATTCTTTAGTTATGTGCTTTAAATATTGTTGTGGAGACTGTGTGTCATTTTGGGCAAGTAGTTTAATCTCCCTGTACCTCTGTATCTAGAACAATAAAAGTAAGAGGTCACATTAGGTCATTATAAAGTTCTCTCTAGCTTTGAATCCTATAGAAAGATAGTCAATACAGGTAATTAGTATTTACCTTGTGCTAGGTACTATGTTGATGTAATTTCAGTACCACTATCAAATACTAATTGAACTTATTTGTAAAAAAATTTGTAAAATTGAATAGGATATTGAAGATCAAACTTTAATGACCTGACAAAAGTCAAAGAGTTGACCAGTGTCAGAGGCAGTAATACTGTGTATCCTATTTTCCATTAAATGATCTCCTACTAGGTTCCCTTATGGTTAGAAATTCAATGTATTTTAAATTAATTTTATCTTACAACTTATTTTCCTTTATTTAACAATTAATGATTAGAGTTTAGTACTTGTATAGACAGAGCTTGATAGATATGGAAAAAAGGATTCAAAATATACTAAACAGGCAAGTATGATTTGGGGAGAGAAGATGAATGAACTGTATTTGATACCAAGTATTCTTTTATCCTCTCCACTAAGAAATTTAAGAATAGATTTGATTGTTTATAAAACATTTATAGCAGTACTTTTTGTAGTAACAGAAAACTGGAAGCTAAGAAGATGAATATCATTTGAGAAATGTCTGCATAAGTTGTCATATATGAATGCCATGGAAAAATAATGTGTTATAAGGAAATAAATAATAAATGTGTTATAAGGAAATAAATGTTTCAAAGAAATATGATGAGACATATGTGAACTAATGCAGAATAAAGTCAGTAGAACCAGGAGAACAATTTAAAGAGACATTGATATGAAAAATAATTTAATACTTTAATAAATTCATGAAGGAAATAAGCAGAATCAGGAGAATAATTTATGTGGTAACAACAATTCTGTAAAGATAAGAAACTTTGAAATCTTTAAGTACAAAAGCCCATGTGATGATCATCCATGCTTCCAAAGGATCAGGGATGAAACATATGATAAAGGTGATTATATATATATATATGTTTAGAGTGCCTGATGAAGTATAAGTATTTTGTATATAGCCAAATGAGGGAATTTTGTTTTGCTTGACTATCTATGTTCATTAAAATAAATTTGTTTTTCTTTTCTCTTTGCCCCAATGTCATAAAATGTAGAAGGGGAAAAATTTCTATTAAAAACAGATTGAGGGGCACCTAGGTGGTGTAGTGGCTAGAACACCAGCCCTGGAGTCAGGAGGACTTGTGTTCAAATCCGGCCTCAGACACTTAATAATTACCTAGCTGTGTGATCTTGGGCAAGTCACTTAGCCTTGCCTTGCAAAAAAAAATAAAGTTTCATATGTACTTTCCTGTGGTATCTATCAACATCTTCATATCATATATATACATATATATGTGTGTGTGTGTGTGTATATATATGTATATACACACACACACACACACACACACAACTTTGGGAACAAGAGGCAGAAATAACAAATATAATGACAAAGAGAATTTCCAAATTTCATATTAGTCAATAGCTCTGATTTTAACTTTAAGTAGATAAAAAGATGTAAAACTATATTTATTTTTTTTAATTTTTCACTCTTCCCCATTCTCCAGATATTAACAGGAAAGAGAAGCACTAAAAAGATAAATTATTAATCAATAAATAATAAAGATTTGGAGGTATACTCATTCAAGTTGTCTTTTGTTTTAGAAGATAATTCAACACCATCACCTTCCTCATATTGGAGAAATTTCAACTAGGTTCAATTCAATTCAATTAAGTAAACATTTATTGAGCTACACGTAGGGAGAAATTTTAGGGTGTTTCTATTTTTGCATGCTAGGTGGTGCAGTGGATAGATTGCTGGACCTGGAGTCAGGAAGACTCATCTGGAACCTTTGGCAAGTCACTTAACCTGGCTTGCCTCAGTTCCTCAGCTGTAAAATTAACTGGAGAAGAAAATGAAAAATAACCCTAGTATCTCTGTCAAAATAAAAACAAAATCCAAAGGGGTCATGAAAAACTGAATAGGACTGAAATGACTGAATGACAAATGCTTGCATGTATTTAAAGGGTTTCGATATTTTAGTAATTTTTACTTCTATCTCCAATAAAAAAGCAATCCTTGACAGTGTATTACTCTCTAGAATAAAACTATATGTGACTGGTATTACCCTTGTGTCATATAAAATTAGGAGGAAATCATAGTTACTATGTTTTTATGTATCTCTCAGGTGCATAAATATTACCTTAAATACTAATTCTCCAACTAGTCCATTCCAAGTGCCATCTTCTTGAGGACTCCCATACTTATGATCTGGTGCAACATAAATTTCATAGTTAAAGCCCAGGTAATTAGATAAGGCATCCAGAACATCAATGGAGAAACCTTGGTATTTCTTTGGTTTACCCAAGACATTTTCTGACACCATCACAAATGGTTCTTCCTAAATGGAAAAGAAAAGGAGAACGTTAAGATTAAAATTCTGTGGTCCTGATAAAAAGACAAGATTTCATTTTCAGAGAATTCAAAAAAATTGTATCATTTTAATAACGCTATGAACTGAAATCAAGATTGAGATGAATGAATTATTAAAATCATCAGATTGTTAAAGTATTTTTAATCATTTGATTTCATGGATACAAGCATTCCTTGAAATGTTGATCTAGTTTTTACCATAATGCATATTTGATACAAATATTAGTAAAAGTTCAAAGGTATAGAGTTCAGTCTTTCTTAGCATCCAAGGACCTAGATAAACACCATAAATTAATATATCAAACCTGTAAATCTATAAAAATGCTTTGGTTATGGTCATAAGATTTTTTTGTGATGAGATATATTGATATATGTAAGTTCATTTTCAAAATATATTTCACTTACTGCAGAGCAAGAAAATCATCTAAGAAGCATCATTTAGAAAAATACATGAAAAATATCTTCACTGGAAATCATTTGCTGATAATCTAATCTTCCTTCCACATGTTTTTCTACTATTGCAGCAGTTATTACAAAAGTACCTTCTATTAATTAAGCTTCTAGTTTTATTAAAAATTGAAATTTCCTAGAGGAAAAAAAAGGTTTGAATGATTTCAAAATTTAAGAAATTATATAAATCTTTAATTATATTTTGTATTTAAGTGATTCTAAATCTTCTAAATGAACAGTGAAAAATTCAACTAATTATCTTTTATTTTCTAAGTATATCAAAGATATCTTAATTTCAAATATATGAATGTCACATTGTATAGAAAAAAGTGATAAAAGTTTCCGCTTTTCATTTGACTGTGCAGAATATATAGGCCCATTTCAAGGATCTAGGAAATTATAAATTGAGTCTTATCATTTGGACTATGCAGGATAAGCTGATAAAATGTATCCATTCATTCATTCATTTACTCATTCACTTCAAAGTTGCTAATTTTTAAAGTTTTCATTTTTAGTTTCAAATTTTCTTCCTTCACTACTCTC
The DNA here is from genome assembly GCF_037893015.1 of Macrotis lagotis. Lineage (NCBI taxonomy): Eukaryota > Metazoa > Chordata > Mammalia > Peramelemorphia > Peramelidae > Macrotis > Macrotis lagotis. The sequence goes on along the minus strand of NC_133660.1, from coordinate 2,255,521 downwards.
TCACGTAACAAGAAGGCAAGAAATATAATACATAGATGATACATGACATCATGAATAACATATTTTTACATTAGCCATGTTGCCAAAAAAATCAAAATGAAAAAAGTATGCTTCATTTTCCACTCTGTTGTTTCTCTAGATGTGGATAGCATTATTCATTGTGACACCTTTGGAACTGTCATGGAGTGATCAAAGTAGATAAATCTTTCACAATTCAGGATTCAAACTCATGTTCTTTTATTCCACATCTAGCACCTTCTAGTCTCAATTTATCTCTGGGGTAGTTTGATGACCAATTGAAATAATGTATGTAAAGTCATTTCTGCATTATAAAATGCTATATTCATGATTACTATTATTATTAGTTAGGCCCATCTAAAAGAAAGATCTTTATCAAAAATCATTTTTCATTTAATTAGTATTGCTTTTCTTCCAGTGTTTGCATCTGAATGAGTTGTTATGCCTATACAGAAAGAAAAGTTTTAGGGGCAGCTAGGTGGTGCAGTGGATACAATATTGCTGTTACTATGTATAATGTTCTCTTAGCTCCGCTCACATCACTTTGTACCAACTCATATAAGACTTCCCAGGTATTTCCAAAAACCTTAATAATTTTTACACAATAATATGCTATCACAATCATATACTATAACTTGTTCAGCCATTTCCTTAAATTTTCAAGTTTTCTACCACAAAAAGATATAGATCCAAATTCTTCTCCAGAAAAGTTGGACCATTTCATGATTCTACCAGTGATGCACTGAGTACCCCAATTTTTCTACATCCTCTCCAATATTTGCCATTTTCTTTTTCTATCTTTTTAGTCAATCTGATAGGTTTTTAAAATTTTTGTTTCTCTAATCATTAGTGATTTAAAGTATTTTCTATATAACTAATGCTAGCTATGATTTCTTTTTTCTAAAACCTACCAGATTATATTTTTTGACCATTTATGGATTAGTGATCTGTTCTTGTTATAAATTTGGCTCAGTTGTCTATGAGAAAATAGACCTGGTATGTGTTCATTTAAATATATAATCCTAATACATAGAACATTATTGTATTGATAGTAACAGCACTATGAAGAAACCTCTTTACTAGTTTCTTTATGTCCAGGTTCTCTTCCCGGTTCAAGAAATTTGTACTTCCCTCCATTGACTCAGGAATACATAAAGAAGTCCTATTTCAATGGTTTCCATTGCCAAGAAGACTAGGTTCCATGGTTTTCCTCTTCATCTGGTGGAGAAATATGGACTTTTCAACAATATGAAAATTTGCATTAACATAAATTATTTTTAGGGTAAACATTACTTTTTTTGGCAAGTGACTTGCCCAAGGTCACATAGCTAGGTAATTATCAAGTGACTGAGGTTAAATTTGAACTCAGGTCCACCTAACTCTAGGGCCTGCGCTCTATCTATTGCACCACCTAGCTGCCACTAGGGTAAGTATTTCTTAACACTGACTCTGTGAACTCTCTTTGTTTCTTCATTATTATAATTGATATATTCATGCAATCACCTATCTGTATATGCCTATATATTAATAAAACTGAAGAATATAACAATCAATGTTTAGATACAAATTGTAAGAACAAAAATTAAAACTTTTCTTTCTTTTTAAGATTTTTTTTTGCAAGGCAAATGGGGTTAAGTGGCTTGCCCAAGGCCACACAGCTAGGTAATTATTAAGTGTCTGAGACCAGATTTGAACCCAGGTACTCCTGACTCCAGGGCTGGTGCTTTATCCACTGCACCACCTAGCTGCCCCTAAAACTTTTCTTTCTGTATAGGCATAACAACTCATTCAGATGCAAACACTGGAAGAAAAGCAATACTAATTAAATGAAAAATGATTTTTGATAAAGATCTTTCTTTTAGATGGGCCTAACTAATAATAATAGTAATCATGAATATAGCATTTTATAATGCAGAAATAACTTTACATACATTATTTCAATTGGTCATCAAACTACCCCAGAGATAAATTGAGACTAGAAGATGCCAGATGTGGAATAAAAGAACATGAGTTTGAATCCTGAAGTTAACTATGTAACTTAAGGGGTAACAACGTTCTCTAGGGGCACCTAGATTGTAAATGGATAGAGCACTGAGTTCAGAGTTAAGAATACTTGAGTTCAAATCCAACTTCAGTTCTTAATAGTTGCATAACCCTAGGTACATTGTTTATCCTCTCTCTGTCTCTGTCCTCATCTGTAAAATGGAAATAAGAGCAGTACCTCCTTCCAAATGTGTTATGTAACACAAAATAAGTGATAAAGAAATAATGTTAGCAATTATTATTAAATACTTAATCTTTCTGGTTTTTATTTTCTTCATCTATAAAATGAAGGTTTAGGATGAGATACTATTTCCAGATTGAATTCTCTGACTCTAAAGTACCATGGATAGCACTATCCCTATTCTACAGATTGGGTCTGAATGAATCTATCTTTTGCTTATTATCTAGAAATGGAAAAAAAATCCACTGTGAAATATGCAAATTAAATGACCAACATCCACTGAGTCCAGCATCATATTTCATAGAACACATCTGAGAAGTAAAAGATTTTTCAGAGGATCTTAGGTAAAGTAAGGTAATAGGATTGGGAAGATTAGTCATAGTGGGGAGGAAAACATAAAATACAAAAGTCAGCAAGTATAGTTGAGAATATGATTGATTTGGAGTCACAAGTAAGTGATTTAATCCTCTGAGGCTCTGTCACTTAACTGTAAAAAGAAAGGGCTGGAATTCTTATTTCAGGTCCAAGACCCTGTGAGAATACAATCAACTGAAATAAGAGAGAATCAATGAAAGAAAGTAAAAGAGAGAGTGATTTAAGTGGGAGTGGTTATAGGATTTCTGAAAGATTCTGTCCAGGTAGATATCTTGGAAAATCATATATAAAAGAAGTTATATTGAATTTAAGGTCCAATATTTTCTAACATTATTATTTGCTACACAATAACTCTTCACCTTAAATGGTAGATAGAATATTTGCAAACATTCACTTATCTTAACTTCTTTAAAGTCAAAGTCTATTTCAGATGCTTCTATTCTGTTAATACTTGCAAGTGAAACTAACCTTTTAATTGAAAAACATTTTGAAATTTAGTAAGATTAATTAAAGACAAGTTTTGTTAAAAGAGATGTCTAATTTCTGATAAACTATGGCATTTGTAACATAATGGAATTGATGAACAAGGAAAAGGAGAAAAAAGTGGATTTATGACACAAGCACTAGGGAACCAATAAATCCCCCACCCAATCAATGCAAAAAACAGTACTTCAATTTTCTTCCCTAGGGTCTTCTTAATCAGAAGATGGAAATCTTGTCAAAGGGGTACTTTAATTCACACAGAGATTTCATTTCTGAGACACCTTTCTTAATCAATGAGAATATACAGCAATTGTGTATTCTTATTATTCAGCAAAGAATGACTCCTAAGACACTTTCACAAATTCACAAATTCAAAATGTGATCTCAAAAATAATACTTGAGAAATGGTATATTGTAGCCTAAGAAAAAGATGGTTATTTTAAAAATCAGAAAGTCTACAAGAGAAGAAAACAAGAAAATGTGACATTAGAAGAACAACTTCTCTTTCAAATGTATAACAGGGGACATCCAGATCAAAACCAAGATGGTTGAGTAAAGGTAGGAAGCTCCTAGATCTTTTTCTGAAACAACTATAAATGAAACCTCTACACAGCACTTAAAGTTACAAATCCCATAAAAACAAGAATGAAAAAAATTCTCAACTCAAGATATCACAGCAGAACTTCAATAAAGGTCTGTTCCTCCTGAGTTAAAGAGAAATATAGCCCAGTGTAGATGGGAGAGCAGGAAAGCCAGCAGGAGTGTCAACCACAGCTCAGGGCCTCAGAGCACAGTCAGCAGTGCAGCAGGCCAGCAGCAAGGGTCCCAATCCCAGCACAGAAGAGAAAAGCCAAGCCTTGGGAACACTTGTGCAACAGACAAGACAGGTCTGGGAACAAACCTCTGCCTAGGCAACACCTTGGCATAAAGGAGGGAACAACTGTGTGCATAGGCAAGACTCTGCCAAGTTATCAGTCAGAGGATCAGAACCTAGTCCCAGCACAAAAATCTTAGGACTATATTCCCTTTACCCCAGGAGTAGAGCTCAACTCTCAAAATGAATAAAAACAAAGAGAAATCTAAAAATAGAACATTAGCATTCTGATAGGAATGTTAAAAATGCCAACTGAGAAGAGGAAAGCAGTGACAACATGCCTACATGTGAAGCCTCAAAGGGATTCGATAAATTGGCCTCAAATCCAAAAAGATCCTTTGGAAAAGATTTTAATAAACAAAGAAATGAGGAGGAAGAGAAATGGAGAAGAGAAATAAGAACTATACAGGGGAATTTTGAAAAATTGACTGAAAAAATCATTTTCTTTACAAGTAAAAATGGCCAACTAGAAAAAAAAGAATATAATTCATCAAAAAGTAAAATAAACCAACTGGAAAAGGAAAACAGCTCATTTAAAAATAAAATGAACCAAGTGAATAAGGAAACACAAAACTTAATTTAAACCCTAAAAGCTAGAATTGGACAAATGGAAGCTAATGATTCTATGAGATACCACATTCCATCAATAAAAAGGCTTAAAAAATAGAAGAAAAACAAAGTACCTCTTAGGAAAAAAATGACTGACCTGGAAAGTAGATTCAGGAGAGATAACTTATCAATTATTGATCTATCTGAAAATCTTCATCAGCAATAGAACCAGGAAGAATACTTCAGAAAAATATCATCAAAACTACCCTAATATCTCAGAGATAAAAGGGTCCTTGAAAGAAGTCACCAATCACCTTCAGAAAGAAATTCCAGGATAAAAATTTCAAGGAATATTATAGACAATATTGAATTCTCAGCTAAAGAAGAAAATACTGTAAACAATCAAAAAGAAGGTATTTAAATACCAAGGAAACAGGATTTTGTAGACCAAAACTGCTTCAGAACTAAAGGATTATTGAAAAATGCTCCAAATCAGTATTGGTTAGAGAAATGCAAATTAAACAACAATGAGGTATCTTCTCACACCTATTAGATTAGCCCAGATGAGAAAAACAGAAGATGATCAAGGTTGGAGAGGTTGTTGGAGGATTAGGAAATTGATGCATTGCCGGTGGAGTTGTGAACAGCTCCAAACTTTCTGGAGACCAATCCGGAACTATGCCCAAAGAGCAATAAAATTGTTTATATCCTTTGACCCAGCAATTCCAAATCTAGGACCATATCCAGAAGAAATTGTAAAAACCGGGAAAAAGTTCTACATGTTCCAAAATATTAAGAGCAGTTCTTTTTGTAATAGCAAAGAATTGGAAATTAAGGGGATGTACACCAACGAGGGCATGGCTAAACAAGTTATGGTACATTTATACTATGGAATATTAGTGTTCTATGAGAAACCATAAATGGATGGACTCTAGAGACACATGGAATAACTTATGTGATCTAAGGTTGAGCAAAAGGTATAGAGCCAAGAGAACAATGTATGCATTGACACTATGAGATGAACACCCTTGATGGAAGCAACTCCTCTTGACAGTTCAGAGAGCTAGTACAACTGTATTTGACTGGTTATAGACTATATTATCCCCAAGTAAAGGAAGAAAAACAAAATAAAATAAAATGCACAGTTAAAAAAACCCTTCTAAATCTAATGAACACTTTATAAAAATTACCTCTTATGTATCTCTTTCCCTTAATGCTAGTTTCTCATGCTAAAAATTACTAATTTGTAAATTTGTTTAACAAAATATGTATATAAAATGCTAACCTGACTGTTCCTTGCAGAGGGGAGGGGAGTGGGAAGGGAGGGTGGAGGGAAATTTTTAACTTGGAACTGTGCATTAACAAATGGATGAAAAAAAGGAATAAAAAAGAGAAAAATAAAATTAAAAAAAAAAGAACTAAAGGACTGGAGGGCTTGGAATACGATATTCCGGAGGCAGAGCACCTTGTATTACAATCAATATTCAATTACCTGAAAAATTCAACATATTCTTTCAGAGGAAAAGATGTACTTTCAATGAAATAGGGAAATTTCAAAATTTTCTGATTAAAACGACCAGAATTGAACAATCTTTAATTACAAGGCTGAAGAGTTGTTGCATAAAAAGGTAAGCAGAAAGGAGGAAAAAACCTAGTCAATAACATCAAATTAGATATGTCCTTAATGGGAAGACAATACTTGTCAATTGAGAATTATATTTCTCTTAGCATAATTAAAAAAAACATACTTAGGGAAAGGGTATGGTGATGAGTGATGGTACTTTAGATGACTCTTTAGTTTATGAAGGGTGAATAAATTTGGAGGGAATGTACCTAGAAGGTATGGGTATAATTTTGATTTTGCTTTACATGATAATTTAACTTAATTTATTTGGGGACAGAGGAAGGGAGGGTTCTTGAAGGGCCTGGACAAAAATAGATCGTGATTTTTTTTTTTTTTTACTTACTACTTTAGCTACAATTAGAAGAAGTGTACTTAGATAGGGTGGGTATATGAATTGTGAAGGGATTTTCCTTTACATGATATTTTAGTTCATGAGGATTATATCTCTATACATAGTACTTGGAAAGAGAATGTGCTATAATTTGATTATAATTTGATGGTATTTTTGATTCTTGAGAAGTATATTTCTAAGGGGGCAGATGAAAGAAGTATACTTGAGGAGAGGCTGTAAGTATGAAGTGACTACAAAGTAATATTGCTCATAAATCAATCCATCAACAAACCCTTGAGAATTGTACTTCTAACAGGATAGATTAAAGACATATCTCAGCAGAGGTTGTGGATATAATACATGAAAATATTAGGTGAGGTGAGTCAGTAGAAGATACATAAAACAACCTCAAGAAACCCAAAGGGAAAGAAGAGAGGATGTGAGCACTGAGTAAATCTTACTTTCAACAGATTTGAACCAAAGGGCAAATAATATGCATTTTCAATTGTGTTTAAAAATTTATCCTATTCTAGGGGATGGCTAGGTGGTGCAGTGGATAGAGCACTGGCTCTGGAGACAGGAGTACCTGAGTTCAAATCTGGCCTCAGACACTTAATAATTACCTAGCTGCATGGCTTTGGGCTAGCTACTTAACCCCATTTGCCTTGCAAAAGCCTAAAAAAAATTATAGTATTCTACAGAGAAGTGAGTGGGGGAATGGAAAGAAAGCAGAAGAAGGTACTGATAAAAGGGAAAGTGTAAATAATGGTAAAGGTATAGGTTAAAGGGGAAAGGGGAAAGGGGAAAGGAAATGAAAAAGGCTAAATGGAAAAAGGGCTAATTGAAAAGCAAAACATGGGTGAGCAGGCATAAGAGGAAAAGAAAAGCAAAATCATGAATGGGGGAAGTTAGCATGGAGGGAAAATATAGTTAGTAATCATTGTATGTTGTTCATACATACATACATACATAATATACTCTCCCATAAAATATACTCTCCCATAGACCTTTCCCATAAAATTAAAATGGATGGCAGGGTGGATTAAAAAATAGAATTCTACAATATGTTATTTACAAGAAACACAGCTGAAACAAAGAGATGCACAAAGGATAAAGGAAAAGTGCAAAAGCAGAAGATATTATGCTTCAATTGAAGTTAAAAGAAAGCAGTGGTTACAATCCTGATTTCAGTCAAAACAAAAAACAAAAACAGTTCTCATTAAAAGGGATTAGGAAGGAAACAACATTTTCCTAAAAGGAATCATAGGCAATGAAGTAACATCATTATTAAACATATATATGCCAAATGGTAGAGTCTTTAAATTCTTTTTTTATTAAATTTATTTTTATTAAAGATATTATTTGAGTTTTACAATTTTCCCCCCAATCTTGCTTCCCTCCCCCCCACCCCACCCCCCCACGGAAAGCACTCTGTCAGTCTTTACTTTGTTTCCATGTTGTACCTTGATCCAAATTGGGTGTGATGAGAGAGAAAACATATCCTTAAAGAGAAGAGAAGTCTAAGAGGTAACAAGATCAGACAATAAGATATCTGTTTTTTTCTAAATTAAAGGGAATAGTCCTTGAACTTTGTTTAAACTCCACAGCTACTTATCTGGATACAGATGGCACTCTCCTTTGCAGACAGCCCAAAATTGTTCCTGATTGTTGCACTGATGGAATGAGCAAGTCCTTCAAGGTTGAACATCACCCCCATGTTGCTGTTAGGGTGTACAGTGTTTTTCTGGTTCTGCTCATCTCACTCAGCATCAGTTCATGCAAATTCCTCCAGGCTTCCCTGAAATCCCGTCCCTCCTGGTTTCTAATAGAACAATAGTGTTCCATGACATACATAGACCACAGTTTGTTAAGCCATTCCCCAAATGAAGGACATTTCCTTGATTTCCAATTCTTTGCCACCACAAACAGGGCTGCTATAAATATTTTTGTACAAGTAATGTTTTGACCCTTTTTCATCATCTCTTCAGGGTATAGACCCAGTAGTGGTATTGCTGGGTCAAAGGGTATGCAGATTTTTGTTGCCCTTTGGGCATAGTTCCAAATAGCTCTCCAGAAGGGTTGGATAAATTCACAGCTCCACCAACAGTGTAATAGTGTCCCAGATTTCCCACAACCCTTCCAACAATGATCATTATCCTTCCTGGTCATATTGGCCAATCTGAGAGGTGTGATTTCTCTAATAATGATTTAGAGAATTTTTTTCATATGGCTATGGATTACTTTGATCTCCTCATCTGTAAATTGCCTTTGCATATCCTTTGACCATTTATCAATTGGGGAATGGCTTTTTGTTTTAAAAATATGACTCAGTTCTCTGTATATTTGAGAAATGAGTCCTTTGTCAGAATCATTAGTTGTAAAGATTGTTTCCCAATTTACTACATTTCTTTTGATCTTGGTTACCTTGGTTTTATCTGTGCAAAAGCTTTTTTAATTTAATGTAATTAAAATCATCTAATTGGTTTTTGGTGATGTTTTCCAACTCTTCCTTAGTCATAAACTGCTCCCCTTTTCATAGATCTGACAGGTAGACTAGTCCTTGATCTTCTAATTTGCTTCTAGTATTATTTTTTATGTCTATATCCTGTAACCATTTGGATCTTATCTTGGTAAAGGGTGTGAGGTGTTGGTCTAATCTAAGTTTCTTCCATACTAACTTCCAATTATGCCAGCAATTTTTATCAAAGAGAGAGTTTTTATCCTTAATGGCCAGACTCTTTGGTTTTATCAAACAGCAGATTACTATAATCATCTCTTGCTTTTACACCTAATCTATTCCACTGGTCCACCACTCTATTTCTTAGCCAGTACCAAACAGTTTTGATGACTGATGCTTTATAATATAATTTTAGATCAGGTAGGGCTAAGCCACGTTCTTTTGCACTTTTTTCATTAAGCTCCTGGCAATTCTTGACTTTTTATTTCTCCATATGAATTTACTTACAATTTTTTTTCTAACTCATTAAAGTAATTTTTTGGAATTTTGATTGGTAGGGCACTAAACAGATAGTTTAATTTTGGTAGAATTGTCATTTTTATTATATTAGCTCTACCTATCCATGAGCAGTTGATATTTGCCCAGTTATTTAAATCTGATTTAATTTGTGTGAGAAGTGCTTTATAATTGTTTTCAAAAAGATTCTGAGTCTGTCTTGGCAAATAGACTCCCAAATATTTTTTATATTGTCTAAAGTTACTTTGAATGGGATTTCTCTTTCTAGCTCTTCCTGCTGTTTCTTGCTAGACATATAGAAAAGTTGAGGATTTATGAGGGTTTATTTTATTACCTGCAACTTTGCTAAAATTGCTAATTGTTTCCAGTAGTTTTTTAGATGATTTCTTGGGATTCTCTAGGTAGAGCATCATGTCATCTGCAAAGAGTGAGAGTTTTGTCTCTTCCTTCCCAATTATAATTCCTTCAATTTCTTTTTCTTCTCTAATTGCTGATGCTAACATTTCTAATACAATATTGAATAGTAGTGGTGATAATGGGCACCCTTGTTTCACCCCTGATCTTATTGGGAATGCCTCTAGCCTCTCCCCATTGAATATAATGCTTGTTGATGGTTTCAGATAGATACTGCTAATTATTTTAAGGAACAATCCATTTATTCCTACACTCTCTAGTGCTTTTAATAGGAATGGATGCTGTATTTTGTCAAAAGCTTTGTCAGCATCTATTGATATGATCATATGATTTCTAATAGGTTTGTTGTTGATATAATTGAGTATACTAACAGTTTTCCTAATATTGAACCAACCCTGCATTCCTGGAATGAGTCTTCAAATTCTTAAAGGAGAAACTAAATGAATTACAGGGAGACATAGACAGGAAAGATATAATAGCAGGGAACTTCAATTTCCCTGTCTCAGAATTAGATGAATCTAATCACAAAATGAACAAGAAGGAAGGTGAAAAGAATTTTAGAAAACTTAGATATGATAGACCTCTGGAGAAAACTAAATGGGAATAGAAAGAAATAGATCTTTTTCTTTGCAGTACATGGCACCTACACCAAAATTGGCCAAGTTGTAGGACATAAAAATTAAATGCACAAAGGCAGAAATATTAAATGCATCTTTTTTAGATCATGATGCAACAAAAATTACATGTAATAAAGGGCCATGGAAAGATAAACAAAAATTACATGGAAAAGAAAAAATCTAATTTTAAAGAATGAATGGATCAAAAATATAATAGAAATAATCAACAATTACATCCAAGACAATGACAACAATGAGATATTACATCAAAACTTTTGGGTTGCACTTAAGCCAGTTTTTAGGGGAAATTTAATATTTCTGAAGGTTTATGTGAATACTTGGAAAAAGAGGAGGTGAACTGGGCTGGCAACTAGAAAAAGAACAAATTAAAAATCTCCAATTAAATACCAAATCATAAATTCAGAAATTCTGAAAAATCAAAGGAGAAATTTTTAAAAATGAAATTAAGAAAACTAATAAAATCTTAGTTGATTTTATGAAAAAAAACAATAAAATGATAAATCTTTAGTTAACCTGATTTTAAAAAGAAAGAAGAAAACCAAACTACCAGTATAATAATAACCAATGAGGAGGCAATTAAAGTAATAATTCAGAGCTAGTTTGCCAAACTGCATGCCAACAAATTTGACAATCTAATTGAAATGAATGAATATTTACAAAAATATAAGCTACTCAGATTAACAGAAGAAGCAATAAAATACTTAAATAATCCCATTTCTGAAAAAAGAAATAGAAGAAACTAGCAATAAATTCCCTAAGAAAAAATCATCAGTTCCAGATGGATTTACAAGTTAATCCTCCCAAACATTTAAATTATAATTAATTCCAATTAAATATATACTATTTAAAAATAGGAGAATGTATTACAACAAATTCCTTTTATGATACCAATATGGTTCTAATACCCAAAACCAGGAAGAGCCCAAACAAAGAGAATTATAGATCAACATCTCTAATGAATATTGATGTGAAGAATTTAAATACAATTTTAGCAAAGAGATTACAACATGTTATTACTAGAATAAATATACCATGGATAGGTAGGATTTGCATCAGGTATCAAGGATGGTTAAATATTAGAAAAACAAACAATATAATTGACTATATCAATAACAAAATTAATAGAAATCTTATGGTTTTCCTAAAGGACATTGACAAAATTAAGCATTCTTTCCTATTAAAAAATATAGAAAGTACAGGAATAGATGGAATTTTCCTTAATATGATAAGCAGTATTTATCTAAAAACACCCCAAAACATTATAGGTAATGAGGAAAAACTAGCAGCATTTCCAATAAGATAAGCATGCATGTTTTCAGCACTACTATACAATATTATATTAGAAAAGTTAGCTTTAGCAAAAAAGAGAAGAAATAGAAATTGAAAGAATTAGAATAGGCAATGAAGAAGCTTTAGAAAACTCTAGAATATGAATTTCCAAAATGTGACATGTAGTTCACAGTGAGAGTTTATATGACCCTCACTATAATGACAAATCAAAATATAAGTCCATTGTTTCAATAAAAACTTTTACAAGTCAGGTTGAAGAACTCTGCCCTAGAATAGCAACTGAAAACTACTTGAAACAATGAAAACCTTTACCAAAATAGCAGGATATAAAATAAGCCTACATAAATCACCAGCATTAATATATATACATATATATATGTATATATATATATATGTATATGACCAATAAAGTCCAAGAACAAGAGCAGAAAGAGAAATTCCATTAAAATAACTGTAGACAACATAAAATACTTAGTAATCTTACTTCCTAAGACAAATCCAGAAACTATATGAACACAATTACAAAATATTTTTCACACAAATAAAGTCGGATCTAAACAAGTGGGAAAATGTCAGTTGTTCATGATTAGGTCAAGCTAATATGATAAAAATTACAAGTCTACCCAAATTAAAATTACTTATTCATTACTATGTGAATCAAACTACATTACAAAGGTAGAAAAAATCATAATACATCTGAAGCAGCAAAAGATCAAGAATATCAAGGGAACAGATCAAAAAAACTAACAAGGTGCCCTAGCTGTACTATCAAACCTGGTAGTGGATAAGAAATAGTGTAATGGATCAGTGGATTATATTAGGTACAAAAGGAAATGACTACAGTAATCCTCTGATAAACCAAAGAACTAACTTCTAGGATAAGAACTCACTATTTGACACAAACTGCTGAGAAAACTGGAAAATAGTGTGGCAAAAACTAGCCATAGACTCACATCTCTCACCTCATAGCAAAATCAATTTGAAATGGATACAGAATTTAGACATAAAGGGAGACACCATAGACCAATATAGAGAGCAAGAAATAGTTCAACTGTAGAATCTATGGAGAAGGGTGAAATTTATGACAAGATATAAAGAACATTTTAAATTGCAAACTGGTTGATTTTGACTATATTAAATCAAAATTTTTATACAAACAAACCAATGCAACCAAGAATAGAAGGAATACAGAAAACTGTGGAACAATTTTTGCAACTAGAGTTTCTAATAAAGGTCTCATTTGTAAAATATATAGAGAACTGAATCAAATTTATTAGATTACAAAGCATTACCAATTGATAAATGGTCAAAACAGACAGTTTTCAGAAGGAGAAATTTAAGCTAATTATATTCATATAAAATGCAGTAAATAATTACTGAATACAATAACAAAAAAAGGAAAATTAGCAAATGTTGGAGAGGATATAAGAAAATTGTTCCATTAATACACTTAGTGGAGCTGTGAACTGATCCAGTAATTCACTACTAGATCTATATTCTAAAGACATCATTAAAAATGGGAATAGTCACACAAATATTTGTAACTGCTGTTTTTGTGGTGACAATGAGCTGGAAATTGAGAGGATGCCTATCAATTGGGGAAGAGCTAAAGAATTTATGGTATATGAAAATTATGGAGTAGTGTTGGTCTGTAAGATCATGAGCATTCAGAAGAGAAGTATGAAAAGGCTTGCATCAACTGATGCTAAATGAAATGAGCAAAACTACATGAACATTGTACACAATAGCAACAACATTGTGAGATAATCACCTATGACAGATTCAGTTTCTCTCAGTTGTTCAGAGATCAAGGACAATCTTGAGAGACCTGCTATGGACAATTCTATTCACATTCAAAGGGGAAAAATAAAACAAAACAAATAAAAAACAATAAAAACTTATGGAGTTTAAATGCAGGGCAAAAATACTATGTTGATTTTCTAAAAGCTTCTTTTATGCTTTTCTTGTCTTTCTCATCGTTTTTTTCTTTCCCCTCAATTTTAATTCCTTTTTCATAACTTGACTAATATGGAAATATGTTAAATATGACTGTACATGTACAACTTTTACCCTGGTGTGGTAGAGAAATTATAGGAAAATGTGGACCTCATAAATTTGGAAATGAATGAATGCTGAAAACTACCTTTGCATGTAATTGGAAAAATAAAATACAATTTCAATAAAAAATAAAAGTAGTGGTCTGTCAATAATTACATGTATTATCAGTGAGAAAGATGGCGTAGTTGAGAGATATTTATCCTAAGAATAGCCATTAAATGAAAAAAATTAATATTGGTGATAAATACCATATATAAAGATCAAGAGAAGCCATCACACAAACATTTTTAACCAGAAAATCATAAGCATAAGAATATATTCTATTACCAGGGATAATTTAGTTATTTTTCTCCCATGCATGTATGTATTATACTCATATTTAATAAAATATATTTAATAAAAAACATTCTATAATGTCATGGCAGGAAGAGACTGGAGGGGAAAGAGGGAATAAGAACAAAGGAAAACATCCAGGTTTGCAATCTGTAGAGGCAAAGTTAGTCATTATTTTGAGGGTATGTGAATTTATATACCCCCACTTTAGCATGGATTTTTTATTATATAAATTTTATTAAAGTAAATAAAAATTTCAAGTAGTAGACCACATTTCTCAAAGATGTTCAATACTAGTTCAAAGACATTATCTTTCTTAAGTATCCATTAAAGATTATCTCCTTTATACTCTTTGCTACAAAATATAAATAGAGGTTCAGTGTGAATAATACATTCAGAAAGCATAAATGAACTTTTAATCTTTTTTTAACTTTCTCCTATTATGTTGATAATAAAACTCTATGAGAGCAGGGACTGTCATATTTTTGTGTACTTTCCATAACACATAGGAAATGCTGAATAGATATTGACTGAATGAATAAAAGCAAAAATTGGTCATCATAAATATATGAAAGCATTACTAAAATGCCAATTTTCATTTAACATTAAATAAAAAAAACAAGTATCTTCAACAGCAACTAAATGCTATATATATGGGGCTATATGTCCATTTATTTGTTAGATTATTTCAATATGAAACTTTAGCTATAGATCCATATACAATTATGACATTCATATTATAAGTCCTACAAATTGAATCAAATTAAGTTGTGTCTTGATTAGTTTATAAGTACTTAGTTTAACATGATTTATCTGGACTTTTTATTTTTCTCCTTTTTATAGTTTGAATTTGAACATTTTTTCAATACATTTTTCCTTCACTTAATGTTAAGAAAAAAAAGAGGAAAAAAAGTTAATTTTTGCTTACCCTTAATTCAATTAATTAGTTTGATGAGGAGAAAAAAATATGAAGATACTGGACAAAATAAATTCTGCACTCATAATGGACTTCATCAAACCAATCAACTTCACATCAATCTTTTCTCTTAAATAATGATGATGGCACTATTTTTCATATTGAGTAAGTTATGGCTAGGATGCATTGGAACAGTACAGCATGATAGTTAGCAAGCTAGTTTTGAATCTAGGATTCACTGGGCTCAAGATAAAGACTGAAACGAACAGCTCATCAAATTTCTAGTCAATATCTAAGATTCTTAGTAGCAGGGAAAGTTCCTATCTGTATTTGTAGAGGAATTTCCTGGGGTTCCTCATACTAATGATATCAGGTTTGAATTCTATTACCTACTGCTAGGATTCAAGTCTATTTAAATCAGAGAAGGACTTCAACCTATGATTTCATTGGTATAGAATGCTCTCAGAAGAGGGAAACACCTCTACCACTGTAAGTTCACCTCTACAATTTACAGTATAAGTTGCTGAGAATACTGAGGGGGTAATGACTTTCCTGGGGTCACATAGGCAGCATATGTCCTAAAGGGCAACATAATGCATTGCTGAAGATTTTTCTCTTTTTATATATTCAAAAGAATGTCCATTATCTTTGTCATCATATTAATACCATAAAAATATTTCTTGTTGAGATCTATGTTGGGCATTTTCTATGGGTCACATTACCCAGGAATTTCTGATACAAACAATCTTCAGGTTAAATCTGTCAAATGATATTCCAGAAAATAAAGAATTTGATCAGTATAAGACTTCTAAAGAACATCTAACAACAAGATATTTTCTTGAAATATGTGTATATTTTATTTGCATGTTATCATTTTCTTATTGTTGGTCTTTACCATTGGAGATAATGTTATAACTTTTGAAAAATATTTTATTAAAAACAGAATTTTATTAAAAACAAAATTCCCAGAAACTTGTCCTCTAAAAACTCCAAAAGCCATAAATTTATGACTCTAGTTAAACTTTAGGGGGACAGAACCCACAGAAAGACTGAGTGACACAAATTCTTAGTGTAAGACAACTTAGAAGATCCACAGTAAAAGTCTGTTCTACCAGGACCAGGGGTACCAGGGGTTAGAAAGAGCCTCAGTCAGCTGGGTAGCAGCCAGGCTGAACCAGGACAAACCAGCTCTAGCCTTCCAGGGGTGCCTGGGTCCCTGGGCACACCTGTGTCCATAATAATGGTTCCCAGACTCCATGGCTCAGGGATGGTAAGAGAACTCTACCCCACCAGAGTAAGGACAGAGCCTGGGCCAGTGCCAGCCTCAAAGCAGCCCTGTGGCTGGAACCTATGGGGTCACCCATCTCTTCCAGAGTGCTCAGTCTACTGATGGTAAGGGAGTCAGAAGAGACTGCAGAGGTCTCTCTGCTCCCCCTGAGGCAGGACTCTGCTGCTTTGCCTACACTCAGATCCAGATCGCAGTCTGGGCCTCCATACCACCAATAGAGAAGCTGGGACCCTCTCCCTGCTCCAGGGCAGAGGGGAGTGCTTGTAGTCATCCACAGATCAGAACACAGGCAAGAGAGCAGAGCCTTTCATAAGACCTTGAGGAATGAAGATTGCTGTGGGTTGTCCAAAAAAAAAATTCCAAAGTCTCTGAAGTGTGGTAAATCAATCATAGACTGAGGAAAATATCAAACAACAGAAAAATAAAGAACTTGACCCTAGAAAATTGCTTTGGTCTCAAAATATACACTCAGAAGATGGTACAGTCAAAACTTCTGTATCCAAAACCTCCAAGAGAAATAGGAAATGGTCTCAGGCTATTGAAGAGAACAAAAAAGAATGAAAACCAAGTTATGGAAGTAGAGGAAAAATTGGGAAGAGAAATGAGAGCAATGCAGAAAAATCATGAAAACCAAGTCAGCAGTTTGGTGAAGGAGAATCAAAAAAAGCAGCCCAATAGGCAAATGATAAGAAGAATGCCTTAAAAATCAGAATTGGCTACCTAGAAAGGAGATAAGAAAGCACTCTGAAGAAAAATAACTCCTTCAAATGCAGGATGGAACTAAAGGAAGCTGATAACTTTGTGAGGAATCAAGAAAAAAAGACCCCAAAAGAATGAAAAAACTAGAAAAGAATGTGAAACATATCATTGGAAAAACAACTGACCTGGAAAACAGATCTAGAGGAGATAATTTAAAAATTATTGGACTCCCTCAAAGTCATAACCAGGAAAAGAGCCTAGGCTTCATTTTTCAAGAAATAACACAGAAAAATTGCCTTGGCATTCTAGAAGCAGAGGATAAAATGGAAATTATGGAAATCCACCAGTTACCTCCTGAAACAGATGCCCCCCCAAATATTCCTCCAGGAATATTTTAGCCAAATTTCAGAACTCCTAAGTCAAAGAGAAAAAATACTTAAATCTATCAGAAACAATTCAACTACCATGGCTCTACAGTGAGGATTACACAGGATCTGGCAGCATCTATATTAAGGGCTTGGAGGGCTTGGACTACGATATTCTGGAAGACCAAAGAGCTTGGAATGCAACTGAGAATCAACTATCCAGCAATACTGAACAACCTCTTTCAGGGGAAAGGATTAATTTTCAATGAAAAAGTGGACTTTTAAACAATCCTACTGAAACAACTAGTGCTGAACAGAAAGTTTGATCCCCAAGTATAGGACTCAGGTGAAGCACAGAGAGGGTAGATGGAAAGGATGAATTATGAGGAATTTAATGATATTGAACTGCATGTATTCCTGAATGGGAAGAAGATACTGATAATTCATATAAATTTTCTCATTTATAGGAACAGTTCAACAGAGCATATATAGACAAGGCACAGGAGGAAGTTGAATATAACGGTATACTATTGTTTAAAGATGGAGTTAATGGATGATAAAGGAAAGTACTAGGAGACAGGGAAAGGAGAGGTAGAAGGAAAAGAGAATTTCACATAAAAGAGTCAAGAAAAAGTTTTTGCAGTGGAGTGGAATGGGGGAAGGTGAGGGGGGAATGAGTGAGCCTTCATTCTAATTAGAATTGGTTCAATGAAGAAATAATATATATATATATATATATATATATATATATATATATATATATATATACCCAATAAGGTATAGAAATCTATCTTACCTTAGAGAAAAATTAGAGGAAAGGGATGGGAGAAAGGGAACAGGGGAAGGGCAGGGGGAAATAGGTGACAGAAGAGAGAGATTGTGGGAAAGGGCAGTCAGATATAACACACTTCTGCAGAGGGACATGGTGAAAGGAGAAAGAGAATAGAATAAATGGGGGGAGGGGAGGGATAGAATGGAAGGAAATGCAGCTAGTAATAACAAATATGGGAAAAGATATTGAAGCAACTTCTCTGATGGACTTATAAAGAAAGCAACTCATCCCACAGAAAGACCTTATGGAATCTGAGCACAGACTAAAAGATACTTTTTTTCCCCTTTTTCTCGCACTTCATTTCTTTTGCTATTTCTCTATCATTTTTGGGGGGGGTTATGTTTACTTTTACAACAAGATTATTGTAAACTATTGCTAAAGACATCATAGTTAAAGATTAACTTGCTGCATATTGTAGGGAGATATGTATAATAAAACTAAATTTGCATACAGTGCACTGCATTTGTCCCTTTCAGAGATAGATAGTTAATAAAAACACAAACAAATAAAAAGTGAAGTACCTGAATAAAACTTTAGAAAAATTAGAAATTATTTATCTCTACTGGTCATTCAATGAAAAGAGAAAAAATTTTTACATATTCTCAGCCACAAATGGTACCTTTAGTATTGGGGCATGACTTCACAAATGCAGAGAATGTAGAAATACTAAATTCATCTTTTGTTGAGTATAATACAATAAAATAATATTCCTTAAGTGACCCTTGAATAGACAATTAAATTTAATTGATGACTAAATCAATAATTTAACCATAAAGAACTAGTGGATTAAAGAACAAATTATAGAAACAACAGAAAATTTTAATAAAAGAAAATTATAGCAATGAATCCAAAATTAAGGGAACTGGACACAATTTACATCACTAAATGCATTCATTAACAAATAGAGAAAGACCAAATCAATGAATTGGGTTGGCATTTTAAAACAAAATATAACAAAATAACCACCCATTATAATAACTAGTCAAAACTTTCACTTAATGCTAAAGTAGAAATCCTAAAAATCAAAGAATATATTTAAAAATTGAAATCAAAAAACCCCCCAAATAAACTAAAACATTAAACTGATTTAAAAACTACATAGTTAATCTTATTTAAATTGAGAGGAAAATAAATTGTGTCAAAAATCATAAAAAGTAGTATTCCTGGTAAGAAAAGTAGAAATAAAGAAAGTATCAGAAAAATATTTTGCCCCATTACATGCCAAGAAAACCAGGATATGGAGTGAGTCAGCTCTTATTAAAAAATAAGATCCGAAGAAAAATGGAAGAAGAAATTGATTAAATAATCAATCTTGACTCAATGTCAAGAAATCAAATTGAAGAAACAGCAAATGAATTATATCTCCCCCCCAAAATCACTTCATTGTTTTTCTCATTCACTATCTTTTATGATTCTGTAGTCGATGTTCTTCATTTTGCCTTTTTTCTCTGTGTTATTTTTAACAGTCTTCTTGGTATTCTGCATAAGACCATGTTGGTGTTATAATATTCCATTATTTTAACATTACATATTAATATTATATTAGAATAACAGACATAATTTGCCCATTTTCCTATTTCTTGACATTATTTCAACTTTTCCTTTTTACAATTGCATATAATACTGAAAAAAAATCTTTGAACATGGAGTTCTTTTAATTACTGCTAATTTCCTTTGAGGCAATTGTGGTTAAGTCACACAGCCAGACTTGAATTCATGTACTGCTGACTCAAGGGAAGTTTCTCAACTCACTGTGGTACCCAGCTGATCCTTTTGCTATTTTATACATAAATACACACATACACACACATATATATGTATATATATATATATATATATGCAAATTTAAATAACAATGCATTCTTAAATCTATTTCAGTTAAGTTACTGGTGTGGTATTGAATCATTATATTTTATCCTTATTTTTTAAATGCTGTGAAACCTCACTTTGTTGATTGTCAAGCCTTATGGATCTCTTATCCACTAGAAAAAAAATAACAAATTGATGGACTACTTAAACCAGTACTTTTGTCAAGTCCTACAGATCTCTTATCCACTAGGAAAAATTAAAAAAAATTCAAGTTGATGAATACTTAAAGTAGCACATTAGTAACATGAATTGATAAGCACAATAAGTTCTCAATGATATTTTTGGGGAAGAGAAAGTATAGCTCTTTCCACAAGCTAAGATGAGAACATAAGCATGCTATATATCACTATAGATATCTAGCATGTTCTTAGAAAGATTCTGAACAGGCTTGATTTAAAGTTCAATCCTTAAACCACAGAATTCACAGGTACTATGGATCTTAGAGCATATCTAGTCCAAATCCTTTATTTTATAGAAGAATAATTTGAGAGTCAGAGAGATTAAGGAAATTGCTCAAGGTAGACCAGATAGTGCTGTACATACCAAACTAGAATTCAAAACTCAATACCTGTGACTCAAATTCTATACTCTCTCTACTGTAGCATTGTCAGGGACTAAGGAATCTGTTCTGACTTTTCTCTCATGTATTTTTTTCCCTCTGCCAAGGTAAGAGTGGTCTGACACAAAAGCAAAGCACAGTACAATAGAGGTTCTCTCTTGTTTCTTGTTGGTCTAAATGATCTAAGGTCTTTAAGAATAAGGTGACAGGTTTTCTATTTCTAGTGAGATGATTGCTTTCAGTCTGATGTACCTTTTCTCTTTTGATTTTATTACAAGGCTCAGTGGGATATTCACAGGAAAAGACCACCTATATAGCAGGCTGAACAGAAAAAGAGAATAGAATAGAAAGTTGAGAGTTGGAAACATATCTGTGGGGATTAATCAGATGTGAAGAAGCTTCAATTTTAAGCTGCAGATATAGTCTTCTGTGCTTCAGAGGGCAGTGAGTGTAGCTAATTATGGCAGTAATTAAAATTCATAAAACATATCAAATTGACTTGTGATTCCTCTTTATGTTTTCTGAACCCAAAGGGATATAGCTTACTTAATTCACTAAATGGATGACCACTGAAATAAGAAGTGCTGCAAAAATAAAAGCATGCTCTCATAATTTATAGCATAATAAAATGTTATGCTTAGGCTAAAGACAGCCCTTGAAACATAATCACAATTCGTAGGTACATTAAACTATGTATTTGGATGGAACAGAGCTTTAGCAATGGCAAGAGTTAAGTACTAGCCAAGATACTTTATTACTGTATCCTCCTAATGAGTGTGTTCCCAAATTGAAAATACACATATTTCATCCCTTTGACCATCTTGATTCTTGAGGGTATTGTCCAAGGAAGAAGTCATAAAACAAATACAAATTATTAGATTGGTTTATTGGATAGTTGCTTACCTTTTCCCTTTGATTTTCTAAAAGAGTTAAAGACATTAACTTTGAATATTAATCAGTTCTTTATTTTTCACAAGAGTTGAGAGAATATTCAGTCACTGATGTTTCATTTTTTTAAGGTTCTACTGGCAAGAGTTTCAGGTATTACATTTACTCAGAACAATTTACTAGCTTGTTATTTTAAGTGAAAAATATTTTGTAAAACAAGAGATAAAATTTAATCAAATATTTAATATGCTAATTGTAAAACATCTTCCCACTATCAATCATAAAAAAATCAAAATCACTATGCTAAATGAGGAGGGAGAAGGAAAGGAAAAGGGAACATATAAAATAATGACATGATTCAAACCAAAAGAAGTCAGGAAGTTAAAAAAGAAACCTCCTGTACCATTTTTCATCACTATAGAAAATGAGGAATTCTTAAGCTGGGAAATGTTTAAATATCAAGACATGTGTAAGCATAGATCCAATTCAAAGTGTGATGGCCTTTTGTTTTTAGGTTGCATAAATTATTATGCTGTTGACAGTGGGAAAAAGAGTATAATGGAACCTTCAAAGTCAAAATTCTTTCTACTGTGGCTGAATATTAAAGAACATTTGGAGTACATTCTGAAGAGTTTTTCTTTCGCCTTAACTTTTCTTGGCCTATTTTTTTCATTTCTTCTACTCTCAGCTAGGTCTCAAGGATGTTTGCTTGACTGATTCCAGCCTCCCAAGAGGGAGTTGAATTCCAATAATACATTAGTGCTCCAGAACCTGATGGATGAGCTAGCTGCTTCCAGAGTGGAATTGGAATGGTTTCAGAGGTACATTTTACCTTTCAAACTACATTAGAGCACCATTTAGTGCAACTGAGGAGCAATTTGACAAATTGTAGGCTTGACATTCAAAGGTGATAATGTGCCTACAAAAATGTCCAACTTCAACTGAGGGAACAGTTTTCTTAGCAGTCTAAGAATATGGAAACCCTTGGGAAGGGAGGTATAACTAAAACAGTGAGCAGGTGTTTTTTAAATACTCTTTCTATCATAAATTTAAGTCTAATTATTAGACTGAAAATTTGGTTATTTAAAATTAAAATATACTTTGAAAAGGTTTATGTAATACAAATAAAAGTTAGACAAACAAAAAATAACACAACTAATATTTTTGGTACTTTATCTACAAATCTATTTATCTTTTTGATAGTTTTATTACCCACAAAAACTGGGAGTAAGCTACTGAGAGAGAGAGAGAGAGAGAGAGAGAGAGAGAGAGAGACAGACATTTACATAGTTTAAGTCATTATTTTAACAGACTCAAGGGTTAATCTATAGATTAGTTGGCTGATCTTAATAAGGATTGACTATTCCAATAAAAAACCTAAAATAAAAATAGAAATAATGAATGATAGAAAATGAAATCAATAATTAGCTTGATTTTTGTCACTTTTTATGCTAAGCAATTTAATTGGTTTCCCTCAGAGTTAAAGGATTGTTTTATGTATTTTTACTTCCATGTTAGCAGTCTCCCAAGTTATTTCCTTTTTGTTTGACCTTTTTTAAAGCTCATTACCTGAACTTATTAAACTTCATGAAGCTTTCATGAATATTAAAAGTTATATTATAAATAATAGAAATGGAATGAAATATAATTGTGACTGGTAAGAAAATTCTTAACTAAACAAGGATTGTAGATGATCATAAAATACAAAAAAAGATCAATGAGTTTACACAAATTAGTAAAAGTCTTATCCAAGTAAAACTCTGGTATTCAAGACATAAAAGGAATCGACATTTTATACATATATATATATATATGTATATATATATACATATATATATATATATGACTAAATGCCATTTCCCAATGGATAACTGTCCAAGAAGAATTATTAGCTATCAATGTTCATATACTTTGCATCATTAATTATAAGAAAAATGAAAAATAAAATAACTGAGGTTCACTTCATACTTCTCAGATTAGTAAAGGTGATATAAAAAGGGAAATGATCCTGTTGGAGGAGCTGGGGGGAAAAAAGAACCAACCCATTTCCTCCTCTTGGTTAACTGTGCAGTCAATTCATTGACCATTTTTAGTTTTTGCTCCTAATATATAATACACATTAAAAGCAACCAATAACTCTTTCTTTTAGAACATTTTTTGAGATTTGCAAAGCAAGACTTTACTTACATTTAAAGCTCACATCTTATGCAATTAGAATGAGAAAGCAAGAAATTGTCTTTCAGAGCTACAGATGGGGGAAGAGTGTATTACATAAAAGGAGATAGGAAGGATCACAGAAAATGAAATGGAAATTATTCACATATACACAAAGTCAATGCAAGTAAAATCAGAAGAGAAAGAATTATGTGGGAGAAAAAAATCTGTGTAGCAAATTTGTCTGACAAAGATCTCTTTCCAAGATATATAAGATAGTAATTCAAATTTTATAACCATTTCCCAATTAACATAAGGGGTCAAAGAACATAG
This sequence comes from Macrotis lagotis, assembly GCF_037893015.1. Classification (NCBI taxonomy): domain Eukaryota; kingdom Metazoa; phylum Chordata; class Mammalia; order Peramelemorphia; family Peramelidae; genus Macrotis; species Macrotis lagotis. The sequence goes on along the minus strand of NC_133660.1, from coordinate 2,231,433 downwards.
GAATAAATGGAAACTACTAATGTCTTTAAGAAAAATGCTGTAACTAATTAATAAGTAGAGATAAGCAAATTAAGCCAGTTTTGAAGGCTGGTCAACTTGCATCTGTGCCAGCACTAAGCAACTCCTATCTTGTTACCAGTCTGATCTCCCAGGAAGTTATGAGGAGAATCTCTGGTGCAAAGAGAAACAGCTTTCAGACCTTTGTCTCCTGCTAAGCCTTGAGGGAGGAGAAAGAAAAAAAAACTGATGGAGAGTGGAACTTAGTTCTTCTACTGGGATAAGTTCATCTTTCATCTCAGATTGTGCCATTTTCTGAGTCTTCAGTCTTCAGAGAGAAGAAAAGTTGTGAGGGGAAAAAGCCTCCCATGTGACCATCTAATTTTATGCTTTCCATTTAATTTACATTTGTTTCTAGTCTGATCTCCAGTCTCCTTTGGAAAGGGAGATGGCACCTTCTACCCAAAGATGAATAGTCTTCCACCTGGCTGTATTTTACAAATGACTGCAGTTATTAACCCTTATGGTCATCATCTAAAAACTATTCCTCATCCTCCAATCTCCAATTCCTTACTTTTAACTTTCTCAACCCTCCCACATTAGAGTTCCAACCAAATATTGCCTTTTTCTTCACTGTACCTTGTAGAATGCCTGTTCTATAGACAACACACTTCATTTTTTCTTTCTCCTACTTCTTTCATCTTTTAGCTATGATCAAAAGCCTGATTCTCCCTTCATGATGGCCTTCCTGGCCACCTTTTTCAGTACTAGCTGCACCTTTACTTATTTCCCTCTGCTCAATGATTAAAGTGGGGGAATTGATAGAATCCTTGCTTTTCTACCTCCATCCATCTGTAATCTCTTCTTTGAGGTGTATATTGCTCATTTTAATCTCTCAACAAAAAAAATTTAGCTATAGCTCAGCAACATTCAGTTTCTTGATGTCTTTAGCCATCTTATCATTTTGTCAATTGTGTCCTGCTAAGACTCAACCTTGGATCACTCCAACCATATACAACCTTTACTGCTGCACACATGCTGTGGAACAAAGGAAGAGAAAATTACATAGTCATTTTGACTAGGTTTACTACAATCTTAACTGAGCCCTCACTGCTGATAGGTAATCTGACCATGCCTCTCTCATTATCTTACTATCAATCTCATTCTTTACAGTAATTCTTTCGAACCATTGATTCCTTTTTCAAACTTCCAATGGCTCTCTCTATCCCTCTCCTCTCAACCGAGACACTTGGCTCATATTTTACAGAAAAAAATGAGGCAATTTGCTATAATTTGCTATATTGTCCTTCTCCTTTCTCCCTCATCTTCTACCAATATTTCTTCTTCCACTTTATTCAAATGAAGTGGTATCCCTACTCTTTGCCAAGGAAAAACCATTTGTCTGCATAAGTAATCTCACTCTATCTTCTCTCTACTATTTCCAATGGATTACTTAGCTTCAATCTCTCCCTATCTACTGACAACTCACCTACTACTTGGATACGTATGCAAACATATCCCTGTCTCTCCCATCTTCAAAAACCCCTCACTTGATCCTTCCATCCTTCTCACTATTGTCCCATATAACTTCTAACATTACTTACTCTGCTAAATTTAGCTCAATTCCTTGAGAAGGCTATCTACAATAGATGTTCCACTTGCTTTCCTCTCATCTCTTCTTAAATATTCACAATATGATTTCTGAGTTCATCATTCAGTCAAATCTGTTCTCTTTTAATCGACAAATTCAATAATCCTTTTTCTAAATCTTCCTACTTCAAAGACCTCACAGTAACCTTTTGCACTGTTGATCATCCTTATCTCCTTGAGATTCTTGATATTTGCTTCCTAAACTAGATAGTTCATCTCTCAGCTCTAGTGTTTTCTCTGGCAGTTTTCCAAGCATCTTCACCTCTTGGCTTCCCTAATTCCTTCAAATTTCAGCTAAAACTCTACATTTCCTAATTTCTCTTAATTCAAGTGCTTTCTCTTTGTGGATTATTTTCTCCCTCTTTAGAACATGAGCTCCTCCTAACTCCCCTATGCATAACTTTCAATGTCAATTTATCAGTTAGTCAATTAATCAATAATTATTATAATAAATATGTTATATTAAGTCCTATGGATCAGGCTTTGGACTAAGGTGGATACAAAGAAAGGTAAAAAGAGCACCTCATCTCAAGTTGCTTACCTGTCAATGGATGAGATATAACACACACACATACAGACACTGACAGAGTATATTGTCTCTTTATATTTTTCATGTACACATCTGAATATCATACTCATATATAGGTATATAATATATATATGTATACATACACAAACACACAAAAAACCCCACAATGTAAATAAAAAAGGAAGGTGCCAAGGGATCCAGGAACCATCTATTGCATAAGATGATATCTGAACTGAGTCTAGAAGGGAGTCAGGGATTCTAAGGAATGAAGATGGGTATGGTAAACATTTTAGGCAATGGAAATGTATAGAGTAAAGACCTATAGAGATATGAGGAACTGCAAGTAAGCTACTATGACTAGATAAAGGCATTTCTGATAGTCAAAATAACTTATTTGCTCAAACTTATTTTTAAAATAATATTCTCTAACTGTTTATAAAATTATCTTGTTCCTATTCATTTCACTCTTCATTATTTATTGTCTTTCATGTTTTTCTACATTAATTGAGCTAATCATTTCTTATAGCATAATAGAATTTCATCATAATAAAATAGTATAACTTATTGGATCATTCCCAAATTGATGGTAATCCCTAACATTTTTAATTTGTACCCCAAAGAGAGCTGCTATAAATATTTTAGAAAATATAAACTCATTTCCATTTCTACTGTCTTTGGAAATAGACTTAGTAGTGGTATTACTGGGTCTAAGGGTGTAGGCAGGTTAATAATTCTCTGGGCATAAATCCAGATTGCTCTTCAAAATGATTAGATCAGTTCACAATTCCACTGTCAATGAATGTGCCCCAATTTTTCCATAACCTCTGCGACATTTGTAACTTTTTCCTTCATTCATTTTATCCAGTTTGATAAGTATAAAATGATTTCTTAATTTGTATTTCTCTAATCAAATATAATTTAGAGCATTTTCCATGTGATTTTAAATAGTTGTGATTTCTTCATTGTAAAATTGCCTGTTGATATTCTTTGACCATTTATCAATTGGAGATGGGAGTGGTTGCAGTCAAAAGGAATGCTGAGAAGCTGGGGTAGGTTTCACAATCAAAATTAATCTAGTCAACAGTCTTGATTGCCTACCAAAAGGAGGGAATGACAGGCTCATCACTTCCAGGAAAATGTCATGCCACCATCATTGGTACCTATGCTCCCACCATGAGGAATACTTATGAAGTTAAAGGAAAATTTTATGAAGACCTGGAAACCCTTGTCATTAATGTACCAAAAGAACACAAGCTTATAATTATGGGTATCTTTAATGCTAGAGTAGGCTCAGATTACCATTCGTGGTAGGGAGTCCTTGGGAGGAATAGTATAGGCAACAGCAAAAGCAATGGTCACCTTCTACTGAAGACTTGTACATGAACTTCTCATCACAAACACTGTCTTCCATTTATTTAAACACAATAAAACTTCCTGGATGTACCCTCATGGTAAACATTGGCATCTATTTATTTGACAATGTAATTTTAAGGAGAAGAGGCAGATAGGATGGTAAAGTAACAAAGGCAATGTGTGGTCTAGAGTGATGGATTGATCACAGACTCATCCTCTCTAAGCTAAATATTCATATTCAACCAAAGTGGTGGGCCCCAAAGCAAAATGAATACAAGAAGAATATAGTCAAGAGATTAGAGTATGTCTCTGAGTGAGAACAAACAGTGTTGCTAACTTGGAGGAAAACAGTTGGCAACAGAACAGAACAGAAAAGGAGTGGGCAGTTTTCAGAGATCTAGTATACAGCACTGCATTTGCTCATCTGGTCCAGAACACTCACAAACACCATGGTTTGATGAAAATGATGGGGAAATGCAGAAGTCGCTAAATGAAAAATAAGAACTCCACCGGGTTTATCAGCAGGATAGTTCATCCATTTCTAAGAAGGCAGCATTTAATTCCACTAAAAATAAAGTCCAAGCAAAGCTTAGAGAGATGCAGGACACTTGGTTCACTAAGAAGGCAGATGAAATTCAATTTTATGCAGACAGTAACAAACTAAAATGTTTTTATGATGCCCTGCAGGCTATTTATACAAAGACATCAGGTGTATTTCAACTACTCAGTACTGATGGATCCATATTGATTAATGCTAGGGACTTGATCTTAGAGCTGAACATTTCCATATGTTCTTTAATACACCATCATTAATTGATAAAGAAGCCATTGACCATTTACCTCAAGCTGAATTCAATCAGTCCCTAACTGAAGTAGCAACTGAAGAAGAGGTTTTTGAATGCCATTAGTCTCCTTTCAAGTGGCAAAGCACCTGGTGCTGATTCTATTCCAGCTAAGAGCTACAAGGTGGGGGGTCCATTGCTCACCCAGAGACTGACAGAAATTTTCCAGGTTATATGGCATGAAAAGGTTATCCCCCAAGAATTCAATGATATCTCCATTGTCCACCTCTTTAAAGATAAAAGGAATAGTTTGTCCTGTGACAATCACAGGAGTATTTCTCTTTTAGTCATTGCAGGCAAGATTCTTTTCAGAGTCATTCTCAATAGACTATCCATTACCTGGAAGATAGTCACCTTCCTGAGAGCCAGTGTGGCTTCAAAAAGAGTAGAGGAACAATCAATATAGTTTTGGCTGCCCAACAACTCCAGGGAAAATGTCTACAGAAATCTGTCTACAATGTTTGTAGATCTGACCAAGGCCTTTGATACTGTCAGTCACAAGGGTTTACAGGAAATTATGACAAAACTTGGTTGTCCAGAAAAGTCCATCAGTATTGTACATCAGTTTCATAATGGCATGCATGAACAGGTTGCTCTAGAGATTTTCAAGTCACCAATGCAGTAAAACAAGGATATAATATTGCTCCCATAGTTTATAGAATGATGTTTTTGGCCATGTTATCAAATGCCTTCAACAAGGATGAACATGGCCTCAAGGTCAACTACCACACTGATGGCAAATTCTTTCACTTGAAAAGGTTACAAGCCAAGACCAAAGTGGAGAAAGTGCTGGTGTATGATCTTCTGTTTCAAATTATTGTGCACTTGATGCAGGCAATGAAGTTGAGAAACAACAAAGTATGGATCATTACTGTGCTGCTTGTGCTAATCTCACTCTAACAATTAACGGCAAGAAAACACAAATGCTCCATCAGCCAGGCTCACACCATCCATACGTGGAACCATGGATTACAGCAAATGGAGAAGTTTTGAGTACTGTGGACAAGTTTACTTACCTTGGCAGTGTCCTTTCCAAGGAGGTATGCACTGACATTGAGATTGACACTCACATTGCCAGAGCTAGTGCAGTATTCAGGAGGCCCCGAAACAAAGTATAGGAAAGTAGAGATATTAGATTGACTACCAAACTGAAGGTCTACAGACCCATTGTGCTGACTTCATTGCTATATGCCTGTGAATCCTGGACAGATATCAGCACCATGTCAGGAAACTTAATTGCTTCCATTTAAATTGTTTTAGGAATATTCTGTAGATCATCCGGCAGGAGAAGATACCAGACACTGAGACTCTTTCTCAAGCTAAACTGCCTAGCATTCCAACATTACTACAGAGAGTGCAACTATGATGATGGTTTGTTAGAATTCCAGACAAATGCTTGTCAAAATAACTATCTTATGGAGAACTCACACAGGGCAAGTGCTCATAAGGGGGTCAGAAGAAGCAATACTGAGATACCCTGAAGGTCTCATTGAAGACCTTTAGAAATGACCATGTAGTATGGGAGACACTGATACAGGATTGCCTGCAGGGTATGCCCTCATCAGTGAGAGTGCTGTTCTCTATGAGAAAGGCAGAATTGAAGCAGCTCAAAGGAAACATTACATAAGTGAATTTAGAGTACTCACCCCAGGGGTTCACATGAACTATTTGCACCCAATTTGTGGTAGAGCACTGTGAGCTCCTATTGGTTCGATGAGCCACATTCAGATAAAATGTATTTATTTTTCAAACATAATGATGCCATTTTGGTCTTCTTCAATAATGAAGGACAAGAACCAAACAACTACCATCAACTGGAGATTGATTTCTATTCATATAGACTTGAACATATTCTTTATATATTTGACATATGAGATCTTTATCTAAGGATCTGGTGAGAATGCAGAGATCTCTCTGCTCTCCCTGGGGCAGGACTCAGCTGTTTGCCCACACACACAGATGCCAGTTGCAGTCTGGGCTCCCAATCACCTAGCTGAGCAGAAACCATCCTTACACCCCAGGGCAGAAGGGAGGGCCTGAACAAAAGCAAGAGAGCCTCTCATAAGACCTTGGAGCAATTAAGATCCCTGTGGGTTGTCCCAACCCCCCCCAAAGCCTTGGAAGTACAGCAATCAGCCATAGGCCAAAGAAATGAACAAACAACAGAAAAAGAAGAAAGACCACAGAAAATTACTTTGGTCCCATGGAAGATTTAGAAGATGACATCTAAATGTATCTAAATGTATCTAGATGTATCTAAACCCTCCAAGAGAAATAGGAAATGGGCTCAGACTATGACCAGGAAAAGAATCTAGACTTCACTTTTCAAGAAATAATACGGCAAAATTGACCTGAGACCCTAGAAGCAGAGGGTAAAATAGAAATAGAGGGAACCCACCAGTCACCTCCTGAAAGAGATCCCAAAAGAAAAACTTCCAGGAATATTATAGCCAAACTCCAAAACTCCCAAGTCAAAGAGAAAATACTAAAAGCTGTCAGAAACAAATAGTTGAACTACCATGACTATAGTCAGGATTACACAGGATCTGGCAGCATCTACATTAAGGGCTCATAGGGCTTGGAATATGATATTCCAGAAGGCAAAAGAGCTTGGTTGACAATCAAGAATCAATTATCCAGTAACTGAACATCCTCTTTCAGGGGAAAAGATGGACTTTCAATGAAACAGGGGACTTTCAAACTTTCCTACTGAAACAATCAGAGCTGAACAGAAAGTTTGATCTCTAAGTACAGGACTCAGGTGAACCATAGAGGGAGTAGATGAGAAGGACTAGTTAGAAGGAACTTAATGATGTTTAACTGCTTGTATTCCTGCATGGGAAGAAGATACTGATAACTCATATGAACTTTCTCATTCATAAAAGCAGTTAGGAGAATATATAAGCAAGGCACAGGAAGGAGCTGAATATAATGCTATAATATAGTAAAAATAATGAGTCAACAAGTGATTAAGGAAAGGATTGGGAGAAAGAGAAAGGAGAGGAAGAAGGGGCTAAGATATTTCACATAAGAGTCAAGAAAAAACTTTGTCAATAGAGCAGAACAGGGGAAAGTGAGGAGGAATTAGTGAGCCTTCATTTTCATCAGAAATGGCTTAGAAGGGGTGGCTAGGTGGCGTAGTGGAGGGGCAGCTAGGTGGTGTAGTGGATAAAGCACCGGCCCTGGAGTCAGGAGTACCTGGGTTCAAATCCAGTCTCAGACACTTAATAATTACCTAGCTGTGTGGCCTTGGGCAAGCCACTTAACCCCATTTGCCTTGCAAAAACCTAAAAAAAAAAGAAAAGAAGAAAAGAAAAAAAAAAGAAATGGCTTAGAGAGGAAATAACATACACACTTAATAGGCTATAGAGTTCTCTCTTATCCTAGTGAAAAATGAAAAGAGAGGAATGTGATAAGGGAGAACCGGGGAAGGGAGGGTGGAGTAGGTGAGAGAAGACAGGGAAGATCATGGGAGAGGGTACTCAGATACAACACAATTCTGAACAGGGACAGGATGAAAAGAGAGAGAATGGAATAGATGAGAGTGGGGAGGAATAGAGTAGAGGGAAATACAGCTAGTGATAGCAACTGTGGAAAAAATATTGAAGCATCTTTTCTGGTGGCTATGATGGGGAAATGAACTCATCCCAGAGAGTCATTGGAACCTGAAAAGAGACTAAATATACTTTTTTTTCTTTCTATCTATTCTTGAGGCTTCTCATCACTTTTGCAGATGGGGGGGTTTACACAACAAGATTAGTGTAAAATATGAAACAAATAAACAAAAATAATAAAAAAAATTACTGCTTCAAAAAATAGTTTAAGATATGGTACTACTAAAATCTCCTTCCTTTACATTTTTTTATTATTTACTTTGATAATCTTGAATTTTTGTTCTTCCAAAATAATTTTGTTATTATTTTTTCTAATTCAGTAAAATATTTTTGGTAATTTATTGGGATGGTAGTGAATTTGGATGGCACTGAATGGCTTTGGACTGATGTTATTTAGCAAATTATCTAAATTGTGTTCTAATCTTTCCTTCTTTCCCCAAATTATTCCCATAATGTACTGAAAGTAATGCTTATGAACTTGTTCTTGCTTTATTATTGAAGCAGACATTCATTTGTAAAAGCTAACCAATATTAAGTGGTTGCATGGAACCATTCATTAGGTTAGTTCCACGACCCCTAGACATGGGAGGCAAGACAACACAGATGGTAGGTTCTTGAGCTGATGATAAGAAAGGAAAGAGACTTGGTTGTAGAAGTGTTGGGAGGAACAGAACAAGCCTGGCCCTAAAAAGAAGACTGAGAGGGATATTTCAGTGTTTGGACACATATTTGATTTGTTAACCTGGATTCAGAATGTAGAACAAGAAGTTATATAGATAAACATTTCCCGCTAGTACCTTAAGTTGTTCAAAAGTAGAATGGGATAGCTCAGATGATAATTCTTTATCACTAGGTATATCAAAAAGACTGCAGTTTCTTAACTTCTTCCAGAATATGAAATACAAAATCATGAACCATCCAGGTCTAAGGTACTAGAGGGAAATCTTTATCTATATATCTTTATAACTGCATAAATACAAACTGCCTCTACCCATATGGTAAAATGTCTATAAAGAATTAGGAGGAGGCATGGCCAAGATGGCGACAAGAGAGGATCCTCTCTTATGCCCTGTCTCATAAAATTTATAAGCTAAAGACTAACTAAACTTTTGAGAGACAGAACCCACAGAGGGACCCAGTGAGGCGGTTCTCCTACTCAAGGTAACCTGGAAAAGAACAGAAAGGCTCTGCTCCCCGGGGCGGAGGGGCAGCCCACCAGAGGGGTGGCCCCTCAGAGCAAAAGAACTTCAACCTCCTGGAGGCAGCCCCAGGGCGCTGCAGCCACAGCTCACAGCAGCGGGGGAGTTTCCTGATCTACTCCCTGGGGAGCACCAGACACAACTTGGGGGAACAGCTGTGGGACCTTTGCCAAAGCGAGCACATGAAGTCCAGCCCCCAGGGCCCACAGCAGCATGGACAAGGCATTCAAGATCCAGGAAACAGAAGCAAGCAGAGCCAGTAAGCAGGAGCCCCCAGGGCATGAGCCCATTGAGCTGAGGGAGGGGAGTAAAGAGAGAGACTGCAGAGCTCTGTCCTCTGCCCCTGGAACAGGATTCTGGGGTTCTGACCACATTCAGATCCTGATCATAGTCCAGGCCCCCCATAGAACAGCAGGACCCCACCCCAGCCCCATGGCAGAGGGGGGAGCTTATGGTCATTCACAGACCAGGAGGGAGGACAGAGCCTCACATACTGAGACCCTTGTGGGAGTGTCCCAAAAGCTCAGGAAGCACCCTCAAAATAGGCTTAGGCTGGGAAAATGAGCAAGCAGGAATAAAAAGAGGAATACCATTGAGAAATATTTTGCCTGTGAGCCCATGAAGGATCAAAACACTCAGTCTGAAGATGAGGAAGCACAAGCTCCTGCATCTAAAGGCTCCAAGAAAAACAAAAATTGGGCTCAGGTTATGACAGAGCTCAAAAAAGACTTTGAAAATAAAATGAGGGAGATAAGAAAAACTGGGAAAAGAAATGAGAGAGATGCAGGAAAAACATGAAAATGAAGTCAGCAGCTTAGTCAAGGAAATCCAAAATATTGTTGAAGAAAATACCATGCTAAAAACCAGCTTAGGTCAAATGGATAAAACAGTTCAAAAAGTTATTGAGGAGGAGAATGCTTTAAAAAGCAGAATTGGCCAGAAGGAAAAGGAGATTAAAAAAGCTCTCTGAGGAAAACAAATCTTTCAGACAAAGAATAGAACTCAGGGAGATTGAAGAATTTAAGAGAAATCAGGACTCAATACTTCAAAACCAAAAGAATGAAAAATTAGAAGAAAATGTGAAACATCTCACTGAAAAAACAACTGATATGGAAAACAGATTTAGGAAAGATAATTTAAAAATTACTGGAATACCTGAAAGTCATGATCAGGAAAAGAGCCTTGACATCATTTTCAAAGAATTAATACAGGAAAATTGCTCTGATATCCTAGAAGCAGAGGGGAAAAATAGAAATGCAGAGAATCTACTAATTCCCCTGAGAAAGGGATCCAAAAAAAACCAACCCCCAGGAATATTATAGCCAAATTCCAGAACTCCCAAGTCAAAGAAAATATCACAAGCAGCCAGAAGGACACAATTCAAATCCTGTGGAGCTGCAGTCAGGATCACACAGGACTTAGCAGCAACTACATTAAAAGCTCGTAGGGCTTGGAATATAATATACTAGAAGGCAAAAGAGCTTAGAATGCAACAGAGAATGAACTACCCAGCAAGACTGAATGTTCTCTTCCAGGGAAAAAGATGGACTTTCAATGAACCAGGGGAATTTCAAATGTTCCTGTTGGAATGGCCAGAGCTGAACAGAAGGTTTGATCTTCAAATACAGGACTCAGGTGAAGCATAGAGAGTGGAGAAGGAGAAAATATGAGGGACTTAATGATGATGAACTGCATGTATTCCTGCATAGAAAAATGACACTGATAATACTCATATGAACCTTTTCAATTAACAGCAGGTAGAAGGAGATTTTATAGATGAAGTACAGGAGAAAGCTGAATTTGAAGATAAAATATGGTGCAAAAATGGAGTCAATAGAAAAAAGGGAAATGTAATGGCAGAAAGAAAAAGGAGAGGAGGAATAGGCCAAGATATGTCATATAATAAGATTTTTCTTTATTACAATGAGCTACTGCAATGATATGGAAGGGGGAGGCAAGGGGGAATGAGGGAATCTTCGCTCTCATCAGACATGGCTAGGAAAGGAAACAGCATATATACTCAATTGGGTATAGACATCTGGAGTAAGAAGGAGACAGCGGGGGGGGGGACAGGGGGAAGGGGGGGGGATGGGAATGGAGGAGAGGATGGACCATGGGGGGAGAGTGGTCAGATATAACACATTTTCTTTTTTACTTCTTGCAAGGGCTGGGATTGGATGGCTTGTCCAGGACCATAGGGCCAGGTGGATGCTGGGCCTAAGGGGTAGTATGGGGGCTCAGGGGCCTCTTGGCCCCAGGGCCGGGGATCTGTCTGCTGTGCCACTCAGCGACCCTACAGCAGAGTCAGACTGAAAGGAGAGAGAAAATATAGTACCTGGTAGTGGAGAAATACGAAAGGAGGGTGTTACGATCAGCAATGGCAATGGTGGAAAAATATGGAAGTAACTTTTGAGAAGGACTTATCCTTAAGAATGTAATCCACCCTCGACAAAGTTGGTGGTGTTGGAACACAGACTGAAACACATTTTTATTATTATTATTTGGGGGGGAGTGCAGGGCAAATGGTGCTGGGTGGCCTGCCTAGGGTGACATAGCAGGGTGATCCTTGGGTGTCTGAGGCCAGATTTAGACTTGGGTACTCCTGGCTCAATGGCCAGTACTCTGTCCACCATCCGGCCACCCCCTACTATTATTACTATTTTATTTTATTTGGGGTCTTTTTTTCTTTTTTTTTGGTTTTTGCAGGGAAGTGGGGTTGGGGTGGCTTGCATGTCACACAGCTGGGTGATTGTTGGGATTACAGGGCCAGATTTGGGCTCAGGTGTTCCTGGCTCCAGGGCTGGTGCTCTGTCCACTGCACTACCTGGCCATACCTACAATTATTACTATTACTTTTTTATTTTAATTTTTCTCTCCCCTTTATTGCTCAAGCAAGTCTATATATTTTGGGGGAGGGGGTATTTTGTTTATTTTGAAACAAGAATATTTTGTCAATGTATAAAAAGCATTATTTGTACAAAATGAGAATAAATAAATATTAAATTAAAAAAAAAAGAATTAGGTAGGGATATTTTTCACACTGACTGAGGAATTCCAAAGTTCTGGGACTTGTCTTTGAAACTTGAGATTGAACAAGCTGGTGGAAAGAGGAGGATGAAGGAATTTGAAAATACAGGGTAAACGACCTGCCAGTAAGTCAGATTTCTTGACTAAGACTCTCAAGCTATTGTCCTAGGGGATGAGGGTAAAGGTAGATTAAATTCACTTTTACTGATTGTAGCTTTATTTATTAAAAAAAATTTAATTACTCTTGGTATACCTCTGTTGTGAATGTCATCTTTGCTAGTACTTGGCTAATGGAGATGAGCTTTGCTTACTATTTATGAAACATATAATTTACTGCCACATCGGTACAAATTTCTACATAATTTTCTTTAGATGTGCTAGCATCTACATCACAGTAGGTTAAGAAAATAATTGTTTGACACAAGAATGCTTCTTAAAAAGCTTACTCATAGAAGGCGAAGGAATGACATTATTAAAGATGAGAAAAGGAACCAGAAGACATTCTGACTTTCCTTTTAGAGAGGATATTCACAGAATAGTTTTATCATGAAGAAATACTGTGGAATCAATTTAAATTTTTATGAAATGAGTACAAAGGCCAGTTATTGCTATTAAACTGAGACTCTAATGAAGGCCTAATTAGCATCAATGTGGAAGAAAAAGGCTTTCTTATTTCCCAACTCTGTAATTTGTTTATGTGGTAGGAGAATAATGTGATTTTTTGAATTAAATAAACAAAACAAAATAGCATATTCATGCTGATCTGTCAGTCATCTTGAAAAGTACCCTAAAGTGCCAAGTTCAGCAAGAGTTCTGACTTTTGAGAAAGGACTGTTTTTTGTTTTCAAATAAGGAGAGCAAAAAATTGACTTCACTAAATTAAGTATTTATTTTCTGTTAATTTTTTAACATATTCCAAATGCAGCTTCATGTCAAAAGTACCCTTAATTTCATAATCCTATAGTATTTCAATGAGAAGCTAGCACATTTTATTTGGAGGAGGTAGAATATTGTGATACTCTTAGAATGAAGTATATGCAATATAATAGAAATCTAAGGGAAAAATTTTGAGAAACGAAAAATGACCAGTTTGATGAGGTATAAGAAAAATTACTAGAACAGATAGCAAAAGAGAACTAGACACTGAATAGTATAATTAATATTACTGAGTAAATGTGGTGGTTACAAACACCCTTGCATCTCACTAGAAGATGATAATGTATAAATTTACAAAGCAAAAAGGAGCTTCTTGTAGATAACAAATAAAACTCATAACACTGGAGCTCAGCTTACCAGAACAGTCACCACACGGAGAACCACTCCACGCATGTTATTCTCCAGTTTTTTGTCTGTCAATGAACCATTCAGACCTGTGACAGGATTCCAGCAGCCAAGCTAGAAAAGGAAAAAAAATATTTGTCACCTTTCTGCCTGCCAAACAATGGGCATTCACCTGTGCATGAACCTTTCTGAAGACCGTGTAGAATAGCATGTTTCTCTGAAATAATGGAATAGAAAAGTTCAAGAACAGGTCTGCCTTCTTTAATTGCAAGTGAAACAATCATGAATGCCATTTTCTAACTTTAAATACTATTGTACAGGCAAGGACAGTAGTCAACAAAAGATGCATTGAAATGGTTCCTAAGGATGGAACCCTAAAGAAAAATCATTACAAATAACTCTAATAGATTAAAATGATTAGAAAAATAATAGTTTACATAATTTTAACAAAATGTCATTTCCAGCACAGTATTTTCTTGAAAAAGTTAGATTTTTAAAAGAGTTATATTGATTTTAATCAGATTTGTGTTGCTTTAAAAAATGAAAATAAGAGTAGTTATTTCTAGGGTGATTGAAAAAATTACTTGCAGAAGACAAAAGAAAAGAACATGTGACTTGGTTTTGAGAGGATTTGCATTATATAGCACACATGAAACCTAATTTACCCACTTTCATTTTTTCATGACTATCAGTTTCCTTTAGGTTACTTTGGTATGAGCTTTTCCCTTAGGGTCTTGCAATGATTCATGGCTTTTTAATCTGCAAAATATTCTTTCCTTACACCCCTAGTTCTGGAAATATCCAAATCTGGGCACTACTAGTCTCAGATTAGTGCCTATAAATCTTGATAGAATGAAAATTGATGGCTCTCAGTTCAGAGACAAGGAATAAGAATGAGATGATGTGACTAGAATCAGTAGAAAGCTGCCTAGGCAGCCACGCTGCAAAGGCAATATTCTCATGTGAGTCTTGGGAAGAAGGTAATGGTTCTTTTCACTCCTGGCTCCCTGAACTTTCAGATGCAGAAACCAATTTCAAATTCAGTAGAAATCTTAAAGACCTTTAGCCATTTCAAGGATAAGTTTAGTTCAATGGTTATGAGGTCATTTGGTTATTTAGGTTGCTGTGCCCTGACTACTATGATTTATTTTCTTACATTGTATTCTATTTATCAGTTTTGGAAAGGTACAAGATGTTAGCAAACCCTCCCATTCAGCCCTTTTGATCAAAAATGGGCAGTTGGAAGCAACTTGAGATAGTGTTTACCTAACCACCTGATTTTAGATATAGGAAATCAAGGCCCTCGGAGAAGAATTATCTGTTCAAAGTCATAGAGGTAGTAAACCTGACTTTAATCATTCAGTCAATAAGCATTTATCAACTATTGGAAGAGTATTCCAATCACAATTCTAAGACAGATTCTTTCAAGTATACCCATTAACAAATAATTTGCATACTTTGCCCCATTTTCTGGTCCTCTATCACTCAAAAACCCCTTAAATATATTAAATTAGGGAAAAGAGTTGTCTCTTGAGACTCTTTCCCCCAAGATGGTGCTGAAGGCCAAGAAGGAAGCCGATGCCCCCCCCCCCCAAGACAGAAGCCAAGGCCTTGAATGCCAAGAAAGTGGTGTTGAAGGGCGTCTACAGCCACAAAAAGAAGATCCAAACCTCACCCACCTTCTGGAAACCCAAGACACTAAGGCTTCGAAGGCAGCCAAAATACCCTCGGAAAAGTGCCCCTTGGAGAAACGAGCTTGATCACTATGCCATCATTAAGTTCCAATGACCACTGAGTCTGCCATGAAAAAGACTGAGGATAACAACACCCTGGTCTTCATTGTGGACATCAAGGCCAAGAAACACCAAATCAAGCAGACTGTAAAGAAGCTGTTTGACATTGATGTGGCCAAGGTCAACACACTGATCCGGCCTGATGGAGAGAAGAAGGCCTACGTCCGGCTTGCTCTAGACTATGATGCTTCAGATGTTGTCAACAAGATTGGAATCATCTAAACTGTCCAGCTGCCCTGCTTCTTCACCCACAATAAAAAAAGTTTTCCAGAAAAAAAAAAGTTGTCTCTTGCTACAACTAGGGGAAAATATAATCCCGAAATAAGCAAATTCTGCATTTTCCATATTACAATATTATCAAGATTCAACTGTAAAAGCACATTAAACATATTCAGTGTTATGTCATTCTTAGTTATATAAGGAATCTAATTAGAGCTTAGATCCAGTTAGAAAACCAAAATATGTTGAAAGTCCAATTGTTAAAAAAACAACTATTGTGAAACTGTTGCCAAATTTTAAACCTTATGAAAATTCTGAAGAGCTTTGTTTTCTTCAGAGGTCAACAAAAGTCCTTCTATTATGCTCATTAATGTACACCTCTTTTTTAAAAAAATATACTTTTCAGGAGGAATTCTTTTTAGAACAACTGATGTTGGTGAAATAGTGAAGTGTGATTTTATGTATCCAATTTTGTAATTTGTGGTTGAAATTTTTTCAATGATGCTAATTTAGTTCTAAGTTTAATGAACACTTCACGTAATGCCATCTCATTCATGATACATATGCTCAAACTTGGCATAGTAAATAAGACTGATTTTCCAATTGGAATGGTTTTATATGTTAGGGGAAATTTGAAAACTTGCCTAAGTAAATCATTTTAATGGTGCCAACTTAATTTTAGCATTTTCATGTACTGATGAGCCAAAATATTTATTCTTAAAACTAGCAATGTGGTTTATTAGGAAATTTGTTTTAATACTTAGTTTGACTAGGAATTTTATGAAATGCAATCTGATTTGTTTGTTTGTTTGTTTTTTCTTTGTCTCAACACAGGTTTTGAGGAGCTCTCTGTGTCAAAACTTGTTTCATTAATGTATAACAACAGTCCTCTAATCTTAGCCTAATAGACTGAGAGAGACTAAGTTTCACATTAGGTATGTTCAAAACAAATATTTCTCTAATCCTCGAATCTTCCACTTCAATCATGATATGTTTCTTTCATTTGTTCTCTAGTAACATGTATCAAATATCAATGGTTTTTCATAGCATGTATATACTTTAACTTTTTCATTCATTTTCCAATTTGTGAGTACCCCCTCAATTAGTCATTCTGGCACTTCAAAAAGAGCTACAGCCATTTCTGCATATTCTCGGAATTTGTTTTGCTTAGGACTTTTCTTCATTGAATGTATCTTCCCTTTAAAACTCCCCCAATTCCGTTTTCCTTTCCCTTCTACTTCCCTATTAAATGAAAAGGATTTTTATACCTAATTTTTGGTTCTTGGTTTTGTGTCTTTGTGTGCGTGTGTGTGTATGTGTACTCTTCTCTCTTGCTCAATACAGATGAAAAGGAACTTCAAGTGTTAGCCACTCCCCTGACACCCATTTCCTTTGTTTTCCTGGATTTCTATATTAACTGCCTGATTATGTAAGATCATTTTCCCTAAATGATCTTTCCCATCCCCTCCTCTGCAATGTCTTTTTCCAAATCTCTTTCCCTTCTTTTCTTAAGATTATCAAGACATAACAAACTCACACTGAAGCCTTGCCTAATTACACTTCCTTTCTTGAGGTATGGCATCTTGAGCTGTTGCAAGATCTCAGGCTAGAGGCATGAAAACTTTCAGGACTCCCAAAGAGGTCTGATATAAGGACAAAGTCTGATCTCTGTCCCTCTATTCTGAGCTCTGCAAATTTCTGACCTGGGTCTGTGTTTGAGCAAAAAACTGCTATTGGACTTAGCTTCTATTAGCAATCTAGACAGTTCTTTTGGTTCAAAGGGACAGAAATGTTGGCTCCCCTTTTCCTTGAAATTTCTACTCTGATTATTCCTCTTCAGATTGGGACTAGATGCTAAAAATAAGAACTGACACTGAACGTGGTGGCTGAGTGAAAGTATACCACCTAGGGCTTCCTGACCAGTAATATCACCCAAGAGTTCCTCAAGAAATATCCCTGCTTTGCTTTTTGGGGGACAAAGTCTACAGTTTGCCCCTTTCCTCATCACAAGATCCTGTTGTGAGCTTGCCCCACTTTAGGTCTGGGATCTGTCTTTGCCCTTATACTTAGTCTTTCCCTGGGTCTCAGAGTACCCATGTATGCTTGTGCTCCTAGTCTAAACTTGTTCGAGTATCCTTGGATATTCCTGTCAATTTCCACAGGCCAACCTGGACTGGACACATGATACACTCTGACTTTTCAAGATTTCTCCATTAGAATTTGGGCTGATAAATTTTCTAGCTCATTTTGGAAGAGAACTTCAGCTGTAATGCTTTCTTCTCTCTCTGCCATCTTCACAATGTCACCAGGTGCTAGTGTCTCCTTGATCTTGACAAAAATTGCCGTCTGTAAATTGGTATCTATTCTTATCAATGTAGATACTCTTTACTATGATGTAAAAGATCCATATCTATTCGTTCAGTGCTATCCTCTACACTCTCCTAAATCCTCTGCGGTATTCGACCAATATGCTCTAGATCTCTTGAAATTGTTGTGATAAAAATGGATTAAATTATAAATTGGTTATTCCTTACTCTTGCTATGCCACCATACCATCTTTGTTTTTTCCCTATTTGTTCTCCTTCTGCTGATATTCTTTATACTATTTATCCCATACAAAATCTCATTTGTAATGTGTAGAACATTCCTTCCATACACTATGAATCTCCTCACTATTGAGTAAACTTCAGATTGAATCCTTTTAGAGCCATGCCATGATATTCCATGGCATACATATGCAGAATGATAGTGATATTAAAATATAGGACTTTGTTTCAGGGAGAAAATTGGGGCATATTAAAGCATTTTAAACTTCACATAACCATCTCCTTAAGTTCATCTCTGAATTCCTTTCCTTTTCCATTTTTATTATCTGTCAAGGATAGCTCTATGGGCTATCTGCCTACCTATTGCAGAGTGAACAATAGTCATTCTCTCTCCACATTTTTTCCTTATGTGGAAAATAAAAGCAAACTTAACGAAGAAGATTATAAATCTTATTTAGCTTGTGTTTTATAATTATTTTTAAGTCCATCTAATTGTCAGCTGCATGTAGGAATACCTGGATTTTCACTATCTAAAAGGCCATTTAAAATTACTTTGAACTGGAATACTGACCCTTTAAAATGACACTTTCACCCAGTCATCTTACCCTTGCATTCCTGACCTGTCCCTTCTCCATTTGACACGTAATTTTTTCCATTCCCACCAAGTAGCTGCAATAAGCATTTTTGTGTAAAGGAGAACTAAAGAATTCAATGGGAACTAGAATAAATATGTTTGGGGGTAGAAAGGAAACTTGGAGATCTGATTGAATCAGAGAAGGGAATTCCCACCAAGGAAAATTCATCTACTAATGTAGATATGTCTGAGGGAACTTAAGCATTTAAATCACTTGCCCAGCATCACAATGTGAATATGCATTAAAGGAAGGATCTGAACCTACATGCTCCTGACTGATAACCACTCTTTAAGCACTAAACCATACTCCCATCAATGTTTTATCTTTTTTGACCTCTACAGCAGGCTTCACCTTTAATTCATACTCATTCATCATTCAAGTCAACTTCATAAACCCCCACTAGTAATTCAGAGCATATAACATATATCCTCTCAGTTGCTTCCTATTAGCCATAATGACTCAAAGAATTATAGTGTAGGATGCTACAAAATTTTGATTGAAAGCTTAACCAGAAAAATTGATGATATGATGTGTCATTGATGATATGATGTGCCATACTTGGGAGAAAGTGGCTTCCAGATGGCAGTCCACTTGGAGGTGAGTTCCAAACCTCTATATGGATTGTTTATTCAACTAGCAGGACTTTCCCCTGTCATTTCTAGATGTGTTTTTTTTCCCATGATGGGGAGAATCCTTAAGACTTTAACCCATAACTATTTCTATCGAGTAGCAGCTTTCCCTGGAGTTACTGCAGTTGGGGTTAAGACACAATGAATGTAAAAAAGGGGACCCCACTTCCAATTATTGAATAGTTAAGCAAACTCAGAATAATGAACCTCGGGCAAACCATTATTGCAAAAGAAGACAAGAATTGCAACAGCTTTGCAATCATTTCCTTAGCCTCAGCTAAATGAGGTCTAATTAGGCACAGTACAATAGGCTGAAGATTTTTTTTAAGTAAGTATAGAATTAATAAAAAACTTATAGGCATTTGGTAAAATGATCTTAGCAGTATTCACATAAAAATTCAAAAGGAAATTTGTACTTTACACCAAAAAAGTGGCTCATTTATTTCAACAAGATGTATTTACATTGGAAATATGAAATAGGGGGCAGCTAGGTGGTGCAGTGGATAAAGCACCGGCCTTGGAGTCAGGAGTACCTGGGTTCAAATCTGTCTCAGACTCTTAATGATTACCTAGCTGTGTGGCCTTGGGCAAGCCACTTAACCCCATTTGCCTTACAAAAACCTAAAAAAAAGAAATATGAAATAGTCATATCTCAAAGCAAAACACAATCTCAATCCCTTGAACTTTCTCTAAGGAGTGCACACCAACAAAAATAACAAGTCAGGATAGACTCATATGTCTCTGAAGGATAGTTCAAGTATCCTAAAATCCTTCTCAACTTCCAACCCGCCTGCTCTGTGAAGTTAATTCCTAATTATGTGGGTGTGGTTTCCCCCCTGTGTTATCCTAAACCATAGCCTAAATGAGTTAAGCCTATATTGTACAATGAGAATTGTGAATCTGAGTCTGCAATAAATAGAATAGAATACCTGAATTATCTGGGTTATTTTACCACAGAATAGACAGGCAAGTAGAATTTCACTCAAGTTCCAGGTTTTACCTTAGTGAAGCATTTTCATTAGATACGCCTTTTAAATCTTAACTTGACTTCTTTTGCTTATAAAGGTTTTTTTAGAATAAGGCAGAAGACAAACTATAGTAAAGCCCATAATGTCTCAAAGCATCATCTTATCAGCTTTGAGAACTTCCAAAGAAAAATACTAGAAATGATTTGGCAGCACTTGAGGATACTAGTAAAGAAAAAGAGACTTGATATTTACCATAGTCTGGTCATGGATAATGTAGAATAGATTTTGGATGAAGGATAATTATATTTCCTTTCAATTACTATTCATTGATCTACATTATTTTCTGCTTATTGCATAAAACCATTAAAGAAATCTTTTAAAATGTTTAATGTTTTAATTATTTCCTGCATTGGAGCTTGGGCAATAATTATCTTGTAATGTTTTCTAAAAATCAATGAAATATCTTATGTTCAACACACTGGTTTATTTGAATGCATGTAATAATTCTTTTTGTCTTCATGCTGCTGTGTAGGTTATTGTGTTCTGTGAATATATACACATTTCCATACATATGTCATTTTTTCAGTACATTATTTTTACTTTGACATTTGTCTACAGGCAATATATGACAACTTTTCACTTTTGGACTTGGCATAACTATTTTACAGAACTTCTATAAGCTATAGAGTTACAAAGTCTGTCTGTATGGCATAAGTGACTGAGATTTTGGTTTATACTTTTTTAAAGTCCAGGTTCAAATTTTACTTCTGAAATTAATTGGACTTGAAGTTGACCAAGTCTTTTATCTTCTATGTGCCTCAGGTAGTTGCTTATAACCCATCTAGTGAATTAATAAGTAGCTTGCAATTTGATTGACCATGAATATTCTACTTCAACAAAATAAGAGCAGGGCAGCTAGGTGGTGTAGTGGATAAAGCACTGGCCTTGGAGTCAGGAGTACCTGGGTTCAAATCCAGTCTTAGACACTTAATGATTACCTAGCTGTGTGGCCTTGGGCAAGCCACTTAACCTCGTTTGCCTTGCAAAAACCTAAAAACAAAACAAAACAAAAAAAAAAACAACAAAATAAGAGCTATGTACTGTGTTCATTATGGGATAAAGACAAATTTAATCTGTTGCCTATTATTTACTTCATCCACTTAATTATCAAGAGGCTACTGTGAGGATAGAAACTGTATATGAATTAAAAGGACAAGAAGATGTAGTACTAGATAGATTATCTAGTTCTCAGTAATCCTCCCCCCCCAAAACAATCTAAAGCACAATTATGTATCAGAAGTAAAACAATTAAAGCTCTCTCCCCCAGGACAAAAAATAAAAATAAAAAGAAGCACAACAAGGTAACAAGCATGTGACCCACCAATTGTTCATTTAGCAGTCTTCTCTGTTAAGCTTTCACATACCTATCTGATTAAAAAAAAATTCCTGAAGATCTAGTTTACTAGTATATGTCACCTTTTCCCTTACATCAACACTCTGTGGCATTAAGAAAGATAAATTAAAACAGGAACGCTTTTCCATATAACTATAGATAGATGTGATGTCTTCTGAAACTCCCAGTATATATCTTTTGACCATTTATCAATTGGGGAATGACTCTGTTTTCTAAATTTGACTCACTTCCCTACATACTTCAGAAATGAGGCCTTTACTACAGGAATTTACCCTTAAGAATTTTTTTTTCACCATTGTCTAAGGTACCTTTTAGCAAACCGTAGTTTCCCTGCATAACTTTTAATTAGATCTATTTTTGGTTTTGCTTTGTCTGAGATCATTATTGCTTCCCTTCCTTTTATTACTGCAGCTGAAGCTAATTGATTCTGCTCTAGCTCTTTATTTTAATTCTGTGTGTATTTTTCTGTTTGAAGTAAATCTCTAGTAAATGACATTTTTGAATGCTGGTTTCTAATCTATTCTGTTACCTGCTTCTGTTTTAAGTGTGAACTCACACCATTCCCATTCATGTATGAGTATGATTACTAATTGTCTTCCCTTTAATCTTATTTTCTTCTATGTATACTTCATTCTCTTTCTATCCTGCTTCTCTTCAAAAGTCTACTTTGTTTCTGACCCCTGTCTTCTACCTTAATCTGCACTCCCTCTTATCATCCCACATTTTTCACCCTTTTCCTCTTGTATTTCTCTGTTGGGTGGGGAATATTTCTTTAATTCAACTCTGTGTGCATGTATGTGTTTTTCCCTCTCTCTTTGAATCAATTGACATGGAAGGGAGATTTAAACATTGCCCACCCCTACTCTAAAAGTTCTGTGAGAAAGATTTCCTCATCCTATCTCTCTTTTCCCCTTCCTTCTTCTTTCTTATCTCTTGAATTTTTTATGAAATAATCTTAATATAATCAACTTAAATCCATGCCCTCTGACTATGTACACTCCTTTTATCTGCCTAAGTGATGATAAAGTCCTTAGGAGTAGAAGATATCAACTTCCCATAAAGAAAATTAATAGTTTAATTTATTGAGTTATGATTACTCTTTCATTTTTACCTTTTAAGGACCATTTTAAATCTTCTGTTTGAATGTCAAAATTTCTATTCAGTTTTGGCCTTTTCATCAGGGATTACAGAATTTGGTACTAGAAAGACCTTTAGAGGTCATCTAGTAGAATGAGAAACAGGCTGGGGAGGACCCAAGATAAAGGAGAAGAAGTGGAATGACAGGAAAAAGTTTTTAGCAAGAGAAGATGATACAAATAAAACCAATTGATGAGAAGAGTTAAAACTGTGGAAAGAGAATAGGAAGGAAGTTAAACATGGCTTTAAAAGAATGAATAGGTGCTAAAGAGAAGTGAAGGAGAAGACATTTCTGGAGTTGAGTTGATTCTCTTAGAGTGTGCCATCAAATAAGATGGCACTTATCTACTAACATGAAAGACAAAGACTGAAAACTTCATTTAAAAGTAATATAGAGGGGCAGCTAGGTGGTGCAGTGGATAGAGCACCTGCCCTGTAGTCAGGAGTACCTGGGTTCAAATCCGGTGTCAGACACTTAATAATACCTAGCTGTGTGGCCTTGGGCAAGCCACTTAACCCTGTTTGCCTTGCAAAAAACCCCCTAAAAAAACATTAGTATAGAGAACAAGGAGAATTTTTAGTCATCTGAAAGTACAGTTGTCTGCAGTTTTTTCTATAGTCATATGTTTACCCTTTATACTCAAAGTTCGGGCTGAACTAAGAACCCTTATCAAACTGAAAATCAAAATAGAAAAGTATGCTCTTTCTGGAATGTGTATCTAAGATGTGACAGAAACTTCCCAAGAATCAGGACAATGTTGCTAATATCCATTTCTGATTTTTCACTTGGGAAGAAGCAAGACCAATGGGAAATTAGAACTCACCACTCAAGATTCCAGTGTCCTTTGCAAGGTGCTGATGATGTTGGGGTGGGGGGCAATAATCTTATTTTCTTTACTATTACCAATTAAAGGCAAAAAGTGGAGAAGAGAGTAATGTATACAGTAAAAATAGTTTAAATGGAATAAAGAATGATATTTAAATAACAGGTATAGCACATTCCCTGGAGTTGCTTTCTAAACTCCTTATTCTCATTGGTAAACTGAATTAGCAGAAGATGGTTACTCTTTTCTACAAAGTTATAGAAAACACTAAAAGAAAAAGGTCCACTTTTCTATTTTTAAATTAATAATATGTTTTTTTCAATTATATGTAAAAATAGTTCTCAACATTCATTTTTGTAAGAATTTGAGTATCTCCCTTCTCCTCCCTCTTCCTATGCTAGCAAGCAATCTGATATAAGTTATACAAATATAATCATGTCAAACGTGTCTCCAAATTAGTCACGTTGTAAAATAAAAATCATAACAAAATGAAAAACATGAGAAAAAAGAAACGAAAAAATTTAAAGTGAAAATAGTATAGTTTGATCTGCATTCAGACTCTAAAGTTCTTTCTCTGGACATGTATGATATTTTCCATCACAAGTTCTTTAGAATTTTCTTTGATAACTGAGCTCTTGAGAAGAGTGTGTCTGTCATAGTTTATCATCTCACAATGTTACTCTTACTGTGTACAAAGTTCTGGTTCTGTTCACCTCACTCAGGATCAGTTCATATAAGTCTTTCCAGGTTTTTCTGCAATCTGATTGCTCATCATTTCTTATAGAACAATAGCATTTTGTTATATTCATATAACACGACTTGTTCAGTCTTTCCCAATTGATGAGAATCCCCTCAATTTCTAATTCTTTGCACAAAAAAAGAACTGCTATAAATATTTTCAGATGTATGTGTCCTTTTCCCTTTTTTATGATCTCTTTGGGATATAGACCTAGTAGTGGCATATGACTGGATCAAAGGGTATGCACAGTTTTATAGTCTTTTGGATATAGTTCCAAAATGCTCTCCAGAATGGTTGGATCAGTTCACAACTTCACCAACAGTGTATTAATATTCTATTATTCCCACATCCCCTCCAACAATTATTATATTCCTTTTCTGTAATATTAATCAGTCTGATAGCTGAGAAGGAGCACCTCAAGAGTTGTTTTAATTTGCAATTTTTGAATCAATAGTGAGTTAGAATATTTTTATATGACTATTGATAACTTAAATTTCTTCATCTGAAAACTGCCTGTTCATATTCTTTGACCATTTACTATCTGTGGAATCATTTGTATTCTTATAAATTTGACTCAGTTCTCTATATATTTTAGAAATGAGGTAAGGCATATTTTTCTAATTCCTGCTACCAGAATGCTTCCCCTGAGATTTTTAGTTGATATGAGTTAAAAAACCAGACATCTAGGTATTAGAAGTGAGTAGTTATTAAAGTCATATTAGCAAAATTAGTTAGTCCAAACTATCTTAGGCTCTTCTCCTTTCTTAACCCCTCTTCCCCAAGTAACTTCCTTTCAGGGGTTTAGCTAGAATTGCCTATTGTCTTACTTTCATTGCCCTCAAATTTTCTCTACCACATCCTCTTTGTTGTTTAGCAACAGGGTTATTTTCATCTTAAAACATTTCCTTTCCCACTCCCTCCATTTTCCAACTCTGAGACATGGCTCTCCTTAAAGCACAGCTACTCTGGTGTTCCTTTTAAACACTGATCACACATATTCATATAGCTGAACCATTGATCAGTCATATTGGCTATCAAATGTGTTTGCTCTTCCAGAGTTGTAATCTTTTCTGCCTTTCTGACAAATTTTTCTTTCACCCATGAATGTGACTTTCAAGCCTATCATTCTTTTCAGGCTCTCTACTTTGGAGCAATTCCAGCCTTTCTCTCTAGGCATTTTTTGTGGTGGAAAATTTTTGTTATACTGCAAACAATTAGCCTCTGATTTTCTTTCCATCTACTGTTGACCTAGGCCACTTTTCCTTGAAATCCTTTCCCTTAGCATGAACTATTATTGTACCTTTCCTATCTTCCTCAATAGATGCATTCTATTTACTTAAGAAAACCTAGTAATTTTCCACTTGTGGAGGATGGGGGATGATAGGGATGTGATTCCAGAATCAATTGTTGTCATGAAAGAATGGGGTACAAGATACAACTGAATCTAATAGCTCCCCCCCCCAGGCTATCTAATGATAGGTTAAGGTGCATTAGGTGAGAGTTTTAAGTATTTCAACTTTGGGGTTATTTCATACAATTTTTACCTTGTGTATTGCTTCTGACTTTTTGTCATTGATTCAGTTTTAATTACTATAGATTTGACATTACTTCTTTTGAGGGTGTTAGTTTGTGAGAATTTTGCTGAAAACAATTCCTCCAGCATCTTCTTGATTGCATCTGATTCTCTAATTCTCTAATGAACTGTTCTAGCAACATCAGTCAGACCCAGGAAAGTGAATAATGAGTTTCCCTCTTAAAATTCCTGAATGGCTTCCAGCATATGTACCACAATCTGCCATTGCAATCAGCATAGCTCAAACCTTTGTCTAGCTCACTCTGCACTTTTCCTTTCGGCTCCTGTGCTGATCAGATTGCAGGTGTATGTGTTAGTGGCAAGAAACACAGCACTTGTACTCCAGAGGTCACTGGGAATTAGGGGACAACTGCATCTGCCTCTTACAAGCTGTGAAGCAATTAATTCATTGCTTGTAAAAGCATTGAAGGATTTATGTAATCAAGTCTCAGATGGGTCAGAACCAACTACTTCATCGCACATAATGAAAAATATCAGGATTTTTAAGAGGAGGAGGTTTCCTTGTATATTTGTCTCCCTGAGAAATTTGAACTGATTAAGTTTGAAAGACGATTCCCAATTTGCATTTAAGTCGACAACAAATGGCCATCATTATGATTTATTATTATCAGCATTAGGAACTGTGGGAATAGCTCAGTGATTCACAAAAATATATAAAAGATAAATGAAAATGCACTTCCGGTTCCTACTGGTCCCCAAAGTCTACAAATCCTTTATTGATTTGCAGCAGCATCATTATGATTTTCATCTGAATTAATTGCCATTCCATCTCTACAATATTTTTATTGTAGCTTTCTAAATTTTGGTTTATGTGAGCTTCTAAAAATATTTTGATAACTGTAGCCAATATAATTTGTTTGCTTTGTAATCTTATGTATTTTATTTGACATGCTTAAAAACACTATTTTGAAAAGAGGGTCCATGGACTTCTCAATATTATTAAAGGTATCTGTGACACAAAAAGTTAAGAACCCCAGATACCCCTGATAACATGAAGTAATAATCAACAAGTAATTACTTAATGTCTATTATGGGCTAAGGAAAGACTGTGTAGAAAGCAGCAACAACAACAAACAAAAACAAATCCTCTCTGCCTTCAAAAAGCTTACCTTCTATCACTAGAGACCATATTCATTTATCACATATAAACATATTCATATGTAATATAAAAATATGTATAAAATAATTATACAAATTGAGATTTGGGGGTGGTAAAGAACTATCAACTCAAAGATCAGAAAAATCTTCAAGTAATAGAAATAGACTTAAATTTGTCAGTATGACTTACAAGATCACGTAGCTTCTCAGTTGAATCTCAGTTTCCTCATTTGTAAAATTAGAAATGATCATATTTCCATTACCTAAGTAAAGGATTGCTGTGAGGATTAAATGTGATTAATTATAGTATGTGGAGCCTTTTTTTTTTTTACTTATTTGTACTTGCCAACTTATTCACTTTACAAATGTGAAACCCATAAAAAAATTGAACAAAAATCCATGAGTGAATTTGAATTTCTTTATTGCACACACCCAGCATTTTTTAAAGTTGGAATCTGACTTGGGAAACTTAAGAGCTAAGTCAGGCATTGGATATACTTAATGAAACCTTTCTTCTCCATTTCCCCACTTTGACTCTCTGATTAATCTTTACTTTACTCAAATATGAGCAGTTTACTGTCCAGAAGTCCTACTCTAAAATACACACAAGCAAAAAATTCTAATTCTATCCTAATTCAAGTAGGGACAATACAAGAAGAACCATATTTCTATGTGGTGGATTGGAGGATGAATCAGACTCCCTTTTACCTTCTAATAACCTCCTTGTTTTTTTACCTCATCAACCACCTTGCAATGTCCAATGATTTCAAAGCCTAGAACTCTGTTTCTCCACCAATTAAAATACTGGCAAATGCGAAGCATGATCAAGGAAGAAAAACAATTAATCTCTCTCTATATAAATATAATATGCATATAATCATATACAAGATGCATATATTACATATACAAATATTTATTCATACATTTCATATTTTACATATTTTTATGATTATGGGTGCATAGATACACATGTATGTATAACTCCTAGGTATAGTATAGAAATCACTTTTTAAGTCTTACATTTACATAGTCTACTCTTAGGGGGTAGCTAGATGGTTCAGTGATCTGGGCCTTTAATCAGAAAAATACTACGTTCTGATCCAACCTCAGACACTTGACTAGGCTTTGGGCAAAATACTTAATCTGTTTGCCTCAATTTCCTCAACTAGTAAAAAAGGGGTTAAAAACAGTTCCTACCTGACAGGACTGTTGTGAGGATCAAATGAAATTATATCCATAAAGCAAATATATATATATATATATATATATATATATATTATGTATAAAAAAGTAAAATACAGTGATATACTTATATTTAACTGGTAGGTTATTATTTTGGTGGTGGTGGTGATGATGATGATGATGATGATGATGATATCAGACACAGGGTAAGTACAATATAAATCCTTATTTCCTTCCCTTCCATTTATTTACTTGTTATTAATTTTCATAAAACCTTGATAACCTAATAAATAATAGTATACTTAGGATTCATTTTAGTACAATCCTGTTGGGATTAGTGTTCTATTCATATTCCCAGTTCTGATTCTTAACTGAGGATATTTTTTTTAATTGAAGATTTTATTTATTTTGAGTTTTACAATTTTTTTCCCCTAATCTTACTTCCCCCTCCCCACCCCCCACAGAAGGCAATTTGTCAGTCTTTACATTGTTTCCATGGTCTACATTGATCCAAACTGAGTGTGATGAGAGAGAAATCAGATCCTCAAGGAAGAAACATAAAGTTTAAGAGATAGCAAGATCAGACAATAAGATATCAGTTTTTTTCCTAAATTAATGTTAATAGTCCTTGGTCTTTGTTCAAACTCCACAGTTCTTTCTCTGAATACAGATGATATTTTCCATTGCAGAGAGCCCCAAATTGTCCCTGATTGTTGTACTGATGGAATGAGCAAGTCCATCAAGGTTGATCATCACACCCATGTTGCTGTTAGGGTGTAAAGTGTTTTTCTGGTTCTTCTTCATGCAAATCCCATCAGGCTTCCCTGAATTCCCATCTCTCCTGGTTTCTAATACATATATCACATTAACTGAGGATCTTTTTAAATCAGGTCTAAACAGATGATATATGAATTCATAGCAAAATAACAATGAAATAGAATAACAAGGCATTAATAAGTGAAACATGCATTATTAAGGTAAGTGCTTACTCTCAAATGTCAGCCACTCCAAATGTCCCTGTTCCTCAAAACAGGAAAGAAAAATACCCATTCACTCATAGAAAGCAACTACGAGAATTTGTTCTAATGGATATTTTAGGAGTTTGGTTGTTCAATGCAGTGGTAAAGGAACAGTGTAGAGTTCTCTGTAGCAACAACAGTGTAATGAGTGTCTAACTCTCCAAGCAATGGAATCACAAGGCGTGCTACCCCTGGCATGGTCTAGATGCGATTGTCATTTTTTCCTTCCCTCTCTGCTACACTCCTTTCCTCATCAACACACCTCCACCATGAAATTCCTGAAATCTTTTAATCTGTATATTATTGTCTAAACAGGATGCATACTGCTGTTACCACCATGGACAGCCCCAGCAAAGGCTTCTGGAAGATGAAGTCCAGATTTTCCTCCAATCAATAAAACTCTTGGTTCCTTCAAAACTAGGGAGAACAAAGGATGTATTCCCAGGGACACATCCCTAAATCATTCTAAACCAAGAGATAAAATGCTGCAAAATATAAAATGGGGAAGGTAGAAGGGAACTTCAACTAGTCTTAGACTAGGACATGTCTCATATTATAAAATGAAGGTTCATGGATGAAGATAACCTGGAACATTTTGGGAAGGTTCTAGGTAAAAACTTCTTCCTTTTTTGTGTCACCAACCTCTTTGGCAACTTGGTGAAACCTGCAATCTCTTCTCAGAGTAATGTTATAAAATGCATAAAATTCCATTAAACAAAATTTTATTAACCAGCTACTGTGTGCCAGGTAAACCGATTTTATTGAAATACAGTCTCAGTCTCTCTCTCTCTCTCTCTCTCTCTCTCTCTCTCTCTCTCTCTCTCTCTCTCTCTCCCCCTCCCTCCTGCCCGCCCCCCCCTCTCCTATCTGTCTATCTCTTTCTATGAAAAAAGATTCATGAATTCCAGGCTAAGAATCCTTCCAAGTACAGGGAATAAGGGATAAAAATCTCTCCAAATGCAAGGAATAAAGGGTATTTCAACATCCCTATGAATTTTGTCTAGGTCTTGAAGTTCTTAAAGAAAAAATGGAACTCTTAAGAATTCCCAATGATGCTATGAGCAGAACCAGAAAAAACACTGTACCCCCTAACAGCAACATGGGGGCGATGATCAGCCTTGATGGACTCGCTCATTCCATCAGTGCAACAATCAGGGACAATTTGGGGCTGTGTGCAAGGGAGAATACCATCTGTATCCAGAGAAAGAGTTGTGGAGTCTGAACAAAGACTAAGGACTATTACCTTTAATTTAGAAAAAAAATCTGTTATCTTATTGTCTGATCTTGTTATCTCTTATACTTTATGTTTTTTTCTTTAAGGATATGATTTCTCTCTCATCACGTTCAATTTGGATCAATGTACAACATGGAAACAATGTAAAGACTGACAAATTGCTTTTTGTTGGGGGTGGGGGGAAGGAAGTAAGAGTCAGGGAAAAATTGTAAAACTCAAAATAAATAAAATCTTTAATATAAAAAAATTAAAGATTTCTGAAATAAAAAAGACAAATCATACCAGTACTTTTCTGTGGTGAATTGATGTGTCCTTCTCCAGATGTGTTGGAAGACAGCAATAATATTTTAGGCTAGATTGGGGTGGGAATGGGCATGGTAGGTAAAAATCACAAGAAAAGACTTAGAAGGGATACAGCATAAGAACTACTCAAGAGATTAAATGCCATAGCCCTTGCCTCTGAAAATTACACAAAACTCAACCCAATCACATTTTATACAATTACACACATACACACACACACACACACACACACACACACACACACACACACAGACAAATGCAATTTGAATTTGAGTTGGATTACTTCTCTCATATTTACCATCAGACCATAAAGAGTATCAGGAAAATTATGCTAAAAATTCTAGTATACTTGCAGAGAAAATGTGTGATTTTCAATAGATATTTATTTGATTCTCTAATCACTCATCAGGGAAAACATTCTTTTTTTCTTTAACTTTTTACTTTTTTTTAGATTTTTGCAAGGCAATGGGGTTAAGTGGCTTGCCCAAGGACACACAGCTAAGCAATTATTAAGAAGTAATTATTAAGTGTCTGAAGCCAGATTATAACTCAGGTACTTCTGACTCCAGGGTTGGTGCTCTATCCACTGTGCCACCTAGCCACACCAGGAAAAACACTCTTAATTTTATCATAATTTATGTTTTCATCTTTCATTTCATTTAAATCAAAATATAATAAGCACCAATTAAGGGCAAAGTACTATGCTAGCTTTGAAAATTTAGTAAAGAAAAATGAAAGTGTCCCTGACCTCAAAGAGTTTAACACTGATCTAGGGAGAGGAACAATTGAAAGAAATACATGTAAATATGATTCAGATTAAACTACAATCAAAGTCATTGAGGAAATCAAAGAGAGGGTCATGATATATTAGATGAATAAAATAAAAGGATCTCTACACAATGAATAGATTTCCTGGGAGGAGATAGCTGGCACCTAGAAAAGGACTTGGATGAAGATAAAGATTTTTATAGTTAGAGCCAAATAGAATGTACATCCAGACATGGACAATCATGTCCAATATGAGAAGATGAGAAGAGGACAAAATGTGTTCTAGGAACCTTGGATAGTCCAATGGTTAATAGAGTATTAGTAGAAAAATGACTAGAAAGTTATATTGGAGTCAACTTTACATGCTAACCTAAGAGTCTGTACTTTATTTGGTTCACAATAAAAAAGTCACTGGAGCATTTTGTGCAGGTAATTAAGGAAGAATACTTTGGTAAGCAATGTTATTGATAGATTATAGAGGGCAGAGTATAAAACTACTTATCAAGTCTATTGGGAAGCTGAAAACTTTGTTTTTCCTAGGGTCGAGGGTATTTCTCTGTGATCCATTCTTCCTGAGACAATGAAGTTGTTGTTTCTATTCAAGTCATCCTGGTCATCTCAGAAGATTTTGCCTCCTTATTCAAGGTCACCTTCTATTTGTATTAGATTAGGTGTCTTGAATATACATATACATACATACATACATGATTACACATATATATGCACATACACATGAACATAATAAAATAGGAATTCATAGAGAACAGAGAAAGTTTCATTTTTGTATTGGTATTGTCAGCTCTTGACAAAGTGTCAGGTATATAAAATGCAATTAATAAACAAACATAAATAAATACAAGCTTATTTGTTGATCCTTATAAGTAAGAGAATAGTCTTCCCTCAGCTCTGTAGATATGAATTGGATAAAATAACAAGGTCATTGAGCTTGAATTTTCTCCTTTCTCAAAGACGGCTCCTGTTTTGAATTTAAGTATAACTTTTTGGAGACTTTTTCCAGGTGTTTTTGGAACGATAAAATATTCCTACTGACTTTGGAGGGAAAGAAGGAGTATCTTTGCTTCCAATTTGAATTAGGCCAAGAATCCTTAGAGCCCATTCCTATTACCCATGTTTGCCTGTTCTGTCACAGCATGGCATAGACTGGCAGTGAGAGTGGATAAGTGCTGACAAGGGCATTAGTAGGAGTGAAATAAACCCAATAAGAAGTAAGAAGCCCTATTACTTTTCCTGAGCCATTGCCTCAAACTAATTTCATCCAATTAGCAAGGAGTTTTATAGAGAACTTTCACACTAGTCTTCTCAGAATCTGTGGCTTTTATTCAATGTTTACACCCCACTTTACCTTGCAATTGTTGTTGTTTACATTATGTCAGTCATCCTGGCGAAGAACACCAAACAAAAATACACCAGGTGTTGGATATCAATTTCTCTAAATGTTAGTGCTTTCTCTGTGTTGAAATTTTTCTAATTTATTCAGGATATAGCATTGTTATACAGAGTGGTTTCCAAGTTTTCTCCCTCATTAGACTGTGAGCTCCTCAAGAACAGGTACGATCTTTTGTTTTTCTTTCCCTAGAAGACAAAAACTTTGAAAGTCAAATGGAAAGTCGAGAAATATTTAAAGTGAAGGAACAGTCAATAGTGTACAAAGTTTGGAATTAGGAACTCTCATCTTCATGAATTCAAATTCGACTTCAGACACTTATTAGCTGTGTGACTCTGGATAAATTATTTAATCCTTTTGGCCTCAGCTCCTCTTCTGAAGTACAATCAAGAGAAGGATATGTCAAACCATTCCAATATCTTTTCTAAGAAAATACCAAAATGGAGTCACAAAGAGTGAGCTTCAAAGATTCAACAACTACAACCAAAACCTGCATAAGCAATAACAAGGGACTAAACAAAGACAAGGTTCTTATAATTCATTATAAGTAAGATGATGCGCATATCCCCTGAATACTATCCTCATTAGAGATCATAGATGAAGTTTATTTAGAGAAGGACTAGGACTGGTTTTGTTATGTTTTGACATTCTTAGGAGAATAAAGAAAAGAGAGGAAATGGAATATATGGACGAGGGGAAGAGAAAGGTTAAAAAAATTTAGGAAAAAATTGGGCTATGCAAATAGACAGAGGGAGGAAATGGGGAAGAGGGAGCAATTAGAATGGACTAAAATCTCATCAGAACTGATCCAAATAGGAAAAAATACACACATGCATTCAGGGACAGCTGGATACAAAATGATATCTTGTTCAACAGGGAAATGGGAAAAGGGAAATGGGAGGGAAATCAGGATAAAAGAAGGATTATTTCTAAGCAAAATGAAGACTACAAATGTACAAAAATATTTGCATCTTTTTCTGAGGTGGCAAAGAAGGGAAATTATTAAATTGTGGAATGCTAAAGGAATTGTGGTATATAAATGTGATGGGATATTATACTACTATAAGAAATGATGAAAGTGTCACTTGTAGAAAAACTTAAGAAGACTTGTATGAACTGATATAAAGTGAAGTAAACAGAATCAGGAGAATAATTTATACAATATCAACCATATAGTAAAGATAAACAAAAATTGGGAATTCTGATTAGTTTAATGACCAACCATGATTCCAGAGGAGTAATGATGAAATGCTACCTATCTTATATCAGAGAGATGAAGAGTGAAAAATGTAGATTAAAGCATTTTTTTTAACTTGGCCAATATGGAAATTTTTTTTTTGCTTGATTATACATATTTGTAACAGAAGTTTTGATTTTCATTTGTTCTCATTTGGAAGAGAGGGTGAGAGAGATCAAAGGTAGATTTTTGCTAATTAAAGATTCACTTAAATAAAAGAAGAGAGCTTAAGTCAACAAGTTCTCAACACCATCAGGAGGAATATATTAACACAA
Source organism: Macrotis lagotis (assembly GCF_037893015.1). Taxonomy (NCBI): domain Eukaryota; kingdom Metazoa; phylum Chordata; class Mammalia; order Peramelemorphia; family Peramelidae; genus Macrotis; species Macrotis lagotis. The sequence continues at coordinate 2,196,922 of NC_133660.1, read as the reverse complement.
AACTTCTCTAATGTATGATGAAGTAAGGGAAAAGGGCGTATGTGGATAATTGCTACTATTGAACTTCTAGAGAGAGGAAGTTAAAAAAAGAAACAACCATTTTTCCTTTTCAAGTACATATATGCTGGATACTATGTTAAGTGTGTTAAAAAACATTATTTTGTTTGATGCACAAGACAGACCTAGGGGGTCAGTTTAATTACCTCCATTTTATTGTTGAGAAAATTGAGGTATACAGAGGTTAAGTGACTTGCCCAGAGTCACACAACTAGGAAGTGTCTGAAATGGGTATTGGATTCAATTCTGTCTGACTTCAGGGGCAGCACTCTAATAATTGCGACATGTAGCTGCCTCAATGAAGCTTAAATTTTACCTTTGTGACAAAGAAAGAGACTACAGGTGCACTCAGATTTTATATAATGTATATCTGGGGAAAACTAGTCTTCAGCATATATTAGATATTTCACTGACTACAAAATGCCCAATAAAAGTGTACATCAGAGATGGTACAATATAAAATCATCACCAAGATGGAAAGTATCCAAAGAAGCATACCCTACTGTGAGTGGATTAATATTATATCACAGTATAACACTAATAAAAAATTTTAAATAGCTTCACAATTTCTTGCAACTCTAAGCAACAATGAAAATAAAACTGCTTTAAAATAGACATTATTCTGTTTCTTTTTTAGTTAATTATCTGGGCTGTTGTTAAAAGTGTTAGTTATGTCAAAATTGACGTGTGTGTATGTGTGTATGTGTGTGTGTAAGAGTGAGTATGTTTCACCAAGCTCTTCATGTGAGAACTTGCTCTGCTTCCCTCATACCATGGGCTTGCTAAAAAACAAAAAAAATTATCTAGTTTTTTTGTAATCCTTTAAAAGAAACAGAACAGATATCTTTTGGCCTAAAGATCCTATTTCTAAGCACAAGGAGGTCAAAGACAGAAAGAAAACTCCTTTAATATACAAAAAAAGAAAAAGGAAAGAAAAAAGAATAGCAGCATCTTTTATGGAAGCAAAGAGCAAGAAATAAATTAAGTACTCATTTATTAGAAAATGGCTAAACATGATGTGGTATATGGCTCTATAAGAAATGAAGAATATGATGGTTATAGAGAATAGAGATATATGAACTTCTACAGTTGAGTAATCAGAACTAGAAAAACCATACAAGTACCCAGTGACTACAATAAAGGAGACAGGAAGGCAAAGTGAATCCAAATGCTTTGTAAATATAATGACCAAGCTTTTTCCTAGCGAATGGTTTAGAATATGAACCTTGACTTTTGCAAATACTATAAGGCATTTCTAGTGTGTTATTTGGTTTGGTTGAACTGAATGCTACTCTTAAAATATCTGTTAATAAGGCAAAGATTCCTGGGTAGGGGATGAGGAAAACGTTTCCATAGATAGAAAATAAAAGATCAATAAAATGTGTTTTAAAGAAAAGAAAAAAAGAGGACATATTTTGTTAAACATTTTCAATTTATTTAATCGAACTTTAATTTTTAATAAGATCTATTATCTCTTAAGCTCTAGAGAGACAAAGCAGTGTCACAGTGGATAGATTTGAGTAGAATAATCAGAGTGAGGAAGACTTTGATTCAAATCTTCCCTCTGACCCTATACAAGTATTAAATTTTCATTGCTCTCAGGAACTTTAATACTATACATTGCATAAAAAGTGAATTAATAGAAGTTCCTCACCAAAACTTCCTCTATTAATAGAATCACAGGGCAAGTTTGCAACCTTTTTTTTTTATTTGAGGCAATGGGGCTAAGTGCATTGCCCAAGGTCATACAGTTAGGCGATTATTAGTGTCGGAGACCAGATTTGAACTCACGGGCCAGTACTCTATCCACTGTGCCACCTAGCTACGCCAAGTCTGTAACCTTCTTAACCTCAATAAAAGCCTGCTATATGAACAATACCTTTACTTCTCCAGGAATAATTTTTGTCAGATTAAAATCTATACTTGTTAAGGTTGGTTTTAGAGATGCTAGTGGACTGAAAAATGAAGTACTAGATACACTGTCATTCACTTGTGCTATGTGATGGTTTGAAGTTGCAAACACAAAAATATGTGTTCATTTAGATAAGAGGAAATATCATTTTCACTTGAGTTTTTTTACAGTCAATTTTTTACCCTGATAGCCCTTAATAAAAACAACTTCACTTATCTTCAAGCACACACCTAAACATTCTTTTGATATTTGGGGAGAAATTTTTAGCATGTCTTCCCTTCCCTATTATCTCTTGTTTAAAGAAGAAACAGAAGCCATTTATTTTTCATATGATATCTACATAGATAAAGTCAGAGTACCCTGAAGAGTTGATGTCAAAGAGTGGCCACCATCATTTCAGTATAATTCTGAGCATATTACTGAATAACCTGTGTCATTTATGTGTATCTCATTCTGTTTTATTTCTGTCACACTTAAGACTTGTGCATGCCAGATCTGCCATTCTATTGATACATAGGAACCATTCATTTCCTTTAATAGACAAGAGAGATGTGTTTGCGTGTTTATATTTACACACACACATATTCCTATATAATTAATCTGTAAATTCATTATTTCTACTTATCATTTTAACTTGATAACAAAAGAGTAATTAAAACTTTTGCTGGGCAAAAAACTCCATATCAACACCTGGTAAAGTAGCAAGGCCACAGAAATAAGAGACAAGAGGTAGCATGTGCCAAGTAAATTAAACTGCCACCAACTCCTTGACCACCAACTCCCTTCCAACACTGACAGAGATGGTGGAGGACTCTGAACCCATGAAAGTAATGTCTCCCAAACCAGTAGATGAGATACCTCTCCATCCTGGAGGGGAAGAAATCATAGTGAGTTAGACAGAGTAGTGACTTTGTTCATCAGAAATACCTAATTTCAAATTCTACCACATGGCAGCTATGAGATCCTTAAGAAATACTTAACCCCATCTGCCTCAATTTCCTAATCTGTAAAATGGCGATAATAATAATGCCACTTTCTTTAAAATTTTTTTTAAAATAGTGTCACTTTCTCAAGGTTACTGTGAAGATAAAATGTGATAATAATTTCAAAGTCCTTTGCCAGACTTAAAATACTATATAACCGCTAGCTATAATAATTAATAATAATATTGTAAATATTGTAACAACTATTATTTTATCAACTATTTCTGACCAACTGCTATCAAAAGATAGATATGGTCCAAAAGCCCTGGGGTGGACAGCACATAGGAAAATCAGCAGGTCCTGCTTCCAGCTTCTTAACCCATATACCCATCGTCAAGGGAAGCAAATGCTTTGGAGAATAGAGTAGCCATCACTATTGTTGACCGATCAATTGCCACTCATAGGGCAGACAAACCATTCAGGTTGAAACAGAAATGTATCCTGAGGTGGCATCAGCTGAGAAAGTCAAATCTCTACCCTGACCTTGACTACTCTCAGACCTTAAGGGAGGCAACCTCAAGATCTCAAATTCAAGAATTTTGGGCTTAGTAGAATTGTATTCAGCACTGTGCCCTCAGCTATCACCCTGGTAGTTAGCCCTTGTAGAGATGCAGGCTGACAACTGCCCCTGTTAGTGTTTCACCCCCAGTTACTGAAGACCCAGAGAGAATCATTCTTGTTTTCAAAGTCCTTGCCAAAGTCCATTGCCAAAGTCCTTGGCAATGTCATATCCAAAACTAGTATAACTGTATCTCTGGAAAAGACATGAAAAACAAGTATTGCCATCTGTTTTGCTGCTAAACCCTGAAGCTCAAGGGACTTCTCCATCTGACCTGCAGATGAAACCTTCCTTATCTTGCCTACCTCAATAGAATGTGAGCTTGTTAAGAGGAGAAACCATATTGCTTTCTATTTGTGTTCACAGCACTGAGTACAGGGCTTTACATGTATGTTTAATAAATGTATTTCATCCATTCACTTATTATTATTATTCTGATTTTTAATTTTTTTTGCAAGACAATATGGTTAAGTGATTTGCCCAAAGTCACATGGCTAAGGAAGTATTAAATGTCTGAGGTCAAATTTGAACTTGGGTCCTCCTAACTCCAAGGCTGGTGATCTATCCACTTTTACACCTAACTACTCCCTACTTATTCTTATTCAACAGATTTCAGATTTCTACATTATTTGCTTCTGTGGAAGGTAGGTACTCTATCTCCACACATACACATTTTATACACACATATATTTACATACTATATCTATATCTATTTAGGTACCTATGTCTTAAAATATGTGTGTGTGTGTGTGTATGTGTGCTTGTGTTTGTTCATTGTCCTGTGATTTCATTGGTATCTCTCAAGGAGATACCCTTTAACAGGAGCATGTTGATAAATGGTTAACAATTAACTCTCAAGAATGCTTGTGTGAATTATTAACACAGTTTCTTAAGTCTAAGAATAGGGATGGGAAATTTCCAACCCCTAGGTCTTATAAGTCCCATGAAATTATTTGGTCTGGTGCTGACATGGCAATGGCAGGGAGACTAGAAATTCAATAAATCTAGAAGCTTTTTAGGGGTAAATTAACTACATATTTGCCTGAATATTGCAAGCTAATTTTTTAAGCTCACGGTTTTGTTTGTCCCTCAAATGATATTATAAATATTCAAATGGCCCCTGGGAGGGAAAAAGTTCCCCACCTCTGGTCTAGACATTAAATTAATACAATCATCTGCTGATTCATAGAATTCTCCAAATTTCATGGTGTATATGTTCATACTAAAACTTTAACGATCAATTCTCCAAGTCCACCCTCGATTACTCATGCATATGACTATTTGCATTGCAAGTATTTAGATGGGGCAGCTAGGTGGCGCAGTGGATAAAGCACCGGCCTTGAAGTCAGGAGTACCTGGGTTCAAATCTGATCTCAGACACTTAATAATTACCTAGCTGTGCAGCCTTGGGCAAGCCACTTAACCCCATTGCCTTGCAAAAACCTAAAAAAAAGTATTTAGACTCAGAGAGTAATCTGAAAGCACACTGAAAGAGTTCAAATGACTTGCCCAGAATCACATAGTAGGACATTGAACCTAGGATTTTTTTTACTCTGAGGCTAGCTCCCTATCTACTCTGCCACAATGCATGAATATTTCTCTCTCTCAATCTTTTTCTCTTGCTCTTTTTATGTCTTTGATATCCAACCATCCATACATCCACCCATCCATCCATCATCTATCTATCTATCTATCCAATTATGTATATATATATGTGTGTACATATTTATCTTTTAAGAAAAAGATATATTGCTAACAATTAAGATTTGAATTAGCATCCAAACCATTAGTTAAGAAATCAAAGTTCAGTGACTCCAGCTACAATTTCATTTTCAGTCTTCAGCTGTTTAGAGTAACTACTATCTTTTAATGTAGCATTTTCTCAGCTGCTGTTCCTATAATTACATTATAGCTCATTTGTAGAGGGGTGGGTAATTAAGCATGAAGCAACCAGGACACTGTGAACCCCTTGCCACTGCTGTTTGCTCCCATATAGCCCAGCTTGAACCTGAAGTGCTTAGAAACCATGGTTTAGTCTAATCAAGCCACGTTGCTCTGAGAGGCTACTGTTCAAAGTCAGTTTGGAGAATTGACTGCTAACATTCAAAGGAGCAGTTCATGATATTTATAGATGGATCAAAATTAGTAGAGCTGTTTAACCTTCTGCCCTCGGGCATCCTTTACCTTTCCATTAGCCCAAGCCAGACACATCTCTGGGAAGGAAACTGTTGGGAGCCAGGGTCTCTAAGCTGTTTGACACAGTCGTAGCAAGAAGACTCAAGGCAGTCACACTGCCTGATGGAACAACATTTCCTTTTTCAATATATATATATAGGGATTTCATGCATACCAATATTTATAGGTTTATTATTAATTACAATATTTACTCACCCTAATACTGGAATGACTATAAATGAAGAATTTCAGAAAAATTCCTTGAATAAAACAAATTGTAAACTCTGTCTAAATTTAACAGGACTGCCTCTCCTTGAGGCATACAAAAGGCTTCAACATTATGAAATCTCTGGAAAACCCAGCACTGAGAATTCCAAGGAGATACCAGAATATATACATGGAAAACAGATACAAGATGGGTCATATAGAATTCCAGGGAAATTAATAGTTTTACACCCCCCCTTACCATACACAAGAATATATGAAAAAGATGGTCAGAAAATAGTTAGTACAGGTGACCGATATGTGACCTCCAGCAGCCTTAGTTTCATGGGAAAGAATAAAAAGTCACAGAAACTGTGGCTTCTACCAACTAGGCCAGAAAGAAAAATTGGTTATTGTAAGAGTTAACGGATGGGTGGACAAGCATAAAGACCATCACTATAGACTGTTAAGGAAGTGTATCAAAAACATTACCTACACAAAAAATATAAAAAACTTTCCATTAAAAGAATTGCTTAATTAATAACTTTAAATGAATTAACAATTATACAGTGTAGTAATAAATATGGTAACAGACAGGTTAAGGTCATTGTGGTCCGAGTAGGGATAAGAAATTAATTAACTATATGATTATTACTTAAACTTGTAATCACATGATTAAAACTTGTAACCATATGAACTATATGATTGTTGATGAAAATTGTACACTCTCGTAACCAAGGAAATGATCTCAGCTTGCTTGCTTGCTTGAAACATGCATGATTCTGAAACTATAAAAATAAATCCAAGCAGCTGACAGTCAGCCAACCTGCTCCTGCCTATACCCACTTTTTGACTCAACTCATTTCACTGACTCTATCCCTCCTGTCAGGTTCCAAGAACCCCACGGAGGCTGGACCCCTGGAAGGAAACTTGATTTCAGGATGCAAAATCCTCCTCATATAGGTGTTAGGTTATTCAGGGAAGGGAAAATATTCCTATAGGTAAAGAGCTGACAGTAATAGAAAGATATGTCAAGATCCAGATCCTTTGGGGACAGATGCAAAGTCTATAGACATTTTATTCCTACCAGTGAGAGAGAACTCTAAAGGAGCCACAGATAATTCCAACAATAGGACTGAACTTTTCAGGGAAATGAGAGTTAGTTGTTTCTCTTAGTCAAGGATGTGACAAGAAGATATAAAATGTTTTACCTTTTTTTCCCTGCAACCCACCAAAAGATCTCTAATTGGTACCCTTCCTGGTAAGGGGACAGAGGAACATTGTAATAAACTGGGCACTGCCCAAGAAGATTGAGGTTCCTGTAGAGCCATAGCTATGTCCACCAGTCATTTTCTGGGAGCTGTCATATCTGAAGAGCAGGAAGGTGTTTTCTTCTGACTATGGTTAGGTTTTCTTATCTCCTGATACCACTGACAGGAGAAAGTAGCTCCTCATCCCACCCGTAGGTGCTAGGAAATAATTCCAGTTATTCCACTCTGATTATAGTTCTACTTTCATCCCCTATCTGTGAAATAAAATATATTTTAAAAACATATTTCATAAGGGAAATACTCATCTATGTGAAAATGTATCTGTTGTAATGTTTGAAGTTAGTGGTACAAATTAAATATCAAAAGCACTTAAATGGTGAGCGATACGTAACAGATGTGATGGACTTTAAAAAGCTCTTATTAGAAAATACTAGTCTGCTGGTTAAAGCAATGAATGAGATAAGTAATTTTAATGACTCCTTTTGAACAAAGAAAAATTGTTGATACTCTTTAATTGACTGATGTAAGCTTTTTTGGAAGAAAATGTACATTAGATATATATTGCAGAAATATAGTAGATATTTAAATAATTATAACAATTCAAATTTATCTGTTGGCTACAATTCAGGTTTCTGGGGAATGGAAAAAAAATATGAAAGAAGTAGGAGATAAAAGTTCTGGCAATACAATTCAATTAAAAACATTTATCAAGTTCCTACTATGTTTTAGGCACCGGGCAAGCAGAAACATAAATTTAGTCTCAAAAGGATCACATTAATTATATGACTAAGCCAATAAATATATCAATTATCTCTTAGGTACAAAGCCTGTGACAGTCCTAGCTTACTAGATTGAGACATGGATTTCAATTTTGTCTTAGATACTTGCAAGCAATACAATTATAACTTTTAAAATTCTCAATTTACTTATCTGTAAAATGGGAATAATAATGCTTACACTGTTTACTTTCATAGGGATGTTGAAAACTACACTGCAACTCTCATACTTCCATATCCATTATTTTTTTTTCAAGGCAAATGGGGTTAAGTGGCTTGCCCAAGGCCACACAGCTAAGTAATTAAGTGTCTGAGACCGGATTTGAACCCAGGTACTCCTGACTCCAGGGCCTGTGCTTTATCCATTGCACCACCTAGCTGCCCCCATATCCATTATTTTTGTCATTATAATAGATCCAGGTATGAAAAATGCATAAGAGAGCTTAGGACACAAATCTCACATATATTGTACTAAATCCTGAGACCATTAGAGAACAAGAAAACATACATTTTGCTCTATGATAAATAACTAAAATTCTAAAATAGATCTGTGATCTCACTGCTGTCTGTGATGATATAGATGTCAATTCCTCCATCCATAATTATCCAGTGCCATTCTTTACTTTTTTTCCCATAAATTTATTATAATAGGTATGTCAAATAATCTGGATGTCTTCCTCTTAACTTTGTGAGAAAGATAATGACTAACATTTCTACAAGTTATTCTTTATCTTGCCATATAACAAGCCCATCCCCCCATGCATTGTTTTTGATGACATGTCTTACTCTGCTTCTATTTCATAATTCCATTTTTGTAATGTGCCACTGTCTCCTTACACCCACCACACATCTTTCCTTTCTGACTGAAAATCATTCACTTTAAAAAACTCAATCAATTATTAAGATACAATAATTAGCAGGTACTGCTGGTGTTTCAACTAAAACAAATGAAATAATCAATGACCACTCTTAAAAATTCAAATTTGTTGTACTTTGGACCAAGATGGTGGAAAGAAGACAGGAGTAGTGCTAAAGTCTCCTGATCTTCCCTCATATTTAATATGAAACAAACCTCTTAACAGAAATCCAATCTACAAAACTCAGAAAGAGAAACTAGGAGAAAATCTGCCTCAAAGTTTGTCCTCCAGGATCCTGGATGAGTCAAGTGCAGCTGGGAGCACTGGACAGGGTCAGAGCCTGAGAGCTCCACTAGCCTGATCTGCAGGGCAGACAAGATCCTGAAATCCTGAAAAGTGCCACCAGCGTGATCGGCAACAGGGTGGGCAAGAGTCTGAGAGCTCAACCAGCTGGATCAGTGGGGCAGACTAGAGCCTGAAAGCCTAAAAGCAAGACAAGCCTGATTGTCCACAGAGCATGGGCCAACTAGGGAGCAGAGGCACTGACAGTCTAGAGCTTGCCTGCAGAGCTGGAGGGTGAGTTCCAGTGCTGGAGAGTTGCAGCCATACATCCATTTCAGCTGAAGCCTGTTCCTAGAACAAACACAATTACAGCCCACCTTTACCCCAGGTTAAGGTGTGAGCAACAGAACTCCCTCAGCTGTGAACAATTATCTTGTCCTAGGGCAAAACCCACCATTGGTCAAAGGTAAAAGTACCCAACAGCTTCATCTACCTCCTGCAGGCTAAGGGAGAGGGCCTCAAATTAAAGTCACAGACACTCCAGAGAAAGCAAAGAACATAGCCTACTGGCCAGCCCACTTGGAGGTACTAAACCCAGTAAGTAAAGACTCTAGGGATCTCAACACCAAACCTCTGTGCAACAGCTCCTCACCAACGTAAGGTCTTAGGAAAATGAAGAAAGATCAGTGAAAAGGAGGGTCCATAAAAAATTCCTAGAAGGAAAAGACCCTAACTCAGAGAGACCTAGAAACTCTGAGGAGAATATGATGTGGTCTCCAGCACAAAAAAGACTTCCTTGAAGAAATCAGGAAGGAGTTTAAAAATCAATTGGAAAATTTGGGAGAGACAATTAACACCTTGCAACAGGAAAACAAATCACTGGAAAATACAATTGGACAAATGCAAAAAGAAAATAATTGTCTCAAAACCTCACTTGGTCAAATGGAAAAGGCTTTCAAAATATTTGAAAAAGGAGTTGCAAAAGGTGAATGAAGAAAATTCTTCTCTAAAAAAAGTAATGGAATCTGTGGAAACTAATGACTTCATGAGACAGCAAGAGTCTGTTAAACAAAACCAAAAAAATAAAAAAAGAAGAAAATGTAAAATACATCATCAGGAAAACCAATGACCTTGAGAACCTATCAAGAAGGGACAACCTGAGAATTATAGGTCTCCCTGAAAACATTGAAAAGCCTGGACTTAATATTACAGGATTTAGTGATGGAAAACTGCCCTGATATCATGGAACCAGAGGACAAAATCATAATTGAAAGAATACATCGATCCCCTCTGAAAAGAGATCCTAAAATGAAAACACCAAGGAATGTTGTGGCCAAATTCCAGAACTATCAGATAAAAGAGAAAATCCTGCAAGCAACCAGAAAGAAATAATTTAGATACCTAGGAGCCACAATAAGGATTACACAGGACCTGGCTGAAACAACCTTAAGGGATTGAAGGGCCTGGAACAAGGGCTTGGAATGCAGCCAAGAATCCACTACCCAGCAAAGCTGAGCCTTCTCTTCCAGGGAAAAAGATGGACATTTAAGGAAATGGGAGACTTTCAACATTTCCTGATGAAAAGACCACAGCTTAATAGAAAATTTGGACATCAAACAGGAGGCTCAAGAGACACACTGAAGAAGGTAAAAAAAGGGGGGAGGTAAAGAAAAAACTGCAAGCCAGTAAGATGAAACTGACTATGTCCCATCCTGGGAGAAAGATTCTCATAACTCTTGAGAATTTTAAGTCTATTAGAGAGAATATTCTTAGCCAGAAGTGATGGACATGACTTTTCTGTGACTCAGAATGATTTAAAAAATACCTCCTCGAAGTGGCTGTCAGGGTATATTCTATACCCTTAAATACTTAGATGAATACATTAGAGAAAGAAGAAATCAATGAACTACATATGCAACTAAAAAAAATTTGAGAAAGAACAAATTAAAACCCCCAATTAAATACAAAATTAGAAATTCTAAAAATTAAAGGAAAAATTAATAAAGTTGAAAGCAAGAAAACTAGTGAACTAATAAATAAAACCAAAAGATGGTTTTATGAAAAAAACCAATAAAATTGATAGACCTCTGGTAAATTTGGTTAAAATAAGGAGGAAAACCCAATTGCTACTATCATAAATGAAAAAGGTGAACTCACCACCAATGAGGATGAAATTAAAGTAATAATTTGGAATTATTTTGTCCAACTCTATGCCAATAAATTTGACAATCTAAGTGAAATGGATGAATATTTACAAAACTATAGTTTGGCCACATTAAGTGAAGAGGAAATTAAAAACCTCAACAACCCTACCTCAGAAAAAGAAGTTCAATAAGTCATTATTGAGCTCCCTAAGAAAAAATCTCCAGGACTAGATGGATTCACAAGTGAATTCTATCAAACATTTAAGGAACAATTGGTTCCAATTCTATATAAACTTTTTGGAAAAATACATGAAGATGGAACTCTGCCTAATTCTTTCTATGACACCAATATGGTGCTGATACCTAAACCAGGAAGAGTTAAAACAGAGAAAGAAAAATTATAGAGGCATTTCCCTGATGAATATAGATGTCAATAGCTTCAATAAAATTTAATCAAATTCAATATCTTAAATAAAATTTAATCAAATTCATTACAACTTATCACTAGGATAATACACTATGGCCAAGTAGGATTTATTCCAGGGATGCAGAGTTGGTTCAATAGGAAAACTGTTAGGTTTGTTATTGATATAATTAATTATACCATCTGAAATCATGATTATATCAATAGATCCTGAAAAAGCTTTTGACAAAATACATCATCCATTCCTACTTAAAAACACTAGAGAGTGTGTAGAAATAAATGGTTTGGTCCTTAGAATAATAAGCAATATCTATCTGAAACCATCACCAAGCATTATAAGCAACAGGAATACCCTAGAAGCATTCCCAGTAAGATCAGGGTGAAACAAGGATGCCCATTATCACTACAACTATTCAATATTGTATAAGAAATGTTAACTTCAGCAATAAGAGAAGGAAAAAGAATTGGGAAGGAAGAGACAAAACTCTTACTCTGCAGATGACATGATGGTATACCTAGAGAATCCCAAAAAATCAGAAAAAATCTATTAGAAATAATTAGCAACTTTAGCAAAGTTGCAGGATATAAAACAAACCCTCATAAATCCATGAAATTTCTATATATGACTAGCAAGATGCAGCAGAAAGAGCTAGAAAGAGAAATCCCAATCAAAGTAACCTCAGACAATATAAAATACCTGGGAGCCTATCTGCCAAGGCAGACTCAAAAACTTTTAGAAAACAATTACAAAACACTTCTCACACAAATAAAATCAGATTTAAATAACTGGGCAAACATAAACTGCTCATGGATAGGCTGAGCTAATGTAATAAAAATGACACTTCTACCAAAACTAAATAACCTGTTTAGTGCACTACCAATCAAAATTCCAAAAACTTACTTTAATGAGTTAGAAAAAATTGTAAGTAAATTCACATGGAGAAATATAAAAAGTCAAGAATTTCCATGGATTCAATGAAAAAAGTGCAAAAGAAGGTGGCTTAGTCTTACCAGATCTAAAATTATATTATAAAGCATCAGTCATCAAAACTATCTGGTATTGGCTAAGAAATAGAGTAGTGGACCAGTGGAATAGACTAGGTGTAAAAGCAGGAGATGATTATAGTAATCTGCTGTTTAATAAACCCAAAGAGTCCAGCTATTAGGATAAAAACTTTCTTCAATAAAAACTGTCTGGAAAATTGGAAGGTAGGGGCAGCTAGGGGGCACAATGGATAGAACACTGGCCCTGGAGTCAGGAGTACCTGAGTTCAAATCCAGCCTCAGACACTTAATAATTACCTAGCTGTGTGGCATTGGGCAAACCACTTAACCCCATTGCCTTGCAAAAACCTAAAAAAAACTAGATAATTTTGATTACATTACATTAAAAAGCTTTTGCACAGATAAAATTACTGTAACCAAGATAAAAAAATGTAGTAAATTGGGAAATAATTTTTACAACTAGTATTTCGGACAAAGGACTCATTTCTAAAATATAAAGAGAACTGAGTCAAATTTTCAAAGAATCAAGCCATTCCCCAACTGACAAATGGTCAAAGGATATACAAAGGCAATTTACATAGTCTTTTGAAATATAGTCATATAAAATAATAGTCATATGAAAAATTGCTATAAATCATTACTTATTAGAGAAATGCAAATTTAATCATCTCTGAGATAACCACCTTTCACCTCTCAGACTGGCCAATGTGATGAGAAAGGAAAATGATCAATGTTGAAAGGGTTGTGGGAAATCTGGGACACTAATACATTGTTGGTGAAGCTGTGAACTCATCTAACCTTTCTGGAAAGAAATTTGGAATTATGCCCAAAGGGCAACAAAAATGTGCATGCCCTTTGATCCAGCAATACCACTATTGGGTCTATACCCTGAAGAGATTATGAAAAAGGGTAAAAACATCACCTGTACAAAAATATTCATAGTAGCCCTGTTTGTGGTAGTAAGGAATTAGAAATTAAGTAAATGTCCTTCAATTGGGTAATGGCTTAACAAACTGTGGTATATGTATGTCAAGGAATATTATTGTTCTATTAGAAACCAGGAGGGATGGGAATTCTGGGAAGCCTGGAAAGATTTGCATGAACTGATTGCTGAGCAAGATGAGCAGAACCAGAAAAACATTATACACCCTAACAGCAAAAATGGGGTGATGACCAACCTTGATAGGCTTGCTCATTCCATCAGTGCAACAATCAGGCACAATTTGGGGTTATCTGCGATGGAGAATACCATCTGTATCCAGAGAAAGAATCATGGAGTTTGAACGAAGACCAACAACTATTACATTTAATTTAGAAAAAAACACCTTGTTGTCTTACTATGTAATTCTACTATCTCTTATATTTTATTTTTCTTCCTTAAGGATATGATTTCTCTCTCCTCCCATTAAACTTACAACAATGTATACCATGGAAATATTGTAAAGACTAACAGACTGCTTTCTGGGGGGGAGGGAAGGAAGATTAGGGGGAAAATTGTAAAACTCAAAATAAAACAAATCTTAAAGAAAAATGAAATAAAATAAAACAAAATAATTTTAAAAGATTAAGTGCCAACTTGTACTGTTAGCCCCCCAAAAATTGCTTAAGAAAAATAAAAATATAAGCATGATTGACCCTCCCCAAAATTCAAATTTTTTTACCTCATTTGATCTGCATAACCCTGGATCTTAATAAATTGATAGATTATTTTTTCATTTCTCCTCTGGTATTTGTAATTTTCCTTGAATTTTCATAACCAATCTGAATAAATGTGAGATGTATCTCAGAGTTCTTTAATTTGTATTTCTCTATTTGATAGTGATTTAGAGCATTTTTTCACATGAATATTGCTAGTATTAATTTCTTCTTCTGAAAATTGCCTATTAATATCTTTTATCTATTAATTGGAAAAAAGGCTATTTTTTAAAAATAATTTTGGTTCATTTTCCTCTAGGTTTGAGAAATGAAGGCTTCTTCAGAGGATGTTGATGTAATTCTCACTCCTCGGTTTCCTTCTTTATTTGTAATGTTGGATGCTTTGATTTTCTTTGGACAAAATCTTATTAACTTTCTAAAAACAAAATTTACCCTTATAAATTTGATGCAATTTTCTATATATTTTAGAAATGAGATCTTTATCAGAACTCCTAGTTGTAAAGATTCTTTCCCAGCTTTCTGCTTTCCTTCTAATTTTGGCAGCATTGATTTTTTTAGTGAAAAACCTTTTTATTTTAATATAGTAAAAATCATTCATTTTCTAGTTTATAAGGTACTCTAATTCTTGTTTATAAATTTTCCCCCTTTCCATAGATCTGATAGGTATTATTTCTTGGTCTATCACTTGGTTTATGGTGTTTCCATTTATGTCTAAGTCCTATGCCCATTTTGATCTTATTTTGATATAGGGTGTGAGATGTGGATCTATGCTTAGCTTTTGCCCTACTTTTTTCCAGTTTTCCCAATAATTTTTTTCAAATAGTGACCTTCCTTTTTAAAAAAATTTTATTTAAGGCAATGGGGTTAAGAGTGACTTGCCCAAGGTCAGAACAGCTAGGCAATTATTAAATGTTGGAAGTTGGATTTGACCCCAGGTCCTCCTGACTCCAGGGCCAGTCCTCTATCTCCTGTACCACCTAACTGCTCCCAAATAATTCAGATATAGAAATGCTGATGATTTATATAGATTTGTTTTATATTCTGCTACTATGCTGAATTTGTCAATTGTTTGAAGAAGGTTTTTACATGATTTTCTCAGGTTCTCTAAGTATACCATCATATCATCTGAAAACTTTGGTTCTTCATTGCCTATTCTGATTCCTTCAATTTCTTTTTCTTCTCTAATTGCTACAGCTAGCATTTCCAATAATAGATTGAAAAGTAATAGTGATAATGGAAATCCTTGTTTCACCCTTGATTTTATTGGAATTGCTCCGAGTTTATTCCCATTACATAAAGGAATGTAATATATATATATATATATATATATATATATATATATATATATATACATATAATATTTGTTGATGGATTTCTCACTCACTTCTTTTTAATCTCCTAAATTGTCTGTGACTGGAAAAAAATCTCACCCTAAAATTTGATTGGTGCTGTCCTTCAGAATTTGATTTGAGGAGAATATTGGGAGAGTTTTGCCATATTGCATCCAATCTTTGTACTGCCTCTTAGATACTTAGTTTAACTATCTTCCTCTTTTAAAGTTCCATGTTTTCCATTCAAATAGTAGTACTAGAGAGTGGAGAAATTTGGGTCCATTTAAAGTAATTTTCCATTTTCCAAAGGCAATTCAATCCACTTTCTCCTCTTCTTGCTCAGTATTGAGTCCAATTTGAAATGTTTATCCAAGATGTGTATACTGATGAAATTGTTCATCTACCAACATATTTTGAAAAACAATCATTTTCCATTCATTTGTGATTTTCTGGTTAGATAGGACAAACTCTTCTCTCTATGACTTCTATCCAAAAGGCTCTGCAATTTTGTGGAGCATGTAATGAAATCAGAAGACAGTCTATCATTTAAGAATAGAAATGTGTGAAGGATTTCCCAAGGAATCCATTTTCAACTTGATCTCCTTGATGGAACTTCTCCATCTTTGGTAAATTATCTTCCTATTTTATGCCTCATCTAAAATAAATGCTTAAAGGGTCATAAAACAAAATTGTTTTTTTTTTAATTTCTTTCAAGGAATCTTGTTAGAGGAATCTTTGCAACTTTTACTCATCAAGTCAAAAGATTTTAATAACAAAAAATAGTAAATTCAGTGAGATCTTATATACTCTATATCTTTCAGTCAATTGTATGACACTAAAGATGAGAGCTCCTGAAATTTTTCTTGGAAAGGTGTGACTATGTGACTATTCTCTTCTTTTACATACATGTGTATATATATATATATATATATATATATATATATATGTTTGTGTATGTGTGTAATTATATATTTACATATATATATATATATATATGCATTTGTGTATACATACATATTCAATCGTCTTACAAGGGAAAAAATGAACTTTCAATGAAACAGGGGAATTTCAAATGTTCCTGTTAAAACAACCAGAGCTTATCAGAAAGTTTGACCTTCAAGTACAGGAAGTCAGGTGAAGCATTGAGAGGATAGATGAGAAGGGTAAATTATGAGGGACCTGATGATGAACTCTGTGTATTCCTGCATGGAAAGATGATATTGATTATACTTGTATAAACCTTCTCATTTAATAGAACAGGTAGAAGTTTTTATATATAGGGTACAGGAGAGAGCTGAATTTGAAGACATAATATATTGTAAAAATGGAGTCAATGGGTGAAAGGGAAATGTACTGGGAGTAAGAGAAAGGAGAGGTAGAATAGACTAGGATATTTCATGTAAAAGATATTTCTTGTAGCTTTTGCAATGGTATGGAAGGGGGGAAGGAAGGGGGAAGGTGGGAGCCTTCATTCTCAGTAGAAATGGCTCAGAGAGGAAACAGTATACACACTCAATAGGGTATAGACATCGAGGAAAAAAAGGAGAGAAGGGGGATGGGGAGGGGAGGGGGGGATGTGCGTGATAGAGGAGAGGGTAGATCATAGGAGAGGATAGTCACCTATAATACATTTTCTTTTTTACTTTCTGAAAGCTGGTGAGATTAGGTGGTCTGTCCAGGATCATGGAGTTGGGTGGTTCTGGGTCTCTGGGGTGGAATGTGGTATTGGGGCCTCTTGGCCCCAGGACCTGTGTTCTGTCCACTGCACCACTTGTCTACCATACAGCACATTTTTGAAGGACAGAGTGAAAGGAGAGAGAAAATATAATAAATGGTTGTGGGGAGGAATGGATGAGGGAATTACAATGAGCAACAGCAACTGTGGGAAAACATGGAAGTAACTTCCATGACAGACTTATAATAAAGAACATGATCCACCCAAGACAGAGCTGATATTATCAGAAAACAGACTGAAAAACATTTTTTTCTCTTTCTTTCATTTTATTTTTTTATGAGTTTTTATATTTTTGTGGGGGAGGGATATTACATTTACTCAAGAATATTTTAGTAATGTGCAAATAAATTAAAGAAATTTTTTAAAAAAAATTAAAAATGAAGGGAAAAAGAATCATTGCACTCCCTGAAAATCATTATTTATTTTTTTTTATATTTTTGCAAGGCAAATGGGGTTAAGTGGCTTGCCCAAGGCCACACAGCTAGGTAATTATTAAATGTCTGAGGTCAGATTTGAACTCAGGTAGTCCTGACTCCAGGGCCAGTGTTCTATCCACTGAGCCACCTAGCTGCCCCAAAATCATTGTTTTTTAAAGACCAAATAAAATATTTCTAGACACTATAAATTTAAACTATCCAGACATAATTAGAACTAAAACTATTGAAACTGGATTTATTAGAGGGCAAAGTTTAAAAATGTACCTTTTTGTGTGAAAGAAAGCCCAGGTTTCTAAGAAACCATCCATTATGTAATTTTTAAAAATAACTCAATAGCACTTCATTATATCCATGTCATATCTCATACAGACTTTTTTCAATTAATAGTCATCCTCTAAGGTTCCTGTTCTTTGACAAAAGAGATCCTAAGTTATATATTTTTAATCTTTTTTAAAATTTTTGAGGTATGACCATAGCAGTAGTCAATATTGAAATGATTTGTTATTTAAAAAAAGATTTAGGTTGATTTTTTTATAGACCCCTATTTTTCTGTTATGCTCTATATATGGAAATATTCTTCTTATATTAAAATTCAGAATAAATACACACATATCTTTACACATACATAAATATAATTTGACAAAATTATGTTGAAGTCTATATCCTTTTCAATTATGAAATTTATGACTTTTTTTACCTTTACATCACTCAGTGAAACTGAATGTATACATGTTAGGTCTTATAATATTCTGGAATAAATTAATATCTGCTCTTTCTTCTCCAGTATACCAAATTGCTGATATAATGTCCTCTTTAATCTATAGTATGTCCCAGTAATCTGCTAACGATCTGATTATGTCATTTTTATACTCCAAGTGCATTATATTTCTTCTAAAACCAAATGCAAACTCCTCCAGTTGGCCTTTAAATTCCCTCAAATCTTGTCCCTTTATCTATTTCTAGTCTTCTTGAATTGTATTCTCCACCAAGTTACAGAAGCCAACTTACTGTTCTTTGAAGACAAAATTCAATCTCTAGACTGCTTGAATTTGCATTGGTTATGTCCTCTGCTTGGCATGCTCTTCCTCCTGATCTCTAACTCCTGTATTTTCTGGATTTGTTCAAAATTCAACCCAAACCCGACCTTTTCCAGGAGGTTTTAACCAGTCTCCCCGCTGACTTCCTACTAAGACAAGCTTCCATTAACATCATTTAGATAAATATTTATTCAAATACTGCCTGTCCATTAGAATGTGAATTCCTTGAGGGAAGAGATCACAGATTTTTGTCTTTCTGTGTATCTCTTAGCATTTAGCACAGTATTTACAATAAAATAAAATGAATAAATACCAATTGACTGATATCCCTTTTCAAAATACAAAAATATATATTAGGTTATTCCATGAGGACTTGGGACATGATTTTGTACTTATCACAATGTGGAGAAATACAATCTGTTCCAAAAGTCTTGTACAATTTTATTATATAATAGCTCCTTTACTCCTTTTTTTACCTTAGAAAACATAATCATAAGCCTAAAATTGCATGAAAAAAATATATTATAGACATTGGGGTCTGTCAGTTCCACTAAGTATAAGGAACATGGTTCTTGGAAATTACAAAAACTCATCAAGAGTTGAAGTAGCTTATCTAAGTTATCTAATGCTTATTAAATGCCTATGGTCCAGGCACAGTTTTAAGATTTGAGAACAAAAAGAAAGACAAAACACACTGGATATTCTCAAACAGTTCATAGTCTAATGTGCTAGATAGTGTAAAAATGCCTAAGTGAAAACAAAATTGATTCAGGATATTTAATACAGGGAAGACACTAATATTAAGGATTGGGAAGATCTTCTTAAAGGTTGAGATTATACCTGAGACTTCAAGGAAACCAGGGCATTTAGGAGATGGAGATAAGAAGAAAGAGCATTTCAGGTATGGAACAGTCAATGAAAATATCAGGAGTCAGAGACAGTGATATGTGCAAATAACAGCAAAGAGGCTAGTGCACCTGGATTGTAGACTATGTGATGGTAAGAGTTCAAGTAGACTGGTGAGGTAGGGAGGTCAGGTTATGAAAAGATTTGAAAGTCAAACAGAATTTTTTTTGATCCAGGATATAATGGAAATCACTGATGTTTACTGAATAAGGGGATGACACAGTTAGACCTATGCTTTAGAAATATCTCTTTGGTAGTTGAGAGGAGAATGGATTAGAAGAGGGAAAGATGTGATTCAAGGAGACCGATGAGTAGGCTACTAAAATAGTACTTGGGGTTTGGAGGGTCTATCCCAGCTTAGTGGAAGTATCAGAAGAGGAAAGGGACTGTATGTGAGAGTTGTTATAAAGGTAAAAAATTGAACATGGGGGCAATATACAGTAAAGATTCAGATGGCACCTTGGATCGTAACTTGGGTCACTTTGAGGATGGGGTACCCTTGACAGTAATAGCAAAGTTAGGAAGAGGGTAAGGACAATGGAAGTTCAGTTTTAAAAATATTGAATTTGACATTTTGGCTTTCCTTGGTAAGATAAAGGAACAGTCTGCCATTTCCTTCTTTAGTTCATTTAATAGATGAGGAAATTGAGGCAAACAGGGTTAAGTACTAGCTTAGGGTAACAGGCTAGTATCTAAATGATATTTGAATTCTTAAAGATTCTTCCTGATTCCAAGTCTGGCACACTCACTCCACTGTACCACCTAGCTGCCCTATTTTATCTATCCATTATTCTTATTTGCATATTTTTCTCTATAGAATTGCCTAATCAGATTTTAGACTTTGACATTTTTCTTCAACGACTAACTCACAAATTCATTTACTTAATGGCTGAGAGTTTTCACTGACATTGTCTAATTCTTTTATTATTCCAAATTTTTAGACATTATGTATAATTGTACCTTTCTTTCTGATAGAGTTCATTTTCATCTTTATAGTCCCTGATTATTTGTACTTAGGTGTCACATTACCCTAGCAATACATACCTCTTTTCATTTTTCCTTGAAAATTCTTCTGCTACCTAATTACTACTCTAGATTGCTGTTCTCCAGTTAGATTTTATATTTCCTGTGGGCCATGGCTCAGAATTTAATAGACTATTCCAAATTTCATCCTACTATGTTCTTGGAAAAGAATAGCACTTTCTTGTTTTAGAATGGAATGTGATTACAAATGTTATTGAAACTAGAATTTTTTAAACCTGAAGCATTATTTGACCACTACCAATGACATCTTGGGACATTGAGGGATTTCAAAATAAACAAACTGAATTTTCCAAGATAACTGTTATTATGTTTCCTATTGATCTCTATAACAAATTAATGCCTTTTCCATAGTTCTCTGATTTTAATGTCACCCCCCTTCAATTTCTCCTAGTGGAAAATACCAGAGGTAATTGAACCAATCTATTGTTAACCCCTTTCCAAAAGATAACAAATAATTTCTGCTAGTTAACCTAGCACAAATCTCTGTGACACAAAAATTTCATTCATTCTAATAGAGTTCTTAACTACTAATAATTATTCTTTTCTTATTTTGTGTCAGTTTTCAATTCCTTTAAAGGGTGAGTCTTGTTTTTAAGCCAATTCAAATTAATTTTGCAATCGCTATTTCACATGGCATCATCTTAAAATCTTTACTAGAAGTCAAGTTGTATTACATCTCTTCTCTTCTGTTCACCTCCTAATCATGTAATTCTATCAAAAAAGCAATCAGGTTTTCCAGGCACAATTTGCTTTTTATTAACCTATTTATTTTATTCACTTTTTGTGGCTAGTGTTGTCTTTTGGCTGTTAATTTAAACTATAAGAGAGATAGAATTCCCAGGATAATGATTTCAATATTGTTACCATAGTATTCTTCTAAATTAATGATTGCAATTTTTTAAAAAAATGGTAATTTTCATTACAAAGACTTTAAAAATGTTCAATAAATATATTATCTTATTAGTCTTTAAGCAAGGTATATAAAACTGATTTTTATTAGCATCTAAGTTCATAGACTTGTAACTTTCTTTTTTATTGAAAAATGTCTCCATTATTTTTTCACTAGGCCTATCCTTGATCAATGCATATTAAATTCAAGACAAACTATGACTCATGCATTCCATGTTTCACTTTAAAAAATAATTTATTTCAGAGGAAGCTCACTCCCTCCACTGTTACACATCACAATCTTAATGTATGGTCTTTATGAGGAACTTCAGTCAAAAGTATTGGCTGCCTAGTAGTAAAATTGTGGAGAAGAGTTTTTCTGATTCAACTTTTCTGGTGCTTTGAAGACTCTGACTGTAGAGTACACTGACAAGTTCAATCTAACTTGGCAAGATCAAAGAGTTCTTTCCTTCATTATGCACAGAAATTAGCTTCCTAGACCCACAATAAAAGTCATTTTGATAGAGAAACCAGGATAGCCTTTCTTCATGCAGAGAACTTTGGAAGGCACTTTCTAGGAGAATAATGAGAATAAAGAAGAGATATCTCTTGGAGGGATAGACTGTGGAGCATACCTAGACCTCTCTTAACTGTTTCTGACCAACAAACCACATTGAAAAGAGTTTTTTGACTGCCTTTCAGAGACTTCCAAAAAGTTTTGTGTGTTTCTGTTATCATTTCTTTGACCCATTCTCAATTTTGGAAGACCTCAGTAATTTCTTCATTTATGGAATCCAGTGAACGAAGTTCAACATTCAACCTTGCCTGTTTCAAAAGTTAGGTGAGAGTCATGGGCATCTGGGAGTAAAAATCTAAGATGACAGGGGTGGCTAGGTGGCACAGTGGATAAAGCACCAGCCCTGGAGTCAGGAGTACCTGGGTTCAAATCCGGTCTCAGACACTTAATAATTACCTATCTGTGTGGCTTTGGGCAAGCCCCTTAACCCTATTTGCCTTGCAAAAACCTAAAAAAAATTTAAGATGACACTCTAGCCTGGATGGTATTGATGTCCTGAGGAATGTTATTTAAGAAGGACCTTCATGAACCTGTCAATATAGCACATCTGGACTTGGACTTGTTGGAACTAATGTTATATAGGAGCATAGAGAAGTTATGAAGCCACTCCTCTCTTCCCAGTAACTGAGGCTGTTTAGCAGGTGTTAAGGATCCTTGAGAACTACAGTTGTGAAATTACAAATGTAATAATTTAAAGACCCTCTTGGCTTCTTGTTGTTTTGCATACATACTGGCTCGGTTTCTCAGAAGACCAGCATAACCCTAACCTCTTTGCTTTTCTGTAACATCAGCATGACCCAGTTCCTTTGTAACTCCTGACATCGCTCAAGAATCACATTATAGCAAGAGCAATGAAGTATGCATATGATGGTGTAACTATTTAACCAATGTGTGATGATCTAACCAATGTGTAATCTTTAATATGATTGGCCCTTAAGCTAGTAGCATGAGTTGTCCATGAGCATGGAAGCAGACTAGAATATAAGCTGCTGTGTGACCCTAATAAAATTTGGAGTGCTTTGCCATCTCTGCCTCCCATCTCATTCACTGCAAGCTGAGAACAGTCCTCTGCTGGTCGGAGAACTCAAGTAGCCAGTGCATCTAACAGTAGGAATGGTCCCGAAAGGCATTGGAAAAACTCTTAGTATATACATTCAAGCCATATCAATGACATATTTATTCCTTTGTAAAAATATAATCATTGTTAATTAGTTAAATGGAATTAGGGTTTTAGTAATTAGTCCCTTAAAATGTAGAAGGTGTCAGAACTGTGTGTGTGTGGGGGGGTGATGATTTAGTTGAAGAAGGTAGAGAAAAGGAAACCCTAAATCCCATACCATAACTTGGAATCTTGGAAGCCAATCTTTCTGATTTGGAAAGAGTGGGGACAGAGAACACATATCATTTAACATTTGGGGGTTCATCTGGCAAAATTCTTCATGGTTTTGGGAAACCTGAAGAGATTCTCTATTCAGAACTTAATATTTTAGTTTTTCTCACTGGCATTGGCAGGATCCTGAATAAACTGGTAAAAAAAATTTCTAATTATACCATCTGAAGCTATTTGAGATGTTTTGTAAGTTCTTCTATTCTCTGATTTATTGAAAGTTTAAATATTGTTACTTACTAAATATTGAAATTGAACATGTTGGTACCTTGTTGAGATATTTTAAATATGAATTTAAATAGTATGTGCTTGCTTGTCTTTCTGTGGATCTCCATAAGTTATGTTCATAGTATAAAATATTTCAGGGTGTCTGAAATCCCAAGAAAGCAACTCATACTCCTTAATTTCTTTATTTGGGAGCCTTGTCCTTCTGTGGGATTGTTTTATCTTAGTTTGCGATTTTTCTGAGTTTACTTGACTTTTCAGGTAGGCACAGAATTTCATTTGGATTACCCTTTTAAGGTCAAGGATCCAGTAGGGGAATAAAGACTTAAAAGAAGTTTTACTGAACCTCTAAAGTAGAGCTGTTGTTGTTGTTCATCCTTTGTTTTTCAAAAGCTCCAATGGCATCAAGAAATAGTCTTCACTCACACATGAATTGGATTTAAGTGAACTAAAGTTGTGCAAAATTGTCAGTTTCTCTCTTCCAAAGTAATTAAAATTCAGTAGCAAGTCAACATGATTGGTGATGCAATGGATAACTTAATATCTCTGATGACTGACCCAGCTCTTAGCACTTCACACAGCATCTATTTCATGATCATTGGAACAAATTATTCTTATGCACCTATTCTGCTAGAAGAAGTCTTCACTTGTCTGGGTATTCACAACCCTAATTCATTGATGGATTTGTAATTTTTCAGATATCCTCAACCTCACCTATGGCTTCCTTAGCTTTTATAATGGGCACATTATAGTAAAATCATCTCAGCAATTGGGCTAATTGTAGACAGAATAAAATGACTTGGAAAAAACCCTACAAGCAAAGCCTCAAAGAAAAATGCAGATTGGACACAGATTCCACAAGAATTCTTAGAAGATAATTAAACAGCCAAATAATTATTTTACAGAGCTAGAAAAATAGTTACAAAATTCCTCTGGAGGAACAAAAGATAAAGAAAATCAAGGGAACTGATGAAACACATGTAAAAGGAGGTGGCCTAACTGTACCAGATCTAAAACTAATAGTCATCAAAATTGTCTGGGACTTGTTAAAGAAATAGAATAATGGGGTTGGAGCCAAGATGGGGACAAGAACAGATTATGTCTTAGGTGCTCTCTCATAAAACTTATAAGCAAAGGACTCTAACTAAATTTTTGAGAGACAGAACCCACGGAGGGACTCAGTGAGGCTGTTTGCCTACTTAAGGTAACCTGGAAAAGAGCAGAAAGGCTCTGCTCCCTGGGGTTGGAGAGGCAGCCTGCCAGAGGGGTGGCCTGCCAGAGTGAAAGAACTTCAGCCTCCCAGAGGCAGCCCCAGGGTGCTGGGAGCCACAGATCACAGCACTGGGGGGAGTTTCCTGAGTTACCCGAGGGAGTACCAGGCACAAATTGGGGGAACGGGGTGGGAGGGGGGACCTCTGCCAGAGAGAGCACATGAAGCCCTGCCCTCAGGGCACACAGTGAGCAGCCCAGATCCAAGAAAAAGAAGCAGGTGGAGCTGGTAAGCAGGAGCCCACAGGGCATGAGCCCATTGAACCTAGGGAGGGGAATGAAGAGAGAGACATTGCAGAGCTCTGTCCTCTGCCCCTGGAATAGGTCTCTGGGGCTCTGAACACATTCAGATCCTGATCGCAGTCTAGGCCCACCCCAATAGAACAGCAGGACACCCTCTACCTCAGCCTCGTGGCAGAGGGGGGCACATATGGTCATTCACAGGCCAGGAGAGAGGACAGAGCCTCACACACTGAAACCCTTGTGGGAGTGTCCCAAAAGCTCAGGAAGCACCCCCAAAATGGGCTTAGGCTGGGAAAATGAGCAAGCAAAGAAAAAAGAGGAACACCATTGAGAAATATTTTGCCTGTGACCCCAAGAAGGATCAAAACCCTCAGTCTGAAGATAAGGAAGCACAAGCTCCTGCATCTAAAGACCAAGAAAAACAGAAATTGGGCTCAGGTTATGACAGAGCTCAAAAAAGACTTTGAAAATCAAATGAGGGAGTTAGAAGAAAAACTGGGAAAAGAAATGAGAGAGATGCAGGAAAAACATGAAAATGAAGTCAGCAGCTTAGTCAAGGAAATCCAAAAAAATGCTGAAGAAAATAGCATGCTAAAAACCAGCTTAGTTTAAATGGATAAAACAGTTCAAAAAGTTATTGAGGAGAAGAATGCTTTAAAAAGCAAAATTGGGCAGATGGCAAAAAGTGATAAGAAAACTCTCTGAGGAGAACAAATCCTTCAGACAAAGAATAGAATTCAGGGAGATTGATGAATTTACAGGAAACCAGGACTCAATACTTCAAAACCAAAAAGATGCAAAATTAGAAGAAAATGTGAAACATCTCATTGAAAAAACAACTGATATGGAAAACAGACTTAGGAAAGATAATTTAAAAATTATTGGAATACCTGAAAGTCATGATCAGGAAAAGAGCCTTGACATCATTTTCAAAGAATTACTACAGGAAAATTGCCTTGATATCCTAGAAGCAGAGGGCAAAATAGAAAGGGAGAGAATCCACCGATCCCCCAGAGAAACAGATCCCAAAAAAACAACCCCCAGGAATATTATAGCCAAGTTCCAGAACTCCCAAGTCAAAGAGAAAATGTTACAAGCAGCCAGAAGGACACAGTTCAAATACCATGGAACTGCAGTCAGGATCACACAGGACTTAGCAGCAGCTACATTGGAAGCTTGTAGGGCTTGGAATACAATATACCGGAAGGCAAAAGAGCTTAGAATGCAGCCAAGAATGAACTACCCAGCAAGGCTGAATGTCCTCTTCCAGGGAAAAAGATGGACTTTCAATGAACCAGGGGAATTTCAAATGTTCCTGTTGGAATGGCCAGACCTGAATAGAAGGTTTGATCTTCAGATACAGGACTCAGGTGAAGCTTAGAGAGTGGAGGAGAGGGGGAAAACATGAGGGACTTAATGATGATGAACTGCATGTATTCCTGCATAGAAAAATGACACTGATAATACTCATGTGAACCTTCTCAGTTAATAGAGCAGGTAGAGGGAGCTTTTATAGTTGAAGCACAGGAGAAAGCTGAATTTGAAGATAAAATATGGTGTAAAAATGGAGTCAATAGAAAAAAGGGAAATGTAATGGGAGAAAGAAAAATGGGGGGAATAGGCCAAGATATATCATATAATAAGATTTTTCTTGATTACAATGAGCTATTTCAATGATATGGAAGGGGGGAAGGCAAGGAGCAATGAGGGAATCTTTGCTCTCATCACAGGTGGCTAGGAGAGGAAACAGCATATATACTCAATGGGGTGTAGACATCTGGAGTAAGAAGGGGGGGATGGAGGAAGGGAGGGATGTGAGTGATTGAGAAGAGGATGGACCATGGGGGGAGAGTGGTCAGATATAACACATTTTCTTTTTTACTTCTTGCAAGGCGCTGGGATTGGAAGGACTTTCCAGGACCATAGGGCCAGGTGAATGCTGGGCCTAAGGGGTGGTATGCGGGCTCAGGGCCTCTTGGCACCAGGGCCGGGATCTGTCTGCTGCACCACTCAGTTACCTTACAGCGGAGTCAGAGTGAAAGGAGAGAGAAAATATAGTACATGGTAGTGGAGAAATATGAAAGGAGGGAGTTGTGGTCAGCAATGGCAATGGTGGAAAAATATGGAAGTTAACTTTTGCCATGGACTTATCATAAAGAATGTGATCCACCCGTGACAGAGTTGTTGGTGTTGGAACAAAGACTCAAATACATTTTTTATTACTATTATTTTGGGGTAAATGGGGCTGGGTGGCCTGCCTGGAGCCGCATAGCAGGGTGATTGTTGGGTGTCTGAGGCCAGATTTGGACCTGGGTTCTCCTGGCTCAAGGGCCAATGCTCTCTCTTCCACCCAGCCACCCCTACTATTATTACTATTTTTATTTTATTTTGGGTCTTTTTTTTATTTTTTTGGTTTTTGCAGGGCAGTGGGTTTCAGGTGGCTTGCATGTGACAGGGCTAGGTGATTGTTGGGTGTACGGGGCCGGATGTGGGCTTGGGTGCTCATGGCTCCAGGGTTGGTGCTCCGTCCACTGCACCACCGGGCCATACCTACAATTATTATTATTATTATTTTAAATTTTAAATTTTTTCCTCTCCCCTTTACTTTATCACTCAAGTGAGTCTATATTTATGGCAGGGAGAGGGGTATAAAAAATTATTTGTACAAAATGAGAATAAATATTAAAGAAAAAAAAGAAGTAGAATAATGGACCAGTGAATTAGAATGGGAAGCTAGGTGGCACAAGTGGATAGAGCACTAGCCTTGGTGTAAGGAGGAAAGGAGTTTGAATCCGGCCTCAGACATTTGACTCTAGCTGTGTGACCTTGAACAAGGCACTTAACCCTGACTGTCTTGCATCCATGATCATATCCAATTCATATCTGACCACTGGACCCAGATGGTTCTGGAGGAAAAAGTGAGGCTGGTGACTCAGCACTGCACCCCCTCACTCAAATTCAATTCACATATTTGTCATGGCATCACCTCCCTAATGTTATGGTCTTCTTCGAAAATGAAGGAGAAACAGTAGCAAATGACTACAGCAATCTATTGTTTGATAAACCCAAAGACATTGGCTTTGGGGATGAGAATTCACTATTTAACAAAAACTACTGGGAAAACTAGAAAATAGCATGGTGAAAACTAGGCATAGAGTCACATCTCACATCCCGTACCAAAATAAGGTCAAACTAGATATAAAGGGTGATACTGTAGGCAAGTGAACAGATCTAGAAATACTCTGTCAGATCTATGGAAAGGAGAGACATTTATGATCAAACAAAATAGAATAGATTATAAAATGCAAACTGGATGATTTTAACTTCATTCAATTAAGAAAGTTTTTGCACTGATAAGACTAATGCAGCCAATATTAGAAGGAAAACAGAAAGATGGAAAATAATTTTCATAGTTAGGTGTTCTGATAAAAGTCTCATTTCTAAAATATATAGAGAAATGAATTAAATTTATAAAGTTGCAAGCCATTCTCCAATTGATAAATGGTCAAAGGATATGAAGTGGCAGTTTTCAAATGAAGAAATCCAAGTCATATATAATCAAATGAAACAATTCTCCAAATCATTATTGATTAGAGAGATGAAAATTAAAACAACTATAAGTACCACCTCACACCTATGAAATTGGCTAAGATGACAAAAAGGGAAAATGACCAATATTGGAAAGGTTATGAGAGGACTGAAACATTAATACACTCATGGTGGAGTTGTGAACCCATTCTGGAGAGCAAAATGGAATTTTGCCCAAAGAGCAATAAAACTGATCGTACCCTTTGATCCAACAATACCAATACTAGGTGTATATCCAGAAGCAGTTATAAAAAATGGGGAAAATCTCATATGTTCAATAAATATCTATAGCAGCTCTTTTTGTTGTGGCAAAGAATTGGAAATTGAGGAAATGCCCATCAATTGGGGAATAACTAAACAAGTTATGTTATATGAATGTTATAGAGTACCACTGTTTTATCAGAAACCACAAGTGGTCAGATTTTAGAGGAGCATGGAAAGAATTACACGAACTGATGCTGAGCGAAGGGAGAATCAAGAGAACATTGTATACATTAACAACAATATTGACTAACTGTTAAATGCAGCTTCTCTCAGCAGTTCAGAGATCTAGGATAACCCTACGAGATGTGCTATGAACAATACTAATCACATTCAAAGTAAAAACAAATAAACAAACAAAAAGAAAGCAACCCTCCCCCCAAAACCAGCATAGAATCAAACTAAACACTAAGTTCACCTATCCCATGGTTTTCTTTTTCCCCCCCTTAAATTCTAATTCCTTGTATGCAAAATGACTTATATGTACCTGCACAACATTTACTAGACTGTTTGTAACTGAGGGGAGCAGGGTGGGAAGAGAGAATTTAAGAAAACTGTGTAACTTATAATTATGAAAGTGGATGAATACTGAAAAATTTTTTAACATGTAATCAAAAAATAAAAGATATATATATATATATATATATCAATAAAAAAAAGAATTCCTAGAATAGCCAAAAAAGAGAAAAAAGATTTTTAAAAATCAAATAAGAATGATGTAGGAAAAATTGGAGAAATAAGAGTAAATCAAGACAATTATGAAAATTTGGATAAAAGAGTCATTGAAGGATAAAATGTCATTGAAGAAAATAACTCAAAATTAAGAATCAATCAAATAGAAGCCATTGATGACCTCATGAGACATTAAGAAAAAAATTAAACAAGAATAAGAGACTGAAAAAATAGATGTGAAATATCTCATCTGAAAGACTGTTGGGAGCCAGGGTCTCTAAGCTGTTTGACACAGTTGCAGCAAGAAGACTCAAGGCAGTCACACTGACTGATGGAACAACATTTCCTTCTTCAATATATATAGGGATTTCATGCATACCAATATTTATAGGTTTATTATTGATTGCAGTATTTACTCACCCTAATAGTGGAATGACTATAAAGGAAGGATTTCAGGAAAATTCCTTGAATAAAACAAATTGTAAACTCTGTCCAAATTTAAGCAGACTGCCTCTCCTGAGGCATACAAAAGGCTTCAGCATTATGAAATCTCTGGAAAACTCAACACTGGGAATTCCAAGGAGATGTCAGAATATATACAGGGAAAACAGATACAATATGGGTCAGATAGAATTCCAGGGAAATTAATAGTGTTGCCCCCCTTACCATACAGAGGAATATATGAAAAAGATGGTGAGAAAACAGTTAGTACAGGTGACTGATATGTGAACTCCAGCAGCCTATTTTCATGAGAAAGAATAAAAACATCACAGAAACCATGGTTTCTACCAACAAGGCCTGAAAGAAAAATTGGTTATTGTAAGAGTTAACGGATAGGTGGACAAGCATAAAGACTCTCACTATAGGTTGTTAAGGAAGTGTATCGAAAAACATTACTTACACAATAAATATAAAAAACTTTCCATTAAAACAATTTCTTAATTAATAACTTAAAATGAATTAACAATTATACAATGTAGTAATAAATAAGTTAACAGACAGGTTGATGTCATCATGGTCTAAGTAGGGATAAGAAATCAATTAACTATATGATTATCAATTAAACTTGTAATCACATGATTAAAACTTGTAACCACATGAATTATATGATAATGAAAATTGTATACTTTTGTAACCAAGGAAATGATGTTAGCTTGCTTGCTTGAAACATACATGATTCTGAGACTATAAAAATAAATCCAAGCAGCTGACAGTCAGTCAACCTGCTCCTGCCTTTACCCCCTTGTTGACTCAACTCATTTCACTGACTCTATCCCTCCTGTCAGGTTCCAAGGACCCTGCAGAGGCTGGACCTCCACAAAAGACAGCTGACCAGGAATAGCGGATGAAGAGAGGTTATTTCAGAATTATCAGACTACCTGAAATTCATGATAAGGAAAAGAAAAACATGAAAACAATTTCCCTTTCCTTTCATTTCTCTACTTCTTTTCTCCAATATTTTTTGCTTGTAATACAAAGGATCATTTCATAATATTTTACCAAAAATTACCACTTGCTTGGTACTCCACATTTTCTCACTTGGCACTGAAATGGATTTGAAGAATGCTATTTGAGCAATGAGCCAGTCATTTGATGAGTACCAGATAATATGAAAAATCTTGTTTTAAAGATAAGTATGATTTTTTCCCATTGTACTTGTGAAACTATCACATAAACATCATGTTATATTGACAGTTTTGAGACTTTCCTTCATAGCAAAAGAGAAGCAAAGAAAACGACAATATTTATTCCACTTCAGAGACTCCAGAGGACTCTTTAGGATTGAGGAGATGGAAAATGTGAGCAAAATACAACTCTATTGACTGAAAAAACTAAGTTGTTTGTTTGTTTTTAAATGGCAGTAGTTGTGTAATAAGGGTCTGATACACAAAACACTCAGGATAGCATCTCTACAAGTGGAGAAATTGAGATGCCTATTTCTCTGGAGAAGGAAGTGCCTTGGAGAGACCCTCATGACATTTGATCACCTATTCTAGTTTGTTAACTAAGGTGAAAAAGAGGCTCTCGTGGACATTGTAGTCATTAAAAAAGACTCCCAGTTTGAGGATAGCTCTTCTTTATCACCCTTATCTTAACTGACTTCAACTGTGTGTTATGTCTTATTGTAACATCTAGAGAAATACTAGGCTTTAAGAGGAAGACCCATGGGGTCTTATGAGAAATGAAGCCTTAGGGGCAGCTATGTGAAGCATTGGATAGAGCACCAGCCCTGGAGTCAGAAGGACCTGAGTTTTCAGCTTCAAACACAATAATTACCGACCTATGTGACTCTGGGCAAGTCACTTAACCCCACTGCATTGCCAAAAAAACAAAAACAACAAAAAAGAATAAAGGGTGAGAAATGAAGTCTTCTTGGCCTCCCCTGAGGGGAGATGTGACTTGTCTGGTCCTGAAAGACACTTGTTCTGTTTTGTATTGTTTTGTGGTCTAATGAAGTCTTTAATATTGGAAGTTTCAAAGTCTGGGAGAAAAAGCCATGGAAATCTGTTAAGTATGAATCCAAGATGTTTCTAACCAAAGAAGCAGTGTTGTCCTGGGCATCAGGTACCTGACAGTTATACCATATCTAGACTTGGACAACTTAGAATCAATAATATAGAGAAACTGAACTGAAGTATGAGTCTTTTTCCCCTTTACTAAGTTTGGGAAAATATTATATTCCCAAGATATTGGGTAAAACATTAATATGCTAGTTCTTGTTATGTTTGTGAAGTATTTCCCTTTTTGTAAAAGC
The DNA here is from genome assembly GCF_037893015.1 of Macrotis lagotis. Classification (NCBI taxonomy): domain Eukaryota; kingdom Metazoa; phylum Chordata; class Mammalia; order Peramelemorphia; family Peramelidae; genus Macrotis; species Macrotis lagotis. The sequence goes on along the minus strand of NC_133660.1, from coordinate 2,164,262 downwards.
TATTCAATATAAAATGGATAAATGATATTGATGTTTTAGCCACTAGTCCCTTAAATGTGAGCTGGAGGGACAATATGTTGGGGCTCAAATTGAAAACAGAAGAGAAAAATCTGCCCCAAATCTCTCAGACTATTCTGGAACCCTGAGGGGAGATGTGACTTGTCTGGTCCTGAAAGACTGGAACAGAGTGTTAAAAGAAAAAACAATGCATAACAAACTAGCTTTTTAAGGACTTTGACACTCTGGTGCCAACTAATCTTGCCAGTCTTACTTTATAAAATGCTATTTCATATTCTCTTTCTTCTAGCCAAAGTGAACTACAAACTGTTTTGCATGCAAGACTTCCTATCTCATATATCTATGTATTCATACTATTTCGTTGAAAGCTAAATTCAGATACCCCTAATTAAAACAACAGCCAACTGTGCTAATCCTGCCAATCATTAGCATACTTTCCCTTATCAATCCATTACCTGCTTACTTCTCTGTGTCAATAAGACCGCTCAGTCTAATAGGAACCCAATAACAATACTGGCTTTTTTTTTTTTTGCATTTTTGTAATTAGGCCTTTATTATGTAGCAAAAGACTATAACCACATAATGATAAAATGGGATTCATTGAAAAAGACCCTAATATTGGGAAAGATGGAAGACTAGAGGAAAATGGGGTGACAGGTTGAAATAGATAGGAAATATCATGGGAAAAAAGAACCAGGAACTTGGACAGACTTTGAGAGATATAAGCATAGCCTGGTTATGGTTTATGGGATTAAGAAGAAGCAGACACAACTGAACAACATCAAAAATCTTGCACATAGTAGTAAGAAACAATATTGAATTTCATTTTTCTTTTCACTCTCAATTTAAGAACAATGCTTTTAAGATTTGTAAATGATTTTACATTTGAGTCACAACAACCCTAAAGTTGTACCCATTGGTGCTATTGTTATCTTAATTTTGAGATTAATAAACTGAGACTGAGAGAGGTTAAGAGACTTGTTCAGGGTTATTCGTCACATTTTGAGGGATCAGAGCCAGTGGATTCAGATGGCTCTGGAGGAGAAGGCGAGGCTGATGACTTAGCACAGGACCCTCCCCCCCCCCCCCCCCCAGCTCAAATCTAATTCATGTGCTTGTCATGGCATTACCTCCCTGATCTCATGGGCAAAACATCAAGTTTTGAGGAAGGATTAAAATGCAGGTCTCTCTGATTCCAAGTCCAACTCTCTATTCCCTTTACTATGTAGCCACTACATTGCCATATATGTGTTCACGCACACATACACACGTGCACACACACATATATTTATAAATATTAAATATATACACATACATATATTTATATATACACACATATTTATATATGTATCTATATATTACACCTAAAATTCTCAGGAGTCTTGTTGACCTAGAGCAGATTCTGAAATATTAGAGGTCATCTATCCTACTTGGAAAGACTGTTAAGACCTGGTAACAGGTATGCCAGTGCTTTAAAGACCCTAGCAAAATTTGGATAGATCTCTTTACAGAATAAATTTTCCCTCTCCACTCACATAGTAGATTTTTTTTTCATTAACTGAAACTCATAAATACCATCTTCTAAAAAATAAAATCCTTGCCATAATTATTAGTCAAAGAGTATATCTATTTTAAGGAAATCACATATTCCTGAAGTATAGAAGCAAATGGGCATCTAAATATATTTGGAAAACATTATTTGGAAAAATTGTGTATATATATATAAATATATATATATATATATATACACACACACACACACACATTCATTCATATATATATAATTTGTCTTAACATGTTAATATTTTGTTTAAATGCATCCATATTTCATAGGGAAAATTATTTTATTGATGTGTCTAAATTTTTTATCAAAACAGATTTCTATCTAGTCATGCTTTCTACTTTTGTTCCATTTATTCCTAATACTGTTATTCAGTCATTTTTCAGTGCGTCCAAATCCTCATGACTCTAATTTCAATGTTCTTGGCAAAGTTACTAAAGAGATTTTCCATTTTTCTTCTTCAGTTTATTTTCAGATGAGAAAACTAAGGCAAACAAGTAATTTCCCCAATGTCACACAAGAAATAGTAACTATCTGGAGTTGGATTTGAACTCAGCATCTGAAACTGATTCCAGGTCTGGGACTCTATCCACTGCATCACCAAGTCATTCATTCCCAACATACCAACAATCCTCTAGAGAGTATCCACCAAGCTTGAGGTTTTTCTCTGGTTATTGTGGAAGTCAGGAAAGGCCAAACAGAGCACATGGGTCATTGATCGGTCCTCTTTCTTGAAATATGAGCAGCTTCCATTTCCAGTCAAAAGCATGTTAACTAAAATCTTTTCTTTTACTTCTTGCCTATCCATCATCATTGGTCACATGTTATGACCTACTTAAAGATACTGTGCATTTTTCATTCTCTTAACTAATGGTGTCACTATTGCAAAAAAACCTCATTTCTTGTAATCTGTACTCCACCTTACACTAAATAGGAGCTCACAGTTGATAGAGCTCTTTACTCATAGCAATCTGTAAGGCAGAGAGGTAGTGTGATATTAGGAATTACAGTTTGAGATAAGAAGACTTCGCATCCTATACTGGCCTTGCTATTTGCTAGCATCATGACTGTGGACAAGTCACTGTATAGGTCAGAGTCTCAATTTCTCTTTCTGCACAACCAGGGAGAAGGATTAGGTAGAATTCTAAGGTATTTTTCAAATAAAAATTATATAATCTTCAGTAACATCATCTTCATTTTTATTTGGAAACAAGTTCAAGAACATTTCCTTTCCTATTTCAACTGCTGAAACCTAGGCTACTGCTAACAAGATTTCTATATAAATTAGACTATTATCTGTTTAAAGGACAATCAAGGGTATTTATCACAAAATACCCATACTAAATCTACAATATTTGAAAATGAAGTATTTTTTCTTGAAAACATATTTTTGCAAGGCTTTTAATTTGTTTCAGATTTTATATTGTTTTACTTCTACTGTTCTTTATGTCTAATTTAGACTGTGGCTTCTACCCACTTAAAAAGATAGAGTGTCACCCAGCCTGACACCCACAAAAAAAGATCAAATATTTCACACTGGGTAAGAGAGGTACCAGTGATAATGTTTATTTACTGCCTCCATTCCTTGAAAACCAAAAAAGAAAAAAGGGAAAAAATAAAAAAGAAGAAAATAAAAGAAAACAATTTTTGAAGCATTTTTAAAAAACACTGAAAAGAGCAGAAGGGAATTCAGAAGAAAATACAAATCAACAGAACATCTTTAAAAATAACAAGCTGAATTTATGTCATATTTTAAAAAGCAAACTGCTTGTAACAGATATATGTAGTTTCATTTATAATTCTCTTTTTCTGTTCTGTATTAGATATGGAAATATTTTTCGTTTTTGTTCAGTTCAGAGTCTTTTTTAAAGTCTAGGAACGCAAATTCAAGTTACAGTATAATGACTTTTCTTTGTAGAGGGCAAGAACAGTTCATAAAAACAGATTTCCAGGAAAATTCAGGATTCATATTAACAGTTCTGCACCTCATCTTCAAAAGAAATCATTTCCAGGAAGCTTATTATAGGAATGACATGTACACAATTTCGAAAGCTTAGGTGAAAGCAATTAGTGCATCTGTATTCATTATGATTTAAACACTTTACTTTAAAAGTTTTAATTAGCCATGTTGATAGTAACTGGATATCATTCATTTTACTTGTACTACAGTGCACTTCTAATATGTAATCATGCCTTACAAATTGAAATCTGAATATATGAGACACACATTTACTTATTAATGGAAATATTTCTCTTCAAGTGGATCCAAAGACAAAAGATGGTCTATTTCCTCACTTTCTATTGAATTTAGGTTTTAAGATGCATTTAGTCCAATGTCTTCTTCACATCACCACATAATGAAATTAACTTTCTGATTTTTGTATCATTAACATTTTGATGTCATGACAATCGACCCAAACAGAGATGATATTCCAAGGATGAACTTGAGGTGAGGAAACAGTCTCCCTGACCTCCATCTAATTCAAGGATGAATACTGAGGAAGACTGTGGAAAGACATGATCCATGGAAAAATCCTTGGGAATTTGCAGAAGTATAGTTATGCAGCTGACAGTTGCTTCCTGTTTTCTTCTGTGTTGTTACATCTGGTTATGAGAAAAAGGTAATAATGTTCCATATGGAAGGTTTGTGCCTCTCTATAATTTGGGTTGGTGATCATTTCCTTTATTGCTTCAGGGACACAACACATCACCAATAAGATCGAAGATTTGATTTTGTGGCCTGCTATTTTTGCCTAAAGGTTCATATCTGTTATTCTATGACATGCCTGGATTTCATTTCCGATTTCTAAGAATGGTCGTTTAGCCAAAGGCATTAAAATAGAACTAAATGTGTGGCTAAGAAATGAATGTTCAAATAGCTGATATCTTAAGCAATACATTGAAAAGAAAAAAAATTGTGACACAAGAATATATCACCAAAAGTAATATTCCTGAAGGACAATTCCCACTGAAAATTATTTTTATGATCCAATGCATCAAATACATGTTTTTGATTTATAAATTTAAACTTTTTTTCAATGCAGTAAAGACTCATGTAACCAATGAAATGCAAATGTCAAAGAAACTATTTAAGGATTTTAAGGAGCTCAAAAGGCTTGTGAATTCCTAAAAATCATGTTTTAGTGGTTTCTAATGCAAAAGCTAAACTCTTTTTGTTTCTTTATATTTTTGAACTGGAACATAGTTCAAGAAAAATATTAGAAGTAAACTATGTATAAAAGGATTAAATGAGGTTTCAACTCAGTTACTTAGAGAAAAAAGATGCATCTGTTTTTAATCATGTAAAATTAACAAAGAAAAAAAGCACGTCAGAGTTCTGTCACCAACTAGTACTAAATTTCAATAAGATCTAGATTTTATCTATTCACAAACATTATATGTGGATGCATGTGATATACTGATAGAATTGTGAAGTAAGTATATTATTAACCCCATTTTACCATTGAGAAAACTTAGTAAAGAGTTAAATGAGTTGCTCAAGATGTGTTGGGAGTTCCACACACTAGTGTCAGAAGCTAGTTTCAGAAGCTAGATTTGAATTTAGATCTTTGTTCACTATGACACATTCCTACCTCCATGACTATAAAAAGGGTAGTACAAAGAAATCAACAACAACACAAAAAGAAAGGGATAATTATTATGACCGAGACACAAATGCAAATATATATGATGCGCAGACATATACAAAAGAGACAGACAGATAAAGGAAGCATATCATAATGGATAGAGCACTATGTTGGAAAACAAAAAGGTTTGCCTAGAAGATAGCCCTTGAGCTGAGCTCTGAAGGAAACTTGGGACTAAAAGACATTAAAAAAAGGCAGACGTGTAATTCTAGTCAAAGACATGGAGGCAGGAGAGAGAATGTAAAGATGTAAAGAACAGTCAGAAGCTCAGTTGGATTGGATCATCAGGAAAAAAGAAGACAATATATGCAAATGTTGTCTAATGTCCAACTCCCCTACTGCTTCCCAGAATCCAAATTATAAACATTAACAATTGGCTCTTGTGATGAATAGTCACACCTGCCGCAGGTAGAGCATTTTCTTCATAGAGAAACTAAAAGGGCAAATGGGCATCCTTCCTATTCTTTTTGATAGTCTCACATTTACACATTTACTCATGTAAATGAGCAAGTTGTTCTTTGATCTTGAAGAAGACCATCATATCAAGGAAGTAATTTGTATTAAAGGGAAGGGGATGTTGTGCAAAGATACCATTCCCTCTATTTCTTCCAGAACCATCTGAAGCCAGTGGTCTGATATAATAGGAATAGGATGACTGATGGCGGTCTGGACATAAAGGGAGATCTTGGCCTTAAAGAGACAGGTCTTACACAAATCATCTAGACATCCTCGATGCTGTATCATCAGACTGGGATGTTTTGAATTAGTGACATTCATTCAAAGTGCTGTAAATGGTGGCAGCACCTCTTTGATTCTTCAGTCAAGTAGATATATCCTATGTAGGAAACTGGTTTCACTCATATTAGGCAACACATCTTCATCAGTAAGGTAGAAAAACCCTAACCTGTCTTGTGATGGTCTATTCTATTCAGCTCTGCAACTATACACCCAACTCAAAGACTTTAATCTCCTGTAAATTCCCCAGAAAATCATGGGAATAATACCACCTGATTGCTAATTGGCATCATTTATTGTCAGAGCAATAATGATATCTGACTGTCTTTGAACCTCTAACTTTTGTTCTTGATTAATGTAAACAATCTTGGCAAATGTTTTCTCTTTGGTCTGTCATTCCTGGGTCTGAGAATTTTACCTCTAGTGGAACAATATGATTTCCCCCAATGATCCCTCTTAATCATGACCCCAATTTAGAAAACCGTTTTTAGGATCTCTTTGCTATAGGGACCTAGTGATGACCCTGCTGAATCAAAGGGTATGCAGTTTGGTTGCCCTTTGGGCACAAAATGCTTGGTTCATTAACAACTCCACCAAAATTAATGTTCTAATTTTTCCCATATATTCTCCAACATTTATCATTTTCCTTTTTTAAAAAAAATTATATTAGCTAACCTGATAGATGTGAGTTAGTTCCTCAGAGTTGTTTTAATTTGCATTTCTTTAATCAAAAGTGTAGAGTACTTTGATTTCTTCAGCTGAAACTTGCTTATTCATATCCTTTGTCCATTTACCAATTGGAGAATGACTTGTATTCTTACACATTTGACTCAGCATTCTATATATATAAGAAATGAGCCCTTTAGCAGAGACACTTGATGTAATGAATGTTTCTCAGCTTTGTTTTCCTTCTTATTTTAGCTGCACTGATTTTGTGAAAAAGGTTTTTTAAATTTAATATGATTACTATTATCTATTTTACATTTTATAATACTCTCTATCTCTTGTTTGGTAATGAATTCTTCCCTTCTCCATAGAACTGCTAGATATTTTCTTATCTCTGTTAATTAGATTTGTTTTTGCTTTTCTTTGTCTGAAATCAAAATTGCTATGCCCACATTATTACATCTATCTATCTATCTATCTATCTATCCATCTATCTATCTATCCATATTATTTTTTTAACTTCAGGCAAAGCACAATAGATTCTATTCCAGTCCTTTATCTTTACTCTACATATGTCTATCTACTTCAAATGTGTTTCTTGTAAACAACATATTGTAAGATTCTGGTTTTTGATTCATCCAGTCATGCACTTCTTTTTTATGGGAAAGTTCAATCAACTCTTTCATATTTGCAGTTATGATTACTTAGCTATGCATTTTCCTCCATTCTATTTTTTCTGTTAGTTCTCTTCTTGATAGTGTTTTCTTCTGTCTACTACTTCCCTAGGTATGACCCTCTTCTGTTAGTCACCCCAATACATTATTTAATCTCCTCTATATATTCAACTGATTGTGTATATTATTTCTTCCTTTACCCAATACCAACGAGAGTAAGGTTCAAGAGATGCCCATTACCCACCCTCCCATCTTCCCCTCCATTGTAATAGGTCTTTTTCAATCCTCTTCTTGTCAAATAATTTAACCCATTTTGTCTCAACCTTCCTTCTGTATCCTCTCTCTCATCTGTTAATTTTTTTATGTCATTCCTTCAAATTCACTTTATACTTGAACCCTCTTTCTATGTCTATTCTTTCTAGCTGTCCCAGTAGCTGTACAATTTTTAAGAAATTCAAGTATTAGGAGCAGCTAGGTGGCATAGTAGATAAAGCACCAGGCTTGGAGTCAGGAGTACCTGGGTTCAAATCCAGTCTCAGACACTTAATAATTACCTAGCTGTGTGGCCTTGGGCAAGCCACTTAAACCCCATTTGCCTTGCAAAAACCTGAAAAAAAAAAAAAAGAAATTCAAGTATTATCTTCCCATGTAGAGATGTAAATAGTTCAACTCCATCGAGTCCTTTATGTTGTCTTATCCCTTTTCCCCTTTTGAGGCTTTTCTTGTGTCTTGATATTGGAGATCAATTTTGTTTTAGGTTTTTGCAAAGCAAATGGCGTTAAGTGGCTTGCCCAAGGCTACGTAAACCCCTTTTCATTTTTGAAACTAGTAATTTGGTTTTCTTCTTTCCTTTTTTAAATCAAATTAACCAAAGGTTTATCTATTTTATTGTTTTTTTAGCTTCATTTGGCCATTGTACTTTCGAAGAAATTGTTTGCTCTATGATTTTTTTTTTTGTCTTTTTTATTTTTGTGAAGCAGTGGAATTAAATGACTTGCTCAAGGTCACACAGATAGTAAGGATCAAGTGTCTGAGACTCAATTTGTATTCTACTTCTCCTGACTCCAGGACTGATGCTTTATCCACTGTATTCCATTTGGTCAATTCTACTTTTTTAGCAATTTTCTTTTTCAAAGATGTTGAATCTTTTTTCATAATAATCTTGCTTCACTTTCTTTTCCCAGTTTTTCTTCTATTTATATTACATGATTTTTAATCTCTTTTTTGATTCCAATATAGGCTTGGGATCCCTGTTCATTTTTCTTTGGGGCTTTGCCCTTAGGTTTTTTGATATTATTGCCTATTCAGAGTTTATATCTTGATCTTCCTTGACACCATGGTAACTTCCTCTGATCAGATTCCTTTTGTTGTTTTATTTTCTTTTTCACATATTTTTTCACATTTTTAAAAATAAATTTGAGCTTTGTTCCCAGGTTTGAAGGACACTATCTCAGACTCATTCTATCAGGGGCCATAGATTCTGGCTATTTACCTATGCTCCACTGCTGTTGCCCTGAGGTCCTTGGGGGACTCTCATGTTCAGTATAGCAGTGAAAGGGTAGGATGGAGGGGTGACTGACTGCTGAAGGACATAGGGGTCTGGAAATTTATCTGCTGTTGAGTCAGGTCCTAGGGTGGGTGTCTGGCATTTGCCTGGGGTTTTGCCTGTGCTTTCCTGGCATTAGACTGAAGCATGTGACAGTCTGGCTCCTGGTAGCTGCCCATTTGTCCAAGGCTAACTATGTTGAAGCTGTGTGTATGTGTATGTGTGTGTGTGTGTGTGTGTAAGGCAGTGGGGAAGTGGAGGAGTATTGGTATCAGAAGCCTCCTGCTCCACCACACTAGGACTAAGTTTCTATTGCAGGTGTTCTGAAGTGGGTCTTGCTGCTAGTTTGCAGAGATGGTTCCTATCCTGAATGGAATTCTTCTTACATCTGAGTGAGGCCTCTCCAGCTAATTTTCAAAGTTTCTTGGCTAAAAGTTTGTTTCTATTTGCTGGTTCTGCCTTTCCAGGATCTTTTGTGGGCACTGTTTTATGGTTATTTGGAAGTTGATATGGGGGAATCCTGGAAATTTACAGTTTACTCTGCCATCTTGGCTCTTGGACCCTCTTCTCTAGGACTTCTATCATTGGAGAATCTGTGCCAGTGAATAGGAGTGGCCAGTAGTAGATAGAGAATGGGAGTAGGTAAGAAGGATAGTCCAGGTGAACAGAGTTGCTATCAAGGGTATTGACATTTTTCTTTGAAAACTTGTTGATTTTTATTTTATATTCTTTACTTAGAATTGTCAGGGTAAAGGAGGCTTGGGGATTTTGTGAAATTGAGTGCTAGAGTTCTGATATTTATCTAAAGCTTTTCCCAATGTATTCAAATCTCTATTGCACTGAAGTACTAAAAAACTGTCAAGATGATTTTCTCTTATATAAAACTTCAATTATATCTTGTTTTCAGGGCGGGGGAAACACAACACTAGAAACAGAAAGTTAGATTAAAGGATGAAGTGGTTTAAAGGAAAGAGCACTTACCCAGTGGACATCTGTTCAAATATTGACTCTTTCTAACTACCTGCAAGATTTTGGGAAAAGCATTATACCTTTCTTGGACTCAGTTTCCTCATCTGTAAAAGAAGGGGATTGAATTAAACACGTTTTAAAGTCCCTTCATTTTTTAAATCTATGATCCTAGAAGTCAGCAAAATGATCTATAAGGTATCTCTCAAACTAAAATAAGAGCAAAATCAGGATAAATTAAAAGATACAACCAGATCACCTAATAAGAAACTGAAATTTGTTATAAACTGCTCTCTTTCAAACCAAATCCTTATTCCCTCCCTCATATAGAATGTCCCTTGGTGACACCTGAAAGCTAATAGAAGTCACCCTCAAGTTCTCAGTTTCTTTAGCTGTAAAATAACTAGATGATAAGTATTAAAATTTATGTTATTTTCAATTTATGGAATATAGCAAGCATTTCCATAACATAATAAAATTGAAAAGATGATTGCAAATGAAACTGCAATTCAATTATGTACTATATATATATATATATATAACATATAATAAAGTTATTGTATAAATTTCTTTTTTTCCATTTATTCTTCTCCCTAGAGATGACTATTGTTGGATATAATACACACACACACACACACACACACACACAGACAAACAGTCTCTCTGTCTCCTCTGTCTCTGTATCTCTCTCTCTCTCCATGCATACACACATAAATATGTCTACATATGGAAGTTTATTCTAGTCATACTTCTATTTATGAGTTATTTCTCTGGATGTAGATAGTGTCTTTCTTCATATGTCCTTTATACTTAATTTGGGTATGCATAAAAGTCAAAATGGTTAGTCATTCAAAGTCATTATTAAAACAATATTGCTGTTAATACATACATACATACAGTGTTTTCTTGGTTGTGCTTTTTTTACTCTTTATTATTCCATATAAATTTTTCCATTTTTTCTAAAGTCACTGGGCTCATCATTTCTTATAGCCCAGTGATATTCCATGATAATCATATACCACAACTTATTCAGTTATTTATATACATATATATATATGTGTGTGTGTGTGTGTGCGCGTAATGTAAGTGTGTGTGTAATGTATGTGTGAATATTAATGATGACTCTGATCTTGTGAACTTTGAATTAACAGAAGAGTAAACTATCAAAGTACATGAACCATATGCTGCTCCAAGAGAGCCTGGAGAGGTGCCAACACAGCCCTTAATGGCTACGACCTAGCATAGAGTGGACTGAGGGCAGCCAAGGTATCAGAGAAGAACTTGTCCAGCAATCATGTCACATTTTTAAAAGACGATGGTAGGTCAAATTACTTTGTAGCAATTGTTTTATGTTCATGTTCACTCTCTTCATGGAGAAAGATTATGAACTTGGTTTTGTGGAGAAAGCATTTTTTTTTTGGTAAAAATTTTCTTTAATTATTGTCCTAATTTTCTTAAAAATATTTATTTTCTTAAAATTACTCCTCTATAGAAACTAATTGATGTTAGCAAGTTAAATTGGTCAAGAAGCACTAATTCAATCAGTCAAGAATAGTAAAACTAAGCACTTACTCTGGGTCAGACAATGTGCTAAATACTTGGGATATAAAAAAAGACAGAAATAGTCCCCTTCTTTGAAGACTATGCAAGATGCAAACAAATACATTGAAAAGAAGATATTTACAGGATAAATAGGAAATAATTAACAGATGGAAGAAAACAGAATTGTCTGGATACAAGAGGGAGGTACTGGAGTTTACTGAGTCAGGTGAGAGGTGACACAATTAGTGGCTGAATGGAGGATGGATTAAAGAGTGGACAAAGGCCTAAGGCAGGAGGACGCACTAGCAGCTATTGGGATAGTCCAGGGGTGAGGTGATGAGGGACTGAAATAGAGCAGGATTAGTGTCAGAGGATAGAAGGTGGCATGTTTGAGAAATGCTACAAAGATAAAATCAACAGATTTGGCAAAAGACTGAACATGGTAGAGATGAGTGATAGTGAGGAGTCCAGAATGACAGTGAGGTTGCAATTAATTAATAGAACTGACAATACTGTTACTAACAAATGATTTTGAGGTAAATACACCAGAATGGGGGCTTGAGATGATAGTTTTAGGAAGACAATCCTAACCCTCAGATCTTTGGTGATCTGTTGATTTGCTAATGAGATCAGGAGTCCAATAAGGACCATCAAAAATTGTATTAGCTGTGTCTTGAGCGCCTTTGTTTGCAAATCACTTATCTAATTTGAACTTCCCAACAATCCAGTGAGCTATTATGTAATTGCCATTTTAAAGTGTGTTATTGCCATTTTAGAGGTAAGGAAATGATACTCAGTGATGTTGATACCTTGCTCAGTGTTACATAGCTAATAAGGGGCCAAGTCTAGAACTCTATTACTCCATTCTTAGACAACCTGTCAGGCATCATCTAAACCTAAGTTTTATGATCATTTAATTCCTTCAGTATACAGAATTTAACCTGAATATGACTTTGTTTCTAATTGTTGTTTTGTACATTCAGGTTAAATTATACAGATGAACTATGTACTTTGATCTTGGATAACATTTTTTATGATTTCCTGATGAATAGTCAGATTTGAGTTGGAATTTCTCATTATTCCTTTTTTTCTCCTTGTCAATAAATTATTGAAATTATTCAATTATTCAAATTGAATTTAATAGAAGGTGCCCTGGTCAGACATTCTTGGATAAATACATCAATTAAACTACTTTAAAATGTTTTTGGATTCTCTTGTATATACACTTTAAATATCATCTTGGCATTTATTTCCATTTTGTAATATGTTATGGAAGAAAATAACTTATGTTTTGATATTTGTGACTTATGAAAACTGTACCTTAAAATACATGGAGTCCATTCCTACTTCTGACACAGGCGGGGGTTCTAACCAAAGTCAGAATATCTTAGCAGTCTGTCAGGAAAGGTTCAAAGACAGAGTCAAGAAGGACCATATGTGATGAGTTCCTGAAACATTACTACATTATTTTAATGCAAACAATCACTTTGTTATCCTGCTATTGAACTCTCCAAATGTGTGAATTTTTTGAGCATTTATGATGATTATTTTCAAAATTGAAATAGGAAAAATAAATTCAGATGAATTTTAACATATTCAAATGCAAAGAATATTTTCCCATTAACATCATATTTGAAGAACAACTAAAGAACTTCAATACCAGTAAAAATTAGAACGAGCTATTATGCATAAAAATAAAAAGAATCTCCTTTTCTAATTGGTTTATTTCAAAGTTTTATCCAAGTTACACTTTTTTGGAGATTATTTTGAATATTTAAGAATGATATTTCTCTATTCTGACACATTAAATAATTCCTGATCGCTCTGGTACTCTGTGTTCCCTTGGAATCCTAGGAAAGTAATAAGCTTCTCAAAATGTACAATGTTGAAAGTAATGGTGTGGCACCTATGTTGACATGAAAGGCTATCATGTACATGAAAACCAAACCAAAGGAAGTTATTTAATCAATAATCTATAAGCGATGCAAACTGAACTTATCCTTTTTTATTAAAATAAATGAAGGAACATCTAAATTAAGAATCGTTCATGGGGCGGCTAGGTTGCGCAGTGGATAGAGCACCGGCCTTGGAGTCAGGAGTACCTGAGTTCAAATCCGACCTCAGACACTTAATTACCTAGCTGTGTGGCCTTGGGCAAGCCACTTAACCCCATTGCCTTGCAAAAAAACTAAAAAAATAAAAAAAAAAAAGAATCGTTCAGCCTTAATGAAAATCTAAAGTTGAATGTCCTAAACAGTAGGACAGGTTTTATTGATTCTGTAATATTCATTTTTCTTAATGATTACAACTGAACTTCAAATATGACATAGCAGGGAGCCAATATCTGCATAATGGGGAGGCAAGGATCTACTGTATGGGTCTTTCCCTAATGTCCTATAAATTTATCTACCCCAGTATTCTTGGCATTTATGAGTTCCTTTACAGAAGCACAGGAGCCAGTGTTGAAGTACTATAGAAAGTCCAATGTCTCCTACACTTAAGCTTTGTGAATATTTTACTTCTAACTCTGCCCTTGGGGCCTTGCATCACTAGAGCATTATACTCTTACTCAATACTTGACGAATAAATTATTCTAAAAATTCTTCCACTTTCATACAAGGTCAACTTGAAAAAACATGAATATAAACAGACCTGATTTAATGCTATTTGAATGTAAAAATTTACAAGTTAAAGAGGAAAAGAATTTAGTATTGAAAACCTTAGGTTCTCCTTGCAAACTATTTAACTTTTCCACACACTCCACTGTCACATTTCCAAAATAAAAATGTCAATGACATTTATGATGCTTTTAAAAAAAAAGATGCGGGGTGGCTAGGTGGCGCAGTGGATAAAGCACCAGCCCTGGAGTCAGGAGTACCTGGGTTCAAATCGGGTCTCAGACACTTAATAATTACCTAGCTGTGTTTGCCTTCCAAAAACCTTAAAAAAAAGGATGTTTGTCTTAAATATTAGAGTTCAGATGCAATTGTTGCATGCCTTTTTACACAGATAAGGATGAATCAACAAAATCATTCTTAATTAGCCATTTTTTTAGAACACTGTTTTAGGTGTAGAGAAGAGGGTCAATTGCAAATACTGAGGAAAAGCATTTTAAAGAATTGAAAGATGAGAAATCAGCATGGGAGACTTAGAAGGGATGGTTAGATGTGGGAGAAAAAATGAAATAAATGAAGAACATTTATTAAATGTCTTCTGCTATGTTTTCTGCAATATATTAGGGGCAAGAAACAAATGCAAAAAGAATTCAGTCCTTGACTTCAAGGAATTTATATTACAAAAGAAGAGACAATTCATTTGGAGAAAAGAGGTTGGGAAGGAAAGTATTGAAGGGATGATCACATGACTCCTAAATGGAATAATAGAGTAGGTTTTTAAGGGAATCTTTTCCCAAAATGAAGGCAGTATTGACTTATTGTCTCTGCTACACAGAGGTAGAAAAGGGAAGTAGAAAAAGCTGATGCATTTGAATCTAAGGGAAGAAAGAATATCTTTAGTGGAAAGGAGTAAGAAGAGCTTTAAGACACATTAGCAAGAAAAAAGAGCAATATAACTTGTTTTTGTTTGGGGTTTTTTTAGTTGTTGTTTTTTTTGAAAGGCAAAGGGAGTTAAGTGGCTTGCCCAAGGCCACACAGCTAGGTAATTATTAAGTGTCTGAGACCAGATTTGAACCCAGGTACTCCTGACTCCAGGGCTGGTGCTTTATCCACTGCGCCACCTAGCCACCCCATTATAAATTTTTTTAAGGCCCCTGTATTCAATGATTGGGAAATCATTGTTCAATTGAGAAATTCAGGGTGAGAGCTGTTAGAAGCTAGATTGAAGTAGCAGATGTAAGAATGGATAGGAAAGCGCATAGGCTCTTTTTTCCCCAAAAAATTTGGCAGTAAGGAAAAGATATGAGATGGTAGCTGAAAGAGATTGAAGGTACAAAGAAGGCTTTTCTAAGATATGGAAAGTTGTTCAATAATTTTTCAGCTATGACCAACTTTTCATGGCCCCTTTGGGGTTAATTTTGGCAATGACACTGGGTGGTTTGCCATTTCCTTCTCCACTTTATTTTATAGATGAGGAAACTGGGGAAAACAGGTTTAAGTGACTTGTCCAGGGTCACACAACTAGTAAGTTTTTGAGGTCACACTTTCAGGCCTTTCCGATTCCAGGATTGGTACTCTATTACACCATTTATCTGTCCAGGATAGGGAAAAACCCTGAACATATTTGAAAGTAGTTAAGAAGAAAAGAATAAAGAGGAAGAGACTGAAGATAAATGATAAAAAGACTATGACAGCTTAAACTAGAATGCAGGGAATGGAATTAGCTTCACTCAGAAATAGAACTATAACTCCTGGAACTAAAGAAAAGAAGAAGGTGAGTAATAATTTTGGAAAAAGGCAAAGATGAGGCTGGAGAACAGAAAAAGGAAGAATTTAATTTTTGCAATGAAATTGGTTCTAGAATCTGTTGTTGGGGGGGAGAATGAAGAGAGAGTTGGGAAAGAGAAAGGGAGAGAAGAGTCCAACAGCTGTTGTGGGAATGAGACAGGGAACCAATAAGAATAGCTTAGATTGAATAAGGCTTGAAGCATTAGGGACACTGCGTAATTATTCACTGTGTGTGTGTGTGTGTGTGTGTGTGTGTGTGTGTGTGTGTGTGTGTATACTTTTAAGTGTAGATGTAGAAACACAGATAATATACATACATATATATGTATATATTTGCATATATATATGGCAAAATCTGTTGGTTTTTTCCTTTTCACCAGTTCTGTCCAGCATCCCTGGTGTAGGAGAGACATGACATGTTAGGGTTTATCCTACCATTAAGATTTGCAGGTTGAAAATGATGTTGAAGATCAAGGGTCAAGAGATTTCAGGACAGAAGGAAGGAAAATGTTAAAATGACCAGCAATTTGGTCAAAGTGTGGATGCAAGGGATGAGAGTATGGAGTTTCTCATTTCAGAAGACAAATATAGGTTGGTAGAATAAGTATGCTAGATGTAAGCCATTTGGACTTTATTCATTTTCTAATACAATTCCTTTGTACAGGATATTCCATCCCACTGCCAGTAAGGCTATTTATTATGCTTGCACTGGCTACACTCTCTTCCCTTTCCCATTGAAAGGGAAGTCAGTTCAACTCTATAGTGCCCTTTTCTCTTAAGTCCTTTGCCCTCTTCTTATTTATTCCCCTTATCTTCCTGCCAAGCCTCAGCCTGGAATTACCTTCACCAACTTCTACCTTCTCTCCTACTCGTGTGATGATGAACAAAATCATGAAACTACACTGATTAGGATCAGAAAATTTATAATACCTTTTTTTTTACATAACCTCAAGTGGACTAGCAAAGCAATTCTTTTATATCTCCCTAATCAATTCATTATCCCATTCAGCAAAGTACCATTAGTAAACCTTTATCTCTCCTAACTTCCATTGACTCCTCCTCTGGCAATAAATGCCTACAGCTTCCTTTCTTCTCTACCATTTTAAAAAATTTTCTGGCTTTCAATCTCATCATTCAACTGAAATAATTATGATTTGAAATGAAAATGATTTTGAAATGAAATAATTAAAATAATTTTTTTTCAAAATTACCAATGATCTTTTAATCCCTAAATCAGATGACTTTTTCTTTCTTCTCATTCATGATTTATACAGCCTTTGACACAATAGACTATTTTCAGCTTGATTTTGTTTATATTTCAGTGACACTATTCTTGTTCTCTTCCTAAAATCAAATTGCTTCTTCTCATTCTTCTTGACTTGATTTTCATGCTCATGAACCAATATTTTTCCCCCAGACACTGTTCTTCACCCCTTTTCCCCCTCTCTTTTTACCTTCTAGAAATCAATTTCTTTGGATTAAGTTATTATCTCTATGCTGGTGATGCTCAAAGTATTTATCCAGTCTTAATCTCTTGACTTACTTTGAGTCTTATACCTCCAATTGCTTATTGGATATTTAGACTTTATGTCCTATTCACATTTTAAAATCACTGTGTCTAAATCTGTACTCATTCTATTTCCCCCAAACCTATCATTTACTAACTTCCCTATTGCTTCCCAAGACACCAGCATCTTCCCAGTAAACCAGTCATACATTGAAGGTGTCATGCTTGACTCCTCATTCTCTCTCTTGTTCTTCCCCCTCTCCAAATACAATCTGGCACCAAAGTCTCTAAATATTTTTTCCTAATCAACAACTTTGCTATATGCTCTCTTCCTTCTACTGATAATACAATAACCTCGGTGCCCTCATCACATCACACCTGGACTATTACAATAGCATGTTTGTTGGTCTCCCCAGATTGAGTCTCTCTTTACTCTAGTTAATCCACTGTTCAGGTGTCAAATCAATTTACCTAGATATCAGGTTAGCCATCTGATTCCTCTATTTCATAAATTTCAGTGGCTCCCAATGATCTACAGTATTACATATAAAATCCTGTTTGGCATTCAAAGACCTTAATATATTGCATCCCCAAACAAATACACTTTTTGCCTAACTACACCTCAGTCCTAATCACATACTCTTTGGTTGTTGTTTGGTTGTTTCAGTTGTGTTCAACTTTTTATGACTCAATTTTGGGGTTTATCTTTACAAAGATACTGGAGTGGATCACACTTACTGTGTGATCCTAGTCAACTCATTTCACCTGAGACCAGATTTGAATTAATGAAGATGATTTCTGATTCCAAGTCTAGTGCTTTATCCACTGCATCAACCAGTTGCCCTATATTCTTTGATACAATGGCATTACTCTCCTTGCTCTGTCTCGACTTTGTGCAGTTTCATTGGATAGTCCACATACCTGGAATTCTCTTCATGCTCATTTCTATCACTTGGCTGCCTTGGCTAAAACCTTTCCTCTATGATTATGTTCAATTTATCCTGTTTATAATTAATTCTCAAAGTGTGGGGAAAGGTCCCATGGAGAATCCTAAGACTTTTTCAGAAGACCTAAGAATATATATATATATATATATATATATATATATATATATATATGTATATATACATATATATGTTTATGTTTATAGCTAAGCCATCATTTGCCAATTAAATACATTTCCACCTATATATATATACATATATATATATATATGAGACCATGTATTCTTAATGAACTTCAACAAAAACAGGGTTTCTTAACATTTTGACTAAAGAAGTATAAGTAGAATCTAGCAGTATTTCATTAAACAAGACAATAATAATTTGCAAGTACATGCCACCCTTTTCATTAAATTGTGGGTTTTTCTTTGATAAATACATTTTTTTCATTAAAATGCTATTTATCTTTATAAAATTGGTTTATTATTGTTAAAATAGTAAATACTTTAGAAAAGTAGAAGTTTTCATTCCTAATATGATGAATACCAATAGATATAATCCATAAAAATCAATTTTGGGGGTCCTCGGTAATTCTAAGTATGTAAAAATATTCTGACACCAAAAGTTTGAAATCTGATGACATATCTATCTTGCTATCTACTCATATATATGATATACATTTACACACTCATTTATATTTTAAAGTATAATTAGTATTTTGTTTTTATGTTAAAAGATTTTCAAATTACTCCCATTTATGAGAGATATCTTGTAATAAAGACAAATGGCTAAGTAAACTAATCACACTGTGACCTCATCTAAAAGTACATGCATCATTTCATATCTATTATACCTCACAATTTCTGTGTTTTTTAATTAACAGAAAGCTATTTTATCTTATTTTGCTTGACCATGCATATCTTTTACAAGAAAGCTGTTATGTTTGTGAACATCTCATTTCTACATACTTGTTTGCATGTTGTGATTTCCTATTAGATTATGTGAGCTTCTTGAAAAGAGGGAGTATTTTCTTCTGTTTTTGCCTTCTTTATATTCCCATTGCTCACTTAGCACAATGTTTGTCATATAGTACTGACTTGATAAATACTTGCAAGTTGATATAAAATCAGGATCTAAATTCACTGTTCTGACTGCAATTTTATTCTTATTACTTATTGAATTAGTCAATGACTTGGTAAAATTCCAGTCATTTTGTGATTGCAGAAGAGCATAGATCTTTATACCTATACCTAATTTATGGGATACAATTAAAGCAGTTTTCAGGAGAAACTTTATATCTCTAAATGCTTTTATGACTAAAATAGAGAAAGAGGAGATCAATGAATTGGGTTTACAGCTAAAAAAAGCTATAAAAAGAGCAAATTAAAAATTTATTAAATACCAAATTAAAAATTCTGAATATCAAAAGAGAAATGAGTAAAAACTGCAATCAAGATAACCATTGATCTACTTTTAAAAAACCTAAGAGTTGGTTTTGTGGGAAAAAAAACATTAAAATAGATAAAGCTTTGGTTAATTTGATTTAAAAAAGGAAAGAAGAAAACCAAATTACTAGTTTCAAAAATGAAAAGGGGTTTACCTAGCCTTGGGCAAGCCACTTAACCCCATTTGCCTTTCAAAAACCTAAAAAAATGAAAAAGGATAAACTAATCTCCAATGAGGAGAAAATTAATCTGATAAGTCAGAGTTATTTTGTCCAACTGCCAAATTTATTGGTAGAATTTATACCAGGTAGTCAGAGATGGCTTAATATTAGGAAAACAATCAACATAATTTATTGTCAATGACAAAATCAACAGAAATCATAGGATTATCTCAATAGCTGCTAAAAAAAAGCCTTTGACAAAATGCAACAACCATTCTATTAAAAACACTAGAGAGGGGCAGCTAGGTGGCGCAATGGATAGAGCACCAGCCCTGGAATCAGGAGTACCTGAGTTCAAATCTGGCCTCGGACACTTAGTAATAACTAGTTATGTGGCCTTGGGCAAGCCACTTGACCCCACTGCCTTGCAAAAACTAAAAACACAAAACAAAACAAAACAAACCACTAGAGAATATGAAAATAAATGAAGATTTATTTAAAATAATAAGCAGCATCGATCTAAAACTATCAATAAACATATATATATATATATAAAACTGGGATAAACTAGGAGCATTTTTTTAGGTTTTTGCAAGGCAAACGGGGTTAAGTGGCTTGCCCAAGGCCACACAGCTAGGTAGAGCATTTTCAATAAGATCAGGGATGAAACAAGGATGCCCTTTATCACCACTACTATTCAATCTAGTATTAAAACTGTTAGCTTTAGCAATAAAAGAAGAAAAAGAAATTGTAGGAATCAGAATTGGCAATGAGCAAACAACACTTTCACTCTTTGCATATAATATGATGGTATATGTAGAGAACCCTAGAAAATCAACTAAAAATTTCTTGAAACAATTAACCTCTTTGGTAAGGTAGCAGGATATAAAATAAACCCACATAAATCATCAGCATTTCTATATCTGAACAAAAAAGGCCAATTACAAGAGATAGAAAGAAAAATTCCATTTAATTTAACTGTATACAACATAAAATACTAGGAAATCTATCTCCCAAGATGAACCTAGAAATTGTACAAGCACAATTACAAAATACTTTTCACACAAATAAAGTCAGCTTAAACAATTGGAAACGCATCAATTTCTCATGATTAGATAGAGCTAATATAATAAAAATGAGTTCCATCCAAATCAAATTACTTCTCAATGTCATAACAAATTACCAAAAATTTATTTTATAAAGTTAGAAAAAATTGGGCAAAATTCATCTGAAACAACAACAGATCAAGAACATAAAGGGAATTGATGAAAAAGGGGCAAAGGAAGGTGACCTGGCTGTACCAGATTGAAAATTATATTTAAAGTGGCAATCATCAAAACTACCTGGTTCTAGTTAATAAATAGAGTAATGGACCAGTGGATTAGAATAGGAACAAAAGAAAGAAGCAAATGACTAGATTAATCTACTGTTTGATAAATCCAAAGACATTAGTTTTTGGAATAAGAACTCACTATTTGATAAAAAAAAAATTCTAAGAAAAATGGAAAATAGAATGGTAAAAAATAGGTATAGAACCACATCTCAAACCCTATACCAAAATAAGGTCAAATTTGGACAAGAATTAGTGCTAAATGGTGATACCATTGACCAATTAAGAGATCAAGAAGCACTATCAGTCAAAATCTATGGAAAGGGGAGAAATTTGTGACCAAGCAAGAAAAAGAAAACATTATTAATTGTAAAATATTATCTCAATAGCTTCTGAAAAAGCTAATTTTTATGTTTAAAGTTTTTAATTCATATTATTACAATAATCTTGTTATAAGAGTAAATATAACCCCCCCCCAAGAAGATGAGAAAATGAGAATAGTGAGAGAGAAAAAAAAATGTACATCAGTCTGTGTTCAGATGCCAAGGGCTCTGTCTCTGGGATGAGCTGTCTTCATTATCGTAAGTCCACCAGAGAAGTTGCTTCAATATTTTTTTCCCACAGTTGCTATTAAAAGCTGTATTTCCCTCTACTCTATTCCTCTCCACTCTCATTTATTCTATTCTCTCTCCTTTCATCCTGACTCTGTCCAAAAGTATGTTGTATCTGAGTACCCTCTCCTATAATCTTCCCTCTCTTCTATCAACTATTCCCCCCCTTCCCCCCCCATTCTCCCTTATCCCATCCCTTTCTTCTCGTTTTTCGCTAGGGTAAGATAGATTTCTATACCCTATTAAGTATGTGTGTTATTTCCTCCCATTTCTGATGAGAATGAAACCTCACTCATTCCCCCCTCACCTTCCCCCATTCCACTCCATTGAAATAGCTTTTTCTTGACTCTTATGTGAAATATCTCAGCCCCTTCTTCCTCTCCTTTCTCTTCCTCCCAATATTTTCCTTTATCGCCCATTGACTCCATCTTTTGATATATTATATCATAATACTCTGCTCTTTACTATATGCCCTGTCTATATATGCTTCTTCTAACTGTTCTTATAAATGAGAATGTTCATATGAATTATCAGTGTCTTCTTCCCATGCAGGAATACAAATAGTTCAACAACATTAAATTCCTCATAGTTAGTCCTTCTCATCCACCCCCTCTATAACTCACTAGAGCCCCTTGAAGATCAAACTTTCTGTTCAGCTCTGGTTGTTTCCGTAGGAAAGTTTGGAAGTTCCTTGTTTCATTGAAAGTTCATCTTTTCTCCTGAAAAAGGATGTTCAGTTTTGCTGGGTAGTTGATTCTCAGTTATAAACCAAGATCTTTTGCCTTCCAGGATATCCTATTCCAATCCCTATGAGCCCTTAATGTAGATGCTGCCAGATCCTGTGTAATCCTGACTATAGAGCCATGGTACTTGAATTGTATGTTTCTGGCAGATTTTAGTATTTTCTCTTTGACTTGGGAGTTTTGGAATATGTCTATAATATTCCTGGAAGTTTTTCTTTTGGGATCTGTTTCAGGAGGTGACTGGTGAATGCCCTCAATTTCTATTTAACCTTCTGCTTCAAGGATCTTAGGGCAATTTTGCTGTATTATTTCTTGAAAAAAATGAAATCTAGGCTCTTTTCCTGGTCATAACTTCCAGATAGTCCAATAATTTTTAAACAATTTCTCCTAGATCTATTTTTGAGGTCGGTAGCTTTTCCAATGAGATATTTCACATTTTCTTCTAATTTTTGGCTTTTTTTTGGAAGAGTTTTATTTCTTCCTGATTTTTCCCCAAATCATCAATTTCCTTTAGTTCCATTCAGCATTTGAATGAGTTAATTTATTCAGAGATCTTTTTTTATCTCCTTTTCCAGCTGGCATTATTCTCCTCATTTGCCTTTTGTTTTGTTTTTTTTTTTTTCCCATTTGGCCTAAACTGATTTTTAACATATTATTTTCTTCAGTATTTTTTGTATTTCTTTCACCAAGTTGCTGATTTGGTTTTCATGATTTATCTGCATCACTCTAATTTCTCTTCTCAGTTTTTCTTCCACCTCCCTTAATTGATTTTCAAAGTCTTTTTTGAGCTCATCCATAGCCTGAGCCCATTATCTATTTCTCTTGGATGTAGAAGCTTTGAGTTTATCATCTTCTGAATCTTCCATGGGACCAAAGCAATTTTCTATGGTCAGATTTTTCTTTTTCTGTTGTTTGCTTATTTCCTCAAAGGCTTATTAACTGCACTTGCAAGGCTTTTGGGGGTTTTGGGGACACTCCACTGGGACCTTTATTCCCCCAAGGTCTTATGCTCTCCTGTCTGTGCTTTGATATGTAGATGACCACAGGTGCTCCCCTCTGCCCTGGAGCTGTGAGGAAGATCCCTGCTCAGCTATCTTAGTATGGAAGCCCAAAATGCAACCTGGATCTGAGTTTGGGCAAGAAGAAGAGTCCCGCCCCAGGGAGATCAGAGATCTACAGTCTCCCCGATCCCCTTACCTTCTGTGGGCTGCAGGCTGGCTTTCCTGATTCTCTCTGCAGGTTCTCACCACAGGGCTGTGGGTTCTGCCCCTCTAAATTTTGGATAGTCATAATCTGACAACTTTTGGAGTTTTGTCGGGAATGAGTTTCAGGGAAATCCTGCCTTCATGCTGCCATCTTGGCTCTGGCCCCCGAAAAAGCTTTTGACAGAATGCAATATCCATTCTTATTAAAAAGACCAGAGTATAAGAATAAATGGAATTTTATTTAAAATAATAAGCAGCATCTATCTTAAACTGTCAATGAACATTATATGTAATAGGGGATAAAAGCATTTCCAGTAAGATCAGGGATGAAATAAAGATGCCCATTGGTCACCACTACTAGTATTAAAATTATTAGCTATACAATAAAAGAAGAAAAAGAAATTGAAGGAATTGGGATTGACAATGAGCAATCAAAACTTTCACTCTTTGCAGATAATATGATTTTGACAATATTAGATTAAAATAGTTTTTGCATTGATAAAACCAATGAAATCAAGATTAGAAGGAAGACAGAAAGATGGGAAACAATTTTTCCACCTAGTGTTTCTGACAAAGGACTCATTTCTAAAATGCATAGAGAATTTAATCAAATTTATAAGAATACAAGTCATTCCCAAACTGATAAATGGTCAAAGGATATGAACAGACAGTTTTCAGGTGATATATATATATATATATATATATATATATATATATATATTCATATGAAAAAATGATCCAAACAATTATTTATTTATTAGAGAAATGCAAATTAAAATAAAATGAGATACCACCTCACACCAATCAGAATGGCTAAGATGACAAGAAAGAAAAATGATCAATGGAGGAGAGGATATGGAAAAACTGAGATATTAATTCACTGTTGGTGGAGTTGTGAACTGATCCAACCATTTTGGAGAGCAATATAGAACTAAGGCCAAAGAGCAATAAAACTGATCATACTCTTTGACCCAGAAATATCAATTCCAAGCCAATACCCCCCCAAAATCATAAAAATAGGGGAAAATCCCACACATCCAAAAATATTTATAGCAGCTCTTTTTGTAGTGGCAAAGAATTAGAAATTGAGGGGATGTCCATCAATTAAGGAATGGCTGAACAAGTTATGGAATATAGATATTATGGAATATTATTGTTCTACTAGAAACTGAGTAGTTGGACTTTAGAGCAGTATGGAAAGAATTAGATGAACTGTTGTGGAGAGAAGGGAGCAGAAACAAGAGAACATAGTACACATCAACAATACCATTGTGAGCTGATCAACTCTGTTGGATGCATCTCCTCTTAGCAGTTCAGAGATCTAGGATAACCCTGGAGATCTATAATGCACAATGCCATTCACATCCAGAGGGAGAAAAATAGACAGTATCTATACTATGTTCACTTTTTTAAAACTTCTCATGGTTTTCTTTTTCATTTCATGGTTTTCTTTCTTTTTTCTTTAGTCTTAATTCTCTTACACTAAATAACTAATATACAAATATATTAAACACAAATATACATGTTCAACTTTTATTAAACTGTTTGCTGCCAAGGGGAGAGGGGAGGAAAGGAGGGTGGTAGAAAAATGTGTAATTTATAAATTTGCAAATGGTTGAATGCTGAAAAATTAACATAGCATGTAATAGGAAAAATAAAATGAAAAATCAATTTAAAAATACTTATGCCCAACTTTGTGTTTTGCAAATGAAAAATGACAATATTTATTACCAGACTTATAAAATGCTGCATTAGTCAATGTTCTCTTAATGTGGCAATACAATTATGCTTTCTTAAGAATTCAATAATTCAAGGATCTGTGATTTTTGCAAGAGGGTATAGGTTTCCCTTCCATATATGAGATCTCAACCTTACAATAATACAAACACATATGTGTCTACATACATATAAACATACACATACACATATATGTACTTACACAAATACCTAGTTCTACTATAGGAGTGGGGTGAGTGGAGGTATTAAGATGCATATTAGCATGCTAACAGCATAACTGTTGTTCTTTATTAAAGTAAACATTGCAGATGTATTTTTCTGAGTCTTCATTTTCCATTATTTCATGTCTTCCCATAGTACTCTGAATTCCTCAAGATTAATTTTTCTTAAAGCATTATGTTGTATATTCATTTTTGCATTAGTCCCTCCTTGACAGGTAGCTTCTTTGTTTCAATTATTTCCTTCTAAAAAAAGTTCTCCTATAAATAATTTAATGTATGGTTTTCTTGTTGTTAGTGACAATGACCTTGACTTATCTGACCAGCAGTAAAATTTTAGATCAGCAGGTACAAACCTTTTAATAATATTCCAAATTCCTTTTGAGTATGGTTGGATCAATTCTTAGCTTTATCAAAAGTATATCAGTCTGTCTGTCTTTCTACACCCCCTCCAACACTGACTATTCCCATCTTTTGTTATTCTTGGCAATTTGCTGAGTGTGAAGTAAAACATCAGAGTTGTTTTCATTTTCATTGCTCTTATTAGTAGTCATCTAGAACATTCTTCCATATGGCTATTTCTAGTTTTCAACTCTTCTTTGGAGACCTGTTAGTTCATATCCTTTGGTGATCTACTGGGAATATGTCACCTCTCTGAGGGAGAAATAAATCTAATCGATTGTTTATGCTATCAGTACCAACATATGTTAAGTAGTAGTATAAGACTTTGGATGAAATCATCCATTTTAACTAATACCTTAATTGAGAACAACCAATCAATCAACAGACCTTAAACAAAATGTGGAAATTTTTTGAAAGCCATTTGATAAAGTGAAGTAATGCTGAACAGGGAAGTTTGTTCAAACAGATTGGGAAATGGTTACACCTTCACAAATCATCTGTAAGTTTTTAAGATGGATGGGGAGGAAGAGTTTTATTTTGTTTTCTTCCCCCACCCTCTCAGAATTAAGAGTATATTACTTTCTAGCAGAGCACTGAGAATGAAGGAAAGGTCTTAACTATAGCTAAGTTTCCTACTACTTGCCCTGAGGATCAAAGAAAGAAACTTTGAACTACAAAAGTTCTGAAGGATGGGGGAACTCTCATCTTTCCCACAGGACTGCTAAAGAGTAAAACCCAGGAGGATCAATATTAGCTGTGGTGGTTGTCTCATGGGGATCCAATAGCAGGCTTTACTCATAGATATACAAGTTGCATTATGCCTAAGGGGAACTACTCAGGGACCCTTTAAGAAAGAAAAATAAACTTTCAGTAGTCAGGAACTATGCATTCTTCTTTTATCACATGTGTTCTCTAAGCCTAAGCAACTTTTCCCTAATGCCATAGTGAGAGAGCAAGTCTTAGACTTGTAGAAAATTTATTAATATCAATTATTTTTATTATATTACCTAATTAGCTATCTCTTTCTAAAAGTGACAAGTTGCATAAATAACAATATTGGAGGGGGAAGTGAGCCAAATAGTTAAAGGTCAAATTAATGCCCCCCCCACTTCTCAGGAATACTCCCAAACACTGAGGGGAGATATAACCCCACCTAGCTCTGGGAGCCTGACATCTTTGGGTGTGGTGGTTGAGATAAAGATCCTTATATCATTTATGGATCACAGTCATAGATTTTCAATAGGTAAAAGATAGAAACTGGGTCTCAGAATCAGAAACATGGGTCCCTCCTCTGATCCAAACTTGTGATGTGATTCAGAGCAAACCTCTTAACCAATCAATGTTTGGGGCAGTTCTCTAAAATTATAAGTAAAGGAGAAAATGTCAGTCTTCACTGGAAGGGGACATTCCTCATCAGGAATGATTTGTATCAATGAAACCACAGGTTTATTCCCAATCCTCATAATTCAATATTATGAAAAAAATTAATACGAAGGAAACAATACATGTAGAATGATTTCACTAGCAGAAAGAGAGAGAGACAGACAGACAGACACAGAGACAGACAAACAGAGAGAGACAGGGAGAGGGAAAGACAGACTAAGGAAAGAGAAACACAAAGAAACAAAGAAAGAGTAAGTGCTTACTTCTTAAGTACTTAGATGTGCTATTTTCTGGGGATATAATTCCTTAAGGATCTTAAATTCTAAAGGAGGAAGACAACAAATCAAAAGGAATTGTGAAGGGAGTGGTGGGAAGGACAGAAAGGCTAATAGGAGACTGGAAAAGTTTGGGAAAATGATGGATTTAGGGTGAAGTGATCATACTGTTGGCATATCATAAGAGTAGAGGTAGTTAGGAAGGTAACTACAGGGCACAGGTCATAAATATATATAACAATTTGTTTAGACTTGGAGGGATGTTAGAGAGTAAGGGAATAGGGTAGAGATTAACTTCTAGGACCTGATATTTATTTGGATAGATCTAATCTCATCAAAGAAGGGATTTCTTCCATGCCTATATGTACCTTAGGTGTTATCCTTAAGTCTTTATTGGTTGTCCTTTTCTCACCCCCCCTCCATTTCCAATCTGTTGACAAAGTCTGTTAATTCTAATTTTGAGATTACCCTCCTCTGACACTATCATCACCCTTGTACAAACCCTCATCATCTCACGCCTGGGTTATTTTCAGAGCCTCTTGGTTTTTCTTTCTGCTTTGAGTCTCTCTCTATTATCAAAATGATTTTTCTCAAGCACAGATCTGACCACATCCCAAGATCACCATTCAATAAACTCAAGTGGCTCTCAATTACACCTGAGATCACATATAAAACCCTCAGTTTGATTTTTAAGGCTCTTCATTAATAGGTCTTTTTCTACCTTCCCAGTCTCTACTCTGCCTTCCATGCAGTTTTAAGATACAGTGACAAGACACTCAGTGAAATCACAGGGCCAGTCCCTCTCCCTAGACTAGTTTCCTAATAATTCTATATAGCTGTAGTTCAAATTTTGACATGAAATACCATAATTTTCAGACAATCAAAATTGTAGGTGAGTAGAAAAACAGTGAGTAAAATAAAGCGAACACATATCATCAATGATGATAGGAATACAGAGGAGGAATAAGGGAAATCATCCTGTCACTTTATGATTTGCACGTTATTTCACATGTAACCTTTAGCACAAGATTCTCTCTAGAGTGGTAAGGGTAAAGCCAGACTATGAAGAGATAAGAAGTGAATAGGGAGGAAGCAAAAATATATACTGTCTTTTTTTCAAAAGGAAAAAAGATAACTAATATGTTAGCTGGTTATGGTTGAAGGCTCAAGTGAGGTTTCAGGAGAAATCTGAACATTTTTGGAGGCAAATGGGAAGTAGTGCGGGAAAGATTGAAGATGCCTGAAGGGATGAGGAAATAATGGTTAGAGCAAGACCCTTGAAAGGTAGAAGGAACAAGGGCTCAAGTAGAGGGATTGGCCTTGCAAAGATACTGCTTTGATTGTGATAAGAAAGGAAGATAAAGGCTGTTATTTCTGGGAAGGTCTTAGAAAACTAGATGTGTTTAGAGTGAGAGGTTAATCTGTAACACTGAGGAAAATAACTTAAAAAACAGTGTGTCTGTGTGTGTATGTGTGTGTGTGTGTGTGTGTGTGTAGATAGATAGATAGATAGATATAGATATAGATAGATATAGATCTATATGGATATAGCTATGTATAACTATACCTATAGCTAGGGTTATTAATTTCAGTAGGTTACAATGGCCAAAAATATTATTAACAATGAACTGCTGAGGGAAAAAAAGGATATTGTTATTTGGGCCTGATCTTTCAATTCCTTCTTTTAAGCAGATTGTCAAATTTTGTGCCATTTTCAGACTTGGAATGTTTACCTAGTAAACTATGAAGTTAAATGAATTGCAAAAGGTCACACAATCAGTATCTGTCAGAAACAGAATTTGAATCCAGTTCACTCTGACTGGATAGCTGTTTGAAAGCTACACTGGTGCCAGGAATAATAATAACAATAATAATGATGATGATGATAATGAAAACCCTAGAGGGAGGTCTTTTTAGTTTTGAGTTGTCCATATAGGCAATATTTGCCTTCCATTCTCCAAGAAGACCATGACATCAAGGAGCAGACTATGACACGTACTTGAATTGGATTTGAGGGAGGGGTTTGTACTAAGTCACCAGCCTCACTTTCTCCTCCAGAGCCATCTGGGTCCAGTGACCAGATATGGACCAGGACAACTGGAGATGCCCTGGAGGAGAGGCATTCAGATGAGTGACTTGGCCAAGGTCACACAGCAGTGAGTACCAAGTGTCTGAGGCTGAATTTGAACTCCTGTCCCCCCAACTCTAAGACCACTATGCCATCTAGTTGCCCTAGTAGTTCATATATGGAAGACCTAGTGGAGGCTATGAAAAGATAATGAGTAGGTGAGGTGTGCTGGGCTGTGCTCACACCAATGAGAGTACAGATTTATTGAGATATTAATGTAGGAGGGATAAAATGGGCCAGAAGGCAAAGACCATGTCTAGGCAGGTGGAATATTGTTACATTGGGGGCAGGGAGCAGAGTGGAAAGAATGAAGATTTTGGGGCCACAGGAACACAGTGGGCAAGGCACTTAATTTTCTTCTCTGTAAAATAAAGGGGGAAAATTCTATGGCTTCTAAAGTTCCTTCTAATGCTATGTTTGAGCTGGTGAGAGTCTGAAAAATGGTAGGAGGAATAAGAATGCCAAATGAGGGGGTAGATGCAGGATATATTAAGAATGAAGAATGTGGATTGAGTTTAGAGAGGAAAGGAAGAGAAAGCAGTAAAAAAAAATCATAGCCAATAGCCATTTATTAAACACTTACTATACAATGTGCCAGGCTCTGGGTACAGAGAAAAGCAAAAAAAAAAAAACCCTGATTCCTCAATCTATTAGACAGACAGTGAACTAATAACTAGATACATACAGAAAAATGGAATCTCATAGGGCAGAAAGTAGTAGGCAGACAGATCCATCTGATGTAATTTTAGCATTGGAAAATAATCCACGAAATAAATTGGAGTATAATATCTCTGATGATAACAAGAGAGTCATCAGACTGAACGAGCTTGGGGATGGGGGTGGGGAAGAGTGGAAACTTATTTTTAAAAAAAATCAATTTCAGATTACACTTTTGTGACACCTATGAAAGATGTTTTACTATCTGTATGATTGAACTCTTCAGAAGGAAGCTGAAATATAATGCATATATTTCATTCATGCTAAACAATTATTCACTATGTATGCATAATGGATGCATGTATTTTCTATATGCATATATACACACATATATGTTTGTGTATGAATGTGAATGCTTACACAAACACACTCACTCTCATAATGAGGATTATTTCAACGAGTATCATCTGCACTCATAACCCAACTACTACCACTGCTTGCCTATTGCAACAGCCAAATTTATCACTATTCTTAGGAAAAATCTAGATATTTGAAGCCAACAAGAATTTAGGCTAATAGATTAATATCAGCATGTTAGTGTTTAAAGCCCACAACTCTTCTATGTCCACCGTACTGTATTTACCTGCTAGTTATCGACCCAAAGCTTATATATCATAGTGAATATAACATGAAAAAGCCATGTCATAATAGCATAACATCTGTGTATTTTGATAGTGTAGGGCAACTGTTTGTTTTTTATGGTTTTTAATCTTATGATATTTCAGCAGTATCTTTAATTATCTCTAAACTGCTTTGGAGAGGAAGTCATAGTTGTGCAATCACTTGAACCAGGTAGACCACTGTGAAATTTTTAAGGTTGGTATGAAAGATAATAGGGAAAGGAAAGGCATAAATCTATTGAATTGCTTGTTAACTACCTTCCACAAGATGTAAATGAGGCCTACACACATAGACAGGAAAATACAAACAATGCTTGCTTTCTATACTTTTTTTAAACCAATTATGTGTTAGCATCCTTTTCCCCTAGAAATTTTACAGCTACCTCCTCTACAAGGACATATGTATAATACCTTGGAGAGAAAGTTAACGCAATCCACAAACAATTGGCATAGTTTAAGAAACCAAAACAATGAAATTTTCACTTTTATTATTACAATTTCTTCTCTTTTTTCCTCCTCCTTTTGTCCCTGTTGTTTGTATGACCAGCTTCTCTGTTAAGGTACCTGAGGGAATTTAACACCATCCCATGTACATATCCAGGGATAACAAAGGGAACTTGCTTGGAAGACTGTGTGACCTTCACTGGACTGCAGTTGATGTTAAAACCCACAGAAACTCTGGTATCTAGCTATAGAATCTATTATATTTAACCTTGAAGCAGCTAGAATCTTTGAGTGACTGCTGAACTGCAGGAGGTGCCACAAAATAAGAAAGACTGAGAATGGCAAATTCTGTCACTGCAACCCAGATAGAATATAAATCTTCAAATTAGAGAATTATTTAGAAAATGGATAAACTGTGGTCTTGGCTGCACATGTATATGTACAGGAATGTATATAATACTTATAAATAATCTGCATCATAACTATGTCTATTATAAGTACACTTTAGTCTGTGGAAAAAATTAAAGATAAAAATGTACAAATGACATCAAGAAAATACTTTTAAATACAGTTGTTTATGAATCATTTAACCTCGTTAAAGACCCACAAATACGGATAAGTTCTCTAT
The DNA here is from genome assembly GCF_037893015.1 of Macrotis lagotis. Lineage (NCBI taxonomy): Eukaryota > Metazoa > Chordata > Mammalia > Peramelemorphia > Peramelidae > Macrotis > Macrotis lagotis. The sequence continues at coordinate 2,132,009 of NC_133660.1, read as the reverse complement.
TTAGCTGAGACTACTCAAAGGTGAACTCAAAAGCAACCTCCATCTGACATTGAAAGAAGCCAGAGTTTTTAAGTTAATTTCAATACATTTTTAAATGTGTTTTTAAAAATCTTCTTTTGGCTCAATTATCGTCTCTATGTTGATGACTCGTAAGTGTACGTTGAGATCTCTAGTGACTTCATTATATTGGAGACAAAAATCAATGTCTGCTGTAGAACCCAAATTAGACACCCCATGCTATTGTTAAGTCATTAAGTTGCATCTGACTCTTCACAATCTTGTGGACCAGACATAGTAAGCCCCTGTACGTGGGATTTTACCTTCAAGACTCCAATTGAGGTTTTCTAGCAAAAGATATTGAAATAGTTTGCAGTCATTTCCTTTTCCAGCTCATTTTATAGATGAGGAACTGAGGCAAACAGAGGTAAACAAATGACCCAGAGTCATAAGGAAATTTTAAAGCTGGATTTGAAATGAGAGAGATGAATCTTCCTAAATTGTATCTACTGTGTAATCTAACTGCCCATATAGACATCACAAACTCAACAAATCCAAAGATAACTCATTCTCTTTTCTTTTAAGTAGGCCCTCTTCCTTCCCTTTTTCTATTGAGAATCCTTCCATCCTCTCAGTTATCCAAGTTTATAATTATGGAGTAATTTTGCACTATTCATTTGTTCATGAATGCTGCCATTCTGTTCATTTTCACTTTACAGCTTTCATTTTTCTTCTTTCCACTTACTCTAGGTTAGGCCTTTCTCATTTCTTATCAGGACTACCAAAATGGCCCCTGATTTATTTTCTTTCTTGTAATCTCCCTCATCTCAAATCTGTCATCCACCTGAGTTGCCAAAATAACAGTACAAGCCTGAATATTGTGCTTCTCTGCTCAGTAATCATCAGTAACTTTCTATCACCTCTAGGATGAAACTAAACTCTGTTTATAGCTGAAGGCTCTATTCCAATGAATTAATGAAGAAAGAACATTATTATCAGTCAATCAATCAAAAACTATATTAAGAACTATAACAAGTTCTGTGGTAAACACTGGAGATATAAAAAGAGACTAAAAATGGTCCTTGATCTCAAGGAGTTTCACATAATATATGTATATATATATATATATATATATATATGTATATATATATATATATGTATGTATATATACACAAAGGAAACTACATATAAGGTGAATAGGAAATAATAAAAAGAAAGAAAGCTCTGTAATTAAGAGGTGTTAGAAAAGTCTTCCCTAGAAGGTAAGATTTTAGCTGACACTTAAAGGAAGCCAGAGAGGTCAGTATTAAGAGTGGAGAAGGCAGAATATTTCAGTTGTGAGGGACTGCTAGAGAGAAGACCAAGGACTAAGAGTTAGAATGTCTTGTTTATGAAAGAGCCAGGAGGCCAGTATCACTGGATTGAAGAATAAGTATTGGAGACTAAGGCAAAAGAAGACTAAAAGGTAGGAGGAGTTTGATTATGAAGGACATTGAATGCATATTTTCAATCAGCCCCTGATGGCAATAGGAGTCACTGGTGTTTATAGAGTCTGGACTGGGAAGTGGTAGAGGTGGCATGATAGGACCTATGGTTTAGGGGGAAAAAAACACTAAATATCTAAATATAAATGTGTCTAAATATAAAATAAATTGGAGAAGGCAGGAATTGGAGAAAGGTAGATCCACCAGTAGTAGGCTATTCAATAGAGTGATAAGGAAGTTAAGAAACAGAGAAGAAAGTAAAGGCACCTATTTTAGATGGTCTTTTTAAGTAATGTAGCTACAAAGGGCAGAAGAAATACAGGATGATAGTCTTAATCAAGGATTTTAGAAAAGACCTCTTCACCTCTTTCTTTCTCCCCAGGAAAGGAGTTCAACCAAGGCCAGTCCAGGGAGGAGAAAAAAAAAAAATGTCGTGTCCCATGTAAAAGAAAGGGCACAGATACAAAAAAAAAGGTATCTTAAGTTAGTTTCACCCCCGAGGAAAGGGGGAGTTGGGTGAAGAAAAGACCCCAAAGTAAAAGAAAGGATATCAACTTGGTCTACTTCCCAGAACACAGATACTTAGACTTCATTTCCTGAGAACTCAGTAGTAAGAATCAGTAAATAAAATAGATCAAATAATTTAAAAATAAGAACAAAGGATGTGTGAGGTTTAATTCAAGAACAACCATAATCAAAATCTGGAAGAAAGATATTTGGGGAAAAAAACTGAAAAAAAGAGTGGAAAAAAAATTGAAGTTTTTAAAAAAAAGTTACTACAGGGGCAGCTAGGTAATGCAGTGGATAGAGCACTGGCCCTGGAATCAGGAGTACCTGAGTTTAAATCCAGCCTTAGCTGTGTGACCTTGGGCAAGCCACTTAATCCTACTGCCTTGCCAAAAGAAAATGAATGAAAGGGAAAAAAAGTTACTACAGAGGTTGCTTAGCTAGTCTAAGGACTGGTGATCTGGGGAAGTACTATCCCTACTAAGTACTGTCCTTACTAAGTGCAGTCTGGGGTAGTACTGTCCCTGCTAAGTATTGTCCCTACTAATGTTCTTGGGTTTTCCTGTATATTGAGAACAGATTGTTCATGGTGTCCAAGATGGTGGTATCCTTTTCCCAAATTATGGTTGTAGGGGCTACTCTGGAGGAAGGTGACTCTGAAGCTACTGCCTTTTATATTTGACATGAGGTATAGTCAAGGTAAAGGTGGTGGTTTGATTTGATATCTAATATATATGCTACCTACATTCTTTCCATAAAAGTGCCTTGCTATTTTACCAGTCTGTCAACCTTTCCAAACTTATTTCCTATAACTCCCCCTTCATTTCATTATGTTTAAGCTAAATTATCCTAATTGCTGTTCCCTGCAGGTTACATTCCATCTACTACCTCCTTGCTTTTGTTGAGGCTGTTCTCATACCAGAAATGAATTCTTTCCTCTTCTCAGCTTCTTAGAATCCTTAGCTTCCTTCAAGGCTCATTCCCTTGAATATTTTCCTGAACTGAATCTGGCAGCAAGCTTATCAAATTTATGGATGACACCAAGCTGAGAGGAAAAGCTAACTTATTGGATGACAAATTTAGGTTCCAAAAAATTCTTGACAGGCTAGAACACTGGGTTCAGTTGAATAAGATGAGTTTTAATAGGAAGGAATATAGAAGTCTTACATTTGGATTCAATAAAATGACTTCACAAGTAAAAGATGGGAAAACCATCATTGGGCAGCAGTTTCTTAAAAAAAATATCTGGGGGTTATCTTGAATTGCAATCTCAATATAAATTAAAAGTGTGACAAGTAGCCAAGAAAAATGAATTAAATCTTGGGCTGAATGAAGAGTCATGGTTTTCAGGAGAGGAAAAGAGAATTGATTGTCTTGGTTTACACTGTTTATATCTGTAGAATTGTGCTCAGTATTGGTAACCACATTTTAAGAAGAGCCAATCTTATTATAAATATAAACTGAGGAGAGAAAGTAAGATCATGAAAGGTTTCAATTTTATGCTAAATAAGGACTGATGGAGAAAAAGAAGATTTTTAGTTTGGAGATGAGAAGACTGATGGATGAATGAGAGCTTTCTTTATGTGCCTGAAAGACTATATTTTGAAAGAGAAATCAGATATGTCCATTTTCTGAACTGGTACAAAATCCTTTTTTGGAAAGGATGATATATATGTCAAGAGGTTGAAATTAAGCACCTAGCCCTAGAATCAATGGGTGGAATTTGGAAAAAAAGGTAAATTAAATTTGAAGATATTAAAAAAAATGCTTCCAAACAGCTATCCAAAAAAGTAGAATAGAACACCTTATTGGTCCTGGATATTTTGGGTCCCAACTCAATGGATATCAAAACTGGATGACCATTTGTTACATGTGTTTTAGAAAGGGTTATTTGTAGGGTATGTGTTGAACTCAAGACCACTAAGTGCCTTTTTACTCTGAAATTCTCTAATGTTAAAAATTGATTTGAATCAATAATGTGGCTTATTCTTTCTCCTTCCCTATAGGGATATTTATATAAATCTCTATTTATGTATTTGTATCAAGAGATATAACTTCTATTTAGAGAGTATATTTTGTATTAGAATGGGACAGGTTTTCTTATACTAACCCATTAGTGAGACTAATTATAATCTGTAGACCTAGGAAGGGTTATTCATATATATATATATATATATATATATATATATATATATATATATATATATACACACACATACATACATATATAGATCTAGATCTAGAACTAAATTTAGATCTAGATATTTCAGCATGCATTTGTATATACATACATATTCATATTTATACATATATTGATACATACATATATATATATATATATATATATTTATTTATATGTATTTTTTACTCCAGGGAGGTCAAGAATTCAGTTTCCAAAATCCCCTTCAAATTTTCAATGCTGGCAGCAAGGGCACTAATTACACTGACGGTTTCTGTGGTGTGGACACTTCTCCAGTGGGAACTGTGCTGAGGCCATCTCGACATTTCACATTAGCCCCTGAACAGCTGGTAGAGTTAGCAAAATTAATCACTGCCAACTTGGGCTAGAATCAAAGTGACCTAGAAGAGTTACATTCCACATCCCATTATCAATCTCCTGGGGCAAATGCATTACGTTTTAACGTGTTCACATCAAGGAAAAGCATGTTCTTTTTATTACTGCTTACCATTACAGACTTCTGGCAGAGGCTTGGGAAGCATAATCACAGTGAATCTGATGCTCTGGTAAGCACTGTCTGGGCATGCATTTAAAATCAGGAAAGGTTGAATCATTTCCCAAAAAGAGGGGGAACCCATGATGGTTATAGAAGCAATGGGAGAGGCACGCTGTATGATAGCTTTAAAAGAAAATAGAAGACATAATATTTTCTCCCAATGATATTTTAAATCAGAGGGAGAAAACAGACAGCACAACAATTTTATGCAAAATTTGTAATTTGAGTATAAATTGATTATTTATTTGTTTTCACATATTACTGTCTTGGCATTCTTCCTGGAGCACATGCTTAGCTCTGAGGCACTGGTGACCCATTTGGTGTTCTTGCCAATTCTCCTCTGCACCTCTGCTCCTACACCGAAATCCTAAGGTGAGAGAGGATGCTTGAGAAAAATAACCAAGGGCTTTTCCCATACATTCCCAGATAGTATCTTTGGAAAGGACTCGAGTATACATTAAACCCAGAAAGGACTAGTAGGACTGTATCTTGTTTAAGTGAAGCAAAAAACACAATGGGAGAATAAGAATTAGAATTCAGTTTCCCTAGGCAACAAAATAGCATAAGGAAAAGAATATTCAACCTGGAGGTAGGGGAGAATTGGATTTCTATCCCATATCAGACATTTATTAGTTGTGGCATTTTGGTCAAAAAGTACTTTGCTTTCCTGAGTCTCAATTTCCTCATTAATAAAATAGAGAAAACAATACACTTCTCTATGGCTTCTATATCATTACTTCTATCTCCGTGTTATATGAGCTAGGAATGACTCAGGGTTCTCTGACAGATGAAGTTCAAGATTGGAATGAAATGAGATACTTTTAGAACATTTAATAGATAACAACCAAGTCTATGGTCAGCTTAAGGGAAAAGCATAAAAACAAAAAGTTAAAAAAAAAAATTCTAGTCTAGCTTACCTAGTGGGAACATGGCATCTATACTGTTTTTACCATACCCTGGAAATAAAGATTCTGACAAAGAAACAGAAATACATCTTTGTTTTGAAAGATATAAGTATATAATTAATAAGTTCCCATTGAGGTAACACACTGTACTAGATGCTGTGGGATATGATTCAGGTCCTGCCTTACAGGACTTACAAATTGCCCCTATTTAGCCATCATTTGGTCCAAACAAACTATGCTTCTTATTCTTCATATACATGGTATTCTCCTTCCTGTTTCCCTATCTTTTCACTGCTGTCAGTCATGCCTTGAAGATGGTCCCTCTTCATCCACACCTCTAAGTTGCCTGAGCTTCTTTCAATCTCAAATCAAATAAAAGCTAGATGAAGTCTTTGTCTACATCTCCCTTAGTTTCTAATGCTCCCCCATACCCAATTTTTATCTCTTTTATACCTATTTCTATATAGATAGAAAATATAGCTAAATCTATATAGATAGAATGTAAGTTTCTTGATGGCAGGAACCATTTTAATTTGTTGTGTCTTCAATACCTAGCAGCATGCATGATATATGAGAATTTTAATAAATACTTGCTAATGGATTGATTGGAGAAGTTAGAAGTATACAGACAATAGAATTTTACTAGAAGTTGATGTATGATAAGTTACAAGTGAGAACTACAGACATAATAAGAAATTCAGGGGAGCAAGAGAGCTATTGGAAGGAAGGTTGGCTTCCCTACCTGGGGTCACTGAACCCTTTTCTCCACTAGGTTCAAGCAATTTAAAAGAACATTATCTTGGGTGAATTGAGGGATGCTATTATAGAAATGAAAGTCGACAGGTAAGAACAGCTGGGGGAAAGTTTGGAATGGTATGGAGAGAGGTTTATATGAGATACAGAGTTTATAAGAAACTACTTTAGGAATGTAGTTTATAAGGTACCAAACTGAGAAATAATACAAAACAAAAGATGAATTGCCAGTTTGCAAACAGGGGGATCTGGAAAGTCAATGTATAATAATTAAATGTAGTTCCTTGATTAACAACCGCTATGAATTTCAAAACACTTCTTAGTCTCGTTTTAACTTAAAAATAAAATTCCCCGTATGAGAATTGTTTGGGAGTAAATCTCTCAATTGATCATCAACTAAGTCTGGTATAATGAAAACTGTGCTGAATCTGGAGACAGAGCCCTGTCACCTAACCATATGTGTGACCTTAGATAAGTTTCTGGAGCTCTGAGCCTCCATTTCCTCATTTGTAAAATGAGAAGGTTCAACTAGATTACCTGTAGAGTTCCTGACAGTTCTCAATCTATGATGCTATGACAACTATGTTTCAAAGTACTTCTCAGAAAAAAAGATGCAACAATCAGAAAGCAAGGGCATTGACTTTTAATTTTAGGATAGAATATTATACAGCAATAATAAAATATTTGAATCCATTTTCCTTCCCCCTAGATGAAGTCAAATATTGAATTCTGGTTCTTCTCACTGACAACTATATGCTAAGTATATATGTTCTTTCTCCATTCCACATGGATCTATCTAAGTTCAAGGTTTCTGTTCTCATGGGTAAATTTAAGAAAACCCAAAACTCACAGAATCAAAATCTTTTTTTTTATTAAGTCCAAGGAAAGAATTGTTGGGAAAAGAATATGAATAGCAATGGGAAACTTTTCACCATGGTAATGTGATGGGTCACATAAGACCACACCTCTCCCACTCTTACTCCAATATTAAAATAAACAGAATATCAGATTCAATAAATAATTTAAATGGAAACAATAAAAAAGTTCCTTCATCCAACACAAGAATGAACAAAAGCATATCAAGATTCTGTGGATAATGGAAAAAGTGTATTGCTATGGAAGCCAGTGGTAGCACCACAAACAAGGAAGCCCAAAGTAAAGCAAAGCATCCAGAAGAAGAGTCAACACACTGATACAAAAAACAGCAGTGGGACTGGGTCAACACAAACAGCATCATCCTGATTGGGGAAGCACTAGGCAAGACAGTCAAAAATCATTTATTAAATACCTACCATGTAACAAAAGAAACAACTGGATTGTGCAATGGAAGCAGGAGGACCTGAGTTCAAATGTGACTTCAGACATTTACTAGCTGTGTGAACTTGGGCAAGTCACTCAACCCTGTCTGCCTTAATTCTTCATCTGAAGAATAAGTAAAAAGAAGGAAATGACAAACCACTCACTCAAGCATTTGCTAATAAAATCCCAAGTGTAATCACAGAGTTGGATATGAATGAAATGATAATAACATTGACAAACATAGTGTTAAGAGCTGGAGATAAAGAGGCAAAAGAAAATTCCTACCCACAAATAATACAGTCTAATAGGTAAAATAATATTAAAAAACTATATATAAACAAGTTATAGGATGAATGGGAAATACTCAATGCAGGGAAATCAATAGAATTAAGAATCATTGGAAAATTCTTCTTGTAAAAGGGGGAATTTGACCTGGGACTTGAGGGAAGCTAGGAGGTAGAACTGAGGCAGGAGAACATTCCAGCCATGGAGTACAGTCAGTGAAAATGTCCATAGCAAAGAGTTGGAATGCTATTGTTTAAGGAACAACAAGATCATTTTAGTACCTTATTTGGAGAAGTCTCAAGGAGTAGAGATCACCCAAAACCCTAGTAATAAAAGTCTTGGGAAAAGGAGAAACCATTTTGAATTCTGAAGAAGAAAGTTCAAAATGTTATAGAAAGTCACAAAGACCCTTGATTAAGTTTAAGTTAACTTGAGGTGGGATCACAGGTCACCTGGTGCCCTGATCAAAAACAAGCTAGCCACAGAGCTCTGAAAAGGAATGCTGAAAACTGATAGAGGTCTGAAATAAAGCAAGGAAAAGGAAAAACAAGAGCAGGAACACAAAAAAGAGAGAGATCAGAACCTAAGGTGTCCTGACCACTTCATACTAAAAGGTGGGGAATAGAAGGATATGACACTGACTCCCAAATCAACAATTAATGATAAAGACATGAGAAAAAGACATAGAACTTTATAAAGAAATATAAAGAAAAAGTCAAGAAATATGCCAAGAAATAAAAATAGAAGAAAAGAATAACTCTACATCAATTACAAGCAGTCAATAAGAAAAAAATGAATTGACCAAAAGAACTTAGAAAAATGAAACAAGAGATTATAAATAAAATGAAATTTATAGAGAAAAAAATAAAAAGCAACAGTGACATCTTAGAACTTACTACTCCTAAGAAATGGATTCCTAAAAAAATCAAAATGAATGACTGAAAGAGAACATAATGGTTCCATGACAAGAAGACATATAAGAAAAAAAACAAAATAGTAGAAAAAAATAGAAGAGAATTTACAATGACTAAGACAATTTTCAAATGACCTAAAAACAGGTTAAAAAGAAACAATCTAATAATTAAACAAAAAGAAACCCATAACCAAAACATGAAAAAAGATATCACAGGCTTAGAAATCATAAATGAAAACTGCCCAAATCTACTGGAATCAAAAGGCAAAGTTAAAAATAAACAATGATAACCTTCTGAAATAAACACTCAAATGATACCTTATATAAAGTTTCCAAGATGAGTCAAAAAATACTTCAAGTAGACATAGACTCTCAAAGTACTAATGCAAAGGAAAAGACATCTTCAAATATATATTCCAAAGACAAGAAATAAAGGTTTAAAAGTAAGAATAACTTCCCCTGCAAAATAGTAAAGGGGGAACAGATCTTCAACTGAAAAAAGGAATTTCAAGCATTTTCGTGAAAAAGGACTACAGTGGGAAGAAACTTTGAAATACAAACACTTGAGTTAAGAGAAAATTGGAGACATAAATACAGTTGACCAAATTATGTAGGTCATAGTCTATTGATGGTATAAGAATTAATCATCTTTTCAAATCTCTAAAATCTTCAAGAATCACAGAAGATATTAAGATTATGGCCTACTTAGAAATACAAAAATTTTCAACTAAAATACTTGAAACCCTAAGTTCAACAAATTAACAGGATATGGAACAAACCCATAACACTTAGCAACTTTGCTATATATATTATGAACAAAACCTAGAAGAGGGATATAAAAGGAGGCATTTCATCTGAAATGAAATGAGACTAGACAGATGTAGCTACACCATGTTTTTAAATAAATATAGAGCTAAATAACTGGAGAGATTAATTGCTCAAAGTTGGGCTCCACCAATGCCATAATAAAAATGATACTATCAAATTAATTTGCATATAATTCAATGACATATCGATTAATTAAAATATTACTCTGTAAAGCTAAAAAGAATAATGGTAATCATCATTTGGTAAGCCTAAAAGTCAAGAAAATCAATGGAAATAATGAATGAAAAGAAAAGAAATAGTACCAGATCTGAAACTGAAACATAAAATAACCATCAAAATTGTTTTGTACTAGCTAAAAATAGGAAAGTTGATCAGTAGAAGAACAGAGGTACACAGCATACAGAAGCAAATGGCTACAATAGCATAGCACTCAATCAAATCAAAGATCCCAGCTTCTGGGGCAAATACCATTTTGCAAAAATGGGTAGAAAAAAATGGAAGACACTCTGTCAGAAGTAAGGTTTAAATCCTCACCTTCCACTGTATAGCAGAATAAGCTCCACATGAATGCATGATCTAAACATAAAAAGGTCACATCATAAACAAATGAGAAAAGCAAAGAAAGAGATAGCTATAACAAATATGAATGGGAAAATTCATGATTAAAGAAGGCACAAGAAATATTAGAGAAAATAAAATTCATCATCTTGTTTACCTAAATTTTTAAAAGGTTTTGTAGGGGGCAGCTGGGTGGCACAGTGGATAAAGCACCAGCCCTGGAGTCAGGAGTAGCTGGGTTCAAATCTGGTCTCAGACACTTAATAATGACCTAGCTGTGTGACCTTGGGCAAGCCACTTAATCCCATTTGCCTTGCAAAAACCTAAAAAAAAAAAGATTTGCGGGGCGGCTAGGTGGCGCAGCAAATAGAGCAACAGCCTTGGAGTCAGGAGCACCTGGGTTCAAATCCGACCTCAGACACTTAATAATTACCTAGCTGTGTGGCCTTGGGCAAGCCACTTAACCCCATTGCCTTGGGGAAAAAAAAGGTTTTGTAAATAGAAAAAAATAGTTTATTTTTTAAATAATGTTTTTAAATTCATCTGTCTTCCCTACTATATCATAAAACAATTTTTAAAAAATTCATTGACACACATTTTCTAATAAAACAAATTTTCAAATTAGGCATATCAACAAATATCTAATCTCTGCATTTTAAGTTAATCATTTCCCAGTCAAGAGTGACATATTTCATTTTACATTCTTCTGTAATCTTAGTGTATCATTAGTTTAAAAGCTTTCAAGGTTATTTTTCTCTCCAATGTTGTTATGACTATATAATTTTCTCCTGGTTCTACTAGTAATACTCTGTATCAGTTGAAGGTCTTTTCAGTTTCCTCTAAAATTGTTGATTCTGCCATTTCTTAAGGCATAATAATATGGCATCATGTACCTACAGTACAATTTGTTTCACTATTCCATAAAAGATAACCCTATAATTTCCAATTTTGCACCTACCACAAGGAGAGCTATTATAAATATATTTATACATCTAGATTCTATTCCCCTTTGTTTTCTTTGGGGTGTAAGCCTAATAATTGTATAGCTTGGTCAAAAGGTACCCACATTTTGGTAATTTTCTGTGCATGGTTTCAAATTACTTCCCACAGTTGCTGGCTAGAAAAATAGTGCACTATTATACTTGTTTTCCCTCAATGCTACAAAGCTTTTCAGTTCCCAGGGCCTGATTTCTACTCTTATGATTCTCAAATCAACTTCTCTAGCCCAAATGTTTCTACTGATCTACAAAGAGTTTCACATCTGCAACTGTCTACTGGACTTCTCAACCTGTATACCTTAAAAAAAAGATATTCAAATGAAACTCATGTTATTTTCTCAGAAATTATTTCTCTTCCTAACTTTTCTACCCTGTCATTCTTCCAGTTAGTTACTCAAGATTGAAGTCAAAGTGTCATTTTTGACTTTTCACAATCTCCACCACATTTGTGTCCAATCAGTTGCCAAGTCCAATTATGTCTACCTTTGCAACGTCTCTAAGACAAGCTCCCTTATCTAATAAGAATCAGACCACCATAGAATTCTTTCTGTTTCTACTTTGTTCTCTTCATCCTAGTTCTAAGATTAGTAGGAAATTTTAAATTTCTTGAAATAAAGTGTCCAAGCTCTGCTTTGTTCATAATGTTCAGATAGCCAGTGATTCATTTAAAAAAAATTCTCCTCAGTTTTTGAGGTCACTTATTTTTGCTATAAGATTCTTTAATTTTGCTTAAGCCTGCTTGACTTTGTGGTCAGTATTTATTGTTTTCTACTATTTGTTGTTGGCCTCTATTTGGTCCATTCTAAATTTCAGGGAGTTGCTTTGTATCTCTTATGTTAAGCTGTTCCCTTTACAAATATTTGTTCCATAAATTTCATTGTTTTCCAATATTTTCCTTTAACACAAATTTCACTGATTATTTTTTATTTTATTTCTTACTTTCTGTCTTCCAGGAATTCCAGTCAAATTTGTGCCAAAGATGTTTTTCTTTGAGACTTTGATCGTCATTCTCTTCTTCTGGAATTGTGTCATTAGTTTCCCTGCTCACTATGGTGACATTCTGGTTTTTTTTATCTTTACTAATTCTTCTAGTCTACTACTTGACTATATTTCATGTTGTCTCTGGCGATTTCACATTTCTGTTACTGTTGCTTTTATTTTTAGAGTACTATATTGTATTATCCCAGGATCTCTTTGAAATTTCAAAGAGTTGATTTACTTTGTTACTCCCCAAATGGACTGATCCATGTCCAGTCTGATTGATGCCTCTTCTGTTTTGATCCCTTCAAGTTCCTGACCCAGGTTTGTATTTGAGCAATGGGAAGACTCAAGACCTATCAGCCAGGGTATTCTTCTGAGTTGGTTACATATGTGCAAACACAGCATTTCATTTAGGATTCCTGCCCTGGTAAGTTTTCTATAGGCTGGATTATACTAGAAGCTGAAATTGAGACCTCTCTCTGCTACTGGAGTGTGAATCCCACAGTTACCACAGGTTTCTGAATGTGAAGTTTTCTCAGCTTCACAGGGACTTCCACTGCTCCCTACCCCAGAATGTGACCCAGGACTGAGGATTAATCATCAAGACTGCCAGTTGCTACCTGTTTCAGTATGATAAAAAAGCTGCCCAAGTTTAGATAAGGCATAGCTCCTTGCCCTTGTGCACAGCATCTTTCTGGGAAGCTAGAAAGTTTAGTAGCTTTCTTCCCACTTTATTTTATTTTAGAAAAGTTTTATTTATTTTGAGTTTTACAATTTTTCCCCCGATCTCGCTTCCCTCCTCCCATCCCCCCCAGAAAGCAGTTTGCTAGTCTTTAAATCATTCCCATAGTATAGATTGATCTAAGTTGAATGTGATGAGAGATAAATTTAAAGGAAGCAACATACAGTATGAGATATAGCAGGATTACATAATAAGACAACATTTTTTTTAAATTAAAAGTAATAGTCCACAATTCCTTTTCAGTATACAGATGGCATTCTCCATCACAAATGCCCCATATCCTTACATTCCTTATCATCACTCCCACGTTGTCGTTAGGGTGTATAATGCTCTTCTGGCTCTGCTCATCTCGCTCAGCATCAGTTCATGCAGATCTTTCCAGGCTTCCCTGAATTCCCATCCCTCATGGTTTCTAATTTTTATGACTATTGTTTCTGACAAAGGAATCATCACTAAAATATAGAGAACTGAGTTAAATTTTTTTAAAAAGACAAACTATTCCCCAATAGACAAATGGTCAAAGGGTAAGCAAAGGTAATTTACAGATGAGGAAATAAAAGTAATATATAATCATATGAAAATTGCTCTAAATCAGAAATTAATAGAGAAATGCAAATTAAAACATCTCTGAGGTACCACCTCACACCTCTCAGATTGGCCAAAATGACTAGAAAGGATAATGATCAATGTTGGAAAGGATGTGGGAAATCTGGGACACTGATACATAGTTTGGTGGAGCAATGAACTCGTCCAACCTTTCTGGAGGGCAATTTGGAATTATGCCCAAAGGGCAATAAAGATGTGCATACCTTTTGATCCAGCAATACCACTACTGGGTCTATACCCTGAAGAGATTATGAAAAAGGGTAAAAACATCACCTGTACAAAAATGTCCATAGCAGCTCTGTTTCTGGTGGCAAAGAAATGGACACTGAGGGAATGTCCATTAATTGGGAAATGACTTAACAAAGTGTGGTATATGTATGTGATGGAACACTATTGTTCTATTACAAACCAGGATGGGAATTCAGGGAAGTCTCCCCATTTCTTAACTAGTTCTTTCATCAGTGTCCACAGAACTCTGTCTCCTTATGCCAATCTAGGTTAGACCAAAAACTCACTATGACTTTATCTGAATTTCTCCTTCAGGATTCAGTCCGAAGCATTTTCTAATCTGTTAGGATGATGATGATGATGATGATGATTAATTATTTTATTATTAGTGAGGGTAAGGGGTGACAGTGCCTTACTGTTTTGCTTCTTGATACTCTGCCATCTTGACTCTGCCTCATCTCATAAATGCATTGCTTATTTTTCTTAGGAGGGATATCAATGATTTCTTTAATGTTATTTTTGAACTGAAAGTCAGTGAGTTCTTTAAATGTTGTTTTTCTCTTGAAGATTATATTTATCTTTATAGGATAAATTATAATTATTTATACATCATTTTCTTTTGATGCATTGCATTTTAAGTATTTTTTTTCTTTACTCTCTGGTTCCTAGTAATTGATGTTTTTCTTTTATTTCTTCCAGTGTGTTTTTCATTGACTTGGAAGTTCTGAAGAGTTAAAACTGAAGTTTTTGGTAGCAACAAATGCATTTGTCTGTTTTTATTTTTGAATTTCAGTTTGTTTATGATTTCCTAAATTATGATATCTAGGTTTGTATTTGGGTCAGGTTTTCAGGGATCCTAATAATTCTTAAATTTTCTATCATCCTTTTCTTTGGGATTGTTTTTCTGTTGGAGTACATGTTTCACATGTTCCAATTTTTCTGACTTACAGTTTTGCTTCAATATTTCCTATTGCATCATTGAATCTTTGAGCATTTTTCATTTTCCTTTTTGGATGTTTCTACTTTCAATTGTTATATTTCATTTTTTCATTTCTTTTTTCAGTTCTTCCTTCATTGTTTCCAACTTATCTTACAGTCCTTTTGATTATTCCATTCTCTTTTTTTCTCAATTTGATCTGTATTTATTGAGGAATTGCTTCTCTTGGAATTTCATCTTAGAGTTTTCTTAATTCATAATATATATTCAATATATTGGAAATGTCTTCTAATTGTTCATGTGATCATTCTTATTATGAAGATGGATAGATATTCATAGATATTTCTTTCTACTGTGGTTTAGCTTTAAAATCGCTGAAGTCATTTTCATTCCATTCCCTCAATACAGAATCAATGATGGGAGTGGAAGACTACAAACAAACTTGTCCAATCAGGAGTTAAGTCAGTCATCAAGCCTGAGAAATAATATTTTATTGGCTTATTCCCTCCAGCAATCTTGTGGAAAACAGAAGAAGAGATCGCAGTCCAGGACAAGATCCAAGTATTTTCTGTGATACTCCCTCACAGACTCTTGGGGTAACTTAGCTGAGATCATCATAGATGCTGGGTCTTATCCATGCCTCTACCCTAAGTCAAAGACTGAAAGGATCAGGTGCTAGCCCCCTTCCTAGTCTGAGAAGGCATGTCTCCCTACTATACCTGAATGGCATAGGGAGCTAGGCTTCTGTAGAGAAGGCAGAAATACTGTTTTGCTAATTAGCTGATTTTATTCTCCACTCTCTCTCCCACAGTTTTCAATGGGGCAATGCAAGGGAACCCCAGAGCACTTTTGGTAGAAGTTCAGATGTGGAGTATACTATGTTCCCTTTTTATTTCTCTCAGAGGTACTTCACTGCTATTTTTCTTAACTGATGTCTTTTGTTTATTGCTTCTTTTCTCCAATGAGTATTGTTTTCCTTTGTTTCTGTGGTGGTTCTGGCGAAGGTTTGATTGACTTGGCTAGAATTTCTTATTTAATCATCTTTCCTGGACCTCCCATGCCATGTTTTTGTAATCATCCTTTGAGATCTCTTGCTTTCAACTTCTATATACTTTTATTTTTTTAAATTAAAGTTTTTGGGGAATTCTTTGTGTATACATACTTATATCTTTTTTTTAAGGTTTTTGCAAGGCAAATGGGATTAAGTGGCTTGCCTAAGGCCACACAGCTAGGTAATTATTAAGTGTCTGAGACCAGATTTGAACCCAGGTACTCCTGACTCCAGGATCAGTGCTTTATCCACTGCACCACCTAGCCGCCCCTACATATATCTTTATATCTTTACATACATCTTTAGATAGTTTTCACCTTTTCCCCTGATCAAAATTATTACTGTTTAATTTGGAAAGTTATAATGCTAGTTATTTTTCTGCTACCCTTTCAGAATGCTAGAAAAAAGTTTCTCTTTCAAAGTTTCAAGTGAATAAATGAAATCAAAGAAATGTTCTTTAAAATTGTAATTATATTCAATAAATGTAGTATTTAAATCTCATACTGTAGGTTAGTCTACCCTATAAAAACCTCTCACTCTGATTAGAAAAAAATATTTCCTAAATCTTCTATGTATCTTTTTTTGAGGCAATCAGGGTGAAGTGACTTGCCCAGGATCACACAGCTAGTAAGTTCTGAAGCTAGATTTGAATTCAGATCTCCCTGATTCCAGGACCAGTGTTCTATCCACTGTGTTAGCTAAGCTGCTCCAAAATTCTATGTATCCTTACATGTCTATTCTAATCCAACAAAATTCTTAGAGGATAATTAATTATGTGATGGACACTAATATATCTAACTGTTCTTTTTCACTTAACCAAGTTTCCAAAGATCATGTTAGAGTAGAAACAACTCTGAGGCCTAGGTTCAAAGACCACCTAAAACACTAGTTCCAAACTTTAGGTAAGTAATTTAATCTTTTGAACTCTAGATTCTTCATCTATAAAATAGGAATAATAACAATTATAGGGCCTATCTCATAGAGTTATTGAGAGCTAAGTGATTTGAACAAGAATGTAAATAGGAACCATTATCAATGTTAGGCTATTAAAAGAGTAGTTGTTGACTATTTACATCTGACTCCCTCCACTAATAAAACTAGGACTTCAATTTCCATACCTCTCCTACTGCTGCTCATAATTTTGAATGGCAGTTGGTTTCCAATGATTTTATGGGAATTAACTAGTTTTAAGAGATGTTCAAACAGAGACCAAGTGATGTTAGTTTACCAGATAGGTGAGATAGCTAGTTTTCTGGAAAGTGTAATTAATCTCTACCCAGACCACTCTACTTGGTTTTCTCCTTCATGAGCTGGGTCACTCTAAACTACAATAGAATGGTACAAGGGCATGGGTTTTGAGGCAGGAATTAGATTCTATTTATGTGCTAAACAAAGGAAAGTCTACCAGTTGGGTGACCTGGCAAGATTGAGGAGTATGTCTACCAAGGACTAGGACAATCCCATCTATGATTCCTGGTGCCAGGAAAACATCTTTGTGAGTTCAATATGGCCTCAGACATTTACTAGCTGCATGTGACCCTGAGCAAAATCATTTAACCTTGTTTGTCTCAATTCCTCATCTGTAAAATGAGCTGGAGAAGGAAATGGTATACCATTCCAGTATCTTTGCCAACAAAACTCTAAATTGGCAACAAGTAAGACAGAACAGAAAGGACTGAACAACAACAGTAGCAACAACCAGATGGGTCAGTCAAAGGAAATAATAAAAACGAATATACTAAATCTTGGATTTTAACAATGCTTCTGAGAGACCCCTCCACTAAATTTCTACTTTATTTATGGTAGCGAAATGATGGCCTAAGTCTATACTAATATTCCAAAATCTTTGGTAGTTCCTGGAAAAGTCTCAATCACATGTTGCTAATAGATTGTTTATAAAGACGATCCAAAGACCAACCTAGTTAAGTGTGAAGAATTTGATCAGCAGGTTAGGCACACAATGTTATTGCTTTTTGTTTTAAAAAAATCTTTCAATTAAAGAGTATTTTGTATTTTTTCCTGTCTCATGCCTCACCAATGTCCAAGAATTCTACCCAATGGCCATAAGTTTGGTGAGGAGTCTCTGTATAACCAGATAGACTGCTCCTAAAATAGTAATAACACAATCTGTTATAAGGACCACAATTAAAAACTTTTCTGATTTGGTTAAACCTTATAAAATTGGCAATCTGCTGGCAGCTTTCAGCCCAGGGTCACCTCTTTTCACAATGAGGCATAAAAAATACTTAAGTAGAGAATATTCTTTTCAAATCTATAAAAATGAAGGAATGGAGAGAGAATTACCTTACTTCTTGTCCTTTCAATCAGCAAATTCATATTATAACCCTACATTATTCTTTAGAAATAATAGAATCTGAGCCTAGGATTCTACATCCTCAAGGAAAATTTCAACTCTTTCACCTCAACTGTCAATTCTCCATTTATACTTGCCAGGTCATTGTCACTGACTCAGAAATTTCCAATTCTCTCTTTATTAAATTCCTTTCAGGATCATATTTTTTATAATGTTAACTTTTATTGTTAATTTTTGTTTTCATATCATTTTCATGTAAATATATATCCTTCTTTCCTCCCAAACTAGAGAACTATCCCTCCAAACAAAATGTTTTTAAAAAGCAATGCAACACAAATTGAACAATTCAATAACCAAGTCTCACACTCTATGTTATGCCATAATCATCTTTATAACCTTATTTTCCCCAATTCAAGTTCATCACTTTCTTTATGACATACCTAGTTTCAAGATAACTGCCCTAAAGACTGTTCTTTGAAATATGAATTTTCTGAGTTGGAGTCAGAAAAAATTAAATTCTAGTCTTTGTTACAATTATAACCAGAAGGCATTTTAGAAATACTTAGGTCTAATCCCTTTCACACCATTCATCCTATCCTAAAAGATGAAAAGACTAAAAGCCCAGAAGAGAGAAATAACTTAATGAGTGGGTTTTCTGACTTCCAGTCCAGCTTTGCTATTACTTTAGCAAGTGACTGTGATGAATGAAAAACCTGAGAGACAAAGTTTCTGAGTAATTAATAATTAATTTATTAACTAGGCTAGCTAATAATCAATAAATTGATAGTGAGTGATTTCTCTCAGTAACCAAAGATACCTAATGGAGACACTGAACAGCTTTTATTTTTTTTAAAGGGAATGCCCTGACAGAAAACATCAACCCTGATTGATGGACATTTAAATGAGGAGATGGATTCTCTTGCTGAGAATGTGGCTTGATCATGAGGCTCAACTGCTTTCAGCAATCTGGACAGTGGAATCCATTACCATCCAGATCACTCTGGTTGGTTTTATTCTTCATGAGCTGATGAAGTGTGGCTTTGGGGCAGGAGTTCACATTTATTAGATTCTATTTATACTCTAAACAGAAGTAAATTCTCCTAGTTGGGTGGTATTTTGCACAAGATTGAGGGCAATCTCCACTATGAACCATCACCTTTGAAGATAGGCTGACCCTAAATGAGGAAATAAAAGAGCCCGAACCTAATTAATAATGAGTTATCAATATAATAGAAAATAATTTCTCTTATGGCTTAACTACTTTGAACCTTAGTAGTCTTACCTATAAAATGGGGATATTGACCTTGCCTTCTTTACCTTATAGAATTTGTGTTAATAATAATAATAAATCAAATGAAAGAATGTATGAAAAAAAGCTTTGTAACCAAAAAGTTGAGCAGCATTTATTTTATATAAACTTAAGCTTGATCAGGATCATAAAATCCTAAATCTTCATTAGGAAGGCACCTAAGAAGTCATCTAGATCAATCTCCTTCTGCCACATAGTTGGCATTTCTATTATGAATCTGTGCTATCAAGAATCAGTGCCAAGCATTCTCAGAGCAGTCCCTAAGCGGTAAGCTCATCCTCCAGAAGATATCAAAAAGATGCCTCAAACTAAACAATTCATCTAGTTTTCCTTTTTGTGTTTGCATTAATTATTTGGGCTATAGTGGATAGAGTACCAGCCTGGACTCAGGAGGACCTGAGTTCAAATCCAACTTTACACACTTGAATCCTACTAGTAGTATGTGATCTTGGGCAAGACACCTAACCCTGATTGCCTATTATCTAGGTGTTATCTCCTGTCATCCTGATTCATATCTGGTCACTGGACCCAGAAGTCTCCAGCACTCCTCCCTCAAATCCAATTCATGTGTCATGGATCATCACCACCTTGATGTTATGGTCTTCTTTGAGAATGAAGGACAAATATCACATTAATTATTTATGGTATAATAATCACATGTGTATGTATAGACAGTTCCTGTTTTACATAAATTTGCATTGTAAAAATTTGACTTTATGTAAAGAATTCTGAAAGAAATCTGGATTCCCAAAAAACCCACTTATGCTAACTTTACTGAACCATATTTTGCTTTCCCTGTCCCTGCCACTTAGCTTGGTGTTCTACCTCCTCCCAGTTCAACCCAACCACCAAAAAAGAAACAAACAAGCACACAAAGCAAAAAAAAAAAAAACCTTCCAAGTGAAAGCAGAGGAAAAGATAGACAATGACTACCATAGCTACTGTTGTAGGATCAATGACTTGGCTTGACTTGAGACCTCTGGCAGCAAGAGAGACCACCTTTGTCCTATTCTGCCCACCCACCCTGGTGTCCATCCCCCAAGCATCTGTGTTCCATCCAAGGCACTTGGGTACCATGGGTTTGTTTCCAGTCTGCCACACATACTTTCCTATCTATTTCTCTGTCAGGTCCTCACATGTCCTGCCCTTCATCCCCTTTGTGTTCCTTTTATTTTCTTTTTTTTTTAATTATTTATCTATTTATTTAAGGCAATGAGGTTAAGTGACTTGCTCAAGGTCATACAGGTAGGCAATTATTAAGTGTCTGAGGTCACACTTGAACTCAGGTCCTACTGACTCCAGGACCAGCACTCTATCCACTGCACCATCTAGCTACCCTGCCCTCCATCTTCTTGATCCACCCACATGG
This sequence comes from Macrotis lagotis, assembly GCF_037893015.1. Classification (NCBI taxonomy): domain Eukaryota; kingdom Metazoa; phylum Chordata; class Mammalia; order Peramelemorphia; family Peramelidae; genus Macrotis; species Macrotis lagotis. The sequence continues at coordinate 2,111,210 of NC_133660.1, read as the reverse complement.
CTAGCCTCGGACCCTGCTAGTTCCTCTTCTTGCTCTTGATTCTCTTTCCCTAGTCCCTATATGTCCTTGAACTGTGTGCTAACCTCCCTCCTTCCACATGCATGTGGCCCCCTTCCTGCCTCCCTCTTTCCCTTCCTTACATTTTTAGGCAAAATTATATTATGTAAAAATTGCCTTTACTGTAAAGATATGTGGATGTCAACTTATGTAAAAGGGAGAACTGTCTGTGTTTACATTTGCATCTGGCCAATAGCTGTTAACTTAGTATATGCTAGTTGGATTATTTTCAGATATTTAGGGGGAAAGTTTATTAGGAAATCTTTGATATCAACCTGAAAAAGAAAAACTTTCACCTGGGGCCCTGGAAAACCAAAAATTCTATTGTCCAGCGACATTGTGAGCCTAAGTTATAGTTAAATCACTGTGATAAATTCCAAATACACTTCCAAATATCGAATACCTCATCTTTATTTTTCCTCTTTGACAATTTAGGATTTTTCAGACTTAAAAGTTTTTACTAATTACTCTAAGAAAGTCAGTTAATGGCATCATGTATATGTAGTTATGGAAGAATTTCTTTGAGTATTTATGGATCTGAATTTTAGAGACAGCGCTTGCAAATGAGAAATTATACACTGAATTATGACTAAGAAGAAAAATCACAGCTTTTCCATTCAGTCAGAAATCCAAACGTATGCTTAATTCAACTAAGAAAACTCACACAACTAATAAAATCTCCAGAGAAAGAACCAGCTAGTTACCTTACTGTTTGAATAAGGAAAAAAAGAAAAGTAATTGAGAGATTATAATGTGTCACACAGAAGCAGAGTGCTTTTTATACTTTTGCTCACTCACAATGGGAATCCACCTACAGGTTGAAAAGAAATATGAAAATATGTATCTAGTCGAGAGGGTTTGATCAGGGTTTCCTGATCAAACTATTTCTTGATGAAATTACAGGTTATAAGAAGCAGCTGTAATCAAGTGCATTATTTCCTAGATTCAGTTAACTTTCCCTCAGGTGTTTCCACACACATATTAGAATAGCTCTTTTTCTTAAACACATTCAAATTATTCTTGAGACTTGACTGACTCAAAAATCAATCAAGTTCAGATTTTATTTAGACAGCTAATAGGACTTGGATGTCTGAACACAAAAAGCCATGAAGAGCCAGGTGACTGCTTCTGAGGCTTCTGACTATTAAATGGCAGCTCAATCAACATTGGGAAGAGTACTCAGCTGAATCAACATGCTTTTCTTAACTGATATATCCTTGGTGGCTCTTTAAAAATAAATAAATAATTAGTTTAGGATATAAGAAAAAGGTCAACCCAAGAGGAATTTTGTGAAATGAGAGGGATAACTTTGGCTTTTGGGATAAAGTTGTGGAGAGGAACAGGTCAGGAAGCACATCCTGCCCAGAAGAGTCTAAGTGGGAATGCGATAAGGACACCATGAAAGGAGAAAAGACATCAAGGCTCTGAAAGGATGCATAAATAGATTGTTTAGGATATGTAAATATATAAAGATAAATACAATTATATGAATGTATGTGGGGGAGCTCTCTGTTAATGAATATAATTACTATATCCCATCTTCCCATTGCTGCTGAATATATTTGTAGATGAGCCATATCCCCTCCACCTCCTCCAGATTTATGGGGGTAATATTTTGTTATTTTTCACATGCCACTATAGCAAATGTCTTTGATTTGAGCTAATTATATCAAAAAGGGAAATGGCAGTGGGTATCTTGGAAGCTAAAATTATAGGACCATGTTATATATAACTAAAGTTATATATATAAAGTTATAGAACCAGGTTCTAATCATCCCCTGAGGGACCCAATCTTTATTATTAATTATGGGCATAGCTAGAAAATGGGGAAAGACTACATTTAGAAACCCTAGAAACCACCTAATACAAAAATGACCAAGCCCTCAAATATTGAGCATGACACATAATGAAATACTGGGGATTATCTTCTGGTTGTGCCTTCTATGACACATCTGAATGTCAATTCAAGTATCAATTCAATTCAGGGTTTGTAACTAGCTTTCTGTAATTCTGCAATTCCTACCCATAGTTCATCACCCTGGAACATTAACATTACCTGATCCTGGAAGGGAGAGAGGCTAACTGGTACCTCTGCCTAATGTTGCATTTCCTGTTCTCCTAATCCAGTGATGCAGAATCTATATCTTCCCCTACTTCCTTTCTCCATATTTGCATACCTATTCAATACAATTCCATCTCTCATTAGTTCCATTCTTCCTCAGTTTTCCCTTTTCAGTGGCTTTGATGAACATATCCTCCTTTCTCTGCATGATCATAAAATTCTCCTTCATCATTCCTTTTTTACACTGTTTTTATCTTCTTGTTTTGTGGAATGCTGGCTCTCTTAAGAAGAAGCTGTATTACTGGTCAACTTTGTTACTACTAATTGTGCATTCTTCTCATGCCTTCTGATATAAGAAAAATGAAGAATTGGCAAACTTTGTTTCTCATTGCCAATTCCTCTGTAGTTAGTACTATAAATCAGTAACCTCTTCCTCTTTGAAGTTTGTTCCATGTCATTGGATCTAGGCATGATTATTTATTTACCTCCTTTCTGAAGTAATTCCATACCTCTCTATTGATCCATCATCAGTTTATCTATTACTCATTTCTCATGATATATGTATATATATATATATATATATACATATGTGTGTATGTGTGTATATATGTATGTATATATGTATATATTCTTGACTTTTATTTCACATAAAGATAGTTATATCTTCCAATAGCCCATCGTCTTTTGACTTAATGATGACAGCATAATATTCTCTCAGTCAATAAAGCTCATAATTTTTGTTATCCTTAGGTTCTTACTTTCACTTATCCTACATATTCAATTTTGCCAAGTCAAATAATTTTTTTCACTACCATCACTCTTATATATATTACATTCTTTCCACTCATAATCACTATCCCAGTTCAGGATTTCCTCATCTCTCACCTAGATTATTGAAAATAACCTTCTAATTGTTTTCTCTACATCATTTCTATCTCCTTTAGTCTATCTTCTACTTATCTGTCAAAGATGATCTTATAGTACAAGCATAATCATGTCACCCATCTCCACCCTTATTTAGTAAATTCCCTACTATCTCTAAAATAAAATGTAAATTCCTTTTTTTTGACATTTAAAGCTCCTAACAAGTTTCCTCCTGTCCTCATTTTATTTTCTTCACAGTCTTGAGCAATAGAGTAGTCTCACACTTTCATTCCATGTCCCCTTATTTGGGCAGAGCTCCAAACCAACCCATTTTCAAGTTTACATCCTTTCCTGAATACTTGTGACTTTATTTTATTGTTTCTTGATGTTTCATGAAGTCTTTAGTTTTTCACTTCACCAATTCTAAATTTTGTGAATTTTTTTTCTTCAGTGAAACTTTATACTTCTTTATTCAATTCTGATTTTTAAGGAATTTTTGTACCTTTTTATTTCTATTTCATCAATTCTGCCATTTAAGGACTTCTTCCATTCACTAAATTTTCATGCTTCTTTTACCATTTGGCTAATTATGTTTTTAAGGTGCTATTTTCATTATTTTTCCAATATGTTGACTCTCTTTTCATAATATTCTTTCATCACTCTCATTTATTTAACTAATTTTCCCTCTACCTCTTATTTTACATTTTAAAATTCTCTTTGAGCTCTCCAGGAATTCTTGTTGACCTCATGTGCAATTAATTCATTATTTTTCTTTGTGGCTTTCCTTGTCCCTCTTTTAACATTAATGTCTTCTGAGTTTGTATCTTGATCCCTGTCTCCATAAAGGATTTTTATCATCAGGTTATTTTTTTCTTGTTGTTTATTTCCCCAGCTTATTTCTTGACTTCTAAATTTATATTAAAATTGGATTCTCCTTTCAAGACAGAGGTACTTTCCCAAACTTCACATTGTTTGTGCTGCTGTTTCCAGAGCTTGTTCTAGGGGGTCGAAAGTTTTCCTTCTTTTTAAGATAATACAATTCAATGAGAGGTGAGGTCACTGCTTTCCTGGTCTTGACTCAGGAAGAGACTTTGCTCCCTTGGAGTCACCAGTGCCAGTGCTTCTCTTGACCTTGGAACTGTGACCATGTTCCCTGTTCTTTTGCAGCCCACAAGCACGATTGCTCCATTCTGCCCTGAAACTGAGACCAGGGCCCCTGCTCCCTTTTGGGTGGCCAGAAGCATTCTTCTCTCCCCTGGATCTGTGATCATAACCAATAAATCCTTAGTCACAAGTGCTGTCACTCTTCTTTGCTTTGAAACTATGAGCAATGCACTAGGGATCTTCACCAGGACAGGCCAAGGCCCCCTTGTAATCTGTGTCCCTTTGTTCCCCCTTACTTTCTGTAGACTAAGAGCTCCTAATATGTTGTTGCCGTTGTTCACCTCCAAGGCTACAATATGCTGCTCTACAAAGTGACCATCATCTGGGTGTCACAGATTTCTCAGTGACATCCTGTTGGTGAGTTAGGGGGATTTCTATCCTAAGCATATGAAGATTTTTTGAGAGAATAGGCACATGAGAACAATTTCTAACAAAGGCCAAGAGCGCAGAAGAAGAGGTACTGTGGAGTGCTTAGAACTTGATCAGGCATCAGAGGTGCTAAGGTCATCAACTACATCCAGAGCCATCATTGTTATTTTGACATTTGTCTTGCCACTGTACTTTGATGACTCAGGAAAAGAGAGTAAGACTGAAATTCTGTGCAATTCTGTCTCACTTAAATCCAGTTCACATACAAGTCAAGAAATAACCCCATTATGTCATTGGTTCTCTTTGAAAACTTAGGACAAGTAGCAAAACAAAAACAACAAAAAGTTGTCTTAGACTGGGAAAATGTCTGATAATGACCTTTTACAAATGAATTATTCTCCCTTACTTTAGTTTATGACCACTGCTATCAGTGCCTCTTCCAAATTTTTTTCTTCTTTCCTCATGCTTCATAGCTTCCTGTAATCCTCTCTGAACAAAAAGACTCACTTTCTATTTATTACTAGAGACCTACCTTTGAATTTTCTTTTCTCCTTTCTTACCTCAAAACTCCTCTTCATCTTCACCCTCCTTACTTTATTACTGCTGAGAAGGAAGCCTTCTTCTTTACTACATTTTCCCCTTTATAGCCATAGGATTAGCAAAATGTCTTTCACCTAGTGAATACCTAATATATTTATTTGAGGTGCAATCCAAAGCATTCCAATCCTAGGGAAATTCTAGATGAAGGTTTTAGTGTTATCACAAACGAAATTTCACTTATTTCACGTAGTATTTCACTTAGGGTAGAATATTCTTAGCAGAAAACTAGGATGTTTTTCTCCTTTAAGCTGTCCCTCGCCTATTTGTTTTTAAACAGCTTTCTGTGGTTCTGCATCATCAACTCTGGTAGCTCAGGATTAATTCTCACAATTACCACTAGCAAAAAGAGTGGGTGTAATAAACTGAAATGACTAAAAGTGCTGTAAGTAATAACTGAAAAGAACAGACGAGAATTTGAATCAGTAAGTCAAATTCCCTGTGAACTTCATATTTAAGAATTGACTGTAGGTAATTACATTGAGGTAACCTGCTCTGGAAAAAAAAATGCATCCAATGGTTCATTTGGTTCCAGCTGGTGAAAGATAATAAATTCTCTGATGCCTACATTAAGAGATGTGATTTCCAAAACTTTGTATATCAAGAATGCACACTTCATGGCACTTGTAGAATGTTCTGTCAAAATTCAAAGTCCTAAAAAACAAAATTCAGAAAGGATGAAGTGGAAAAACACAAAACCACTTCACTCAATGTCAGAGATTTTGTTTAGTACTTATATTAGTTTTTTAGGGAGGTATATCAATTGTTTTAGGTTAGTTTGGAACCAGTGATAATACTTTAGATCAGACCTTTTCATTTCATGAGGGAAAGGAGAGGAAGGAAAAATTGTGAATTGCTCAAATTACATGAAGCACCATCTGGTGCTTCTTCACAAAGAAAATAGGTAGAAAAATATGTGCAATATTTCCCATTTCCTTAGCCTCTTGAGATAAAGGATCTTATAATCAAGAGATTCAAGTATATGAAAAGAGTGGATGAAACCAGGTTTTTTACAATCTGCACTTATTTTAGCATTCCTAGAAAGACCCAGGAAACTGAAATTAATTGAATATGAATAAATTTTTTATAAAGAAGGTACTTGATCATTCTTTAAACTGTTTTCTCAATGGAAAAAAAAAGAGTTTTCAATGATTTGGAGGACCCTGGCATATCGACTTTGCTTTTTCTTAGTTTCCAAAGCTTTTTTGATAAGGGACTAGATCTCAGGAATTTTTCCAAACCCTAATTCTCCCTCCAGTGCTTTCTATTGTTGTTTCTTTTAAAAAAAGATAGGTCAGAGACAATATAGTGTAATGGAAAGAGAGCTAACCTCTAGACCAGAAAAGTCTGAATAGAAGTCCTGCCTCTGATACTTATTGGCTTAGTTACACTGGACAGTATTTATCTAGAGGTGATAAACTGATAGAAGATTAACCCTGGAGTCAGAAAGCCCTGGGTTCCCATCCAGTTTCAGTGATCTGGACAAGTATTTGACTTCTATCTGGTTCAGTTACCTCAGCTATAAAATGGGAATAATAACATTTACTTAAGGATTAAAATGATAATATTTATAAAGCACTGAATTAAGCATATTCATTGGAACATAGTAGGCTCTATTCCTTAATTTCTTCTTTTCCTTCCTAACCTCTAATTAATCCAGAGAACTCTCTAAATCACAAGCCTAGAGTCAATTCCCAAGAAAGTCATACAGTGACAATTATATTAGGAGAAAAGACTTGAAGGACATAATTATAGAAATAAACAATATTTTAAAAAGATTTGCCAAGCACATAGGGAGAAGTAAACAGTACATTTGCTTCATTGGTATTCACAAAATGACAAGAGATGTCAATCATCTTCTCTAATACAATGTGGAATACACATGTACACCAGAGTCTGAACCCTTGATCAAGGAGTCCAAGTCCACATAGTAGAGAAACCTGAGCAGACAGATCCTTTGATTTCAGTCCATGGTTCCCCCTTCCCCATTTCTGTTGAAGGTCCAATAATCTAACCATAAAGATTTGTAACTTCAGAGCGAAGTTTTACTATTATTTCCCCCCGACTCCTTCCATTCAAATTATTACCAAGTTTTATTGACTTTCTCCTTTTCTTACTCTACACTTTCTCATCAGTTTCTACTAATTCAACTATTATTTCTATTTAAGTGACCATTTTTCTTGTTTACAGTGTACTTATTAAAATATTTATTATAAAAATATTAAAATGATACTATGGTCAATTTTTTTTCTTTTTGTGATAATAGAGAAGCAGAAAAGAAAGGTGAAGGAAAAAAAAAAGCTTTCTTCTAAGCTCAATGTCTCCCATTAAGCCTTAGAGATTGAATTCTCCATACCCCTTGGAGCGATAGCTCTAGCCCCATGTAATGATGATGAGCAAGAGGCTGGAGAAGAAACTTTTGAGGAAAGTGTTGCAGCCATAGACTAAAGGCATGTAGAGAGTGTGTCTCTGTGTGTATATATATTTGTAAATGTGAGTGAGTTTCAGAATACTTGAGCTCCTTAGACTCAGAGGTCAGTGGAAAATATGAGTTTAGTCCAGTACCCAAGGACATAATTTCCTACTTATTCCTCTTTTGCTCTCAGAAATCTCAGACCCCTACAAGATATGAAACTGTGGGGAAAATCAAAAGCAATAAGGGCCTTTACTGATTCTATATTCAATAATCCCAGGACCCCAGATAGAGCAGGTACAAAACCAAAAGTCATTTACTATGGTATAGAGGGCATATTCTACCTCTCAATGACTCAAAGTCAATATTTGTTGAAGGTAGAATCTATTTCTCATCTTTTCTCTCCCCTGCTCTCCTCTTTTCTACTCTACATTGTAAAGGTTATATCCTTTATTGTTATACTAAATCACTGTACCTTCTGCTGCCACTATTTTATTGCTAGCAAAGTCTAGAAATGTATTCTAGATCTCTCAATCCCCCCCCTTCTTTTCATCTCTTTGCACTAAGTTAAACCTAATTTACCCCAAAACAAATTGCATTCCTGACTACTTCTATGGTCCTGGACAGGTTTTCTTTCCTACTCTCTGAAGTATGTCATCAAGAAGAAAATTAGACCTTGTCCCGCAATACCATTCCCACTTTTCAACCAATACTCTCTTCCTTTGACCATAACTTTATCCATCTTTGTCCAACTCTTTTTAATACTTCTCTATATATTTCTACTTCTATGATCACTCTCAGATGCAACACCTTCTCTATTCACAAAGCTTAGTTCCTGGTCTTGTAATTTTTTTTTTAGTTTTTTTTGCAAGGCAGTGGGGTGAAGTGGCTTGCCCAAGGCCACACAGCTAGGTAATTATTAAGTGTCTGAGGCCGGATTTGAAGTCAGCTACTCCTGACCCAAGGGCCAGTGCTCTATCTACTGCACCATCTAGCTGCCCCCTGGTCTTGTAATCTTGTAGTAATGTTTTCCCTGACTCAAGTCTTTGCATATTACAATTAATCCTCCACAAAAGTGTCAATGACTCTTCTTAATTATGGAGTAGATCGTGACAATAACCTATTCAAAAAATTCAATTGGCTCCCTATTGCCTGGAAGACAACATGCTAACTTTCTCTTTAACTTTTAAAACTTTTCATAACTTATCCCTAATAGAACTTCAGTCTCCATATTCCTTCTCCCACATCCTGCGATCTAGTCTAACTGGCCTTCTTTTGGTCACTCACCACATTATGCTTCATATATCTGTGATTTTACACTGGCTGTTGATCATTTTAGAATACCTATAATCCTCAGTTTCACCTTAGAGAATTCTACTTTATTCAAGATGTAGCTAAAACATACCTTTCTCGATCTTCCCAGCTAATTTGGAGATGTGTTTGGAATTTATTTTGGATTTATTCTGTACATATTTGTTCTCTCTTTGTTTACATAAGAAGAGATTGTCTATTTTGATAGAATGAAAACTACTTCAGAAAAAAAGTACTTCATTTTTTGAATATTTATCCTCAGTCCTAAGCTTAAGTGACTAGAATAAAATAAGAACTTAACCAAAATAAGAATTTAACTTTTTGATTGATTGAAGATTCACAAAGATGATTCACTAAATCATCATCACCCATATCTGTTCTAGCTTTACTAACCAGAATTCCATAATTCTTTTCTCTAAAAATAACCTCTTATCTTTTCCCTACATTTTCACTGATTTTAAACAAATTCTTTATCCTTACTATGACCTCTAGGCTCTCTACCCCTCACTTTTCTCAATCATCACAATTTTGATCTTTCATTATTGAGAGACCTCAGTGTTAACTATACTAAATGTTCTTGAATCCCTTGCTCTTTTGCCACATCACTATTTATGTCTTAAATTCTAATCATACATTATTTCAGGGCTAAAGAGTACTGACTAAATTCATGACAAATTTATTTTATCTATCTCAATGCAGCCCTCACTGATGCTCTTCCAAACTTCTTTTCTTCTCATATCTAAACTTCTCTTTCCTTGGTTCTATCTTCTTGAGCAGCTATGTGGTCTAGTGGTTTGATAGCGGATAATGGAGACAGGAACCCTAACCCAATTACAACCTCTCTTCTTATCCACTGAGTCCTTCTCTACTATCACTTCTCCATCCTTAAAACAGAACAGAATAAGAATATATGTGTGTGTTTATTTCCATTTTGAGATCTCACTTTGTTAATTAATTAATTAATATGGCTGCAATTACCAAAGTTATATATGTTAATTCTAAATCTATCAATTCCTCCTTCAAGTTTTCCTGGACTTCATTCTTGTCCCAAAGGACACCTCCACCTAAGATGTCTCTGACTCAACAGGTCAAAAACAGCTCATTCAATATTATCTAAAACCTATTTTTATAATCATATATTTTTGTAATCTTTGAGTCATTTATGATTTCCCCTCTAACCTCAATCCTAATTTTTAATCATTTACCTAGTCTTGTTGATTTTACCTCCAGGACATATTTCACATCTGTTCCTTTGCTTCCACCCACACAGATTCTAATCTAAATTAAGTTTAGATCTCCTCTTTCCTTGAGTATTTTGCTCATATTTCCTCAAATTCTAGTCCCTTTCTTTTCCAGTCCATCTTCTAAACCACTGTTAAACTGATAATCTTAAAAAACAGATTTGACTAACTCCATTAACCTCTACCCCTCTACCAATATATTTGTGGGTTCTAATCTAATAAAGATAAAAAAATAAAATTCTCAGACAAAACCTTGTAACTCTAAAATTTACCTTCCACATTTCTACATACCTTTTCAGTTTTACTTCTCTTCATATACTTTTTTTTTAACTTCAGATAGTTTGTTAAACATCCTTGATATTTTTTCTCCCATTTCCAAATCTTTGTGCAAATGCTCCCCCCTTATTTGCAATATACTCCCTTTTCAACTCCACCTCTTAAAATCCTTAGTTTGCTTCAATTAAGACATACATGAAGTTCCAGCTCCTTGTTTGAAGTCTTTTAATGATTCCTTCCAGGTTCAAGCTTTCTGTACCCCCCCACCTTACTCCATCTGAAATTATTTTGTATTATTTTATATTTCATATTTATAGTTCTTTATATGTGTCCCCTTTCTCTTCCTCTTCTTGAAGCTCAAGTATTATTTTTGTTTTTAATATTTCCAGCATCATGCAAAAAGTACATGAATGATAAATGATTAATAAAATTGACTATTCATCTACTAATTATTAAAAAGGAGAATAAAATTATAAAGCGTAGGAAATACCCACCCTAAACTGAAATGAAGTGTTTGTGTATGCATAAATTTACAAGTATGTGTTTGAGAGAGACAGAGACAAAGACAGAGAGACAAAGACGGATAGCAACAGAGACAGAGAAAAAGATGGTAGACAGGAAGGGAGAAGGAAGAAGGGAGACATTCATGGAGTGGGGAGAATAAAACATGAAGTTTAATTTTTGTTTTGTTTTGGTTTTTTTGCAAACAATGGGTTAAGTGACTTTCCCAAGGTCACAAAGCTAGGTAATTATTATGTGTCTCAGGTTAGATTTGAACTCAGGTCCTCCTGACTCCAGAGTCAGTGCTCTATCCACTGCACCACCTAGCCACCCCAATGAAGTTTGATTTTTAAAAGTAGACTTTTAAAATAATATAATTAGGTAGTAAGAGTTCTACTCTATATTTCAAAGAGCTTGATTGTGGGACAAGAAAACGAAAAATGAAAGACCTTCTAATCAAGAAGTAGACAGATGATTTCTTGAAGGAAAAAAAGATAGAAATAAGCTTTTTTGGTTTATTACTGAGTATGAAAGCTGCAGCTTTCTTTAAAGAACTATGGAAAGTTTTGGGACTTTAACATCTGAAGGTGGAAGTAAGAGAAGTTTTACAATCTTATGCCCAATGGAGTTTCACCTAATAGAGTTAATGCTTCCAGGAGAGCAATATTTAGCAGATAGTATTCATTTAGCAAAGATAATGCATCTATCACAGACAATATGGTTGATGGAGATGAGAATAGAGAGGTCCCAATAGATAAAGAATTATGTTATCACCAGAAGACAATAGCAGACCAGTAGAGACAAGTAGCAAGTTTCTTTTTCATGAGTGTAATTGGGACACAAACATTCCTTCCATGTGGGTTCTTAACGCACATGTTCTGATTATAAACTATCTCTAAGTGTGTGCCCTCATACATGTCTATCTTGGTCACATGTGTTCTCTCCATTTATCCCTCTTAATACATGTTCTCTACTTGGGTCTATTTTATCTAGCAATGATGCATATATTTGTAAGAAAGTAAGCTTCATGGGGAATATTTATATATTTATATCTAGACATAGATATAGATATATATGTATATATACATATACATATATATATAGTTTTCCTTTTTTTCTCTATTTCATTAAATGATTTTGTTTTAAACTCTGTCCACTGGCTGACTAATTATCATGGGAGGTCATAGATATGGTTTTGACTGAATACAAACTCACTTTAAACCTTGTCTGGCAGACCTAGTCTTAGAATGTGCGGGGATGAGAGTGCAAGTTCTACCACCATATGAACCCAGGGACGTATGTGATTTATGTTTAAGTGATTTATGTTTATTCAAAAATTGCTAAATTTAAGTTCTAATTGAGGATATGGTATAGAGTTTCATTATCATGTACCTCTCTTCAGATTTCTAGCATGTTTTTTACACAAAGTTGGCATTTAAATTAGTAGATGGATGGATGGAAAATAAGAAGTCAAAATTAGGATTAAATGCATAGGAAAATATAAATCTTTCTTGTTAGAAAGGTATATGGGCTCTTGAAATGAGCTTGGACTCAAAATTAATCTTGTCTTCTTAAAATATAAGAGCGGCTTTTTATTACAACTAAATATTATTTCTGCTATTTTTGTCTGAAAGGACATGAAAGGACTCAGTCATGAAAATACAATTTATTGCCAAAGAAAATATGAACAAGAATGAGGTCTATAACTTAAACAAAGCATGAAGGCACCTTTAATCTGAAGGCAGGTTTTAAAAATGAGTTTTCATTCATGTGCATTATAAAGGCACCTTTAAAGGAATTTAAAAAAAAAAAAACGTGTTTTCATTGAGAATTTCATTCACTTACTTCACAATGCTATAAGGTAGTGTTTGTCATTGTGTCCGTTTGTAGATGAGGATGAAAGAGTTATCAAAAGTCTTGCCCTTGATTACACAAGGAAGTAGCCAGTTCAGATTGATCTTCAAATCTCATCCCTCTGAGTCCATTTCCTCCATTAGAATATACTACCTTGAAAAAATGACTTGAAGGAACAATCATTCAACAAGCCTTTATTAAACCATATGCCAGTCCCTGTGCTAGGATTTGGATTGACAAAGATATAAATGAAAGCCTTTGCTCCCTCCTACTACTTTCTGCTCTACAGAAGGGAGAGGGAGTCAAGTTTCTCTGTTCCCTCTCCCTGCCTCTCCCTGTCTCTCCCTCTCTCCTATCTATCTGCTCCCTCATCCTTCGTGTGTGTGTGTGTGTGTGTGTGTGTGTGTGTGTGTGTGTGTGTTTGTATGGGGGGAGATGCCAGGATAGGATTTCTGATCTTGTTGCCAGTGGCTTTACCCAGCATATGATATTTTGGAGCAAGGAATGATGAAACATTTGATTATGTAATAAGGATTACCTGAATTAGCTGAAATTGCCTCCCGGGATCAGTTTGGAGAGTTGGGACTAGATAGTCAGTACTAATAGAAAGGATAAAACTAGGTCTATAATTTTTTTTCACTTAATTCAGGGCTTGAAGTTTTCTTTTCCAGCTTTCTTCTTTGTAAGAGAACTTTATTGCCTTTTTCTATTTTGAAAACATTCAAATTTTTTTGTAGCCATTATCATCTTTTTAAAATATGCATAAAAATCTTTATGTCCTTTATTTTCATTAAATGAGTTATATAGCAAATGTGTACTTCTTCTCTCTCCTGGTTGATCTAAGAAGGACTGGACTCTTTCATGACATGTTTGCAAAGACGAGGATCTTCACTTAGAAAGTGTTGTTCTACCATTGTATATACTAGAGGAAAATTACTGAGGAATAAAGTGTGGTAAATTTGGAATAACATTCACATTAGTCAGAAAAAAAAACTGAATACAAAAATATTTTTTTTGCTTGGCCATATAGGACATATAACTTGACTAGTGAGTCAACTGTATTAGTCCATCAATGTGTCTACCTTAGGCTCTGCAAATGACTAGGTTTTGAGACCAGAATTAGATGAGATTGTCCCAGACTTTACTGGAGAAATAAGATGGAGCTACAAAATAGCTGCAAATCAAGAGGTATCACAAACTTGGAAGAATTAAATAGCAACACAAAGGGTATTGAAAAGCTGTACAGAGCAGGTTGCAGCATATTATCAAACAATTCACAAGTCTCAGAATCTCACAGTTGGACATACTGTCTGCTTTCCTGATACATTTCAGCCTTAGTCTGAAACAGATGAACTTCATTAAGTGGACAGAGCTTATGATAAACATACTCTGGCTACCAAATATGCCACTCCCTGGTACATTAGTTATATCATTAGATTGAAATCCTGTAGTTTTGCATCTGGTCTAATCTCATTAAAAGATCTTGATATGCTCATTTTGTTCTAGCCTTACTTCCTGAATATACCTAATTTTGTCCCTGAGGGGATTAAAAGCCCTCCACACTCAATTCTACACACTATAAATTTTAAAGTCCTCCAGTTTCTTAAAGGAAATATTGCACTTTAGTTAAAAAAAAATATTAGAAGCATGGCTAGTAGGGCAGTTTTTTGATGAAGAAATCAAAACAATTTAAAGTCAAAAATTTTCTGATTCATTAATGATTAGAGAAATGCAAATTAAAACAATCTGGAGATAATACATTGCTTGAAAGGATTGTAGGGGAAAGCTACAAATGCTGGAGGGGAAATGGAACACTGGATAATGGGACATTGGAATTGTGAACTGATCCAACCATTTTGGAGAATAATCTGGAATTATGCTCAGTGAATTATTAAACTGCCTATACCCTTTGACCCAACAATTCCACTTATGTCTATTTCCAAATATGATTAAGAGAAAAGGAAAAGTGGTGGCTAGGTGGTACAGTGGATAGAGCACCAGCCCTGGAATCAGGAGTACCTGAGTTCAAATCTGACCTCAGACACTTAATAATTACCTAACCGTATGGCCTTGGGCAAGCCACTTAACCCTATTTGCCTTGCAAAAAAAAAATGAAAGAAGAAAGAAAGAAAGAAAGAAAGAAAGAAAGAAAGAAAGAAAGAAAGAAAGAAAGAAAGAAAGAAAGAAAGAAAGGAAGGAAGGAAGGAAGGAAGGAAGGAAGGAAGGAAGGAAGGAAGGAAGGAAGGAAAGAAAGAAAGAAAGAAAGAAAGAAAGAAAGAAAGAAAGAAAGAAAGAAAGAAAGAAAGAAAGAGGAAAAAAGAAGAGAAAAGAAAAACAATATGTTCTAAATGTTTATAGCCATTCTCTTTGTGGCAGCAAAGAACTAGAAATTATAGAATTGCCCATCAACTGAGGGATGACTGAAAAAGTTGTGGCATATGATTGTGTTAGAATACAATGGTCGTATAATAAATGATAAGCCCATTTATCTTAGAAAATAAGTATAGAATTATACAAAATAATGAAAAAATGAAATGAGCAGATCCAAGAGAATGCTGTATACAGTAAAAGAAATATTATTTTAGGACAACTTTGAACGAATAAGACATTTTGACCATTAAAAAATATTCAAATTGGGGGTAGCTAGGTGGCACAGTGCATAGAGCACCGGCCCTGGAGTCAGGAGGACCTGAGTTCAAATCCAACCTCAGACACTTAATAATTACCTAGCTGTGTGGCCTTAGGCAAGCCACTTAACCCCATTTGCCTTGCAAAAAAGCTTTAAAAAATATCCAAATTAACTACAAAGGATATATTTGTATGTCTAACTGCATCCAGAGAGAGAATTCTAATTAGAAGTATATATTTAGGATGATTTTACATATGTGTATATGTAAAGATACACATCTCTAGGGTAGGAAGGAGGGAAGAAAAAAAAAGAAATATGCATGTTAACTTTATATTTAAAAGGAATAACAAGTTGTACATAACAGATTTTCAATTTCATGATCAATCATCTCTTTTAGTTGTACTGTTAAGAAAATTCTTGTTTTATCCTCTAAATTAAAAAAATTTAAAAAAAACATGACTGGACAATTGTTCTTTTGAAAAATAATATTTAGACTCCTTGGTGAACTTAAAACTTAATATGTATCGACATTGTGAGTAGGACAGTTAGCGAAAGCAATGCAGCATTACACTGCATCAAGACAGGTGAATGGGCTATAATATACTCTTTTAATCCCTGGTTATAACAAATCGAGTTCAATGCTAGGTATTGCATTGTTGGAAGGATATTGGTAAATCAGAGAAGATGAAGGAGTAATGAGAATAGAGACTAGATTAGAATCTGTGCCACATGGAGACCAATTGAAAGAACTAATGATATTTTAGGCTAAAGAAGAGGACACATAATTGTCTTTAACTTGTCTTTACAAATTAAATTTCTTGTGGAAGAGAGATTAAATTTTTCACTTGGTAATGTTATCACCCCCAGAGGATTAAGTGATCATCTGTATGATGCAACTGTTCAAATCAACTTCCTTCTAACCTCTCTACTGTCCTGTTGTCTCCTATCTCCAATTGTCTAATGGACATCTCTAACTGAATGGTCTATAGATATGTTAATCTCAATATGTTCAAAGTTTAACTCATTATCTTTCCCCTGAAACTCTCCCTTCTTTTTAACTTCCCACCATCCTTTCAGTGACTTGGGATCAAAATCTAGGTATCATCTCAATGCCTCATTCTCTCTAACCTCCCCATATTCAAATTCTGTCACTTTTACCTTTCTTTTATATTTCACCTTAATAGCATTCCCATATAGATCCCCTTCCTTCTTTTGACATTGCCATATTCTGATTCAATCCCTCATCACTTCATGCCAAAACTACATCACAACTTGCTGATTCCTCTCCTATTCGTAAGTCTCTCCTGACTCCTACCTATCCTTCACTCAGCTGCCAAATCAATTTTCAAAAGTGCAAAGAAGATCATGTTATGCCCCCTACTCATTAAACTGCAGGGGTTCCCAACTATCTCCAGGATCAAATGTAACATTCTCTGTTTGGTACAACTCTGCTTACACCTTAAACCTTTCTCTCCCATACCATATCTTCTATAATTCAATAATACAGGCGTCTTGATTTTTTTTTTCACACACAACAATCCTATCTTCAAATTCCCAGCTTTTTCACTGGCTATTCTCCTTCATTGGACCATTTTCCTTCCTCATCTCTGGCTTCTGACTTCACTTGATTTTATCAAAATTGAGGTAAAATTCGACCTTAGGCAGGAAGTCCTTCCTAATCCTCCTTAATCTGAGTGCCTTCCTCCTGTTAATTATTTTCCATTTATTTTATATAAAGCTTATTTGAACATCATGGTTTGTATATTTTCTCCTCATTAGACTGTAAACTCTGGGATTAGATAAAGGGATTGTGCTTTACCTCTTTTTGTATTTGAAGCATTCAGCAAATTGGTATAAAGCACGGACATAAAGTAAGTACTAACTATATATTTAATGAGTGATTTAATTAATTGATTGGTTCATAACAAATTGTTAAACAAATGACTTTGAACTATTATAAAAAACAATATCTCAAGGTTATTGTGTGAATAAAATAAGATAATTATTAAGTGATATGCAAACTTTAATTTACTATATAAATGCTTAATATCATTATCATAAGTGCCCATTATTTTATTAATGTTATCAATTATTATTCATAGAAATCAAAGGAAAAACTTTCCAAGAATGCAGTCATCCAAAAGTAGAACTGGCTGTATACAAAGTTGGTTCCCTCTCATAAGGTTTTTTAAAAGACTGTATAATCTCTTATCATCCATAATGTAGAGAGGATTTTTGTTCAGGTAAGATCTGAAAAATCTCTTAGGTTTTTTAATAACTCTCAGATTTTCTCATTCTGATATAATGATGGCCCAAGATAATTTATTTCATCTCAACTTACAAAGAGGAATCACTGTTAGATAAATAGTTACTAAAATTCAAAAATCTTTATATAGAACGTCATTTGGATAAGAATGGTATCATAGAATTTAGAACTCGAAGAAATCTGAAAAGTCATCTAATACACACACACACACACACACACACACATATATACATATATACCAAAAAGTAAATTGACTGTCCAAGTTCACACAAGTTGCATGTGGCTGAGTGGGAATTCAACTTGAGATCAATTGACTTCACATCTGGTATTTTTCCTAACTCTACCACAATTTCTCTACATGAAGTCAAATTTATAACCTTACCTTTGAATAAAGCTGTCTAAAAGAATTAACCAGTAATAGCTATTATATTTGAGGTCCTACCATGAGTAAGAAAGAAACATAAAATGTTTGTTGTATGTCAGACAGGTATGCCCAAGCAATTAATTACATATCACAATAGTTCAATAGCTTAGAGATTTCAATGACCAAAATATAGAGGTGTTCACATTGGAGCAAATTTTTAAATAATTGCCTTATCTACCTGAATATCCGTAGGAAGATAATTATAAAGTTCAAATTCTTGGAATTTGCCCTAGAAAAATTGTATTATTCAGGGGCGACTAGGTGGCGCAGTGGATAAAGCACTGGCCCTGGAGTCAGGAGTACCTGGGTTCAAATCTGACCTCAGACACTTAATTACCTAGCTGTATGGCTTGGGCAAGCCACTTAACCTCATTTGCCTTACAAAAACATAAAAAAAAGTATTATTCTTAGCTCAAAGAACAAATTTGTTTGATGACTAAGACAAAAATAATCAAAAATGAAAATCATTTGTTTAATTAAATGTAAGAAAATATTTTAGCACTGTCCATTTCTTCATTATTTGAAATGTATTTCAAAATAAAATGAAATGCTGGCACATATTCAGAGACATTTAGTCCACGGATAGCCAACTTTTTATTTCTTCTGAGTCACATCACCCCAAAACTTGGTAAGGGGCATATATATGATGTAATATTTATTTATGACTTTAATGTAACCCATAATGCCAATGAATATAATAAGAAAATGTAATAAGGTGATAATAAGTATCATAAAATTTAACAAAGTATAATAGTAAAAATTAATGTGTAAAATAATCAAACATTTACTTTTTAATAAAAAAGGAACTTTTTTATGTAAACAGCCTACTTTTTTGATACCAATGCACCTATAGATATCTGGCTTGAAAGAAGCTGAATATACCCAATTGAAATTTTAATTATCTTTTTACTTTTTGTATGCTTCACATTGAGTAAAAATTGCTCACAAATATATGTACTCCCCAAAGGAGATATCACGAACATGGAAGGTTTGTGAAATTCTGGATATTTTTCTTTAGGAAGGCACAATTTATCAAAGTCCAATAGACACTTTAATAATTTTATCTTTAATTTGCATATATGATTGCAACTCTATACCTTCTATCTGAAAACTTTCGGGTGACATATTGAAGTCAATTGAGAGGGAGTAGCAAATATATTGAAATATTGTTGATGTTTTCTAAAATCTTGAAATATATTCTCAAGGACCTGTGACAAATTAGCAATTAATGCTGGATACAGTAAAATTTTTGTTGCAATTATAATGAGTCCTATAACATTTTAAAATAAAGATCCTAATTCTCATATGCATATATTTCATAAAAACAAAACAAAACTAGGAGTTTGTGAGATCTCAAAATATTAGTTACATGAAAAAGTCAAACCGAGTGAATTAAGGGTCAAACTCATCTGTGATGTTGCAACTTTGGTGCATATACTCACCCATTCCCTCATTTTCTGGTTATAAGACATGGGCCATATGAACAGACTTTAGGGGAGCAATGTGGTCAATAGTTTGTGGATTAGACACACCTGATTAGAACCTTCTTCAGTTTGAATTCCTCAGTGAACTCCTTCAGGAACCAACTCAAAGCTGCCTTTTCCATGTTAATAAATATTATGTTACTTTACACTCTTTATAAGTCAGATGAAATTAGTGTTCTCAGTCATTATAGTCTATCTTCTTTTCCCCTTCACCTTATCCTCTTAGAATTCTAAGGGTTTTTCCACTACTCAGTTTTAGTGGCCTTATATATGAAGCCTTTCCTTATACCACTTAGTGCTAGTGCCTTCACTGAAAAATTAATTTGTATTTATTATGTATATACAAACATTCAAACACATGCATTCATACATGTAATATTCATTCATAGAAGGAACATTTTCTAAGAGGAGGAGTTATCTCATTTTTGTCTTTGTCCAGAGCTGGCGTAGTGGTTGGGTCTTATTATACATTTATTGAAGGTTTGTCTGTGGATTAATAGAATCATCTATCAGTCATGCACATGGAACTATTAGGGGATTTTTGCATTTTATCATTGTGTTCTCAAAAATATGCTAATATGAAAAATGCACATAGGCAGTCAAGACCTAATAAAAATTATTATTTAAAAACAAACATAGGAATGTTAAAACTCTGAATATTTGTAGTAGTGACCCTTAGACTGAGCAAATACCCTTAGTAAAGGGGTATTTATTCATGTTTTGTTATGAAATGGGATATATAAAAATATACTTGCATGAAGAAATTGTGAGCTAAATGAATAATGTTGATTGGAGGTTAGGCTAAAGCTTTGAAACTTGGTGGTTTTGAAGTGTGAAGTACAGAATAAGAACAAGAACTGATGTAAATAGACAGACTGAGATGTTTTCTCTTTATGCACAAGGGTACAAATGGGATATAAGGTGCAAGAAATTTTATGGGACAACTGCAAATACTTCTGAAGACCTAAGTAATTTGCTACTTGTAAAACTGCTTGCAAGATTATTTGGTCAGCAAATTATCATTGCAATTATTATTAATTTTTGCTTTGTATACTTGTTTTAACATCTCTCCTAGAGGACATAATTACTTGAAAAGACTACCTAAGGGATCTAAATTTAATGGCCAGGATTTTAAGGTGAAATAGTAGAAGAAATTCATTTTACAAATACATTTATGATATTTATTGTTTAGAGACTTCAAGTTAGAAAATGAAGCAGACCAATTAAAGCTTTTTTATTAAAAATCAGGAAAATTGAGGTAAAATATATGGCCAATGGAGGCAATAATTTTGCCACAGAAAAATTCATTCATTTATAGACACATAAGGATTATACCTAGGCACAATTCTCTAGAAGCCAAGAATTCTCTCGATTAGATGAGGGCATTTGGGGCAAATTATAGTCCATAAATGATTTAATAAGTGGAAGATGAATTAAATAATCATTTGACCTCAAAATATTTCTTGATTTGGAAGTACAGTTAAGGAGAAGGATCAAGCATACTCAGTAGGAAAATAAATAGTAAAGAACACTCAGAGGGACATGTTACTAAGGCCCCTGAGTGCCATTAGAGCTATGATACACTCCATATGAGTGAATAGTTGGACAACTTTTCCCTTAAAAACCATTTATGTACAAAGTACATCCTACAGTCAAAGGGCCATGCAGATGGCCCATTACAAAGCAGCATATGGACAACTCTAATGCTATTAAAAGTGATAACACCAACTGGCTAAATGAGGTAGGGAGTAGTGTGTTTATGTAGTTCTGATAAAGCAACTTAAGCCTTCAAATGTAACTCAAGGGACCAATACAAAAAAAGAAAAAAAGAACCATGGATGGAGCTAAAGAATATGCACAGGAAACTTTATGTTCACATAACAACCCCTTTCTTAGCAAGTTGGCACTTTTATACTGATTAGAAGTAGAAAGGCCAGCAAAGTATTAAAGGGAAAAAATGATGAAAGAGTGGCCACATAAGTCCTTTAAACTCTAAAATAGATGTTTATTGATTTCTTTTATTTTTACAGTTTCTTACTCTTTTCTTTTTCTTTCCCTCCCATAAAGTTATCTATATGATACATATTCAAGAAAAAAAAGTTGGAGAAAAACTAAAAAATATATTGAAAATTTCTGATAATTTATCTAGTGTTTCATGCTCAAGATACTCCAATTCTACAAAGACACAGAGGGTGATGTTTTCAGCTACATATCACAGATTCTGAAAATTCTTATTCTTTCTTCGGATTTTATCATGGTTTTATCTTGTTCTTTTTTATTTTATAGATTTGATTTTCCTCATTTTAAATAATCAAGTTGGTTAAAGTTTTATAAAGGGGCAACTGGGTGGCACAGTGAATAGAGTGTTGCTCCTGGAAGTTAGGAAGGTTCATCTTTCTGAAGCACTTCCTAGTTGTGAATCTCTGGGAAAGTTAGAACACTATTTGTCTTTCTTGTCCCATCTATAAAATGAGCTAGAGAAGAAAATGGTTAATCACTCTAATATCTTTGCCAAGAACACTCCAAATGGAGTCACAAGGAGTCAGATGTAACTGAAAAATTACCAAACAACAACAGAGATGTATGAATTCTGTTAACATTTAATTGAAAATTAGAGTAGAAATGAATAAATTGGAAATCTTCTTTAAAGATTAAAAAATTTGATTTCCTTGTGTAGCTCTCATATTGTGATTTTTTCTTTGTCTGAGATTTAAATACTTGCTATGAGCCAGCTTTTTTTGGATTTGTCTTATATATTTAAACATTTCACAAGGGCAACATGTTGAAAATTGTGTAATATCTTATCCTCAGCACAACTTTATGCTCACCTTTTAATAGATGAGAAAAGTCAGTCTTTGGCCTAACCATGATCATCTAGCTAGCATTGATCATTATCTCCTTTCAGAGACCCTGATCAGACCACTCCAGGATCCTGAAGTCAGAATACTCAGAATAGTGACATGACCTAATGGTATTAAAGATGAGGAATTAACATCTGTCACAGAACTGTAAGGACTATAATGGGACTTTTCCATCTTTGCAGAAGAAATCTTCCATATGTGTTGATTTCTCCATTACAATATGAGCTCCTTGAGAACAGGGGCTGTCTTGCTTTTATATTTGTGTTACCAGAATTGAGCATAATGCTTTACTTGTGTCAAGTAATTACATATGTATATATAATATGAATAAAAATAAAAATAAAAATAAACATAAATATCATTCATTCATTCAAGTCCAAAGATAAATTTGAACCCACATTTTCCAACACCTCACCCATCGTTCAACATACCACACTGTCTCTCATCTGAATAAAGGATGAATTTGGAGTATAGCTTTTCTTATGCCTTACTTTTCCTTAGGAATTCACCAAAACTACCTTTATTGTAGTCATTTTAAGATTTCAGAAGAGAAAATGTTTTAAGATCTGGTACAACTTTAACATTCTATGTGAGGGGAAAAATCAATCAACAATAATTTAATTTATTGTCCTATTCCTGACATTGTGTTAGGCATCTGAAATAAAAAGACAAAAATTTCTGATTTCAAAGAGTTTATAGTCTAAGTTATAAACTTAGAGAGATATAATACAACAGATAGGTAAATATAGGATCAATCAATGAATTCTTCAACAATATTTATTAAATACTTACTATGAGCCAGATATTATGCTGAATATTCCTCTCCTCAAAGAGTTTGTGCAACTTCATGAAGCAGGCATTATAAGTCTTATGTTCACCAAAAGCATTGACTATTATGTCCTCTTAGAGACCCTGATCAGATGATCCTAGGATCCTGAAGTCAAGAGTACTAAGAATAGTGACCTTACATAATTTACCAGTAGGTAAATAGGCAGAAAATAGGGAGCAGATGGAAGGTAATATTAAAGGGAAAGAAGCAATAGCTAGGTAGGTAAGGAGAAATCTCTTGTGGAGGAAAACATTTGAATTAAACCTTGAAGGAGATCAGGGGTTCTAGGAGGTAGAAATGAACAGGAAGAAGATTTCAGGAATGAGGAGCAGTCAGTGCAAATGCACTGAAATGAGAAATGGAAGGGTTTGTGTGAAAAACAGTAGGAAAGTCAATATGGTTGGATTAGAGAGTACATGGAGAAAAAATAATATTTAAGAAAACTGGAAAGGTAGCCTTCCTGATAGACTATCAAGAGCTTTAAATGCCAAACATAAGATTTGATCAATAATTGATTATAATTGCTCTTGAAATCCTAAACGTAATAGAGAGTGATGTGGAGATTGTGAAGTGGAGAGGGCATCATGGTCAGAGAAATGTTTCAAAAAATCATTTTTGCATTATTGTCAAGGATAAATTGGATTTGGAAGATACTTGAGACCAGAAGATGTGATTCTAGAGATCTATTGAAGGAAGTGGAACTTGAAATGAGTCTTTAATAAAGTTTAAGGATCCAAGAAACAGGGATGAAGGAGGTATCTCAGGCTTTAGGTAAGCTGATCTGAAGGCACAGAGGCATGAGATAGATTATCTTGTGCTGAGAGTAGTAAATAGATCAGTTTGACTAGAGCAGTGTATGTGGGAGAACTCTGTATAACTAGCTTGGAAAGGCAGGTTAGAGACAGATAAAAAAGAGTTTTATATGCCAAATGAGGTGAATTAGATATTTGGGAGGACTGGCATCTTTATTCTCAGGGTTTACCAATTTCTTCTCAGGATTATTCATCTACTTTTGGGGTCTACCTATCATGCAACTCTTACCTGTGACTCCAAGAAGTCACATCCCAATAAAGCCATCTTGGCAGACTGGCTAAACCAGGTTTAACTGATAGACTTCAAACCTGTCAGTGAGTTAGGGGGTGTGTCTCCCCCCAGAAGAATGAACAGATGAAAGCAATTTAATTTCACAGGTCATGATATCAGCTAAAGCAGACACTGTAGAGTGCTTAGAGCTAGATCAGATATTGAAATGTCATACCCAGGACTTCTTATATCAAGACAGGAGGGGGAGGTAAGGAAGGAACCCTACAAAATTTCCCTTCAAGACTATCTCAGAATTCATCTGGGAGCAGGGAAGCAGCTTAGCAGCATGGCAGATGGCAGAGAAGGTCTCTCTCGTTGGGGTGTGAGGGGAATAAGGTCCAAGAGCAACCGGGACACCTATCCTCACTACAGGGAGCCAGAAAAAAAGGCTCAGACCCTGGAGCAATCTGACAGTGAAGCCAGCTGCCCTGCAAATCCACACCCTGCTAAGCAAGTGAGTTGTCTACACAGCATAGCAAGGCTCCCACCTCACTGACTACAAGGTCATGACTATTGCTGATCAGTAGTGAAGCCCTCCTGGGACCCTTCCCCTGAGGCAGGAGAGAAATCTTGTTTCCATAAAAACCAAAAAATCAGGACCTTTGGGACAGATCGATGGTTAAATCCTATATCCTAAGGAGGTCAATAGAGAGGTCCTACCCCTATTACAAGCCAAAAGGGAAGTCAACATTCCAGACAAAACAAATCTGAAGCCAAGTAAAAAACCTGCAGTAAGACTCAAATGTGCCAAGACGAAAGCTTAACGAAGTGCTGGATCAAAACCCAATTCCCTATTAAGGGAGGAACCTTCACAAGGTCAAGGACTCTCACAATATCCAGACATCACTAGAAGTCCTGTTTCCTACCAAATCAGACCAAGGTGTTGAAATGGTGCTGAAGAAGACAGTGAAAAGGATGTCCTTGTGCAACACACCTTGTACAATAATGTACATAGCATACAAGTCATGTCATACTAGGAAAAGACATGGTCCTTTCTGAATATGAAAGACAGCTACTAACTAGCTACATCTCAGAAGGTACATGGATTTACAAAAAAATAAACAAGAAATTAGGACAGTTAATAATGAGAAAACAAAAATGATTAACAACTTTAGAAAAGGTGCAGGGTACAAAATAAACCTATACATAACATCATTTGCATTTCTACTAACAACAAAGCCCAGAAGCAAGGGATAGAAAGAGAAATTCCATTTAAAATATCCATAAATAATTTAAATCACTTAAGAATCTACTTGCCAAGAACTATATGAATACTACTCTAAAAGGATCTTTCACACAAATAAACACACAGCTCTACACAATTGGAAAAAATATCAATTGCTTGTGGGTAGGCCAAGTCAAAATAATTTTTAAAAATGACAATTCTTCTTAAATCAATTAATTCAGTGCCATACCAATCAAATTATCAAAAAGTATTTTGTAGAACTAGAAAAAATAGTAACAAAATCCATCTGGAAGAGTAAGAGTTCAAGGATATCAAGGGAATATATGAAAAACAAAATGTCAAAGAATATGGTGTAGCTGTATCAGATCTCAAATTGAATTATGAGGTGGTAATCATCAAAACAATCTGGGAAGGAGTGGCTAGGTGGCAATGGATAGAGCACCTTCCCTCAAGTCAGGAATACCTGAGTTAAAATCCAGCCTCAGACACTTAATAATCACATAGCTGTGTGGCCTTAGGCAAGTCACTTAACCCCATTTGCCTTGCAAAAAGCTAAAAAACAAACAAAAAATTCTGGGGGGCAGCTAGGTGGCAGCAGTGGATAGAGTACCAGCTTTGGAGTCAGGAGGACCTGAGTTCAAATCCAGCCTCAGAAACTTAACAATTACCTAGCTGTGTGACCTTCAGCAAGTCACTTAACCCCATTGCTTTGGAAAAACTAAAAACAAAACAAAACAAAACAAATCTGGTACTGGCTAAGAAATAGAGTAGTGGATCAGAGGAATATATTAGGTACAAATTACAAACAATCTTAATAATCTAGTATAAGGTAAATACAAATATTTAAGTTTTTGGATCATAATTCATTATTTGACAAAAATAATGGTAAACCTGGAAAAAATTATGACAGAAGCTGGGTACAGATCAATCTCTCACACTGTATAACAAGATTGGGTCAAAATGGGTATATGGTTTAGATACAAAGGGTGATGTCATAAACAAATTAAGAGACCATAGAATATTTTATCTGTAATTTATGGTTAAGGGAAGAATTAAGGACCAAAGAGAACATTGTAAAACAGATAGTTTAGAGTCTATAAAATGAAAAAGTTTTGCATAAACAAAGTCAATTTTATCAAGGAAAGCAGATAATGGGAGGTGGGGGTAATTGTATCGAGTATTTCTGATGAAGGTCTCATTTCTAAAATATATAGAGAACCGAGTCAAATTAATAAAAAATAAACCATGTCGTTCCCCAGTTGATAAAGGGTCAAAGGGTATGAACAGGCAATTAACAGATAAAGAAATCAATTACCTATAGCCATTATATGTTAAATCAATATTGATCAGAGAATTGGAAACTAAAACAACTCTGAGGTGCCACCTTATATGTATCAGAATGACTAAAATGACAAAAAAGGAAAATATTGGATTATGGACAGAATGTGAAAAAACTGACACACTAAGGCACTGTTGTTACAGTTGTGAACTTAACTGACCATTCTGGAAAGCAATTTGAAATTATACCCAAAGGGAATAAAACCTGTGTATACCCTTTGATCTAGCAATATCAATACTAGGTCTATATTATGCAGACATGCAAAAAAGTAAAAAGGAACGTATTTGTATAAAATATTTACAGCAACTCTTTCTTTTAGTTGGTTAAGAACTGAAAATAAAATGAATGCCCATTACTTGGGGAATGACTGTGGTATGTGATTATAATGGGATATTATTGTTATAAGACACGAGAAGCAGACTAATTTCCTTTTTAAAAAACACCTGGAAAGATTTATCTAAACTGATGCATAGTGAACAGAACTAGGAAAATACTATATACAGAAACATAAATCCTGGGCAGATTTCACATGACCATATTTCCTGGGCAATTTTTACCATCTTCTATGACCTTGGAATCTTTGCCACTAATTCCACAAAGATTCTTTGAGCACCTATTACATATAAGTCACTATTGGGTGAGATACATGCTACCAAGACACACAAGAACTTAAATTTAAGCAAGTTCACACCTAACTAAACTTACTTCCAATCCAGTTCAGTCCTTGATTACCCAAATTGCTTCTTGGACTTTTTTCCCACACATACCTTGATCCTGTGGTTTATCCATTCTAGTTTCTTTTTATATATTTTCCCCATTATAAATGAGGGGAACTAACTTTTTTGTCCTTTTATTTATATTTGATTCAACAATATATAGAATTCCCAATAAAGAAATACCCTGTATCAACACAGAAGAGCAACCAGTCAACAATATGGATATTTAGAGAGTTGCTTAGAGCTAAGTGATATGCTATGAGTCACTTCCCAGTATTGATAAGAGAAGGAAATTCATCCTACATCTTGTGGACTCTGAGGAGAGCTTTCTATTCTGAAATATACATATGTATGTATATATATATATATATATATATATATATATATATATATTTACATACATATGTATATAAATATACATATACACATTTTAAATACCTATTTTTTTAATGTTTCACTAGTAATTCTGTCTTTACTACCAATGAATAAGACCAAAGGCTCAAAATTTCATGTATCAATTGAATGAACCCTTTATATTCCATTGGTTGCAATTATATTTTTCTTGGGGGAAAAAATACCTTCAGAATAGTGCTTAACAAAATTTTATTTAATAGGGGTGGCTAGGTGGCCCAGTGGATAGAGCACTGGCCCTGGAGTCAGGAGGACCTGAGTTCAAATCTGATCTCAGACACTTAATAATTACCTAGCTGTGTGGCCTTGGGCAAGCCACTTAACCTCATTGCTTTGCAAAAAAACCCTAAAAACAAAAAGTTTATTTAATGTCAAACGAAGGAAGAGATAACCAAATTGAAGTGAATGGAAGGGAGTGGGGTATTTATTCCTATCTTTGCTATGTGCCTGTGTTTTGTGTGTTTATGTATGCATTAAATAAAAAATGACTTTAGCTGCTAAACTTTTGGGAAAAATAAAAATAAAAAGTTTTCATCACAATAGAAATATTTATAACACTCTGACTTGTATAAATAATTTATTTTTTAAAAAGTATTCACAAATCCCATGTTAGTAAATTTATTGTCAGCAGACTATTCC
The DNA here is from genome assembly GCF_037893015.1 of Macrotis lagotis. NCBI lineage: Eukaryota > Metazoa > Chordata > Mammalia > Peramelemorphia > Peramelidae > Macrotis > Macrotis lagotis. The sequence goes on along the minus strand of NC_133660.1, from coordinate 2,082,634 downwards.
TAAGAACAGATACCTATAAAATATAAGATGAATCCAACCATATAGATGGTTAATCTTGATAATTTCTTTCAATGAACCCATCTTTATCTGATCCTCCTACTGAATCTATTAAAATGACATAAAGATATAGCTTGACAGATGGATAAAACTATATAAATTTCTATATAACTCCTTCTATTTGTTGTATTTATTGTTGTTCACGTGTTTTTCAGTTATCAAACTATTATCCCATTTGGGGTTTTCTTAGCAAAGATACTCAAGTACTTTGTCATTTCCTTCTCTAGTTCAATTTACAGATGAGGAAGTTGAAGTAAATAGGGTAAGTGACTTGCCCAGGGTCATATGAGTGGTAAACATCTTAGGCCAGATTTGGATGTAGGAAGATGATCTTTCCTGATTTCAAACCTAGTAATCTGTCCACTGTGACACCTACCTGCTCTCAACAACAACAAAAGCATAGACAAAGAGAGAAATTAGATAGATAGATAGATAGATAGATAGATAGATAGATAGATAGATAGATGAATATATCTATATGTCTCTATATAGAGATAGGTGATTTGAGGAGATAACAAGCATAGCTAGAGAGAGATAAGCATTTTGAGGACTTTTAATTCTATTTCTTAACCATCAATAGTATTTTGCTATGTGGAAAGTAAAACCCAGAACTGATCTCTGATATTATTTGAGATTTAGGACTACTGTTTGTAGTTCAAATTTCTTTTACCACGCTGTTGTTTGGGAGTTGTTAATATCTTAGAGCAGGTCAAAAGAAGAGTCAGTGGGAAATGAAGGTAGAAACAAAAGACTTCACATTGAAGTATATTCAAGTTAATCTTCAAGTTTAAACTCCCATGATGTTTTATTAGAAAAGGAACTAGATCTGAAATACTGTGAAATGTTTTTTCATAAGAATACCATTTTACTTTTTTGTTTTGCACTAATCCTTTACCTGGAATTTTAAAAAAAATTTTAAGTCTAATAATAAACATTTTTAAAATGTTTTTACAAGTAGAGATAGCTTGATCTGTCTATATCTATAGATATTGATATTTATCTACATATAATTTATGTATATTTATGCATATATAATAGTTTACATATAGTTACTTTAATTTAACTTATATAAATATCAAAATCTTATATTCATATCTATACATCTATATGTACACACACGTATATATTTACATATGCCTATTTATAAATTTAATATAGAAAAGTACATTTTACTAAATTTTCATGATACAGTCACAAGTCCCCAAAATAAATAATATTGTACAGCGAAAAACAATGGAAGCTAAAAGGTTAAGTTTTCATTCAACAAGCAGGTATAAAATTTAATCCTTTAGCTATCAGGCTTTTGATCTTTAGGGATACTCTTGATTCCCTAGAGTTCCTCAGCAATGCAGCATTCATGATCTAAATGGTTGTTTATAAGTGACAAAAAGTTACAATATATTTGTCACTTTTGAAACATTTTCATTTGGTGTTCTATAAAGTTTTCTTTCATACTGAAGAGAATTATTATGAAACCGTGTAAGTCATTTCACTCTAAATGAAACAAATAGGATATTTTCTCTAAAAGAATAATAAAGTAATGAATTCAAACAATGGAGAAAAAATCAGTCAGGATAGTAGGAAAAGATAGCAATCTCAAATAGAAAAGTCAATCAAAGTACATGAATATCGATCACAATGAAAATCAAGATTCTGAATCCCAAATGCAACTTTATTCTCTAATATTATACACTTACTCATCAAAAGTAGTTTTATTTAAAAAATAACTCCAGATAAAGTGGTAATATTCATCCCAGATACTAAAGTAGATATTTTAAGAAGTCTAGAAATCTAGTGTATAGAGAAAGATGAAAAAGTAATAAAAACAAATACTTTCCTGAACCCAGAAGGCATAATAGAAGCAGAGAGTGAGAAGAGAGTGGACCATATGAAGGCATTTTTGCTGCTAGTTTATTTACTTGAACATCAGAAATTATAAGAATGATCTTAGGTTATACAGCAGAATAACAAACCCTATTCCTAAGTACTCTGAAGTCTATGGATTCATTAAAGATGTTTTGTGGCATATGATCATGATATAAAACTATATGCTATGAAAAATGATGAGCTCATTGATCTTAAAAAAAACATGGAATAATTTGAATGAAATACTGAAGAATGCAATGAGCAGAACCAAGAGATTCAATATTCTTTTAAGAACGATTTTGAGCAAGTGTCATTTTGATGATTATATATACCCAAATTAAAATAAAAGATAAAAAGACAAATTTACATGATAACTTTATTAGATATTTAAAGAAACAGCAAGTTGTAAAATAACAGATTTGCAGTTTAATGTACAATGGTCTTTTTTATTATACTTTTCTGGAAATTTACTCCATAAATTAAAAATAAAATGAATGTTAAAAATCAGATTACTGGCTCCTGGCTATTGCCGTAATTATTACCCCACATTTACAAAGTGGGGAAGAGTGAGTACTTTGGGATATTTTCCTTCCATTCTATATCAGTTGGTGCATTGAATGTTACAATCATCTCTTACTGGACAATAACATCGATTACCAAGACACTTAGTATTCAAGATTTGGGGAAGGGAGGGAATGGGGATGGTGAAAGTTCCTTTCTGTAACTCCATAATTAGACTATATTTTAAGTATTCTGTTCATTCTAGGACTCACAAATTTGGAAACATAATGGTAAAGTTAGAATGCAGTCAGAAGAGGGCAACAAGGGATTCAATTCTTTTTAAATAAGAAAGAGTTTAAGGAAGATGGGGCATTTAGCCTATAAAAATATGATAAGCTGTCATGCAGAAGTTGTCATTAAATTTGTTCTGTTTGTCCTCAGTGAGTAGAACTGAGAGAAATGGGTGGAATTAGTAAATTTTGAAGGGTTTCAGAACTCAAATCAAAGCAATGATTAATGGACTATTGGTGGAGAATGGAGCATGTATTCTCAGATAAGGCTAAAGTGTTGATTTGTTTTAGCTGCATATGTAATTGGAAAGATGATATACAGATTGCAAAATGAGAGGAAAAGGACATGGGTGAAGCATATTTGAAAGTCTTCATGAAGTAGGGGAAATATTGGATGGAAAAATATGGTATAATTAATCTGTTCCCTCTGCATTGTCCATGTTTCTTACATTTAATATTGCTCAAGACAATACACAATCCTACCCCATCTCATTTTCCAAGTTATTGAGATTAGATCAATGAACTTTTAGTAAAGTACCTTGCCTCTCCTTGGCAAAGACAAACCCCTAATAACAAAACAATGGATCCCTAAGCTAGGCAAAAAAAGGTTGAACCTTTGAGCTACTTTCCCTCATCAATGTCTTCCTCATTTTCTCAATTCTATTTTCTAAGCTAAGACCCTCCTACCTTCTTACACTTCTAAGTTTCCCTATGCACTCACCCTCTTCTAAATTGAATTGCTTCCGGTGAAGTTAATTCCTTCTTGGAGAGTGTGATTTCCCCAAGATAATCTCTTAAACTCCTATTCCTTTGCTGCTCATCCTCTCATGGATACGGATGTTGATGATGTTGCAGATGCAACTGCTGCTACTTCTGTTAATCCCTTAAATCCTGCTAGCCACAGCAAACCCCAAATAAATATTCTGTCCCTAAGTTTCCCTGGGTCAGAGTCAATCTTTTAAGTGAATCCTTTTGTGTTTGTTTGAACCCTTGAAACTTTTAGCCAGACACATTTCCAAGCAACATTAAAACATTAATCTAATGGGCTGTCTCCAATAAGACTATTATGATCAGGGTAGAAACTTCAAAGCTGAATAACTTCACTTTAAGACATGGTCTTGAGATCTGGTTCAGAGGGTAGAGAAGCAGCATATAATAACTATAGTAAAAATGAAGCTTGGCCAGTATTATGAACTGGCTAAAATTCTTTAGATTCTCAAGTCATCAGACCAGCACACCTCAGAGGAAGATGTCCAAAGCTGGATGAAAATGAGATTGACTGAAGTATTGAAGTGGTAATATCCATCAACAGAGTGCCTGTCTAATAGTTGGGCTCTTACTTCTGGCAGTGACCTGATTGTGTTACCTTCTTACTACTGCTCTTTTAAACTGACAGTTTATGAGTATATGCATTCTGTTATTACTTTTTTTTAGGGTTTTTTTTTTGCAAGGCAAACGGGGTTAAGTGGCTTGCCCAAGGCCACACAGCTAGGTAATTATTAAATGTCTGAGACTGGATTTGAACCCAGGTACTCCTGACTCCAAGGCAGATGCTTTATCCACTATGCCACCTAGCCGCCCCTTATTCTGTTATTATTTATTTGTTTTATGGACACATATTCACTAGACAAATAGATTGCAAGTTGCAATTTTAGGAGACTGAGACATTCTCTTTGCATGATATATTCTTTGTTCATAGCCCTAATGATACAAATTTTGTTTTTGGTGTAGAGAAGTACTGAGAGAAAGCAACTCTACCCTCCTCAGTTCAATGACTACTTTGTTTTCATTATCATTTTGAATTTGGTAGTTAAGTTGAAATAAAGTCTGAGAAATGATTTGATATATTAAAATACTTTCCAAGCCAATTTTTCAAGTCATAGCTTTAAAATACTCTGAGAAATAATCGTTTTAATTCATCCAATTCAAAAAATTTCTTTCAGCTCTAAAAGTTGTGATTATATTTGAAAGAAAATGTAGACTAAGAAGGATCAAAATATCACACTGTCTTCATACCAATTAAGTTATTTATGTAAGGCTAGGGAGAGAACCTGATGCCAACTAAAATGGCAGTAGGCATTCTGAATGTTATTGAAGTCATTATCTGATAAGCTAAATGAAATGAGGTAACATTGGAGGTATTCAGGGAAACCATTTTTTAAATAGCTTATTATTAGAATTGAATTCCACTGGAATTTAACCTTATATAGGGACCAATGTCTGTAATATAACAGCATTGTAATGTTAGATGGAAATGATGATAATGAAATCATCATCTGATTAGATAACAGAATATCATAAAACCCATGCTCTCATTTTGTATTAACTAAAGTTATAAAAAGAACAAAACATTAAGGAGAATAAAGTTCAAATAATTAGTAGTAATTATTAGAATTCATGGATTATGGAAAGAAACACTAATCATAAATCAATCTCATTTTCGAATGAGAATTTTCATGTCAAACAGTAGATATTATAGATAGTCCCCCAAATGACCTCTGCCTACCAAATAAAATCAATATAAAAATTCTAAGTCTATTCCCTTGTGTTGGAACATTAAAAAAACTTGAACATATTATTCCATAAAGCAAAGGAAATATGAATATATCTCTAAAAATATTTCTTTCAAATCATAAACAAGAGTACATTCTTTAACAACAGTTAAATCACATGTCATATATGCTAAGCAAGGAAATATAATTAAAAAAGTAAAAGAAAGAAAGAGAAGGAAGAAAGGAAGGGAGGGAGGGAAGGAAGGAAAGAAAGAGAGAGAAGGAGAGAGAAAGCAGGAAGTAAGAGAGAAAGAGAACAGAGGAAGAAAGAGAGAGAGAGAGAGAGAGAGAGAAGGAGAGAAAGAGAGAGTTGGAAGAAAAGTATTTCTTGCGCTTCAAGAGCTGATATTCTAATGGGGGAGGCTACTTCATCTTACACCAAAGGGAAGACATTTGGGTGATACTGCCAAAACAAATCATATGCCTGTAAATACTTCAAGTGAGAAAAACATAAAAATGACAGCTAAAAAAAAAAGAAAAATTAAACAAATAAATTGACTTTCTCTTGATTCTATGGCTAGATAATGATGTTATTAAAAAAGAAATTCTTATGTTACTTGAACACCAAAAAGAACATATTGAGCAAAAAGATCTGTCTTTGGTTACCAAGTCAAAAATTCCCTCTCCCCAGTCAATGACTTCCTAGGAATAGAACCCTTTCCAGAAGAAAAAGTATGGATAGAGCCCCTGGGAAATTGTTCTGAATATGGAGTGGTTGACTGTTGGGGGAGCCAGGGTCTCTAAGCTGTTTGACACCGTTGCAGCAAGAAGACTCAAGGCAGTCACACTGCCTGATGGAACAACATTTCTTTCTTCAATATATATAGGGATTGCAAACCAATATTTATAGGTTTATTATTGATTACAATATTTACTCACCCTAATACTGGAATGACTATAAAGGAAGGATTTCAGAAAAATTCCTTGAATAAAACAGATTGTAAACTCTCTCCAAATTTAACAGGACTGCCTCTGTCTGAGGCATACAAAAGACTTCAACATTATGAAATCTCTGGAAAACCCAGCACTGGGAATTCCAAGGAGATGCCAGAATATATACAAGGAAAACAGATACAAGATGGGTCAGATAGAATTCCAGGGAAATTAATAGTTTTGCCCTCCTTACCATACACAGGAATATATGAAAAAGATGGTGAGAAAATAGTTAGTACAGGTGACCGATATGTGAACTCCAGCAGCATTAGTGTCATGGGAAAGAACAAAAAAGTCATAGAAACTGTGGTTTCTACCCAGTAGGCCAAAAAGAAAACTTGGTTATTGTAAGAGTTAATGGATAGGTGGACAAGCATAAAGACCCTCACTACAGACTGTTAAGGAAGTGTATCTAAAAACATTACTTACACAAAAAATATAAAAACCTTTCCATTAAAAGAATTGTTTAGGGGCAACTAGGTGGCATAGTGGATAAAGCACTGGCTTTGGAGTCAGGAGTATCCGGGTTCAAATCCGGTTTCAGACACTTAATAATTACTTAGCTGTGTGGACTTGGGCAAGCCACTTAACCCCGTTTGCCTTACAAAATAATTGTTTAATTCATAACTTTAAATGAATTAACAATTACACAATGTAGTAATAAATACGGTAACAGACAGGTTAAGTCATCATGGTCTGAGTAGGGATAAGAAATTAATTAACTATATGATTATTACTTAAACTTGAAATCACATGATTAAAACTTGTAACCAATATGAACTATATCATTGATGATGAAAATTGTACACTCTTGTAACCAAGGAAATGATCTCAGCTTGCTTGCTTGCTTGAAACATACATGATTCTGAAACTATAAAAATAAATCCAAGCAGCTGACAGTCAGTCAACCTGCTCCTGCCTATACCCACTTGTTGACTCAATTCATTTCGCCGACTCTGTCTCTCCTGTCAGGTTCCAAGAACCCCGCGGAGGCTGGACCCCCGCAGTTGACATGATGATTACACTCTAGGGTAAAACAACCTAGATATGCATGTACCAGACACAGTCCAGTTTTCAATAAACTCAAAAACACAAACTATCAGAATCAGGTCTCTATTTGAACAGAACTCCTTGCAGAAACAGAATAACAAACAAACAAACAAATGAAAAACAAAAGCATTTTAGTAGGATGTTGTTTTCAATTATATCTTAACCATATGCCAGAATAAGTTCGAATTGGATATTCTACCTAAATATAAAATATTTCATTATAAAGCAGTTGAGCACTAAGATGATAGTTTTCAAAGTTATAGCTAAAAGGGAAATCCCTATCTAAACAATAGTTAGGAATGGGTACTGAATGTGGAGGGAGAAAGGAATTCTCAGGTGAGGAAACTCTTTCCATAAATGCAGATTAGCAACTTTTGGCAAGATATAACCTTGGAGAATTTAGAGGTAGCCAGAATGTAGCAAAGGGCAGATCTGAACCCAAGTCTTATTGATTTTAAGACCATCATTCTACTCCAGAAATGGGATGGAGTAAGTGATAAAAGAGTAAATAAATGATAAATAATGACAAAAGAATACTTTTACATGAACTTACAAAGTTTTTGAATATTCAAAATCAATGCAGCTCAAACCATAATTAAATGGTTAAAATGAGAAAAATCTTCACATCTCATATTTCTAAAAATCTGATGATGAAAAATTCACAGAAAGATATTAGTTAAAGGATCTGAACAAATATGTTTTAAAAGAAGTTAATAAGTATCAACAATTATACTAAAGGTGATTTCAATTCAATACTAGTGAGAGAATAGTTAATTATTTTACATATTTTACCTATTAAAGTAGTAAAGATGATGAAGTGGAAATATTCCATGTTAGATGGGATACAAAAAGACAAACCTATTTATATGCCATTACGAGAATGATAAATTGGTCCAACTGTCCTGAAAAATGATTTAGAACAATGCAAGAGAAGATTTATGAACTGTAACTACCCTTTGATATGGCAAAGAGTGTCAAAGATAATTAGAAAAGTCCAACATATATTAAAATATTCATAGCAAAACTTTTTCTTGTGGTAGCCAAAAAACTCCAACAAACTTGAAATTAAATTAGGTATCCATCAATTAATTCATGCCTGAAAAAACTATAATTTATGAACATATGATGTATGAATGTATGAAAGCTCATATGAACTGACAGAAAATAGACAATTCGAAGGGCAATATATAAAATGACAATATTCATAATGCAGATGAAAACGTGAAAAATGATTTAGCACTGATTAATTAGAATAACTAACATCAGTCCCAGAAAAGTGATGATAAAACAACTTCCTCCTCAACAAGAAGGTAAGGATTATATATGTAGAATATAGTATATGCTGTGAGATGAGGATATATTATTTGCTGAGTTTTTCTTAGATGTTTTTTCCTTTGTTACAGAGCAGGGCTCAGTATGGCAGAGAGGGTGTTTTACTGAAATGGACTGGTACCAACTAAACTTATTACAAGGCATAGGAGACCTTCGAAAATATTTCACTTTTTAAAATTTTCCTATAACCCAGTTCTGTGTCTCAGCCTGTTGATCAACACAGTGACTCTTGATTACATTTTTGACACCATTCTTTTACTTCCTTAATTTGCTTGTGGCTTTACAACATTGGAACAATTATTAATTTATTTTTTCAATCTTTACTACTTTCTTAAGGGGGACTAAATCTCCCACAGAGTCTAATGTTAGCATGAAATCATTTGGTGGAGGGTGGCCTAAACTCTTAATGTCAGAAATTCAAAGTATTGTAGTTGACCATGAAGAATAGAAAGGGCAACTTATAAATAAAAAGCCAGGAAACCTAGTTCATTTCAGGGGCATTCAATTGAGAAAGCTCTACTAATGAAGAATACTAACATGGTTTAGGGACATTTACTGTGAAATGAGATGGGATAAAAGGTAATAAAGGTGCAGGGAAAACTAGTCTTGCATAGGCAGAAAACAGAAAGTTTAGCAGAAAATAAGTTACAAAAAAGTTTTCTTTCTTTTAAAAAAAAGTTGTTCTGTTATATTCTATAGAGGATATAGGAAATTCAACACACTAATATATTATTGGTGAAGTTGTGAAACCATTCTGAAGAGCAATTTGATTAAAGGGCTATAAAACTGTGGATACCCAATAAGCCAGCAACAAACTATTAAGTCTATAGTAGACAAAGAGAAAGAGAAAGGGTCCTTAAGTACAAAATTATTTACTGTAGCTTTTTTATTTTTAATGCCAAAGAATTAGAAACTGAGGGGATGCTCATCAACTGGAAAATGTGGAATATGATTGTGATGGGATAGCATTTTTTCTATAAGAACTTATGAAAGGGGAGGTTTCAGAAAAATTGGGGAGAATCTATATGAACAGGTACACAATAAAGGGAACAGAATGAGCAGAACAATAGCAACAATATTTTAAGAAAAATCAACTCTGAAAGACTTAGTAACTCTGATCAATAAAATGATCCACTACAGCTCCAAAGGACTCAAGATATAAAGGGTTATTCTACTCCATATGTATAATTAATGGACTGAGAGTTCAGATTGAAAAGTACCTTTTTCCTTTATTTTTCTTGCATTTGAGGGGATAGAAGGGAATATAAATTCATTTGCATGATTGTATATATTTACTATGTTACTGTATTTCTTGCCTTCTCATTGGATGGAAAAGAATTATGGAGAGAATGTGAATGGAGAGTAAACAAAAAATAAATTTTAAATAAAAAAGAGCCAAGTTGTTGATACAATACCTAATACAATACCTAGACATTCTGCTAAACCCTGGAGATAAGGATAAGAAAAAGAAAGACAGTCCTTGACCTCAAAGAGATTACAGTCTAATGGAGAAGACATCACACAATAAGAAACTTGAAAGCAGTGGGAAGAAAAGAGTGTCAAAGGGCATCTTCTTCCCTGGAGTTGCAACCAAGAAGAATTTTAGTTACAAAATGTAGAGTATTTATTAGTGAAAAACTATTTGTCTAGAAGACATTCTTGAGTGACTATTGTCACCCAATATTATTGTGCTATAAGTCCTGAATTCAATTTCATGTATTGTAATAAAGGGCCAATATGTGTAAACATATGCACACATGAACACAAACGTAAGTATACACACACATGCATTCACACAAACATGACTTCTCCATGATCTTGGCTGTAAGCTGATTAGCACTGGCAGATGAAGCTCCTTCACCCATAGTTGCCTAGATTAATTCAATCCAGGCCATATATTCTTTATCCTTATATTAGAAAAGATTTTAGTAGCTTCCCCTTCAGATGATAAATCTATTAGTTGCTAAATTTTGACTTGGCATTATAAACATTATCCTAATAAGGATGCAGCTGATTCTTATCCCACAACAAGCTGGATATTTGCGTTTAACAATTTGAGCTTTTGTGTAACCACTAAAGCAATTTTTAAAAATAAGATAACAATCCAGTGGCAACATGCCTTTTAATTTCCCTGTAAGTTCTTCTAAGATGATAACTGATGATGCCTTAGCATATAAAATTCATTATGAAAGTAAACATAAAATTGACATTCCAAATCCCTAAACAGAAAAATAAAAACCCAAAGACTTTCACTGGCATATCTTTTACTCTTTGTATATGAAAATGAAACCTGACATCAAATAGTGATCTTTCACTGATATGTTTAACTTACTCCAAATATTTCTAGAAACATAATATTAAAATTCTTGCCTAAATTTTGAAAAATAGATATAATATAGGTTTTTAAGGTATGTTTGAAGTTGCAATGTGTTTCCATTTGTGATACTATGCCTATAGATCTCCTAATACAGAGTTGAGGCCAATATTTCCAAAATAGGTTTCATCTTGACTCATCATTTGTCTTCCAATGTAATTCATTCAATAAATTTATTTGGATGGAAATATGAATATTCACCAAAAAATTAGTCATATAATAACATTAGGAAAGAAGTTATTAGGGGTGGCTAGGTAGCACAGTGAATAGAGAGCTGGCCCTGGAGTCAGGAGTACCTGAGTTCAAATCTGAGCACTTAATAATTACCTAGCTGTGTGGCCTTGGGCAAGCCACTTAACCCTATTTGCCTTGCCAAAAAAAAAAGTTATTTGATTTAAAAGATATGGAAATACTTAAGCAAATAGAAAATACTTGTATCTTCTGCCTAACTGTTAAAAACAAACAAACAAAAAAGACTGCTTAAGAATAGGGATAAGGTTTCCTTGGTCTAGAAAAGTTCCTGGATGAGTAGAATTCCTCTATCAATATAGGTCATGGTACTCTGAGAAATTAGACAGTGAACTATAACAGTGGGAGTTTAAGTGACTTGCCCAGGGTCACAAAGCCAGTACCTGTTTTCCTCCTTTTGAGTTAAACTCTTTAGCTAATATTTGCTGAAGTGCTTTTACAGACAGAAAGTTGCCTAGGGCATACGTGTGTGTTGCTCTCAAAGGTTGAGCATTCCTTCAGGCAAATAGTGATTGGTTTTGCAAACTTGTTGAAATGAGAGCCCTGCATTCTGACTTTTCACAAATTTCAATGGCTCCAATTGAAATGCACTTTGTAATTATGTTTCTATATCTAGTGTTCTGTTTTGTTTTTTGTTTTGAATCACAACTAGTGATTATGATGACCTCCTGACTCTCCTCAGAGAATATTGAAAGCATAGCCTTGCTCTGTAGTCTAATGAATAGTTTCATTAGCATATCATAGGGTTTTTTAATGAAGCAAGTCCAGTAGCAGATGTTAGACAGTTTTTTAGCCTTATTGCTTCTATATACTTTATGAGAGCAAAAAAAAATTTTACTGTAGTAAGGAAATTCTTCCTTATGAATCTTAAATATTTTGAAACCTAACAAAACTTAGGGTAAGCAACATCATATAAAAGAAAGATCACTATTCTGAAGTCAGAAGATCTGGGTTCATATCTCATCTTGGTCACTTAATGGGATGGTAGAAAAATTATCTAATCTCCATAAGCCTCAATTTTCCCATCTATAAAATGAATAGACTTGAGTCTAGAAGCTCACTAGTCCTAAATTTGTGATCTTTTACTTTTACCTGTTTCCTTCTTGTAAAATGAGCAAAATGGACTAAATGTAATGAGGCCTTTTTCAACTCCAGAGCTACAAATCATATGACTTTAAAATATCAAGTGTAAGTATTTTTTTATATTCATAATTAAATCTATGTTATAGGAAAATAGATATGGAAAAATCTGTCACTTTTCCACAAGAAGTGATGATAACAAGGTACTAGGCAGATAAGTGAAAGAATGAAATCAGAAGTAGTTTTAAAGAAAAAAATAAATTCAGTTTTTAATAAATTGAGAGTGAGAAGAGAATTAAATGGATCTCGAGAGATAGTTTATGGAATTCAGAAAAAAGATGGTGAAGCCCAGAAAGATAGTTAATGATTTCTGGATTGTACAGAGAAATAGTAGCACAGACATGAATGAATTAGGTAGCTAAGGAAGCTTGTGCCAGAGAGACAGATAGACAGGATGATGATAACATAATGGGGGAGGGTGAATTAAAGAGGTAAAAAGAGAACCAGGCAAAAACTGCTCTTGTAGTGATAAAGAATATATTTAATACAGAAGACCTTCTTGATTCTTGGCAAGATCCTAGAATATTTTATCAAAGGAAAAGTTTTATTAAGATCTAGAAACCATTATCACAACCAAGCAGCATTGCTTAATCAAGAAAAGGTTATGATAAACTTTATTTTTTCTCGGACAGTAAAAGTTGCTAAACCAGTAAAGGAATGAGTGTAGCCATAGTTCTCCTAGATCACAGGAAAGGATTTGAAAAAATTCTCTTAGGACAAGGGGGGGGAGATATAAGCAGTGATACAATCAAGAGGGTTTGGATGAATGGAAATACTTAAAAATTGTTCATTAATGGGTCCTTGCAAATTTAGAGAGACTCTAATACTTAATTCAAAATATTTATGCCTTAAACATTTTATCAATATATTGGATTTAAAAAATAAATGAAATGCTTTGAAATTTTATCCATTAAAAAAAATTCAGATAGTATTGGTTTGTTTGTGTGTTTTGATATTGTTTACTAAACAGATCTGTCAGCTTACTTCTATAGACCAACAGAAAAGTCTATACTTCCAAGTGTCCAAAAGAATTCATTCATCTTAGAGAGGGAGTCTGTGTTACATAAGTATATACCCTAGAAGGTCACAAGGGAGGAATTCAAACCAGAGGCAATTCTTTGGTAAAATCCAAATTCAAGTCAATGGGATTTATACTATCTATTCAATTAAAAATAAATATAAGGATTTTTGATACTTGATTCAAAGTATTAAACTTCTTTGATTGAACAGAAATGTTTAAGCCTTGTTTACACCTCTGATTTGATAGATTCAATCAAGTGATATTGTAAGGGATTAATAGACAGAGTACATGGCCATGAGGAGTTCATCCTGAGAGTCATGAGACCGGGGACAACAGGAATGTCCATACCAGAGTGCTCTGAACTCAGGAAGGAGCTCTGGCCCTTCTCTCTGTATGTTCTCTGCCTTTCATGCTTATTTTGTTGAAGATTCTCAGGAAGGAGCTTTTCATCCTTACCTTGTTTAAATGAGGGGGTGGCTAGGTGGCGCAGTGGATAGAGGACTGGCCCTGGAGTCAGGAGTACCTGAGTTCAAATCCGACCTCCGACACTTAAACAAGGTAAGGATGAAAAGCTCCTTCCTGAGAATCTTCAACAAGATAAGGATGAAAGGCAGAGAACATACAGAGAGAAGGGCCAGAGCTCCTTCCTGAGTTCAGAGCACTCTGGTATGGACATTCCTGTTGTCCCCGGTCTCAGTGACTCTCAGGATGAACTCCTCATGGCCACGTACTGTCTATTAACCCCTTACATGATATGATATCTCATATCTCATATGATAAGTTTATCAGGGCATTGTATCTTACCAACTTATTTGAAGTGGAATGGGGAAAATTTGATTGGTATACTTGATCTAATTCTAGTCCTACATTTGAGTTTTTAGTTTTTATGGCCTATAACTTACTTGATAGCATTTTTTATTTTTTTATTAAAGAAATACTTTATTTATTTTGAGTTTTACAATTTTTCCCTTAATCTTGCTTCCCTCCTCCCACCACCTACAGAAGACAGTCTAGTGAGTCTTTGCATTGTTTCCATGATAGACATTGAAGTAAATTGAACGTGATGAGAGAGAAATCATATCCTTAATGAAGGAAAAATAAAGTATAAGAGATAGCAAAATAACATAATTAGATAATTGGGGTTTCCCTCCCCTGAATTAAAGGTAATAGTCTTTGGGCTTTTTTTAAACTCCATAATTCTTTCTCTGGATACAAATGGTATTCTGATCCCAGAAAGTCCAAAATTGTCCCTGATTATTGCACTGATGGAATGAGCAAGTCCATCAAGGTTGAATATCACCTGCACATTGCTGTTAGGGTGTACAGTGTTTTTCTGGTTCTGCTCATCTCCCTCAGCATCAGTTCATGCAAATCTTTCCAGGCTTCCCTGAATTCTCATCCCTCTTTCTAATATAACAATAGTGTTCCATAACATACATATACCACAGTTTGGTAAACCATCACCCAATTGAAGGACATTCACTTAATTCCCAATTGTTTGCCACCACAAACAGGGCTGCTATGAATATTTTTATACAAGTGATATTTTTAACCTTTTTCATAATCTCTTCAGGGTATAGACCCAGTAGTAGTATTGCTGGGTTAAAGGGTATGCACCTTTTTGTTGCCCTTTGGGCATAATTCCAAAGATTCACAAAATATGTATTAGTGTCCCAGATTTCCCACATTCCTTCCAACATTGATCATTGTCCTTTCTGGTGATATTGGAAAGTCTGAGGGGTGTGAGGTAGTACCTCAGGGATGCTTTAATTTGCATTTCTCTAATAAGGAATGATTTAGAGCAATTTTTCATATGACTATGGTTCACTTTGATTTCCTTATCTGTGAATTGCCTTTCCATATCCTTTGTCTATTTGCCAATTGGGGAATGGCTTAGTGTTTTGAAAATTTGACTCAATTCTCTGTATGTTTTAAAAATGAGTTCTTTGTCAGAAATACTAGTTGTAAAAATTTTTTCCCAATTTACTATATTTCTTTTGATCTTAGTTACAGTGATTTTGTCTGTGGAAAAGCTTTTTAATTTATTGTAATCAAAATTATCCAGTTTGTTTTTAATGATGTTCTCCATCTCCTTCTTGGTCATAAACTGCTTCCCTTTCCATAGACCTGACAGGTAAAATACTCCTTGATCTCCTAGTTTGCTTACAACATTGCTTTTTAATATCTAAATCCTGTATCCATTTTGAACTTATCTTGGTATAGGGTGTGAGGTGTTTGTCTAATACAAGTTTCTTCCATGCTAACTTCCAATTTTCCCAACAGTTTTTATTGAAGAGAGAGTTTTTATCCCAATAGCTGGACTCTTTGGGTTTATCAAACAGCATTTCCTGCTATTATACTTATTCTATTCCACCGATTCACCACTCTATTTCTTAGCCAATACCAGACAGTTTTGATGACTTATGCTTTATAATATAATTTTAGATCTGGTAAGGCTAAGCCACCTTCTTTTGCACTTTTTTTCATTGAATCTTTGCAAATTCTTGACTTTTTTATTTCTCCATAAGAATTTACTTGCAATTTTTTCTAATTCATTAATTTTTTGGAATTTGGATTGGTAGGGCTCAAAACACGTAGTTTACTTTAGTTTATGTAGAATTGTTTTCATTATATTAGCTTGGACTATCCAGGAGCAGTTGATGTTTGCCCAGTTATTTAAATCTGATTGTATTTGTGTGAGAAGTGTTTTGTAATTGCTTTCAAAAAGGTTTTGAGTCTGCCTTGGCAGGTAGACTCCTAGGTATTTTATATTATCTGAGGTTCCTTGAATGGGATTTCTCTTTCTTTCTCTTTCTGCTGTATCTTGCTAGTCATAAATAGAAATGTTGAGGATTTGTGAAAGTTTATTTTAGATTCTGTGACTTTGGTAAAGTTGCTAATTATTTCTAGTAGTTTTTTAAGTGATTTTTTGGGACTCTCTAGGCATACCATCATGTCCTCTGCAAAGAGTAAGGGTTTTGTCTCTTCCTTCTAATTCCTTCAATTTAATTTCCAGAGATTAGGGGAAAAATAGAGAATGGAAGATACTGCCTTAGGATTTTCAAATAAAGAAAAAAGATAGAGAAGGAAGCTCACAGCAAAATGCCTACAAACTCAAGTTAAAAAATAAGAACTTCAGTTGTGGAGTGAAGTGTGGAATGAAAGAGGCTTTTGGAGCAATGTGAAGCTTTGGACTAGCTTCTGTGAGTACTGAGTTATGAAACAACGAGGGAGAAATAAAAAGGTTCCTTTCCTATAGTGAAGTCCCAGGTAGTTTTGTTTAGTTTGAGAAAGACATGGTGAAGGACTCAATAATTTCATTTTTTCCTATCTAGATTTTCCCATAATTAAACTATCTTTTTGTTAAACACTAATGCCTATCAGTGATTTAGATTTAATACTCATGTTGTTTGATTGGACCAATGATATATAATTTATAGATATGTCAAAAATAATATCAAATTCCTTGATAAAAATGTAAAAAAAAAAGTCATCAGAATTCTGAGTCAATGGCTTGGGATACAATTGATGACCTTGGCATTTTTGATATCTGATCAAACTAAGTTCTCCAAAGTACTTGCTTTATTCAGCATCATGGAAGATTCTACCAGGTGGTCTTCACATTCTTCAGGTAGCCATTCCCCCCTAACTCACCATTAGGTTTGATGGGTTTGAAGTCTATCAGAGAGTAAAACTATTGTCTGGTTTAACTCATCTGCTGAGACTGTTTACTGAGATGTGCCTACTAGGCAAAGGTTAAAACTTTTTGGATCCACAAGTAAGATATAAGTGAGAGGGAACACCAAAGGTGGATGAGCAGACCTGAAAGGGACTAAGAAAGTCATCATATGAGAGATGTTAGGGCTTCCTGATCACCCTATATATCTACTACTATGTAGCTTCAACTCTTCACCTTGTTTAAAGGTGGGGGACTCTGGCTGAACTGTTGAAGGGATACCCTAATGAGAAAAGCCCTTGGTGATTATTCACCTCATCTTAGTTTTGAATAACTTTTAGTTCAATGTTCACTCTACTTGGTGGCAATGGAACACACAATTAGGATTAGAGTGGAGCAAATTGTCGGAGGCTCTTTCAGTCTTCCCAATGGAAACTGTGGCCATTCTGGAACTTAGCCATTCAACCAAACTGACCTTCCCTTTATTCCTCACTTATGGTCATCCATTTTTTTATAACTCTGTGTCTTTATGCTAGTTATCCTTTATGCCTAGAAATCTGTCTCACAGAGTACCTTACTTCTTTTAAGATGTGATTCTAGAACAATCTTTGGCATTAAATCTTTCCTTAGGACGTGAACTTTTCAGTATCCTCCCTCCTAAATTATCTTGCATTTAAGAATTTTGCAATTATTTGTATTTATTCATTTGTATTTATGCTGTAAATTTTTATATAAGTACTTATGTTCCCCTTTAAAATGTATATTTCATGGAAGTAGTAGTTGTGTTTGTTTAATCTTTTTATCTCTAGTTCCCACCGAAGTCCCTGGAACAAAGTAGGTGCTTAATAAATACTTGATGATTAATATTTTGATGGTTAGAAAAATTTTCAATGATTGCTCACTCCCTCAAAAGTTAGTTCCAAATTTTATTTGCTTAGTAGCCATTGGACTTTTATGTTATTACCTAGAAGGATGATCTGCTACTCAACAACTTTTATGTATCATTGCTTGTAAAATTTTATGAAAAGTATAAGGAAATTAGGCATGGACTTGATATAAGCCCTATGTTCAACTTTGATTCGGAGATGAAAGGAAACACTAAGAAATCATTTCACAATTTTAAAAATGCAGTTTTCTTTTCTCAAAAAAAACAAGGATATGCAACAAGGATACAATGACTTAGTTTCTCTACACATGCACCCCTTGCCTACATATAAAAACTCATTGGAACAGGAGGGCAGAGTATAGTAACTCATCTTTTCTTCAGATATCCTTCTAATCAGCATGGCCTGATTTCAGGTGAGTGATATTTCTGTGCATTAAGTTGAAGCAACAAAGACAACTTTATTGTTCCTTAGAGAAATTAATCTAGTCCTATCAGAAAAAGATACAAATATATATATATATAAATATATATACATATATATAAGTATATATACATATACATATATACGATTTGATTATTTGATATTGTTCCATCTTATTTCTATATTTTTTTAATTTATGAGGTGGGGAAGTTGGGAAGTGAAAGATTAAGGAATGGCTACCTTTAACCAGAAATTCAGTTTCTCAAATCACCAAAAATGACCTGGATTAGATTTATTTCCCCTCGAAGTGATATCTACTTTATTTAGTAATGAAAGATTCTGAGATTTCAAAAGGATGATTTAAACTCTATAACCCCAATAAAAGGAAAAAAAATGAAAGATAATCTCATATACATAACTTGGCAAGTCACATTTTTCCAATGTAAAGTTACTTGGTATAATATGTAGAAATTCATTGATCACATAGCAATCTAAGTGTTGGAAATTATGTTAGAAATTTATCACATATCACATAGAAATGCATACAATATTGTAGGTTCACCATTAAAACTACTGATATCTATAAGAATAATATAAGGATGATAGTCTCTTAATCCTCTGAAACTACATTGAATGGGGATAATGCCTTAGTTTTTCATAGGATAATTATTTGGAATTAAAACTATAAAATGGTAGAGCCCTTTAATAATCCTGAAAAGCTATATCAGTTTTTTCACTAGCACCTTAAAAAGATATAACACACAAAGACCCAGCCAATCAACATTAAGAGGCACTGCATTAGGCATGCTATTATTTTACAGGATCAGAGTATATTTACATTGTAAATATAGGTGTATACATACACACACACACACAAATATACATATATTTATTAATTTACACATATAGCAAGATGATGAGCAATTGTTTGACTATATTTCCCAAATTAAAATTAATTAATTTTTAAATGCTTTCCTATCCTACAAAATATATCCCAAGAGTGTCATATTTTACTGCTCGTTTCTGAAGGTGTGAAGTATCTCACCTTTCTTATCACCACTATCAGTATCTGGTATCTATCTATCATGCATGATACTTTTCAGAAGTTATATTTTTCACCATGCTCACAAACAGGAAAATTCAGTTCATTGTTTTATTGGAAGTCCCATTCCAAAATGGCACTGTTTCAAATAATACTGGATAGTTTGATGACAGTAAGATGCTGTCTTTGTTTAGGAAGATGAAACAACCGATCAGTCATGAGTACATTGTACTCATCTGTATTGACAGATTGTTCTCCCTGCTGATGGTAATGAGCTTTTGCTAAACTGGATAATTTTTTTTTTGCCAACACCTCCTCTTGAGTAATGCTCCATATCTATACCTAACAAAAGTTATGGCATAAAGACAAAATTTACTTAATCTTAGAGTTGGCAAGTATGCTAAGTCTTTTAGCCCAATTCCAAGCTCCTTGTCATGGAATGGAGGATAGCTAATAGGCCAAGGCAGGCTTGAATCCCATAGTATCATTTTCATTCATTTGCCCAATTCAACAGCAGCTTTTTGGTCAAGCCCAACCCACATATGTATGGCTCTGTGTTCTGGGATTTTGTTATGTCCTTCAATTCAAAATTCCAATTACCTTGACTTACAAACAGAGGGCTGCTATTCACATTTGGCATTTTGCTTAACACTTCCATTATCTTGGTTTGTTCAAACCCTTTGCTTCTAGAACAGCTCTGTTCTGTTTATTTTGCACATCAATCACAATTTACCATAGTAATTCTGCAAAATCAAGGACATATTGTCACTATATAGGGGAAAAGGTCTTTTTTTTCAACATTTGTTTTGCTTGTTTGAAATTTAGATGCATTTAGGATAAATTACTTTTTCATGCCATTGAAATTACAGAAACTGTATTGAGATCTAATCCGTGTACAAGCCTTAACACAAAATAAATTGGATACAATAAAAATCATTATCCTACTAAGTTTTAGAAAGTATTTCATATATATAGGCGCAATGAAGGGCACAGATTTTTATTTCAAGCCAACATAAATTGCCTTGATTCCTAAAGCAATGGGAAGAAATACATTGTGAGTCTCTGACTTGATTTGCAATTTTCTCATCACATTCAATATTGGTTTAAAAAGACTACACTTTGCACTCTGTGTGCATTGCTGTGATGATTTTGCTAATATTTTTAAAAGAAGATTTTAAAGCTAGCACTTTATCAGTTAGCTCATAAATCTAGTTATGATTCATAAACATAATCTTCATTTTCTTTCACTCAAAACTATGACATGAAAAGTAAATGTAGAATTGAAGCTATACATAACCATTGATTTCCTTATGACTTCTCTTGCTAAAAATGTAGAGTGGAATTTGCAATGTCAATTATTCAGTGTGATTTCCTACAGAATGAGTAAGGTTGCATTCTATAAAATTCTGTTTCATACCTTGAGGCTCAAGCATTTTAACACCTTGAAATTCTTTTTTTCCTGTATACTTTTTTTAAATAGAAAAGACACAAATAATCCTATGTACATGTTTTATAATTGCATTAGGTAAATAGTTCTAATTAGTTGAATCTAAATTAAAGTTCTGCTTGCTTAAGGGGTGAAAATTCTCTGGGATAGATATCACTTAGGTTTCTCAAGTTTCAAATAAATGAGACACAGTGCATCTTTTGGAATCCTAGATCTGTCCTTTACACACTGTGTGACCTTGTAGAACTAATTTTTCTCCTTCTTGGCCTATACTTTTGAATGAGTAAATTAAGATTTTTGAATGTTATCTTTAAGATCTTTTCCAACTTTAAATTGTAACTTTGAGGTCTCTTCCAACTTTAAATTGAATGATGTTAGAAAAATAGACATCTGATAATATTTTGAAAGTCTACTAAGACCTCAGAAAAATAATATGGATTGTCTTTTTCAAAAGAGGTTAACAAATATCAATTATTCCAAGTAGATAATATCATGAAGAAACCTGATCTAATAGATGGTGAGATGGTCTTCAATTATGGAAGACATGGGTTCTGACAATTACTGGAAAAGGCATCAACTTCTTATCTCATACTAATTAGTTGCAGAGTTAGGGGTATGTGCTCTGGCAGTTTTATCACTGGTAGATTTACTATTACAAAGACAAGTCTGGTTTAAAAACTAGTATACATTTAAAAAATAGCCTTTACTCAAGTCATAGCATTTATTCTATTGGAAATGCTCCTAAATATAGAATTATCTCTTTCTTGTGCTAAGAATTGAGAAGAGAGAAATAATACTTAGAAAGAGACTAAGAAAACAAAAATAATGCAATCTTTTTTCATAAATTGATGGGGGGAAAGTTATTCTAAATAAAGTATTCTTTCTTCAAATTTCTCTGAAGCATCAAGTTTGAATTTCCAAGATCTTTTTTTTGTTTCCATAAAAAATAACTCTCAAATATCAACAAAAGGAGTAATTCACAGGTCTTGTAAGTATTCTTTGGAAT
The DNA here is from genome assembly GCF_037893015.1 of Macrotis lagotis. NCBI lineage: Eukaryota > Metazoa > Chordata > Mammalia > Peramelemorphia > Peramelidae > Macrotis > Macrotis lagotis. Next base: position 2,060,791 of record NC_133660.1, on the reverse strand, counting down.
GGAGTCCAGTCCCCTCTTTTAATTACAGATGAAAAAAAATTAAACAGAAAGACTGAAAAACATGCTTCAGATCATTGCATAAAAAGCAGAGTTCACATACAAATCCAAGGCCTCTGGAGACATTCAGTCTCACGCTATCCTACTGCTTTCTCAATGAATTTGTCAGGAAAAATTTAAATACTCTCCTCTGATAATGAAGAGTTGATAACACTAGATGGTAGATTTTAGGAGATACCATCTAATTTGTGTTCAACTAGGACAACCCATGTTCGACTTGTTAGATTATAGATTTACTTTAATGGGTAATATTCACAAAGTATAATTTTTTTCTGAACACAGTAAAACAAATATCCTCCCCATATATATCATATATATGATATATATGAAAGTATTTGAATCATAAAAGAAACAAACATTTGGTCACAGTCTCTGATGTCACTGATTTAAAAAAAGGTAGGAGGGTATCTAAAGGGATAGAATTATAACCACTATCTTTTTATTCTATTGTGAACTAATAATTTCATAGGAATTGGGAAAAGAAAAAAGTTAAAATGGAAAACATAATATTGGGTTTATATTTGATATGATGCAAATTTTCATGGTATTCTTATATTAGGGAAGTAAATTAAAGATTCAAACATTAATGAAAGGAGACAAGTAACTGCCAGTGAGAAAATAGGGAAGAAATGAAAATCTTACATCTCACAAAGATATGAAAATCAAACTAGATGTGAAAAAAATGAATGTTAGTGCAAGAATAATGAACAATGAAACCTAAGCATAAAAAGTTAAACACAGGGTATTTCATGGTGTACAAATTAATGTTCTTTTGCTATGAGATACCACAGTGTAGAATCTGCTAGACAGGGTCAGATTTTGGTAGTAGTGTGCACTTTTGAAGCTCCTGGGAAACAATTATTTCAAAGGCCACCTAAGTATCCTGAATTGGTTCATACCATTGCAATAGGATCTAACTTATTTCTGATTAAATTCTAAGAGAAAGAGATGCCCAATTTTCCCAATTTTCTGTATCACCCCAAAAAAGAGAAAAAAATCTTTAAAATTCATTTTGTCATGGTAAATTTAAATAAGGGGAAACTATGCTTTAGATCTTATCATATTATTTTGTCAGATAAAGATGGTTATTATAAATCATACTTAACTTTCTAAGGAATCTATACCTCCAGTGAATTAAAAGTTATTTTCCATATACTATGTAAAAATTGTTTTTGGTGAGAAATCAATAATTTCAAATAAATTTAAAGAGTTAGTTGCCAAAAGTCTCAATTTTAATACCAAAAGAAAGAAATTCATATATGTACACACACACACACACACACACACACATTTATATGAATTCATATATGAAAAACATGCTTTATATATTTATTGGCAGTGAGGTGATACAGTGACTAGGGTTCTGGGTCTGGAGTTAAGAACAGTTATCTTTATGAGTTTAAAATTGATCTCAGACATTTATTAGCTATGTGGCCCTGCCATCTAATACTATTTGCTTCAGTTTTCTTATCTATAAAATGAGATGGAGAAGGATATGGCAATCCATTCTTTGCTAAGAAAACCACAAATGGCACCAAGGAAGGAGTGGAACATGACTAAAATATGATTGAACAACAACAAAAAAAGTGTGAGGTGGCGTAGCAGATAAAACACTGGCCCTGGAGTCAGGAGTACCTGGGTTCAAATCCCATCTCAGACACTTAATAATTACCTAGCTGTGTGGCCTTGGGCAAGCCACTTAACCCCATCTGCCTCACAAAAACCCTAAAAAACAAAACAAAAAAAAAAGTATGTTTGTGTGCATTTTGTCTACATATGATTGTACATTTTTGAGTCTTTAAAAAAAATTCTGGTTTTCCTGACAAAGAAACTCTTTATATCAATGCAAATAAGGGATTGCTTAGTTAAGATCCAGAGTACCTAGAGGTCAGATTACCCAAGCCATTGTCACTCTGACTCTAATGCTTGAGTTCTCTCCTTTGCATTGTTGCTTTTCTCATTTAAGGAGGCTTCCTAAGCTTATTTGTCAAGTCTCCCAATACAGTCAACTCTTTATTAATCAAAAGAAAGGAAATATAAAATACAAAATTCTCATTTTTTGTCAAGCATTTGGCATGCTCTTATCCATGCAATTCTAAGACTGCTCTGGAGTAAGAGAACAGAAGATACATAATTTTATAAAATGAAAGATTATCAGGAAAATTGAATTATGAAAAGTTGAAATAACTAATCTTGATACCAAAGAATATGAATATATATATATATATACGTATATATATATATATATATATATATATATATATATCTATCCTTCCATTCAACAATGATATATACATTGACAGAATCGGTCCCTGGATTAATTGTACACAAGCACTTTTCTTTGTAATAAGATAAGGCTCAGTTTTGGAATGTGCATGAGTGAGATTACATCCTACCCAAAAATAACTATGGTAAAATAACTATGGTAAAATAATTGTAGGGGCGGCTAGGTGGTACAGCAGACAGAGCACCAGCCCTGGAGTAAGGAGTACTTGAGTTCAAATCTGGCCTCAGACACTTAATAATTAACCTAGCTGTGTGGCCTTGGGCAAGCCACTTGCAAAAACTAAATAATAATAATAGTAGTAGTAGTAGTAGTAGTAGTAGTAGTAGTAGTAGTAGTAGTAGTAGTAGTAGTAGGTCATAGAAAAAGTGTTGTGGAGTTTTTTCGTTTGTTTGTTAAAAGTCATGGTGAATAGAGTGATTGGGTATCAGAAAACTAGAGTTTAAGTGTAGAATAAGACACTAGCTATATGACCTGAGCATGTTGCTTAATTTGTCTGCTTCTGTTTCCCCATGTCTAAAATCATAGTAATATAGTACTTTCCATCCAGGATCTTTGTGAGGATCATATGAGATAATATTGACAGAGAACTTAGAATAGTACCTGCAACATAGTATGTCTTATATAAATGTTAGCTATTGTTATTATTAAATGAAATAACATTTGTAAAGTATTTTGCAAATTTTAAAGTTTTATAAATGCAAGTAATTATTATTATTTTGCCTTCCATCCATTATGAATTTCTAATTCTTGTATTTATGATAAAAAAAATGAAAAACTATTATATGGGGGGAAATTAATTTCAAGTAAAATTTACCACTACACTGAACCAAACTGTTTGAAAGCTTAAGATACTGCAAGCATTTGTATGCAGTAAATGAGCTTCCTTAATGCAATCCACTGGAGGCCTATCAAACAGAAAGCTGCATTGAGATTGGATTCTCATATGAGAATACATTCATCACTTAAGCAGGTGGCTCTCCACAGATACTATAAATAGAAAAGCTGGAGCAAGAAGGGTGTAAGATCATCTACAGTCACGTTGGGAACAACAGAGGGATCCTTATAACCTTTAAAGGGACAAGTTCCCCATTCTCCATTTCTCTTATACTACCATAAAAATCATCATTTTCCAGTTTAGGGAAAAGAAAACAAAATAACTGCACTAATACCATTTGAGGGGATCATATCCCCTCACAATCACTTTGTAATATACATATATATATATATATAAAACAATAATATTTTAGCTCAATTAAGAGATATATGATAATAGATGATATTTATGGAGCTCTCTGAGGTTGGTGCTAAAGGTCTTATTAACCCTACTTTACAGATGAGGAAAATGAGACTCAGAAAAGTTATATACTTTCTATTTACAACAGTATTGAGATTGAAAACAAGTTATGAATACAGCTTTCTCTCAATTCAAATATAGCATTCTTGCCACTATACTAAACTGCCCTAGAATTCCTAGCCTTAGCAATTATACAAAATCATTTTCGTATCATTTAACAATAAAAGATTCTTTTTTCTTCATGATTTTATATCTAATGTTGATTAAATTTAATACTGAAAGGGACCTTAGTTCGAGGACAATTAGTTGCATATTCTCATTACTCATAGGTAAGGAAATTGAAGCTTATGGAGAAAAAGTGGCTCATTTGAGATTATGAAGAGATTCACAGCAGAGGTGAATCCACTTCCTAGATTTCATAGCTAGCACTCTCACTACTCAATGTAACATGCTGCCCTCTCACTATGTTTCATCTTATAATTAAGCCAGGAGAAATTCCTAGAAAAAGGCACAGAGAGAAAAAAAAACTGAGATTTTCAAAAATTTTCATTTTAACATTCAATAAAATAATCAAAAACTATCAGAAGTATTAAAAAATCTGAGAGTCTGAGAAATGTCAAAATTCAATAATTGAAATGTAAGTATATTACAGAATAACATTTTTAGAAGCATTATTGTGGAGAATGCAATTGATCAGTCAATGCTCCGTGCCATTTTTCTCTTTCTTATCCTTTTTGTCGCTTAAGATTTAAATAGCCACAATTCTTTTAAAAATTAGCTTGTTGGTTTTTTCTTCTTTTTTTAACTGAAGGGTCAGTTTAATGGATTGTCCTTTAATTCTAGATGATTCCATTCCTTGTTGTTTTCTGGAGATTATATTACACAAAAATTTAAGGCAAAATCACAGCAGTTCAGATCTCTCAGGAAAAATTTTCACATTAGGCAGAGGCTTGACTATATTCCCCAAATTAATGTGATGATAAACCCTGGAACAGGTTTCAGGTAAGACTTTAGGGTACCAGAAAGGTTGGGATAAAGAAATAAACTATTTTAAATAGTCCGATAGCAGACTGGCAAAAAGAGAGAGAGAAAAGCAGACCTTGTTTTGAAAGTTATTTTAGTTTTTTTTATATGTGGGTTCAGCTGCTGGCTTTAGCCTAAGTCTTTTGTTCTGAGACACCTGCAGAGGCATCCTGGTCTCTGCCTATTCCATTGTAACTCAGTCTGTCACTTTCTCTTTTCACTTATTGCCACCTGGGACAAAAGGTATAGGCAGTTTAATAACTCTTTGGGCATATTTCCAAATTCCTTTCCAAACTGGTTGGATCGGTTCACAGTTCCACCAGAAGTGAATTAGTATCCCAATTTTTCTCCATCCTTTCCAACATTTGTCACCTTCCCCTTCAAATATTTTAGCTAATCTGATAGGTATAAAATGATATTGCAAGGCTTTTTAATTTGTGTGTCTCTAATCAATAATGATTTATAGCAGTTTTTCATATGACTAAATTGTTTGATTTCTTCATAGGAAAATTGCCTCTTCAAACCCTTTGACCATTTATCAGCTGGGGAATGACTTGCATTCTTGCAGATTTGACAGGTCTTTATGTATGTGAAATAAAAGTCCTTTTTATGAGAAACTGTTCTATAAAATATTTTTATTCAGTTTTCTGCTTTCCTTCTGATCTTGGCTATATTTCCTTTATTTTCATAAAACTTTTTTAAATTTAAGGTAATTGAAATTATCCACTTTATACCTCACACTGCTTTCTGTTTTTTTTAATAAATTGCTCACCTATCCATAAGTCTGATAGGTAATTTGTTCCATTTTAATTATATCTCTCTTTATATCTAGGTCATGTACCTATTTTCACATTATTTTTGGTAAATATAATTAGATATTGGTCAATATGCAATTTCTACCAGATTTATTTCCAAAAAAATTTTAATCAAATAATGAATACTTATCTCCAAAACTTAAATCTTTATCCTTGCCAAACACTAGGTTAGTATATTTGTTTGCTGCTATAAAGTATATGTCTAATTTGTTCCACTGAAATAAGCTTTTAGTTCTTAGTACTGCATGGTTTTGATAGTTACTGTCTTATAATATAGTTTAAAAATCTGATATTGTAGAACTTCCTTGCTTTATATTTTTATTAATTGCTTTGCTATTCTTGACCTTTTGATATTCCAAATGAATTTTATCATTATTTTTCCCAACTTAGTAATATATTTTAGGGAATTTAATTGGGATGGCATGGAACACACACACACACACACACACACACACACACATGCACGCGCGCGCACAAATGCACATTAGTTTAGGTAAAATTGTCATTTTTACTATATTGACCATGCCTATTCCTGAGCAATTAATATGTCTCCAATTATTTAAATCTGATTTTATTTGTATATTTTTTTTATAATTTTGTTTAAATAATTCCTGGATTTGTTTTGATAAGTCTTCTCCCAAGTAATTTATGCTGTCTAGAATTATTTCAAGTAGGATATCTTTTACTATATCTTCTTGTAGGGTTTTGTTTTGTGATATTTGGGAATGATGATTTATGTGAATTTATTTTATATCCTGCCACACTGCTAAACTTATTGTTTCAAGTAACTTTTTAATTGAGTCTTTGAGATTTTCCAAGAATGTCATATTTTCTGCAAAAAGAGATAGCTTTATTATCCCATTTCCTATTCTGATTCATTCTATTTGTTTTTCTTCTCATTGTTATTGCTAAGATTTTCATTACAATACTGAATAATAATTGTGAAAATGGGCATCTTTGTTTCATACTTGATCTTACTGGAAAAAGTTTCTAGCTTATTTCCATTGCATATAATGCTTCCTGATGGTTTGGGATAAATTATTTTTCTCAATTTAACAAAAAAAATCTGTTTATATTAATACTTTCAAGTATTTTTCATAGAAATGATTGCTGTGCTTTATCAAAAACTTTTTCTGCATCTATATATTATTTTTGCAACTTTTATTATAGATATAATCAATTATGTTAATAGCTTTCCTTATGTTAAACTATACCTACATTCCTGGTATAATACACATCCCACTTAGTGATAATGTCTCTCATAATTGTATATTTCTTTTAGCTAGCATTTTATTTAGGATTTTTCTATTCATATTCATGAGTGAAATAGGTCTCTAATTTTCTCTTCCAGATTTAGAAAATGAAACAAATGTTTGGTAGGACCCCCTTTTTTTGTTAATTAATAAAAATAACTTAATTAAAATTGGAATTACTTGCTCTCTAAATATTTGATAGAATTAACTTTAATCCCACTTGCCTCTGGTGTTTTTTCTTAGGAAGATTATTAATGGTCTATACAATTTCTTTTTTTCCTAAAATAGGTCTATTTATATATGCTATTTCCATTTCTGCTAATACAAGCAGTTTATATTTTTTGTAAATATTTTTCTATTTCATTTAAATTGATAAATTTATTGGCATATGATTTGGAAAAATGATTCCTTATAATTTGTTTGACTTAATTTTCATTAATGACATATCCAGTCTTTTCATTTTTAATGTTAGGGATTTTGTTTTCCTCACTTTTTTATCACATAACTCAATGGTTTATGTGTTTTATTGCTTTTTTTTTTCATAAAGCCAACTCAATTTCATTTATTAATTCATTTTTTCTTACAGTCAATTTTATTAATCTTACCTTTAATTTTCATGATTTCAAATTTAGTGTTTAATTAGAGATTTTTAACTTATTCATGTTCTATGTTTTCAAATTCTATGCCTAATTCAATGATCCATTTTTCTCAACTTTATTGATATATACATTCAGAGATATCCATTTTCCTCTGATCACTATTTTTCATCTCATAGATTTTGCTATATTGCCTCATTATTGCCAGTTTTCTCATGATCTTAATGAGACCTTATAATTACTCTTTAGTGTTTTCTTTATATTTCTTCTGAATTCTGTATATTTAATATTTCATTTTGTTCTCTTCTTTTTTCATAAATACCTGAAGATCTTTAAGTTTGTTAAATGCCCTTTTTCGCAATCAGGATTATACTCATCTTTGATGACAAAATAATTTTTGGTCTCAACTCCCAGTGCTTTTGCTCTTCAAAATTTAATGAAATTGTTGTTTCTGTGATCTTGTTCTTTAACTCATTCTTTAAAATTAGGTAGTCTAAGGGTAGCTAGGTGGTGTAATGAATAGAGTACCAACCCCGGATTCAGGGGAACCTGAGTTGAAATCCGGCCTCACACACTTGAAACTTACTAGCTGTGTGACCTTGGACAAGTCACTTAAACCCATTACTTTGCCAAAAAAAATACCAAAAGAAAATATTAGAACCATGGAACTTATAGATTAAAAACAATTGAAGACTAAACAACCTAACATTTAGTATCTATCTTAATCTCTATATTTCATGGTTCTTTATTAAATATAATCTTAAAAGATTATTTTTATTATTTATGTTTTGTTTTTAACTATAACTTTTTATGCTTCAGTATGGGATCTGTCTTTTTAAAATGTACCACAAGCTGCTTTTTCCTTTCTAATCTCAGTCATTTCTCTCTTCTATTTACTTCCTTGACTTCTTTATTTTATATTTTTGGTTAGATTTATCTAGTTCTGAATTGGAAAGACTAAAGCACCTCACTATAATAGTATTGTTATCTATTTCCACCTGTAATTCATTTAGCTTTTCTTTTAAAAATGTGGATCTATAAATAGGAAAGAAGTCAAGGAAATGACTAGAATTTCAGATAAATTAAACATCATAAAAGGCTAGAGGATTGAGTGGGATTAGAAAGGTTAAAAAAATGCTCTTGGGGTGGCTAGGTGGTGCAGTAGGTAGAGCACCGGCCCTGGAGTCAGGAGTACCTGAGTTCAAATCCGACCTCAGACACTTAATAATTACCTAGCTGTGTGGCCTTGGGCAAGCCACTTAACCCCATTTGCCTTGCAAAAACCTAAAAAAAAAAAAAAAATGCTCTTCTTCCCTGTAGTATCACACTTACCAGGAGTATGTTTGCTTCTGGTCAACACTAAGCTTGGCATCTGGAGACAGTTCAGCGTCCTTCCATCTTCCTCTACTCAGTTGTGGGGTCTATGAAGAGACAGTTACTAACACATCTGCCCCAAGGCCTTGTTTGTTGACTCAGGGGTGTTTCCTGAGATCCTTTCTAATTGTTTTACTTCAACTATTTTTCCTCTTTAATTTTGCTACTCTACATATATTTTGAGGCAATATTTTGCCTGTAATTTGGAAAGCTTAGAATTTTCTGATCTACTCCATCTTCCCCAAAACTCTTGTAATGCTGATTTTTTCCTGCTCCTTTAAAGTTCTGGAAGCGAGTGGGAGAAGTTAGTATCTCCTACCATTCAGTTAAAGAACTTCCTAAAACTTATCTTTCTTGTTTTTGTTTTTTTTTAACATACTATACATAGATTTTTTTTTTTAGGTTTTTGCAAGGCACATGGGGTTAAGTGGCTTGCCCAAGGCCACACAGCTAGGTAATTATTAACTGTCTGAGGCCGGATTTGAACTCAGGTACTCCTGACTCCAGGACCGGTGCTCTATCCACTGCACCACCTAGCGGCCACCTATGTATAGATCTTTAATCACTCCCAGTCATATATTAAAATTTACTTAGGCCTCAAAGTTACAGAAGTTGGTAACCTGATTGTGAGTGAATGTTGAACTATTAGCATGCAAATTCCAGGGTTCTGGTAAGTTTTCAAACACCAGGTATATATCTTAAAACCAAATTCTATTTTTATAAATACCTTTGCATAAAGAATCCAGGAAACGAAGATTAGATTAAGAATTAGAGGATTTGTGTTCAAATCCTGGCATTCTTGCTACTTGTGTGAATTTATTTGGGATTGGGGCTGATAACTCATAATGACCCTTTTTGATCAAAATTAGTGATGCTAAACTGCTTATAAAATTTACCCTAGAAATCTTCATATTATCCAGTAGCTCATTAGTATGCCATGATTTGATGATACTGACATACAGAATTGTTCAGTGGAGTTCCTTTATTAGCTTTATGAAGGTTTATATGAAAACAAGCTTTTGTTTAGTATTTTTTAGAGCATCCCTCTACAGAGAGTGTAATGCACTCTGGTATTTGTTTGGTAAAATGGGGAACAAGTTCTTGGGGGAAATTGTGTGCTTTTCATTGAAGTTCTTCATCTTTATCCCCAATATCTATAATGCATTCCATATATTGCTATCCTGACTTATAAGCAGATCTTAGAAAGTCTACCTACATGGACAAAAAAAGACTGAGCCTGTCCTATATATGAGGAATGCTTGAAAAGGTTAGGGAAAAGCAAAATATGCTTCAGATTACCTTTAGATAGTAGATAACTCAAAAATTCATAATATTCTGCATTGGAGGATACAGAACCTTATCCACTTAAGCTGTTTATATACAATCAAAAAGAAATCTTTGTATTTTCTGAGTTTTCCTTATAAAATAGGCACAATTGAAAGAAGCTGGCTATTTGAGTGCAAAATTTTGTCCTCCATTGCCTGATTTAAACTGTAATCCTGATATTTGCTTTTTGAAGTATTTTACTTAACAATGTTTTATTGTAGTTTTATCCAGAGGCTATTTCAGTTACAATTTGAGAGTACAATTTTAAGAAATCCAAGGAGCAAATGAAAATGATCAGTGAGACTTGCAAATATTATCTATACATTTCATAATTTTAATTTCATTGCCATATCTTCCCTGGGCTCTTGAGGGGAAAACACATTTTTGCAGGAAATTTCCCTGTTTTAAATTCTTGGATTAAGATTATTGGCATCTAATTATGACCAATGAAACCATCTCAATAGTTTTTCCTGTTAAAAAGAGTTGAGGAAATATTATTTGAAATGCATTTTTCCTATTTTATTTTTCAAAAAAATGTAATTCATGACAGACTTTTGCCACGGGATAAAAATAACATAAGATTTGAAGATGAACTGATAACTACAGTTAATGTTTCCACCCAATCATTGAAAGTGATAGGTTTCTATATTTTAATATTTATACATTTGATGTTATAAATTTACTCATTGAAATAGGAAGTAGTTGGACTAACCATATCTCAAAATCATTAACAGAATTTTAGGCCCAAACATTTTAGAACATTTAGAAAACTGATGGAAATTGAAAAAGAAAAATTTCCTCAAGATTCTAAGAAAGCTATTTGGTCTAATTTTCTCTATATTATAGTGGAATATATCACTCTTGAACCTAAACCTGATTTGTCCTAATATTGTTTATATGTTAGGCAAAGCACAGCGTTGTATTTCAGAAAATAATGTATCAAAACTGTCAGTATTACCAAAAATATCTTAACTACATGAAATGAAACTATCTTAAAAGAATGTTTTGCTTTGCTTTGTTTTCTCTGCCATTTCTTAGTCCGGCATTTCAGGTTATCAAGGCTTATTCTCACCTCTTTCTACAGCCTTATTTCAATAACTCTTTGATCCAGCAACACTAGTCACCGAGCTGACTCTGACCATGCTACATGATCTGCCCCACGAGTACAATCACAGAAGTCATTCCTCAGACGTGAGCTGTCTTTCTTCTCAGTCCCATGTCTCAAGATACTTGTTTTCCTTCAGGGGTCAGTGTGGATGTCACCTCTAAGAAACCTTTCCAGATTTCCTTTTTATTTTTTATTTATTACTTATCACTCCTTTTACCATTTTTCTTATACTATAATTATCTGTGTATTTCCCTAATAGAAGGAAAGGGCTTTGAAGAAAGGAATTATTTTGCTTCTGTCTTTGTATCTCTGGTTCAATATATAATATCTTCCACTAAATAGTTGTATTGAATTGAATTAAATTTCATCTACTATACCTACTTGGTAAATCTTATCAGCAAACATTCTGAAACATCTCTTTTCTGTTCACATAATCAAGCCTAGACTATCATTACTTGTTATCTGGACCTACCATGATGGTCTTCTAACTATTCTTTTGGCTATGTTACTTCTTTGCTCAAAAATCTTCTATATCTACCTGTTGCCTATTGGATAAAAAGCAAACTCTTCTTTGGTAGTTAAAGCTTTGCCCAATCGGGTTCCAATTTGCTTCTTTAGCATTATCTTCACTCCTCTTCTCACAAACTACCTTTCAATCCAAGTTGCCTAATTCCATTTACTCAAAAATTCTGTATCCTGTATCCAGTATCCAATACTCAATATCTTCATCTTTAATGAGGAGCAAGCTTGGAGGGGACACCACCTGTGGGAAGTCAGAGGTACCTCTAAAGCCTGGTTCGAATGCCCCTTTCTGATCCTTTGCTGATGCCGTCAAACACCAGTGCTTCACCTGAGATTGCTTAGTATTTACTGTGTATATATTCTGTATCTTCTTTATCTGTATACATGTTGTTTCTTTCCTTCCATAGAATGAATGCTTCTTCAGATCAATAATGTTTGTATCGGGGCAGCTAGGTGGTGCAGTGGATAGAGCACCAGCCCTGGAATCAGGAGGACCTGAGTTCAAATCCAACCTCAGACACTTAATAATTACCTAGCTGTGTGGCCTTGGGCAAGCCACCTAACCCATTGCCTTGCAAAAAAAAAATGTTTGCATCCCCAGAGACTACAGTCATCTCTGGAATTTCATAAGCATTTCATAAAAGATTATTGACTGGCTCTGAATGATGAGCATTATGAACCTGTTAGCAAGAGTCAGCCCTAGACAATCTTGTAAAACAGGGGGAAAAACTTGCATTTTAGAACTTTCTTTCCCTTTACAGTCTTTCTAATCATAATTTTCTGATTGCTATTGGCTATGCCAAGAAAGTGATCTGATTTAGTAATTCCACATTTCAGTCTTGTTGATTGATAACAAAGCAATATGTTATTCTTTCTAAAGACTTTTTTTTGGTTAACCAGAACACTATCTTCTTTTTTTTTTTTAGGTTTTTTTCAAGGCAAATGAGGTTAAGTGGCTTGCCCAAGGCCATACAGTTGGGTAATTATTAAGTGTCTGAGACTGGATTTGAACCCAGGTACTCCTGACTCCAAGGCCAGTGCTTTATCCACTATGCCACCTAGAGGCCCCCAGAACATTATCTTAATTGAAAGGAATCACTTTACTTTTTTTGTATTTAGGCTGAGAAAGAATCTATTTTCATTATCAAAAAATTCAATCTTCAAACACAACCCTAAAAATATACTTTTATACCCCGGTGAGTGAATTTTTGCATGTATCATATGTGAGGTATGTCCTGTTTTCTGAATTCAGAAACCTGATGTGATAGTGGCTACCATGAGGTAAGGCATCATTTTTAATATATTTTTTCAGATTCAGAGTTCACTTTCCAATAGAATAAAAAATATTTTATGTTGTCAATATTATACCAAAACAATGCTCTAAAACTAATTTTCTCATCTGATATTGGAGAAGAAAAGAGAAATAGCCTTGAAACCATTGATGAGCTATCACCACTGTGTAGCAGCCTAGACAAGAGTATATCATTTCTCACAACATGCAATAACAATAACAAAGAACTTCATTAAAATATAAGGGAGAGAAAATTAATATTCTTTCTTTAAAAATCTAAAATTTTCTTTTAAAATATGTTTTGTAGACTAATTCATAAATTATTTCCTAAAGAAAAAACTTCTAAATAAAACATGACTGTGAATTGCATCCACCAGTCATTTCAATGGCCTCTAAATTATTATTATCTATTCAAGTTGTCTTTGAAACATGAACCTCTTATCTCTTTAGGTGGTTCCTATGTTTCTGAATAAGTTTTTGTTGTTAGCACACCAGATAAATCACCTTATTTTGGATAAAACTAAACATATAGTGACTACTCCAAATCATCGCAAATGAGTTTTTCTTCTTTTCTTCTTCATCTCCTGACATGGGTGGGAATTAAGTCATTAAGAGATTTAAGGTTAAACTCTGTTACTGATGTTTAGCCTCTGTTGAATCGAAATAGTGATTTGTTTCTTTATTCTAAACTGGAAAAATAATAAATATTGTTTATATTAGTTGTTTGATGAAATGACAAATCTGCATTTGTGTTTTGGATGTGTTATAGATATCCAAGAATATATTCTAGAATTCTTCATTTTATGCCTCATCTACTGTTGCATTACAGTTCAAAAGAAGCAGCAAAGAATTTTTGTTTATATTCTCAGTCAGGAAGCTGGAGAGAATTTTAAAAAGCTTAATATGAATTATTGTCATAAAGTCTGCAATTAATCAGCACATTATCTGACTCATGTCTTTCTTTGACCCTGAATTTTAATTACAATATGCATATGAATTCAATATTCTCCCACCGCATCTGTATGTTTGTGAATCATGGAATGCCATAGTGCCTAAGGAATTAATAGTTACGGGTCACCCAGAGGGTAGTAAAGAGACGTATGGTTAGTGTGAGTAGACTACAATTTATTACTTACAAATAATTATTCTGGAGAAGTGTAAAAGAATCTACATGGAAAAGGCTGATCAGAAAATGAAGTAGACAGCTTTCTTAAAGAGAGAGCTAGAGACCCAGATGTTCCATAGATTTCCATATGGAGTCACAAGATCTAGGAAAGGGTCAAGCCTTCCTCCTGCCTTGCTCTAAGGGCTAGAATTTACACAAGTGCAGGAATGATAGCTATTAAAGTCAAGAAGTTATGGGTTGTGATCTGTACCCTTGGAAGAAACAATAGGTCACAGATCTATTACAAGTCAGACATATTCACACAAATATGTTTATTCTGATATGCTTTAACAAGCTTTTCTCTACCAAGTGGTTTACTTTCTTATTTTGCCTTTCATCCTTCTCTAGACTTGGAGTGGGTAAAGAGAACATATGATTTTGTTATTTTTTTTTTTTTGGTATTACAGTTCAGATTGCTCAGGGAGAACGTCCCATCTAAGTTAACTGGGGTAGAATACATTTAGTGTTTATGTGTGTCTATTTCATAATTTTTTTTGCTTCAGAATTGGAATTTACTATCCAATTCTTGACAGAATATATCACTGGAGTTTCATAAATGTTTTCTGCTTCCTTCTAGCTGATGATCTAGTGTTCATCAGTACCAGGGGAAAGAATGCTATACTGGAAAAATCTCTATGTCTGGAATGAGATCTCATCATTATTTACTGGCTCTTATACTTTTGTGGTCTTAAACTCTTAGTTTAACTGCTCTGATATTCAGTCTCCTCACCAAGTTCTGATTTTCAGGTTCTACCCTTTTGTCTCCCTCAAATTTAAATTCTATGATTCTAAGAAACTGTGAAGTCAAGATTTTCTTTTGCCTTTTTTATCTCTAGAACTCAGAATCTCATCTGCCTGCATAGCAGCCTTATTAGCAGGCACTTATTGATTGATTCTAAGTCATAGTATCTCTGAATATTAGTTTTTTTATCTGCAAAATGGGGAGAACAATATTTGCACTACTTCTCTCACTCAGAGAATTGTACTAAGTAAACTTCAGTCATCACCAGTGTGATTATTTTATATGTATGCTATTTCATCTCTCTTGAGAGTAGGATGTATTATGTATGTAATCTTAATAATAACTCCTAGTACAATGTAATGCACCCCATGGGCACAAAATCAATATTCATCAACTAACATTACAAAGTCAAAGTTTCAACCACTTAATTCAGAGCTCTGCCTTCATTAATTTTTCTCACAGTATCTAAGGTGACATTTATGTAAAACTTTTCCAATGGTAAAATATTCAGACTGAACTATTCCTTTCCTAGTCTGTGAGCCTGTTTAGCAAGTAAAATGGTATAATAGAAGTAGTACAATGTTCTACTGGTTTATCCTAGATTTTTAAAAACTGGCTATAGGACACCTGGATTGTAAAATTCTTAAGCAGTAGGACTCTGCCATCCATTTGTTTTATGCTTCTTTCCACAACATTTAGAATAACATTAGATTCCTGGGAATGAAATTTAAGCCCTAAGTGCTTTAAATGTTATCCCATAACCCATATATTTATATAACATTTTAAAGTTTTCAAATTTCTTTCTGCAAAACAATCCAAGAATGGAGTTTGGATGCTTATACTCAATTTAGAATAAAGGAAATTGAGGTTCTTCACTCTGCCCTGCTCTCCCATATTCCATCTGTTGACACGTCTTATTGATTCTTGCTATACAACATTCCATCTGTTGCCAAGTCTTGTTGATTCTACCTATAGAATACCTCCCATCTGTCACCTTTCCTGCAGTAATGCTCTCCTAATTTCCTTTCATGCTTTCTTCCCTTCCAATCCATGCTTTATACAGCTATCAGACTGATGCTCCTAAAGCACAGATCCAGCCATGTCACCTATCTGCTCCAGAAGATTTAGTGATTTCCTCTAGGAAAGCTTCTAGGAATACTTGACTTGTTATCTTTTATAAATGACATTTTATTTTCCTCTTCCATGGCTTTTATGAATTATTCTCCTGCCTTGAACTCTCTTCTCACTTTCACCTTTTTGGAATTCATAACTCCCTTTAAGACTAAGCTCACACTCTTAGCATGACATAGTCCTCTTCAGTGTCTCTGCATAGATCATTCCCCCATACCTGTATGAGGGGGTTTATGCGATAATATGGTGAGACATGGTGAGCATACATAATGTATAGGTTTCTCTTTCACCTAGGTGTATGAGGTATCTTCACATCTCTCTCTGAGTTTGACTCACTTACTCCAACTCATTCTCATACTACCCCATCTAAGTTTCCGGCAGCAAATCACCACTATAAAGTTACATTCAAGCAATTTTGACTATGTCCAATGTCATTACCAGTCACCTTAAATTATCACTTGTTCACTCCTCTTTATTTGTCTGAAAACTCTGTAATTACTCCTTTCAGGATCTCAGGATATTTAAAGGGTTCTTTCTTTTAAATCCTTCCATATAAGACAAAGTTGAAAAAATAGTTTTTTCAGATTCCTTTTCTTTATTTTCTCTCCAGTGGTGATAGGGAAATCTCTTCAACTTCTCTCAAACTAATTACTTTAATACTCTTTCCCAATAGTTTTGCAAGTACATCTTCATAAATAAACAAAAGCATAATATATCTACACAAACACATACAAACCTTCTCCCTAACTTCATAGGAAAGATTTTATATCAAGCCATTTCTCAACTGTCAACATCAACTAACTCTCCAATATTTTATTTCCTATTAAAACTAGAATAACAGTACCTGTAGTTTCCATGAAATATACATTCAAAGCAAAATCTGAATTTATATTATGGATAATGTCCTTTGCAAAGTTCTCAAAGAGGAGAGGTTCTCTATTGATGTGAAGTTATACAGATGCTCCAAGTCACATGACTGATAAAAATAACAGATTATTTTTTTTCCATTTTTACTTTTTTGCTTCACAACTCTAAAAGAAAAAGAGTGTGTCGAAATTATGTGATCTGGAGTTTCCTTATCAGGGAGGAGAATATGTAATGATTCCACAATAGGTAAAATCTTGAATAACTAAATGACTAAGTCCCATTCACTTCTATTCTTACATATGCAACAACAACAACAAAAAATAAACCTGACACATTTTTTACAAGCTCCTGTTTTCAGAGTCTTAAAATTTAGTCTCCACATAGAAGTGATTTAGTCTGAACTCCCCACATCTTGAGGCAAAAAACATTCATCATGCCTAGTCAATCAATATAAAGGAAGGTACAAAGTGTGTGTGTGTGTGTGTGTGTGTGTGTGTGTGTGTGTGTGTGTGTGTGTGTGTGTGTTGGTGTATTTGCATGATGGGAAAATAAATCTGTCCAAAGCCAGCAAAAGGGCAAACATCTTCAAAGTCAGGGGGCAAATTCCATCAAAGTTAACTTTCAATTACACTCTCTTTCACTGTATTTTAAACACCATAGGGATCAGCTTGGCTGCCATATACCCTTACTCAAGAAGGCTGGAGCTGTAAATAAATATTACTCTTTAGGGAAAGGAAAGCCTGTGGAACACCCAGAGATAATACAATAATAGCAAGAAACCTCAGTATTTTTCAAAAGATAAACATTTTTAAAGACAATATGAGGTAAAAATAAGAATAGAAATTAAAACTTTCAATAAAAATACAAATAATAAATAGCATATACAATTTTGGATATTGCCCCAATGTGATGGAGGTTCTATAAAGCTTCCCTTGACAGGAAGGAAGTAAATGAAAGCAACCTGGAAAGAACTCAAGAACCAATAAGGCTGACCTTAAATACAAGGTGTGAAGAGACAGTTTAGAACCAAAAGTCTTCCAGAAAAACTTGATCCATTAAAAATATCCTGAATGTCATACGAAGAGACATAATGCAAAATAATAATAATACAAAAATCCTACCAAGACGTTTTGAAAATAAATGGCAAAGTACCAATTTATCAACTTCTGAATCATGACTCAAGAAAAAAGTTTCAAATTATGTGCTTTTTGCATTTCAGAATTTTGTTGTCAAGTAACAAAATTTACAAATGACCTGGAGAAAGACCATTAACCATGAATAAAGTGGGGAATTATTCAATTTAGGAGAAAGCAGGCAATAGACAAGAGGAAACTGTTGACACATGATGGTTTCATGCAAATGTTAAGTAAGAAGATGTAAAAATTAGCTTAACAAGAATGAAGGCTAAAAGAGAGGTGGATATGAGGAGACAAGGTATATACAAAGATATGAGGAATATATATATCAGGAGATATTCACAGTCAATAAAAATTTAAAAACTATAAGCTGAATTATAACTGAAGGTGATTAAAGAAAGATATCACTATTAAATGCATGTATCCCAAATTGTATGACATTTAAATTTATATTAAAAAAAAGTTAACTGAGTAGCAAAAAAGAAGTCTATTTATTCACAGGTGAATTTATTCCCATTTCTCAGGAGTAGACAAAGTTAACCAAAAAATTTAAAAATATGATGAGACTATTTAAAAAGCTAGATTGGTGCAAGGTAGCTTCAGAAAGGGGTGAGTTGGTAATGTTTTTTAACGGAGTGGGGAGACCTTGGGATGACTTTATCTTTGACAAGTTACTTTTTTTAATCATGATAAGAAATTGTGGTAATTAATTAGGAATCTGGAAGCATAAATTATACAATCTTAGAAATAGTAAAATATGAGGATATTCAAATAGGTAAACTAGAAAATGCCTGTATATTTTATTGAAGGCAGTTTTGAGTTCATGTAGTTGAATGTCCTCATTTTACCCTTGAGAAAATGAGTATATATATATACATATATATATATATATATATATGGGTGTGTTCACATATATATATATACATATATATATATGTATGTATATATACAAACAAATGCCATGACACACACATAACTATGTAATGTGGGAATCAGAACCATATAAAATTTTAAAGTGAGTAAGAAGAAAATATGAATTGACACCTATCAAAATTTATGACAATAGATGACAACCATCAAGAAAATTTATTAAAAGAGGCAGTGACCCCCAATAAACTTTGAAATATAGCTGCAAGGAAATGACTATCAGAATGAATATGGAAACATAGAAAAGAATATCAAATGATGCACTTAAGGATTGATTAAAGAAATAAAGGTCAAAAGAAATAAAAGTATAATTATCACAATTATTTATTTTTTTCCTTTACAAAACAGTATGTTATTTTTAATTATCTTCCTAAGGAACAAATGCATGTGAAACTACAAAGATCCTTTAATGATTATCAATTTCTCTCTGAAAAAGGAACCATTTTTTGAATGTCAAAATTCTGTTTTAAGTACATATATATATATATATATATATATATATATTTAAATTAATAAGCATTTCTAGTCTTTCATTTTTCCACTTCCTCCTACTTCCACTGAGAAAAAGAAAAAAAAAAGAAAAAGGTCCCCTTCTGGCAAATATATATAGTCAAGCAAAACAAATTCCTCCATTAGTCATGTTCTCAGATTTTATTTTTCATCTTAAGTTCATCATCTTCTTTCTAGTTTCTGTAATCAGGGTTAGTTACTATTACTTACTATTAGTTTTTACTATTTTACTATTAGTATTTACTATTAATTACTACCATTACTATTATCAATTACTACTGTTACTACTTTCATGAGAGTCCTTAAGTCTAAGAATGTTCTAATCATCTAAGTCTTTTTGTTCTCACTTCATTCTGCATCAGTTCATAGTGATTTTTTACCAAGTGTGTTGGAAATCACTCTTTTTGCTGATTCATATAGCACCTTATATTACATTATGATCATATTTTATTATCTATTCTTCCACTGCCCAACTGATGAATCCCTGCTCTTACAACCTTTCCAAGTTTTTCCCACCACAAAAATATGTACATATATATCCTTTTTTTCATTCTTTAATATATAGACTAAGTAGTATTACTTCTGGATCAGAATAAAAATAATAATTATTATTTTCATAATTATAGTCAACATGTACATAACAAATAATATATGCCAACCACTGTTAAATACTTTACTATTATTACCTCATTTAATCCCCCCAATAACTCTCAGGGTAGCTGCTATTATTATCATCCCCATTTTTTACAAATGAGTGAACTGAAGCAAATAGGTTCAATGACTTGCCCAGAGTCACATACATATAAAATTTGTAAGTTTGGATTTGAATTCAGGTTTTATTGCTTCCAGGCCCAGCACTCCAGTTTACTAACTTATAGGGCAGAGATAAAATTGATTTTTCAGAATGGCTCATCCAATTCATGGTCTCAACAATGGTGTATTGTTGTGTCCAGAGGCAGCTAACTTGAGTAAAGAAGACCTGAGTTGTTAATTGTGTTGTACTGGGTAATATACCTAACTCCTGTCTGACTTTTCCTCAATTGTAAAACTGAGATAGGATTGGCATTTGCTTTGCTGAGCTGGTTTGAAGATCAAATGAGTTACAATTTGTAAAGTGCTTAGCTTAGTAACTGGCACATAAATAACAGGAGTTTGATAAATACGCATATTATTTTGCTTAATAGCTTGTTCCTACCCCAACAGCTGTTAATGGCAATATTCTCTCTGTGTCATAGGGCTCTTAAATTTTTGATTCCTATATAAAAATGTTGCCTAAAATTGTATGAGAAACAATTACTTTGGACTTAGAATCTTCTTAAAAGTAAAACACTAGAGATCAACAAATCTCACTGTTTCATTTTTCAGATGAAGAAATTGGGGGCAAATAAGGTTAAACAATTTGCATAAATCTTAGAATTTTAACAAAACATCAGAGCCACAACAAAACAAGGAGATAAATATTCTAATACTATGTAGGGAGTCCAGAGATTTTGTTGCTGGAAGAATTTAGATCCTCCTAGCACATTTTAGACTTGCTCCTGAACTTATTTTCAGAGCAACCATAGACTTGCAAACGTAATACTTCTTTAAGCAGACTTCTTGTTCTTTTACTATGTGTAATCACAAGAAAGTTATGAATAAGGCAGTTAGATGGTATGGTAGGTAGAGCCCTCAACTCAGGAGGACTTGAACTCAAAGCCAGGTTCAAACATTTCCTTGCTTGTGACTTTGGGCAAGTCACTTAACCCTGATTGCCTCCAATCCAGGGCCCCATCTCCAGTCACTCTGATTCATATCTGGCCACAGGACCCAGATGCTTCCAGAGGAGAAAGTGAGACTGGAGACTTAGTACAGCCCCCCTCACTCAAATCCAATTCACCTGTTTGTCATGGCATCACCTTCATCTTGTCATGACATCACTTCCCTCTTGTCATGGTCTCCTTTGAGAACAAAGAATCATGAATAGTACTTAAGGGAGATGCCACAAATTAAAAAGAAATTTCAGACCACAGGCATACCTCATTTTATTGTGCTTTGCTTTATTGGGATTCACAGATAATGTGTGGTTTGTTTTGTTTTGCTTTATTTTACAATTTGAAGCTTTATGGCAACTCTGCATTGGGCATGTCTATTTGATGCCATTTTTTCCCAACAGTTTGTACTCATATCATATCACTGTGTTACCTTTTGCTAATCCTTATAATATTTCAAATTTTTAAAATTGTTATTATATATGTTATGGGGATTTGGGATCAATGGTTTTTGATGTTACTATTTTAATAATTTTGGTGTACCACAAACTTCACCTATATGAAACTGATAAATATTATATGTATTCTGACTATTCTACCCACTGACCATTCTCCAACTCTTTCCATATCCTTGGGCCTCTCCATTCCCTGAGACACAACACTGAAATTAGTCCAGTTAATAATCCTATAATGGTTTCTAAGTGTTAAAGTTAAAAGAGCAGTCAACTGAAGCAGCAAACTTCATTATTGTCTTATTTTAAGAAATTGTGACAGACGCCTCAAACTTCAGCAATTGCTACTCTGAGTAGTCTCCAGCCTTCCACATCAAGACAAGACCCTCCATCAGCAAAAAGATTCCTACTTACAGATGGATCAGATAAATTAATAGTTTTTTAAGCAGCAAAGTATTTTTAATCAAAGTAGGTACATTTTTGACATAACATTTGTGCATATTTAACATATTACTGTGTAATAAAATATAACTTTTATTTACAATGGAAAATCAAAAAAGTTTAACTCACTTGATGATGATATTCACGTTATTGTAGGGTTCTGCAACAAAACCTGCAATCTCTCCGAAATATACCTTTATAAGGAGATTAGAGAGATTCAGAACAACAGCAAAAGAATGACCCGGGGTATTTCTAGTTATCTGATTGCTACGACTAGTAGAGAAAGTGTTGCATCATGAAAGAGCTAAAGATGCTCCCTGGTGATATCAAACTAAAAAACTGGCAGATTCCCTCCCTGTGAAGCAGTATGATAACTGGAGCCTGGTAGCAGTGTAGCAGCAGTTGACATCTCAGCAAAGAGCAGTGCTTCAAAAAGAACAGAGCCACAGACTCCCTACTTTATGACATCACCTGAGAAGACTGATCCTTCTGTACTCTGAAGTGTGAGACGCTGTGGGGAGATGACTGTCCCTTATGTGGGGTTTCCTGAATATCTGACTAACACCTGTATATAGACAGTTGGAAGGGGGGAAATTTTCCTATTTCCAGAGACTGATTTCTTTAGGGTCACAATCTTTGAACTCATCAGAGACACAATTTGAATTCAGTTTTTTTTTCTGACAGGACAGTCCTAAATATGAGCTTTAAGATTTACCTTCCTATAGTATTCATTGTGCTACCAGAGAAAATGAGACAGCAAAAGTAAAAAAAAAAAAAAAGAAAGAAATGCATCTGTTTTCCTGAGAGGTGGTTATCAATTTTCTGAGCATTGTCATTTTGCTTTTGAGGAAATTTCTTTTCATATGAATGACAGCACTTGGTCTGATATGTAGCATGGATTGAATAAAATGCAATAAACTTTAATATATGGTCGCAAAAGAATATTTGAGAATAGTTTTCATCTGTCAGGATGTAGAATTATTGATGAAGAAGGCTGGTTTTTATCTTCTCAAGTCATGACTGTAAATGCTTCATGGTGACCTTCTCTCTGAATTAGAATAGTAGCTCAGTGTTTGGCACATTACTGGTGCTTAATAAATGTTCAGTATAGCGAATCTGTTTTTTGAACTGGTTAAAGGGCAGTTATGTTCAACCTTTTTACTGCCTTGTTAAAAATGTCATGGAATATCCCTGAGGTTGTTGAGATGGTAACACAAATTTTCTCTATTGTGAAGGAAAGCACTTATATTTTTCTGAAGGTAAGTTCAGGGTTTAAAACATTAAAATCTCAAAATTAGATTAAAAAAAGGAAACACAAGGTAGTTGTGAAATCTAGCAGACAAAAAGAGTTCACATTTTAGCTACCAGAGTAGATAGAAAGTTGGGTCTCCAGTGAGGATTATCTGTGTTTAATTTTTGCTTCACACACTTAATTTGTAACTCTACAGTTTCCTCATCTGGAAAATGGACATAATAATAGCACCTACTCCCCAAAGTAGTTGTGAAGATCAAGTGAGATAGTATTTCAAAAATTCTTTGGAAACCTTAAAAAGCTACGCAAGTGCTGGGTATTCTATTACTTTGAAATCTTTTGCATAGGCAAAGCCCTGTGGATTAGTAGAAATATTTCTAGGTTTGGATTTGAATCCCAGGTTTGCTGCTTATTACTTTTGTGACTTTGGCCAACCCACTTTGATTCTCTGAGGAGCCAGTTCTCAACTGGAACGTCAGAAGCTTAGGCCAAGGATTCTAATGGTCCTTCCAGCTCTACATCAACAATCTCCTGATTTGTACATATTACTTTTAAAATCTGGCATTGGAAGTCAGGTTCATACTTGCCTAAGTCTATAAATATATTTAAAACATGCTTTTGAAAAAAGACTTGCCTTCTATTCACAATAAAAACAACTGAGAGGAAGCACTTAACAGAAATGCAGCATGGTTGAATATTTCTCAATGGAAAACAGTGCCTCAATAGGCAAAAAAAAATGTTTTTTGTTCAAAGTTGCACAAATACAGGTTGCTTATTGTCATAATTATTCTCTTTAGTTCAGTTTAGATAAACACACACACGCACATATATATATATACATATATATATATATATATATATATATATATACACACACACACATAGATATGTATTTGTAGTGATTCAGTAACTGATGTTTCTTTTTATTGCCTCATTCCTTCTAGATCTCTGGATTTCTCTGACAATAAGACAAATTTAAAAATGTCAAACTACTAGTAGTTAAAGTAAGATCAGATAATATTAAGACAGCATCCTTGAAAAAAAAGCAGTAAATCCTTTCTAAAAAGTAATATGTTTGACAGTAAGGACAGATGAAGTTTCTAGAATTTTTATCATCAGGTCAGTATTTGAGTCATGACAGAGAATAAAAATAGGAAGATTTATTGGCTAGTTATGGTTTTTTATGTTAAAAGTCCCAATAAAAGATTCATAAACATTTCTTAACAATATTAGGATAAAGCAACAATAAGTATTCACAACAACCATAACTAAGATTCTAATTAATTATTGATCAGAGACCATGAACATGCACATCAAAACAAAGGAGAAAAATAATTTGTAGTTGTAATTTTATTAGATGATATTTTTATTAGATTGATATATAGCATTATAGAGTCACTATAAAGATACTTTTCAAATGCATGGCTTTGATGGCTATGGGAAATTTGAATTCTTGGGTATCATGTCTAAGAGACAGGTACATTTAAAAAACAGGGAAGATATTTTAAAGAAATTCTCCTATACTTATATTTTAAAAAATACTACCTGAAAAATGCAGCTTGTTCATTTCAATTTAAAAAAGGATCAAATTGATAGACTAAAGAACTGACTAAATAATTTAGAATATATTCACTTATTATTGTACTATAGAAAACACATGAATGCAATTTCTTTCTTCTAGGAAGCTATTTTCTAATGCATTTTCATATGTTTCTGACTCCACAAATTACTTTTGCTTTAATAGAGGAAAACTTGAATATTTCTGCCTCAGCTTTTCTATCTGAAAAATAGGAACATCTTATCTTTTGCTCAACCACTTCAATGTCATGAGCTTAGCATATATTTGAAGTCTAGAATTTCATAAGGTAAAGGAAGAAGAGGAATACACATTTATGCAATATCTGCTAGGTACCAGGCACCTTTTCCCAATATCATCTCATTTGATTATAATACTTTTAGGTCTCCCGTCACCACCAGTTGAGAGGAAAATAAGAGGATGATTTCCAGTTTCTTTCTTCTTTCCTTAATAATTCACCATTTATTTAGGACTGTCTCTTTGTTTAGACTATAATAAAATTTCTATTTCAATAATAAATTTTGTTGATATCTTTTCACATGAAGCAACATTATTCTCCCAGAGAGCTATTCCATAGAACAATATTTTCTAAGCAAAAAGGGGGAAATTAGCATTTTTCAGTATGTTAAGAGAGTATGAAAATCTGTACAATGTAACACATCTATGAACCTCCTCCTTTGTAAAGAGTGAAGAGGGAGTGACTTATACCCCCCACACACACACACAAATATACTTTGGAAGCCATATCCATTCTTTGTAATTTTGCAACCTTCACATTTTTGTATGTTTTTGTTCCTTCTGCCTATCTGGTAGGATTCATTGTGAATATCGTTTTCTTTGTTCTTCTTATTCCATTTTAAATCAAATCATGTAAATATCACATATTTCTCAGTATTCATTACAGTTATAATTTCTTAAAGCACAGTTATTTTCTATTATATTACCATAATTTGGCCATTTGCTAAACTAAGGTCATCTTTTTTTCTATTTTTTTGGTTATTACAAGAACATGTAGCTAAAAATATTTCAATGTATATAAAAACATTCATCCAATCAATGACCTTTCTAGAAAATAAACCAGGTATTACAATCTTTATGCCAAACTTTGTGTTACTTACACCATGTCTGATTCTTTGTGATCCTATTTTGGGTTTTCTTGTGAAAGATATTGGAATGGTTGGTAATTCTCTTCTCTGAATCATTTTACAGATGAGGAAACTGAGGAAAACCTGGTTAAGTGACTTGTCTGGGATCACACAGCTTGTAACATATTGTCAGATTTGAACTCAGGAAGATGAGTCTTCCTAAGCCCAAGAGCAACATTCTATCCATTGCTCCATGGATTGCTTTTCAGAAAGGTTATACTAATTCAAATCTCCACTGACAATGCACGTGTGCCCATTTCCCTACAGTCTCTTCCATCAGTGTGATGTCTTTACTAAGTTACAGGGTGTGATGCAAAATCAAGATATGCTTTTCTCATTATAATTCAATAGGAACATTCTTTCATATAATCATTAATAATTCAAAATTTTTCTTTTGAGAATTTTTTGTTTATATCCCTTGCCAATCCATTATTTAGTCTTATATATTTTCACAGAAATATATATGAATATATTGATAAATATTCAACACACATTATTTATACACATGTATGTGAGTACATATCTATGTGGATGTACATGTATATGTCCATATAAAGGTAGAGAGGGACAGTTCTTTATCCTATATCCTGGGCTCATTCATTTTGTTTGTGCTGAAGTTTCTTAATTTAATGTGATCAAAGTTATTTTATCTTTTGTAAATCCTGGAAAAATAAAAATGTCCACCCTAGTGCTTTATATATCTTAGAGTTTAGTGATTATGAGATGAGCCAAGTCTTATTCTTTTTTCTGGAAATGAAGCAATACTGTAATTATGTTGGATGAAGCAATATTGTAATTATATTGGTGAAGTTCTAGGAAACAGAGAGTTTCTCTATGCATAAAATGCATCTATGTGCTCCAATACTAAAACACATTTATATTCAGGGATTCATTCAATCTTGTTAGTTGAACTCTAGGCTCATTTTCTCATGTTCTAACATCAATAGGGATAAAAAGCTTCATCTTTTTTGCAATAACCTTTTGTACATATGGATATAGTCATCACTCCTCTGAAGTATCTTTTAAAGACCAAATAATAAAAATTCCCATAACTATTACTCACAGGACCTGTTTTACAAATTCAAATCATTTTTGTTGCTCTTCTGTAGGATCCTGCTCAGATTTCCTGTTCCTTGGGTGAAATGTCAACTTTCAGATCATGCTGAGAAAGAATGGAAAGTTTATCTGGTTTTTTAGATATTAACTATCTTATAATTGCAATGCAAAAGGAAAATTTAACAAATAATAACTGATATCCTTGAAGTATTTTATATCATTTGGGCTTTGTAATAACTGTATGAGGTTCATCTTGAGATATCTATTATTTGTACTCTAAAGATGAGAACACAGATTCTGACAGCTGCATCCCTAGGATCATATTGTAAGTAAACTGATTTAGCCTGTCCTAGCCATGGGCAGTCACAATTTCAGTATTACCCTTTATCGCCTTAGGTAGCTAGAAACTGCCGTCATTCCCTTTCTACCTTTTAATCTAAAGACTGCAATCAAATCAACCCTATTTTTGTCTCTAGAAAGGGCAAGACAACTGACCACCCTATTGTTCCATTTAATACCTTTGTCACTTTCCAGACCCGATTACCCTCTACTGGACACCATTTTCTGTACTTATGGGAAGCTCCTTGAGGGCAAGACTTGGCTGACTTTTATATTTTTCTCTTCAGTTTTTGAGAGTTCTGTTATTTCTTCATTGCACCTGACTCTGATATGGTATTCATGGCTTAATATTTGTAATTTATATTTTTCTATATATTTTCCACTCAACTATTCATATGTTATCAGGTTTTTGCCATCACTCTCTTCAGTACTGATGAATCCTAAATTCGTTCTTGGTCAGGTCACCCCTGGAATTTTGAGTTCAGTTTGAGAAAATGAATAAACACCAATAAATTCTAGAACCCTCAAAAAAGGCCCAAAAGATGAAGAATAAGTCCACTAAGTGCTTGCAAAGTGAAAATTAGTTAAAGGAACTAGGCATATTAAAACTCAAGAAAGAAAGATTTAGCTGGAAGATGCCAGAAAATGGAAGAATGTGATTACTATTTTCAAGTATTTGAAGGAATCCCACTTGGAAGAGGTTCTAGAGCATAGATCCCATGTAGGTGTAATTAGCAAAGCACAAAGTAGAGCAGGAAAAAAAATAACAATATGATATAAAATGATATGATGTGAAATATATGGTAAACAAAATGATATAGCACACATTTCTAATTTGAGATATAAATTATCTCTGAACCAAATCTAAATGAAATGTCACAACATTTTCATTGTTTTTCTGTAAGTCCCATACTCAGGGATACACATGTTGTCTTAAAAAGAACAAAATCATTTTAGTAGGAATGTATTATTGAAATAGATGATTGAATCTGTTGCCCACAGATTTTCATGAGTATCAATATCTCTATATCCTAGTACTAAACACACATTTGCTCTTATTTCAGCATTAGAAGCCACATTTTCCTTGTCACCCAGTTAAGAAACCTTGGCATCATTGTGGTCTTATCCCTCTATTTCATGGTCTATTAAATAGTCAGTTATTTTCTATAAAATGGCTCTCCCAGTGATATCCTCCATTACATGACAATTACTCTAACAATACTCTCATTATCTGATGCTTGAATTTCCTCCACTATCTTTCTCTATAATTCCATCTGTATGCTGTCATTTGATTAATCTTCATAATTTGTTGTTTTTTTAATGTCACTTTCTGGCTTAAATACTTGTAAGAGGTCCTTTTTGTCTTAAAGATATATTTCAAATTAATGCCACATAGTCAAAGTCTTAAAAAATCTGGACTTTCTTTATCTCAAACTATCACAAGCTATTTTTTGCTTTTTTTGTATTAGCTATTGGCTTTACTCAATGTTCCTCAGCATCCTCTGTTCTTTCAATATGCTAGCCATATGCTTTGAATGTCTCCCTAATTTCTAACTAAATCCTTCAAGCCTCACTTCAGGTCAGATACCTTTATAAAGAATTTTCAACCATTCTATCTTAAAATTTTGTCCCTCTCTCTCTTTTTACAATGTTATCACAATGAAGGTGTTTTAAAATATTAGTTATTTTTAGTATCTTTTCAATATTTAATTTCTATGTCTCATGGTATCAACTATGTTATTGTTGAAGGGAAACATCAAGTTAAAAGCTTGTTTTAATCTTGTAAAATACTTAGCATTGTATTGGGTACAGACAAAATTTTAATAAATATCTTTTGATTTCATTTGAATAGAATCAATAATACTGTAAATTACTGGTTACCACATTTAATTTAAAGATATGATAAAATGTTTTGTTATTTGAAAGTTCTAGATGAAAAATTCTTTTAATAACACTCTGTACATTTTGTTGAGTAAAAATGTATGAGTCAACCACACATCTGAGTTATTATTAGTCATCATCATTTCTATAGCATATGGCATTGAAATGGGGTGGGTCTTTATTTATCTCACTCTCTGTGGCCCAAGGTAGCTTTGTTGTCACCTCTTCCTGCCTGTGACTAGTGTGACTTTCCATGGTAATAAATATCCTCACAGTCTCAGTTTGGACTAGAAAATTTCATTCTCAAAGTGGGGTGCACAACACTGACGTATACATGCAGATACTCGTAGCCAGCTGTCACTCACAATGGTGAGAAATAAAAGTTTGACATTGAGAAATAGAAACAATGCATTGGGTTTTTTTAAATGTGGGTTATTAGATTATATTTTATGAGAAATAAGGAGAAAAGGAAGAAATTTTACATATGTCCAGAATAACATTGAATGTCTTCATAGACTTTTTAAAAGCTATTTTACATTCCTGAGATGGTTTAAAATGTGAAAGTTTGCATAATTAATTATCACTATTCAGAAGACAACTAATTTCACAAGACTGTGATAAACAATGAGTTTAAATACTTTTAAATACTTTTCTTTCTCAAAATTTAATATAAAATTACTATAATTATATCAAGTATACCATAATTAGTCCATTTACAAATACCTGCAATTGCAAGAAAGGGTTTTTGCTTTTTAGTTTTTGTTTTTAGGTTTTTGCAAGGCAAATGGGGTTAAGTGGCTTGCCCAAGGCCATACAGCTAGGTAATTATTAAGTGTCTGAAGTCGGATTTGAACTCAGGTACTCCTGACTCCAGGGCCTGTGCTCTATCCACTGTGCCATCTAGCCACCCCAAGAAAGGGTTTTCTTAAGGACACAATCAATGAATTCTTTGTGAATCATATCCATACTATTTAAAAAGTAGTAACTCCTAAGTTAATGTGCTGGATTCAATATGCCAGCAAAGTTTGAAAACTTAATAGTGGACTCTGAATTGGAAAAGATTAGTTTACATACCAATCCTAAAGAAGGGCAAAGTCAAGGAATTTTCAAATTATTAAACAATTGTACTCATTTCACATGCCAAGAAGATTATGTTTAAGATTCTGCAAAATAGGATTCAGTAGTATGTGAACCAAGAATTACCAGAAGAGTAGGCTGGTTTTAGAAGAGGTAAAGGAACAAGATATCAAATTTCTGACATCTGTTCTATTACAGAGAAAGCAAAGGAGTTCTATTAAAAAAATATCTACATCTACTTTGTTACTTATCCTAAAGTCTTAGACAATCTGGATCATAAGAAAATGTGGCAAATCCTCAAAAAACATCTTATTTGTCTCCTAAGCAACTTGTATGTAGACCAATAAGTCAAAACCAAATATGGAAGAACTGAGTGATTTAAAATTAGAAAAAGAACATATATTAGTAGTCACCTTATTCAACACATATAGACACAATACACACACACACACACACACACACACACACACACACACACATATATATGTGTATATATATATATATATATATGAAAATAACATAAATTTCAAAGAAAAGAGGATGCTAATATCTGGGGGGATCAAGAAGGGCTTCATATAGAGAGTAGCATCTAAGTTGTATTATAAGGAATCTGGGGAAACTGAAAGATGGAGATAAAGATAGGATTTGCTCCTCTCCCCCCCACCCCCGCCAAAATGACTATGGAGTCAGAGGCAAAGACATGAAGATGAGAGATGTATAGCCAAACACTAGGAACAGCTAGCAGAACAGTTTAACTTGATCAGAAAGTAGAGAAAGGAAATACTATGGGGAAAAAATTCCCAAAAAACAAAAACTGGAGAGGTAGGTGGAAGTCAGATCATAGTATCTAAGAAATTTTTATTTTATCTTGACATATCATGGATCCACTGAAAAGTAGTAAAAATAAAGGTTGTATATATTATCACTTTTAATTAACTTACATGAAGAGTACATTTTGAGAAATCCTAGGCCAGATGAATCAAAAGCCAAAAATTAATGTTGCAAGGAGAAATATCAACAGTTTCAGATATGTAGATTCCTCTTGATGAAGGTGAAAGAAAAGAGTATAAAACCTAACTTTTCAACATCTAAAGAAGTAAACTCATGGCAAAAGTCCTATCACTTCCTGGCAAATAGAGGGAGAAAAAAGAAAAGCAGTTTCAGATTTTATATTCTTGGGCTCAAAGATCACTGCAGATAGTGACAACAGCCATGAAATTTCTTAAAAAAGCATATCCCTTGGGAGGAAAGCCATGGCAAATCTGGACAGCATGCCAAAAAAGGAGAGATATTTCCTTGCTACAACGGTCCCTATAGTCAAAGCTATGATTTTTATGATAGCAATGTGTGACTGTGAGTGGTGGACTACAAAGAAAGCTAAGTCACAGAATTGACATTTTTGAATTGTGGTAGAAAAGCAGGGAGATCAAATCAGCCAATAATTAAAGAATTTAATTTAGACTATTTATTGGAAGATCAAATGAAGATGAAGGTTAGCTACTTTGAGCATATGAAAAGAGTGGTCTAACTGCATGTTGGGAAAGACTGAAGGTAAACAGGAAAGAGGACAGAAGAAAATATGATGGAAAATGTTTTGGAAGCAATTAACTTCACCTTGGACAGATTTGGGGAATTTGTGGAAGCTAGAAGGGACTGTCATGCCATGGTTTCATGGACTCTTGAGGATCAGATATAACTGAAAAACTGAACAACAAACTCTAAGTATACTTGAAGTAAAGATTATGATAACTGGCCCCTATTAAGATAGGAGTACTCTTCTAAAAAGGAGGACTAAAGTGAGTTATGTAAATAACTTAAAGTGAGAAGAAAGTGTTTGGAAGAAACACTGAAAGGATTTTCATTATGTAGCAATATTTCTGTTGAAATTAGAGAACAAAACATTTTAGTAGTTCCAGGGAGCTAAGTTTAAGGATTTCCTCTAGTAGTGTTTAGCAGGAAAAGAGTAATGGCAGACAGAGGATAAGAACGATGAAAAACTGGTTTCTGAAAGGGAATGAACTATATATTTAGTTAGGTAACAATAATATAAAATTTGCAAAGGAAGGAAATTGAATCTAGCTCAGAGGTAATGGACCGGGGAAGCAGATATAAGTAGAACAACTGAAAGTAGAAATGAGGTTGAAGAATATCCAGCACAGACAGAGAGATGAATGAAGAGAAATTTTATGGTTCTGCAATGTCAATCCAAGGCAATAAGCATTTATTAAGTCCTTATTACGTTATAAACATCGTGCTAAATGCTAGGGATACAAAGAAAAGAGAAAACAATCATTGTCCTAAAGGAGTTCTTAACATAAAAGGGTTTATGAAGATGGAATTTCTGGAAAATATGTAGGATATGACCATCCTTATCTCCACTTGTAGTGGGGTGAAGCATAGCCATTCTCACACTACAAGCTGTAGTTAATATGCAATAATAGCAATTTTCTGATCTCTTTCTACAATTTAATCTTTCAGCATAGACTAATAATCATTCATTTTCTCTTCAGCTCCAACTACAGACATTGTGCTCTCCCTCCAAGGCCCAATCTCTCCACAAAGTCATTTCTGATCCCCTCACAAGATGTCATTTCTCACTCAATTTTTTTCTAGGGCAGATATTTATTTTGTAAACTCATCGGTGTCATTTTTCACTCTTGTATCCTCAATTCCCCAGTCCAATATCCTTGGAAACACTTAAAACACAAAACAAATAAAATCATAGATTGAGGGATAAACTTGAAGCTCATCTAGTCCAACCTTCTCATTATACAATTAAAGAAACTGAGGTCCAGAGAGACTAAATTCTTTACTTGATGCCACACAGGTACTAACTGACAGAAATTGAATTTGACTTCAGAACTTCTCATTTTTAATTCAACACTCTATACTAAACTCTCAGTTTACTTCATTCTGCCAAAAAAAATAGAAAGGGAAGCTTTTATTTTTAATAAGCAAAGCTCAATGACTCAAAATTATAAAGGAAGCAGTGTAAGGGGAGGGGTAAAAGTAAATGTACATTAATCTATTTTCAAGTATATCAGATTCTTTGACCCCATTTAGTATTTCCTTGGCAGAGATACTGGATCAATTTGCCATTTCTTTTTCCACGTCATTTTATAGATGAGAAAACTGAGGCAAACTGGGTTAAGCAATTTGCCCAGGACAACACAGTTAATAAGTTTTTGAAATCATATTTAAAGTCAGGAAAATGCTTCTTTTGACTCCAGTTATGGTTCTCTATATACTGTGTCACTTAGCTGCCCCTATAATAATAAACAATAATATTTAGTTAACAGCAAGCTTCAAGAATTGAAATTCCCCCCGAACAAGGGAAAAAAGTACAACAAAACACAAGTAGGCTTTGTCCACAGAACCTTGTCAGTTAACATTTTCCAGTCAATATAGTCACATACTAAGAGACCTAAACATTCTGTCAATTGTCCTGGGTAAGAAATTACCACCACTTCAGCACTGAACCCAAAATCACAAAATTGATTCCTCTCAGACAACTATCTCCACCACTAGAACTAACATCATTGCATCATTATTGAAGTTTTTCAGAGGATCAGATGACCATATGTATCACTGCTCAATGACCTAATAAGGGTATTTGTGCTAAATCTGGGTCAATCTGACAATTCACAGATAAAATACTCTCTGATAAATTACTACTCTATTTTTGTAAATAGATTATAATACATATTGTAACAAATATTCAAATATTTTAAGTATATATATATATATATATATATATATATATATGTAAAATACATAGATACAGTTGTCTCCTACTACTTACTACTCCTACTATAATTTACTCCATTTGAAAAGTCAACACAACTGGCATACTATCTCATGCTTAGCCTTAATCATTGACAACTCCTTATCCCTAAGTCATTTGCTACTAACTGAAAGATAAATTAATATAATAGTAATGTTAGTGTTTTTTTATAAATTGAAGACATTAATAAAGCCATAGAAACTTTACAATGTCATTTAATTATAGGGTTAAAAACAGTTGTTTTGAGTCTTTTGATGCAAGGAAAAATTTTCTTATTTACCAAGTGATCATAACTATCTAAAACAATTTTATTTATATTTCTAATATAAAATAATTTCTTGTTCTTGATAATTTTTCCCTGCAACTGTAAAAATTCATTAAAAGTTGTTGTAATGATTGGTAATGAAGGATATACTATTGAAGAAAATGTCTAAGTTTTTAATGACCTTCCAACTAAGTTTTCTATCATACTTCAGTGAAAGGTAGCAAAGGATTACTCCAAGAAAGGCTGCTTGTATGTTGAAAAGAAGATGGAACTAGAAATAAAAAGTCATTTACCTTCCCTGAAGTTCAGGTTATTCAACTCTAAAATGGAAATACTATCTACATCACAAGATTGTTGTGAGAATGACAATGAAATTCTTTCAAATATATCCTTCTCCTTTAGAATAAAATCTAGTGATTTGAGATTGCTTATTTATATTTATATCCTCAACATCTAATGCACTGCCTGGCACAGAACAGGGCTGATTTAATAATGTCTGTTGATTGATTGATATGTGAAGTTACATTGAAACATAACAGAAGAGTTATTCACACATATACATTCCTGCTGTCATCATCATCATCATCTACCTCTTATAATTCCTACAGAAATGGTCCTGAAATAGGTTATTATCCTCCTATGATCATTATTCTCTAAAGGATGACCATGCAAGTGGATGAATTATTTTAATTACTTTTATCAATTCCCTAAATGTTCACAACCTGTAAAGTTTTCTCTCTAAAAAGAAAGCAATATATTAAGATTGTCCTAAAAGCATAGACCTAGGTTGCACATATGACTATTACTATGGAAGCAGTTCAAAAAAGATTCCAATTCAATCCTAAGAATTCTCTATGATCAAGTATTAATATACCTTTGAAGCATCATTTTCTTTTATCATTTCATATGCAAAATAATTTTTATGAAGTTACCTAGCGTAATGGTACTCCTAAGAAAAAAGCTGACGAATCTTGCTTTAATCTGCTTTGTATGACCCTCTTTCCTTGGCTCCTTTTTATGATAAAGTCCAACCTCATTAATTGCCCAGTGTGAGATTTTCATGCTGAATCACAGTGTTTATTAGTAATAAGTGAATAGCAATAACTTCGCAAAAATGCAGAGACTGAGCTTCCACTATGTAATTACTGGATGACTCGCGGTTTGATTCAGGGGTGAAAATGCAGACATCACGTCAGTGTTCCTGCTTTATTTTTATAATTTCAATAAATCGAGCAAGAAAAATTGTTATTGCTTGCCAAAAGAATGATCATAGCTTTAATTCTGCTGAAAGGGTTCCCTTATTACAAGAAAATGAAGGCAGTCAAATAAAAATCCTAATTCAAAAGCCTCTTTCATCAGACATAGTTTAAAAGAATATATATTTCAAATTTTGTGTATATATCTATAAATCTATCTATATATATTTATACATTTATGAATATATTTATACTCATAAATATATATATACTGTTTCCCAGAGTTTATTTCCTAAGACATAAAAAATATTTTCCTAATTTTTAGATTTTATAAAATTTTACTAAACTTCTCTTTTTATATATTAATAGCTTAGACTGGTTTTTCAGTATAAAGATCATCCAGGATGGAGTCAAAGGATCTGAGCTCAAATTTTTCTTTGCTACCAATTATCTGGGTAAATAGGGACACATTACTGTTATTAGCTTTTTAGATCTCACTTTTCTCATCTGAAAAATGAAAAGGTTGGATTAGACTAGGATTTTGAAAGCTGAAGCCCATGTGGGGGTTCATGGATGATTTGAGGGATGCACAAACTTGGCATGTATACATACACACATATATGTGCATATCTCTATTTACATATACATGTATATGTAAATAGAGATAGATAGATATGTCTGGCTAGTTGGCTCAGTGGATAGAGTTCTGAGCCCAGAGTTAGGAATATCTAAATCCAAATCAAATTTCCATTACTTATTTGCATTGAAATTCTGGGGAAGTCAATCTCATTTGTCTAAGTTCCTTATCTATAAAATGAACTGTAGAAGAAAATGGCAAACTACACCAGTCTCTTTGCCAAGAAAACCCCAAAAGGCATCACAAAGAGTCTGATGTGACTGAGAAGAGAGAAAGACAATAAACAACAACATATACTGTATACAACCATATTTCAATTTTGGGTTGTTTTCTTTTTAATATCATGTATTTTGTTTTATAAATTTAAGAACATTATTCAAACTATAAATATGTACAACACATACAGACAGACACACAAAATTAAGATACCCTAGATAAGACAGGTGCTAAGGTCTCTTTTTAGTTCTAAATCTATGATCTTATGAGCTTGTGGCAATAGAATGGTACTATCTTTATTCACGAGGAGAATTCAAGAGGACAGATTCACAAACCATGTTATAAGTTTAACCTGAAGACTTCTAAAAGAATAGGCAAGTGAAAAGTTGCTTTTAAGCCACAGGACTTCAAAACAGAAATAAATCAACTAATAAATAAGTGATCCAACAAAATGAATTTAAAAATCTCATTTATCATATATCCTTTATTCTCATTACTATGCATACAATTGCAAAACAAGAAAGGGCCCCAGAGACCCAAGAAAACAAAACAAATACAAGAATGTTGTCCAGGAAGAGGTAGTTTGGACTAGAAAGATCCAGGATTTATGGAGCAGGTCAACCTACCCCTTCCAAGAGCAAAGGTAGAGTTGATTGGATTATAAACAACTCTTTTTTTATCTCCATATTTTTATTCAAGTTGTCTTATCTGAAATGTACTTTCTCAAATCTCACCATTCATAAAAGTTAAAGCAAATTTTAGGGGGAAATTTACATCTAACTCCTTGAAGCTCTAAAACCTATTTCTTCTTGTCTTTGTGCCTAGACCAGTGCCTAGCCCAGTCTGGCATACAGTAGGAATTTAATAAATTCTTGTTGAATGATTTCTGATATGAATAAAAGAGGGGAAGTAAAAGCAATGAATTGAGCAACTAAAGAAATAGAAAATCAATAGATAATAATCCTCAAAATTAAGGATTAAAAATTCTGAAAATCAAAGAGTAGATAAATAAAACTGGAAAGAAAATGACTATGGAATTAGGAACTTTTAATAAAGAGTAATAAAATGACAAGGAGGAATTGCAAAAAGTAAAGTAAATTAAAAAATCAGGAACTATTACAAATAATTAATACAAGCAAACAAATCTATGTATGATGCTACAAAAAATTTATAAAACAAGTTAATAAAACAGAAAATTGTGAATATAAACTACCTCAGAAAGAAATTGAATAAGTTATAAAGGAAAATTCAAAATATGAAAAAAGTCCTCTGGTATAGATGGATATGCATATCCGTATATTCATAATTATCAAAATATTTATCTATCTATAAAAGTTCTCTCAGTTTAAGAATAAATATTACATGTATATGTATGCAAATAAAAATATATGCATACATAAATTGTGGCCAAAACTAAGAAGATAACTGATTAAACTGACTCTGAGATAAGTATTATAAAATACCCAATCAACTGAATTAGCAAAGAAAACTATAGACCAATATTAATAGAAATTTAAAAATATTAGCTAAGATTCAAAGTAATATATTAAAATATATTATGGCTTGGTTGTAGTCATAGCAAGAATCATGGATATATAACACTAGAAAACCTATTAATATAATAATTTTTATTTAAAATCAGAAAAATAAAATAACCACATCATTTTATGCAAAAGAAATCCTTTAACAAAACCTGAGAAATCATAGGAATAAAGGGACCGTTTCTATCTATGTCCACATTTAGCTTTCCTCAAATGAAAAGATAACATTATTTGAAATAAATTGACAGACTTGGACATTGAATTATTTATTATTGCTTAGTTCTTTTTCTTTGTTGTGACAGAGGTTACTATATGAGAATGGGCAGTATTTTGAGTATTGTTGACTGTTGTGTTTATTTATATATGTGTGTGTGTGTGTGTGTGTGTGTGTGTGTGTGTGTGTACAACATTTAAAAAGAAATGAATTAGAATGAAATTTTCAAACTTTTACCAGAAAGCATATTCAAGAAAACATTATATGCTGAACCCACTGAAAAGACATCTATTTATTTATTTGTTTGTTTGTTTATTTATTTATTATTTTTAGGCTTTTGTAAGGTTAAGTGGCTTGCCCAAGGCCACACAGCTAGGTAACTATTAAATATCTGAGGCCGGATTTGAACTCAGGTACTCCTGACTCCATGGCTGGTGCTCTATCCACTGCACCACCTAGCCTCCTCCTATTTTTAAATTAAATTAGAAGAAAGTGCTTTCTACTGAAAGAAAACACATTCCTAAGGATTCCAAATTCCCTTTGACAAAAGTCCCAAAATATTTAAGGAGAAATAAAATTTATTTACTGGATGAGATGAGGTATGATACATATTGGAGATATGTCTCTTTTTACAGTATTCCAAGCAGCTTTAAGTGTCAGGTGAGTGAAAATATTTCTTAGTAAGTTAGTTTCCTCATGTAAGTTCCCTATACCAGTGAAATCATAGATCCTCCTTCAAAAACAAACAATAAAAATAAAAATCATGTAGGTCCAAAGGAAGGAAACTGCTATTTCCTAAGAATTATAAAAATCAAGTTTTTTTTTATCCCCACATACTCTCAAAAATAAAATGAAGAAAATAAAAAGTCTACTTATCCACTACTAAGAGGGTTGAGATTATTAGTTCAACAGTTGTTGCCCTGAAGATTTTGCCAGTCTGACGTTCAGGTCCTGACCAGCCATGATCCTACTTGGTTTGTGAAAGCTGACAATGTCCCTACTCAAGGTGATAAACCTTCAGGCACTGTGTACATTTAGCTACTGGCATAGGGATAAATAAGCATTGACAACTTGACAGTTCATCATTGTAAAGATCATTCTTCTTGAGAACACTAAGAAATGAGGGGGAAAAGTCATATTGTAGTTTGTATACTTTTTCCAAGAAAGCATCCTTTATTTGTAACTACATTCTGAAGTTTGGAAAACTTATACAATGCACAATTTTCTCTTTCTGGGTATCTCAAAATAAGTTACACATGCTAAAAGATTTCTTAGAAGAAATGGCACTATTTTAAATAGACTACCCTATCTGTCAATATAAGTAAGGGTCTCCAAAATGTAGAAAAAAACTCTGAATAAAAAGTTTTTAAGTTTAAGACACTTGAAGCTAATCAAAAACATTAAGTTCACTTAAAAATAGATATTATAAATTACAGTTAATTTATGGAAATAATGTAAAGGATTTTTATAAAATTATTCTTCTGAGGAAAAGGTGCCTTTATTAAAATAAAATGTGCTACTATTATTGCTTAGGCTAATCCAGGCTATATTATTAACTTACAAGACTTCCCAACAACTTATCATTTTTGAGATCACTATTACAATATTTTAGTTTTTCTTTTCATTTTCCAAGTCTAAAAATTATCCTAACACTTGAAGTATTATGTCAGCATTATTGTGACAGCATATCCAGAAGTAAGAATTCATCTTTCTTTAACACATATAAAATTACCACAAGTTGCTTTCCACATTTTGACAGGTTATAATATGTTGCTCAAAAAGTTTGCTTTTTCTGGGAAAAACTTTGAAATCAATTTCTTTGAGAAAAATAGAAATCTAATGGAAATCTGTTCTTTTCCACTATTTGCTACTATTAGATACTCAGCTTTAGCCTCCAATCAAAGTTAGTTAGTAAATAACTCATCATATATTAAAAAATATCAATGTTCATTCTTTTGTACAACTGGCAGAATTTCAAACTTGCATAGAATCAAAAATATTTTAATTTACAGGCTAGATAGTTTTGTTTAATTGATTATGATGTCAGACTCTTCATTTTTGTCCTTTCCATCTCCATGAGACAAAATTAATCACTGCTGTGGGACTAAAAATGCAATGGTGGATAAAAAGTTGCCTTGAGATCATTCATCTCAGACTACTATGGATCCCATTCCCTGTATTATTTGATTTAATTTTGCCTAAGTGCATCTTTATATTATTTTTCATCATTTTGAATAAACAACTGCTTAAGAAAATTGATGAAAGTCTCATCTGTGCAATTAGAGATGTATATTTATGACAGACATTATGAATTCTTTATAAGAGATGCATACTCATGAACTCAAATCAAGAGGAAACAAATACAAAGTGTTTTGAAAATTTAAAAAACTTTTAAGATTTTAAGTGTTTAATTTCATGTCATTGAATCACATTCTAATTTTGTGGTCTCAAGTATATATATATATATGTATATATATATATATATATATACATACATATATATTTATATTACATGTAGATATACATCAAAGCCACAGAAAAATTACTTTTCTTGGTGGGGGGATAGCATTTTTCCTTGATAAAATCTATTAAGGAAACATCTTTTGTTACTCATTTTCTATCCTTTTGAATGAGATCTATAGTACAGAATATAAGAAGAATTTAATTCTTCTAGTCTATTATTTATTCTATAACAAGATACAAAAATTAAAAATTGGTATAGCACATTTTCAAGTGAATTTTCACTCTCATTATGTGAAATTCATCTGCGAAATCATTCTAGTCTTAACTTCCTAAAAAGTACAAAACAGAAGCATCATAGTATAACAACAGTAAAAAGATATACCATTTAAAAAATAAAAGAACAGACTGAGAAGAAAGATCATTTTCACATCTATTATCTCCTAACTTGCAGTTTAATTTGCATTATAAAAAACTTGTATTTTAAATGAACTCTGTAATTCTGTATTCTAGAACATGTGTTAAAAATATAACAGCTCCTTTTTCTCAATTAAACATATACTACAAAGTTCTTCTATATGCATACTAGTGGCAAATAAATTAAGAACAGTTGCAAATTAGGTTATGCAAAATCATACTTATCAGTGTCTGGTCTTACCTTACGGACACCTCTGCCAAGATCTTCTCCATAGTTGGTTCCAAGAATTTCAAAATGTACATTGGGATTGACTCCATTTTCCCCAAATTCTAAATCACCAGTCAATCCACTTACTCCTCCCTGAGGGACAGAAAATATTAGAGTGTATTTTCATAAATCATTAAAACCAGTAATATTAAAAGTTTTCTAAGCTGTCATCTTTGAAACAATAAGGCAGAAAAACTGAAAGGCTAGTTTTAAAAGAAAAAAAGTTTAAAATTAAGTAAATATATTTTTAAAAGATTTTTTAGGGTTAAGTGACATGTCCAAGGTCACCAAGCTAGGTAATTATTGTCTGAGGTCTGATTTAAACTCAGGTCCTCCTGACTCCAGGGCAGATGCTCTATTCATTGCACTGCTTAGCTGCCCCCAAGTTAATATATATTTTGATACTTTTTTTTGAGTTACCTGCAGTTTGCTAATCACAACCTTATTTACCTACATTTGAAAAAGAATATTAGATGTATGTGCAGAACATTTGAGCTTTGGAGACTCTGTCAATAAATTATACTAAAGCATGCAAGTTTTATTATAGGAGCTAAATATCACTGTCATGTTAC
Organism: Macrotis lagotis; assembly: GCF_037893015.1. Lineage (NCBI taxonomy): Eukaryota > Metazoa > Chordata > Mammalia > Peramelemorphia > Peramelidae > Macrotis > Macrotis lagotis. Next base: position 2,018,827 of record NC_133660.1, on the reverse strand, counting down.
AATGCCAATCTATATCCCCCCCAACTCTTGACCTAGTGATAACATTAACAATAATAGTTACAATTTGTATCATGCTTCAAGGTTTAAAAGGGCATAGAAATATCATTTTATCCTCACAACAAATCTAGAAGATAAGTGCTAATATCCCTTTTTTTTTACAAATGAAGATATTGAACCAAGACAGAGGTGAAATGGTCCCACAGTTACTAAGTGTTTGGGTTACATTTTAATTCAGATCCTACTGACTTCAGATTCAATGATCCATCTAATTTATGGTTTATATTTTTACCCCATAAATGAAAAAACAGTTAAGTAAAATGTATATGCTATCATTTGCTTCCTTCTGAATCTAAAATTCATTACTTAGCAAACAAGATAAGGAAGGTATGCTATATTAACCTATCACTCAAGTCACAGTTTATCACTACATTGATTAGTCTGATAGCTTTCAATGATGTTTATTTTATTGTGGTTATTGTATAAATTGTTTTGCTGAATCTGTGCATTTGACTTTGCATTAGTTTATTCACCTTCCCAAATTTCCCTGAATATTTCATATTTATTATTTCTTCTTTTTTTATTTTTGAAAGGCAATGGGGTTAAATGATTTGCCCAAGGCTCCAAACCTAAGTTAAATAATAAGTATCTGAGACTGGATTTGACTCCAGGACCAGTACTCTATCCACTCTACCACTTAGCCACCACATATTTATTATTTCTTTTGGAGCAATCATACATGCTGCAATTTATTTCATCCATCTCATATTTCATACCAATTTTGGTACCACAAAAAGTACTAGGAGAAATATTTTTGCATATATGTAATCTTTCCTTCAGTTTTTCAGTTTCAAGATAGTATCTCGTTGAACTATCATTGTTTCAGAATTTTTTATAGTCTAGGAAATCCTTCAAAATAATAACACTTTTCTTTCCAGGACAGTTAGACTACTAAAAATCTCTGGAAACATTTAAATAATGTGCCTGTATTTCCATAGCACCTCAAACTTTAATGATTTATGTATTTCATTATGTCTGCCAATCTCATGTGTATGGGGTATGACTCAAATTTGTATTGATCTATATTTCTCTTATTATATAATTTAGAATATATTTTATATAGGGGCGGCTAGGTGGCGTAGTGGATAAAGCACCGGCCTTGGAGTCAGGAGTACCTGGCTTCAAATCCGGTCTCAGACACTTAATAATTACCTAGCTGTGTGGCCTTGGGCAAGCCACTTAACCCCGTTTGCCTTGCAAAAACCTAAAAAAAAAAAGAATATATTTTATATGATTGTTGATAATTTTCATTTCCTTTTTTTAAACTGCCTTTTCACATCCTTTTAGCACTTATCTTTTGTGTATTGTTTATCAGATTTATTATAACAATCTGCTGGGAAGATATTTCTATATTTAATATTATCAGTTTATTTTAGCTAAAATGATTTTACTTATTAAATAATTTTTATTTCTTAATTGTCTGTTTTTATTTCTAAGATTATTTCTATTTCTTTTTCATTTCTTTACCTATTCATAGTTATTCAAATTCCTTCCTTCCAGTCTCCCTTATTTTTCTTCTTGAATGTTACAGTTTCTTGTATTTAGGCTGCATTTGAATTTAGACCTTTTATGATATAATTTCTAACAAACTGATTTCCATTTCCCCATTTTTTTGTTAAACAAGAGGATGTAGCTTTCCTTAGTGGTCTCACCACGTTGGCAAATAGAGGTGGTACAAGATACAAGTAGAAATTCATGCATTTTTCAGAAATTTAATTTGTGTAAAGAAGAATTAAGTAATGAAAAAGATGGAAAGATAGTATTTCTTTAATGGCATTCTCAATACACTAAGAATAATAACATTACTCTTAAGAGTCATGGATAATGCAGATATACATAATTATATATTCTATGTTGGGAATGAGTTTTTGTAGATGGTTAAGGATTTCATTCACATGGGGAATTCCCTCCAGTCACGCATATGGAAAATTGATCTATAATTAGTCTTCAAGAATTGCCTGGAGTACCAAACTTAGTAACTTGATCAAAAAGTAATATATATAAAAAGAAAAACCTGAAGCTTCTTCATTCCAACACCTTTGTCTACATTGCAATGATTCTATTTCAATAAGCTTTCATTTTTTGTTTTTTTACCTTATGAATTTTATTACATAAATTTGTTCTCCGATTACATACAATAGTAGTTTCTACCTATCATCAATAAGTTTTCTCATAATTTTTCGGGTTTATCTATTATTCTTAGTTTTATCTAGACACTGTAAATTAAGGTACATTTTTTGAAAAGGAGAGATTTCAAATAATACTGTTTGATGATTAGTGATAAAGGAAATTTAGCTAATGCTTTCACCCATCTTTCATTTATTCTTTTATATCATTATAGTTCTGCATGCTAACTTCTTTAATAATATATAAGCTATTGAATAAGTCAATCTGACAAGATTCTCTCCAACAGACACACGAGTTGGTGTATATGCATGTATAAATTATATCACAGAATTGCAAAAATCTTAAGAAGACCAAAGATTTTATACTTGCTCCTTTACCCAAAAGTAGATTTAGCTAAGAGGAAAGTATGTCACTCAGAGCAGAGAGTACTGAAGTCAGGAAGATTTGAGTACAAATACTGGCCTCAAGCACTATGTGAAGCTAACTTGCACTGAAACTCAGGATCATAGTGAATAGATATAGATCTTTGATAGGAAGACTTACATTCAAGTCTTCCCTCTGACATCTATTAACTATGTCACCCTGAGCAAATCCTCTCGGTACTTTCTTTAGAAATCTCACTAAGATGAGAAGTTTCTGAGATGCATGAGTAAATGAACTTTCTTAACTTGGAGTTCCTTATACTAATAAATTTATGGACCCAATCCCAATCTATTGATATTTCTTATAAAACCCTTGATGCCTTTAAAATTTTAAGAGATTTAGAAAAGATGTTTTGGGTAAATTTATATGGAACATTGATTAGAGGACACAGTCCAGAAATGCCGAGGTGAGTGATGTGGGTGGCAGTTGGAGGATGTTCTCAAATTGATGAGGATAGTATCTTAAGAACACAGGCACTGTCCTTCTTTACTAAACAAAAGAAGGATTTTTCTGGTCTCCCAAAAAACTCTTTTAATCTTGAAAAAATAAATGAGTCCTGTGAAATTGTTGCTTCCTATTGGTACCCCCTTAATATCTAGACTAATCAAAGCTGGTTGATATCAGCCCAAAAAAATAGTTTGAAGATTTTTTTCCCCTTCCTTTCAAGGCTACCCTTTAATTTTATTTAATGAGCTTTCATCGGTAATTGAATCCCATGGTTGTGAGTGTAAAAATGTCACTTACATGGTCTTATATTTTTTGCTGGATCTTCATCCAGCAAACTTGATTGGATTTAATTAATCCAATACAATCCATTGCTGGATCTTCATTCAAAAAACTCCACTGGTTTTGGTTAAATCGATTGGATTTGATTAGTATCTTTGTATTAATGATGCTCACCTCTCCCTATCCTTCCCTAACCTCTCCACTGACCTCCAGTCTGACAGCTCCAACTGCCTTTCAGATATCTCAAGCGAATGTCTCTTTTACATCTTAAACTCAACATGTATCAAAATTAACTCATTATCTTTACCCCACCTCCTATCTTCCCTAGTATTGTTAAGTACTAGACCATCTTACTTGCAGCTCCTCAGACTTACAACCTAAGAATCACCCTTAAATCCTTACTATCTTTCAAGTTCTATATTCAATGTGTTTCCTAGGTCTGCCAATTTTATCTTTTCAACAACTCAAATATTTTCTTTCTCTCCTCTGATAATGCTACCACTCTGGTACAGGCCATTAGCACCTCATTTTAGGATTATTGCAAGGATCTCTTTGCCTCAAGTCACTCACCATTACAAGGCTTGTTCTATTCAGTCATCTGGCCAAACCTTCTCACTCTCCTACTTAATCAACTAGAGTGATAGACTAACATTTACAGCAACAAATCAAAATCTCCTGTTTATCATTCAAATTCTTTCATAACTCAGTCTCTTCTCATCTTTCCAGTCTTATACTTCACTTCTGTCATGTGTTTTTCAATCCAGTGACATCTACCTCCTCGCCATTACAAGACTTGATGTTTGTCCTTCGTTGTTGAAGAAGACCAAGACATCCAGAAGGTGATACCATGACAAGCATGTGAATTGATTTTGATTGAGGAGGACTGTGCTAAGTCACCAGCCTCACTTTCTCCTCCAGAGCCATCTGGGTCCAGATATGAATCAGGACAACCCCTGGATGCCAGGCAATCATGGTTAAATAGCTTGCCTGAGGTTACCCAGCTAATAAGGGTCAAATATTTTGAGGCCAGATTTGAATTCAGGTTCTCCTGAGTCTAGCTGGTTTTTTATCCACTGTACCACCTAGACAGCCCATGAATGTAGACTTGATCTCCAGGCTCTGGGATTTTCCTCTGTCTATTGTCTGGAATGTATTCCCTTTCATCTCTAGTTACTGGCTTCCCAGATTTCTTTTAAGTCCCAATTAAAGTTCCATCTTCTATAGAAAGCCTTTCCCAGTCTCTCTCAATTCTCAAGCCTTCCCTCTCTTAATGATTTCCTATTTGTACTGCAGTTAGCTTATTTGTATATATTTTTTTGCTGTTTTTCTCTTCCATTAGACCAGGAGCAGTGAATCTCCTGCCAGAAGGTTGTTTTGGTATGGCTTTGTCAAGGCAACCACAGGCGAGAGACTCAAAATTCAATAAATCTAAAGATTTTTAGGAATGGATTAATTACATTTGACCAAATATAACCCTGGAAAAATGGAAAATGGTCCTCATCAGAAAAAAAGGTTCCCCACACCTGCATTAGAATTCTTGAGGGCAGAGATAATCTTTTGTATCTATTATCTACTGCCCTATTACTTAGTCCTTAGAACAATCAATGTGATCTTCCTAATAAAAGCTTTGTTCATTATTGACAAAAGATGTTTAAGAATCAGAACCTATATGACAATTTATAAATAAGAGTAAAAAGATATAATTTGCTTGACCATAGGATAATGATCATATATTGCATTTTAAAGCAGAAAGGGATTATTAAAAACAATTTAATTCCAGTTCTTTCTTCATTTCACAATTGAAGATACCAAAATCCATGGAAGTTAAATGACTTCAATCATTAACTAGTTCATGGCAGAGATGGGAGAAGAATTCAATTCCCCTGCCTGTGATTTTTGCATTCTACAATACTACCTCTCCAGCTTGTTTTAGTCCCAAACTAAGTAGATGTGACTGAACAAGATACTTAAGGAGAAGATACATGCAATAGCATGTTGTATGTTTTCACTAGCTTGTGTGACTTAAGTACAGTCCCACTTTAATTTGTTCTGGGATAGTTCCTAGGGAATCTCTATTCCTTAGTTCTTGTAATATTATTATCTTTTATTTCTCCTCTTTGGGATAACTTTACTAAAATAAAATACTCATTAAGGCTTGGGACTTTATTTTAAAATTGCAATGCTTGCTTTTGAAATTAATTAGAAATTTTCAATCTCCAGCTTTTGCCCTATAGGACAGATGTTTCTTTCCTTCAACAGATGGCAATTTAGGTCATACTTTAATATGTTTAGTTTATTATAATCAACCCTATTTTGGGTTTTACACAACATATATCACATTCACCATTTTCCCCACACTAAAGTATGCCAGTCACAGAATTCTGGCTTAGGTTCCATCCACCCTGCATTTTAGTCACATCACAAAATAGATGTTTGTGATATTATTTCAGTCAGTGTGATCTATTTTAACAATCTATGCTAATGACTCTCAAATCTACATAATCCACCCCAGGTTCCAGGTTTATATTTTTACTCTCTAAATGATATTTTCATATGGCTGTAGTGTGCTAGCATAAAACCTACAATTTTAAATATCAAACTTATAATTCCCTTTGTACTCTTTCTCTTTCCCAAACTGTACATTTTTGATAATAGAACTATTACTTTTGTCTTCTTTTCTAGGCTTGAAACCTCCAAGTTTGATTTTCACTTCTTTTTGACTCCTAATATGCAATCACTCTCCCCAGACCTGTGAAGTCTTTTTTTCTTCCTTTATTTCTTGGAACTGTCTCCTCCTATCCATATTTCATCATTGCCATTGTAAACCCTGTTCCTCCTCTTAAAATGAATTTATGCAATTACCTCCTATCTGAACTACAGGTCTCCAGTTTGTTCCTTTTCCAATCATCCTACTTCTGAATAACTTCAGATACTGATTAATATTTAACACTTAACATTTTCATTTTGTCTACCCCTAACTTTATGAGTCCTCAAAATGGAAGGGTACAAAGCATAGAAACAGATCAAAACTAGAATATGTCATGTCAGCCCTAGTCATTATGAAGTAGTGTGAAGTGAGCAGAGAAAAGTCCCCTTGTTATAGTGGGGAGTGTTGTAAATAAAAAAAAAATCATGATCTGATGTCGGGGGAACCAAACCACTGACCTGTGTCTCTAATGTCTTATGCTTTGAGACGATAATTTCAAAATCTTTAAGGCTTTGTTAATGTCTTCTAATATCATTGAAAATCATATAGATGACCAAAAAGGATGAGGTGGGGAGTAGTTCTCATGCTGGAAAATTTTTAGGAAAATCTCTTTTCTTTCTTAAATATATATTTGGGAGGCAACTGATCTCTCATTATATTATAATAATGAAGAAAGAATCATAAGAGGAGGAGGAAGAAAGGGGGAAGAGAATGAGAAGAAAAGGAGTAGGGATAATTGTGAAAGGTTTGGAAATTATGAAAAAGATTTTTTATGAAGACTTTTTTTGTGAAATTAGAAGATTTTGGAAAGTTGAAGGAGAAGGAGGGGTGAAACAGTGGAGGAGAAGGAGGGTGAGACAAAGAAAGGGTTAAAGTGTGAATCTAGGTTTGAACAAGGGGATATTAATTAGGACTTGAATTGTATAAAAACAGTTTTGTAATGGTCCCAATAGAGTATGCAGAGGTTATATTTCCCCCAGGATCGGGAAATGATTATCTTTGTTTGAAAGGCCAATTGAGCTCCTTCCTAGAAGAAAAAGTTTAAAGGCTTCTATGAATGCCTCACCACTCCCTGCAGAGAATGAAATGTTCCTTAAATAAGAAACAAAACGCAAATATCTAAAGGGACTATGGGGCAACAAAACAATAATACGTGTTTGGAGTGGGGACGGAGGTTTAGAAAAATCTCATCCAGAGAAAGAATCATTGAATTTGTATGGTTAAGGCAAAGAAATTAGGGTTTTTTCCATGAGAGACAGCTGGACCCTCACAGAAGTGACTTTTGGTTAAACATGGAATGAGGAGTGCTTCCTCAGGGACTGTCAAGTAAGATCTACCAGTAGGGAAGAGAGACAGAGAGTTGATTACTTCTTTCCAGATTGCGAAGTTTCCTTTCTTCTTGGCTTCCTTTCTTGTCCCTTTTTCTTCTTTTCCTGAGTTCTTTCATTCACTTTTACTCTTTCTTCTCCTCCTCCTCCTGTCATTCCCTTTTTCCTCAAGTGCTTCCAATTTTCCCATTTCCCAAATTGAATTCTTGTCTTTTTCACAATCCAATTCTTCCTTATTCATCTTAAGGACTCTTTTCCTTCTACTCTCTTCACTCATAACTTCTCCCACTATTCACAGTATTCCCCTTTTATTCATGTATTTAATTCTGTTCTCTTATTTAAGCTTTGAACTAGGTAGATGTGGTATGAATCCTGAGTATGAATCCTGCCTTAGGTATTTTTTAACACTGTAACCCTGGGAAAGGCAGATAAAGTCAATAAACTTTTCTTAAACACTATGGTTTGGTCACAATACTGTAGTGAAGGGTGGGGTGGATACTGGTGGATAATGGCAATTGCTAACTATTACTAAAAACTTGCTCTTGCTTCCTTGAAATTTTCTGCCACCTGGGTCAACAGACTAACTACCCATTCTGGATCAATATTCCACTATCTTTTTATAGTATTTGGTGATAATTAGTCAGTCTTGTTATACTGACCTTTATTGTAATAAAAGAAATTGAGAAAATCAAATATATAAGTTATAAGTTAATGAGTATATAAGTTAACTGGTAATCCTATTTTCTTAATAAATTATTTAACATGCAAAACCTCAGAAATCTTATCTCATGAATTCCAGGATGCATAATTAATTGCATATATCTTTTATTTATCATTGATTTAATATTTCAGAGTACCTCATCACTTTGTGAGATTTTGACATTGACAATATATCTTTGAAGATTAATATTTGTTCTGATAATATGGAAATTAATGCTAATTTTTTCATAAAAAGTATGCATCAGAGATGACTCTCAAATATTGGATCATAAATAAGACAGATAATTCTTGCAAAAATTTATTGAGTTAATAGCTATAATATCTTTACAAAACAGTTATGATATCAAGTTTAAAAATGGATTTGAGATAGATCTTTTTACTTCTGAGCAACAAAAGTGAAGTAGGGATGAAGGTAGAATAGTGTTAGAAAAAGGTGGTGGTATTGATGGAGCAGGAGAAGATAAAGAAGCCAAAGACCTGGATGATAATCTACTGAAAAATGCAAGTAAAGAATTGATTAAAACCCCTAGGATTGTAGGTGAAGTTATTTCATTAAGAATTTTTTCTTCTTTGTTTTTCCTGAAGTCTTTCTGTGTGTGTGTGTGTGTGTGTGTGTGTGTGTGTGTGTGTGTGCGTGTGTGTGTGTTTGAAAACTAGCTCTGCACAATTTAAACATATTTTTAGAAAATTATCATGACTCCTATTTAATTTTCTTAAATTTCAATGTCTGGGTATCTCCAATACTGCAGTAAATAAATCTATGCATAGATTCCACTTCAGGCTTTATTGGTACAATGTTGAATGGAACAGGCAAAATAGAAAAAATTGAAGTGACGAAGGAGAAAATTTATGAAGAAGATTGAGAGATGGGGTGGTAGAACTAGGAAGAAAGATTGGCTGAGTTGAGAAAAGAAAATATTGAAGTATTGAAGATAGGGAGGACTCAATCTGAAGGAGAATTAAGGAAGAGGAAAGGGGAGAGGAATGGGAATGGGAGAAGAAGAAAGAGAAAAGGAGATGGTGGAAAAGAAAGAGAAGAGGAAGAAGGAATTTAGGAGTGATCTAGGTTGTATAGTGAATTAGGAGTCAGGAATTCTTAAGTTCAAATTCTGCCTGAGATACTTACTAGCTATTTGACTTTGGCTAAATCTATATAGACCTGTTTTATTATTCTCATCTGTAAAAGGAAACAGTTGGACAGATGATCTCAATTCTAAATGTATGATAAAGTAAGAGATTAGTGAAACAAGGAAAAGGGAGTTGAATGTGACCATTAAAGTACTGAGACGATAAGTGGACACTAGCAGTTAAAAGGAAAGGGAAAACTTGCAAGTTGACAAGTCCTCAGTTTTCTATAGCAGTTACACATGGGAATTTCTATCCATGGGAACTAGCAACAAGGAAAAATTAAAAAAGAACTGAGCTTCCAACAAGTATGGAGAAGCTGGGAGAATTTTAGTGGCCTGAGTAGAAATTTTATGTGTGTGTATATACACATACATTCATACATACATACATTTAATTGTGTGCATATATGAAGGCATGTGTCTGTATTGTTTCTGTCATGGCTACATGAGTGCCCAAGGTTCAGGTAGATATTCTTGTAGAAGGGAAAGTAAAACAGTTTCCAGAAAGTCTTTACATTCAATTTTTTAAGATAAATAAAGTATTTCTAAATAACAATTAAAACCTCTTTAAAAAAACATAACAAATGATTTCAAAGTGAAAACAAAGAAGACAAATGAACTGTGTTACTGGAAAATCATGAGTAGAACAAGGAATCCTAGAAGGAAACTGAGACTGATCATTGGAGCTTTAAATCTTAATATAATTTAATACAATTTCCCTTGCATTCATCTCCAAGCCTTCATCTCCTCAAATAAACTTCCTATCAAGTACTATTGAGATCTTATATTTTCTAGTTTCCTTTAAAATTTACCTCAAGCAGGCAATAACAGAGCTCAGATAGTTTTAATGCATTCTAGTTATCATACATGGATGAAGAAAAATAGTTTTTAGGAATGCTGAGATATTATCAGGGATGTTTGAAAAGCCATGGAAAACCTGAGAGGTTACCATAGGAGTTGAGAGAGTAAATTATCTTGATATCCAAATAAAGAGATTAGAATATAATCTATAACAGATAGACCAGTGCATGTAATTCAACTGCCAAAGTTTAGGAGGAAAATACTAATGAATAGCTGGTGAATATATGGAAAAGGAAGCAATGATCAAGAAGAGATCTTGCCCTATTAACCTTATTTTCTTTTTTCAAGCATGGTTGTTATAATGGTAGATCAAGGGAAATGTATATGCATTTAAATAAAGGGCCTCGTGCCATGCTTATTGAGAATATGGAGAACATAGAGAGATGTGGATCACATGACAGTATAGTCAGGAAAATTTAGGACTGGTAAAATGATTGGATTCAAGAAATTGCAAAAATTAATGGTGTGAAGTCAAGTGGGAAAAAAGGTCTTACAGTGGATATTCCTAGATGGTTATACTGAATCTGATGATGTTTCATGCTTTTATCAGTAATTTGGACAAAAGAATATATGGTATTATATTCATATCTAAGAATGACACAAAATTCGACAGCCATTAGCTATCAAAATAGAAATAGAATCCAAAATGGTAATGACTAGATTGCTCAGATAAATCTAATAAGATGAAAAGTAATAGGGTAAAATAACGGCTAGAAAAATACATAATTCTTCACTTCAAAGGATTTGAAAACGTGCAAGTTTTCATTATCTTTGGGTAAAATACTGTGCAATGCTTTTGTGTCCTGAAACCATTTTTTGTTATAAAGTGCTTCTTTTAGACCATGAACATTTTTCCTGTGATGCAATATAATTATGAATCCCAGAGCACCAAGAATACACAGAATTTCCAAAGGCTTGTTGGGTTTAAATAAGCTATAACAGATTGCCAATAGGTATTTGTATAGGAAAACTATAAACATCATTAAGAATATTTATGGGGGTGGCTAGGTGGTGCAGTGGATAAAGCACAGGCCCTGGAGTAAGGAGTACCTGGGTTCAAATCCAGTCTCAGACACTTAATAATTACCTAGCTGTGTGGCCTTGGGCAAGCCACTTAACCCCATTTGCCTTGCAAATACCTTAAAAAAAAAGAGTATTTAATAAGGGGCAGCTAGATGGTGCAGTAGATGGAGCAGTCCAGGAGTCAGGAGGACCTGAGTTCAAATTTGGACTCAGACAGTTAATAATTGCCCAACTGTGTGACCTTGGGCAAGTCACATAACCCCATTGCCTTGACAAAACAAAGAAAAAAGTTAATATTTATGAAGAAACGATTTATTTACATATAAATAATACAAAAATATATAGGAAATAATATAATTTGTAGTTGGAGTTGGTGGTGAAATGAATGAAAAAAACAGTTTGAAGTCAAGTTTGAAAAAACTTTGGAAAAATTGGGAATTCTATGAGATGGATGTGATAAAGGAATACATTCCAGACAACTTGACCCAGGTTATGAGTACAGATATAGAGTAAACTGTGTGAGAATCAGAAAATCAGTTGGATCAATCATAGAGTACAAAAAGGAAACTCTGATATATATTCATTAATCAGTAGTTGGACTGGTATATATATATATATATATATATATATATATATATATATATATATATATATATATGTTAGATTTGAACTCAGGTACTCCTGACTCCAGGGCTGGTGCTCTATCCATTGTGCCACCTAGCTGCCCCCAAAGATACATTTTTAAAGATATTAAAAAATCATTCAGTTTTCAAACTCCTTCCTCTTTGACTAAACTAAAAATGGATATTACTTGTCATAACAAAAGCCAATACACAGAAACAATAGTTGTGACATAATGTGCAAGGTGGCAGAATGGTTATTATCAACATTATTCCCTCTATATTCCAAAACTTCAAAACAAACAAAAATGTATCAAGTATATGGTAATTAAATATCAATGACAAGATGTGAAGACAGAAACATTACACAAGGTAAAAAAATAAAAATCCTTCTAAACTAACATTAGAAATCTAAAATAATTACAGTTGATACTCATGATAATTTTGTCTAGCCTTGCTAGGTAAAACCAGTACTAATATCCTGACTGATTTCTTCCAAGCATCATATGTGGTGTTCTCTATCATGTCTAGCCTCTTTCTTTGATAATATTTCACTCTGAACTCTTCCAAGAAATGAAAATGTTGAATCTAATGACTGTAACTAGAGATGGAGAAGACTGGGCAAGTCAGAGCCAGAGAGGGAAAGCATATGAACTTTTCTGGAGTCTTTCTGGAGTCTTACTCTGTTTATAGGGAAAATTGATTATAAACCCAATTAAAAATGATCATTTCTCAGTTGTTAACATAGGGCAAGGACCCAGACCAGACTAAGCACAGTCTAAAAAGGACTGAGCTTGATGATTCCTACACTGTGTGTGTGTGTGTGTGTGTGTGTGTGTGTGTGCAGTGCATCACTGAAAGAGGAAGAGAAAACCATTGAGGAAGTAAGCATGAAGCAAGTCATTTGGAATATAAAGGGCTAAAAGACAATAATCACAATAGAAGATAGGAATGACTAGTGTTCAAACAAATAAGCCAACTGTAAAAATTATGACTGAGTAAGGATCCAGAAAGGGCCATAACATCATGAATGGGCCATAACATCATGAATAATCAATAGGAAAACTCATCAGCCTTTTATAAAGAACTTACTATATGGCAGATACTGTTGACATAAAGACAAAAATAAAGTAATTTCTACCCACACAGATCTTACATTTTATTTAGAGAGCCAGTCAATATGCATTGAATTGGAATATCCAAAACTTATACAAAAATAATACAAAATAATTTAGTGATGGAAGGCAGTAGTAGTTTGGTTAAAAAGAAAAGACATCATGTAGGAAGTAGTAATAGGACATTAGGTGATTCTAAAAGGAAATTAAGAGAGATTTCTCTTGCTTTGTCTGATTTCAACTCCACACAAAACAATGACTCTCCTAGATTAAATTTATAATTTCACTAACAAGTTGCTCACTCTAGTCTAGATTGACTCAACTCAAGATAGCTTAGAAATTCTTCAGTAAAGGATCTTCTGTCTCAAAAAGGGAGATATAGTCCAGCAGACCTGAGAGATCTGAAAAGTCAGAGTACAGCTCAGGTCAAGGCTCAGTAAGCCCACCTGGCAGCAGACCAAGCGGACAGGTAACAATGCCAGCTTGGAACACAAAGTTCAAGTCCTGTAATGCTGGTACAATAGATGAAACTGGGTTGAGTTACTCCTAACACAGAGAACAAACAACTAGCAAGTGAAACATAAGCAACATCTTAGTAGGAATTAACTCCCAGCTCCCAGCACAAAACATTTGGTTCACTATCCTTTGTGCTTTCAGTCTGATAAAGACAATAAAAAATGCCTTCTCAGAAGAAGAAAACAGTGACAAAATGCCTGCATGGGACACCTCAAAGGGGATAAGAAGGTCTCAAATTCTAAAAGACCTCTTGGAAGAGTTCAAAAAATATTTTCAAAACCAAAGAATAAGAAGAAAAACTGAGGAAAGAAATGGGAATCATTTAGGAGAAATTATGAGAAATTAAATGAAGAAAGCAATACTTTAAAAGTAAAATTGACCCAATGAAAAAAAGAAATCAATTCTTTTAAAGCTAAGCATAGCCATCTAGAAAAGGAATCCAATTCATCAAAAAGTAAAATTACCCATTGGGAAAAGGAAACACAAAAAGTAAATTAAGAAAATAAAAGCCTAAAAAAATAGAATTTGAATGGAAATTAATGACACTATGAAATATCAGGCTTCCAAAGACAAAATCATCCTTGAAAGAATCCTCTGATCACCTCCAGAAAGATATCAATTTATGGGTAACTGGTATTAGGGAGAACACATTGGAATTGAAGATGAAGTTAATGAGTTTAGAGGGAGTCCCAGAATCCCTCAGGATAAGACTAAAGATAATATATAAGAAAACAAAGTATTCGTGCCCTGAGGGAATGCAACAATACAGTGTTAGTACTAAAGGAGATGTGGATCTTTAGTTTCTATTTTTGAAAGGTCTACACAAAGAAGTATGTGGAACTTTCAGAGCTTACAGAGTGAAGTAAGCAGAATCAAGCAAATAACATACATATAAGCTAAGAGAATAGGGCATCTAAGTGGCAAAATGAATTGAACACTGGGTTTGGAATCAGGAAGATTCAATCTCATATGACCTCAGACACATACTAGCTTTGTTATCCTGGTCAAGTCAATTAACCATCTAATTTATCCATTCCTATAATACTACTATTCTTTTGCTCTCTTCTATTTATTACCTTTATTTTTGTTGAGGTCTTTTTCAATATTTCAGAGTTCTTAATAGAGTAGAGTTGATCTTTAAATAGGAAAAAATTTTAAGTAACTGCTTTCCTTCTGAACTAGATAACATTGAAATAAGCCTTAGATTGATGGGTGACAACCACTAGTACTTGTCCTTCTCTATCACAAATTCTGATATGTTATGATCACTTCTCAAATTTACCATTACTTCTTTCTCAATAACACAGTTTTTCCTTTTCAGTGAGAATCATAATGAGAATAGGATTTCCTGTTGTTGGTCCCTTTTCCTTTTGAAGCATGAAACTACTATTAAGACAGACAATTCAACGAAATTTGATCCATTTTGCTTGTGGCAGGGAGTGGACACAAGAGGATGTACATGTCAAAAAGAAATACACAGAATGTATATAAATAAGGTACAACATACAACCAATAATGACTATTTTTGTAAGAATGAATTTAAAAAGAACTACCGAGACATGCGGCCAGCAGAGTAAGTATTCATAGCACTATACTTAAACACTACTACTTTGTGACAACAAGAAATAGGTCAAATGCATTAGTAATATTTCAGCAAGGAAAATCAATTGAGGGAGACTTCGACACAAAGGAAAGACTTTTAAAATAACTAGACAAGATCTGTAAAGGGCCTATTGCCCATACTATTTTTTATAGGATTGTCTTTCATTTTGAAATTTGACTATGACTCAGGAGGTGGGGAGAGGGCACAGGAAAGAAAGAAATTTATTTAGTCCCATGATAGAGAAGGTTAACAACCTAACTGTGATTTTATGTGTGTGATGATGTGAGGGTGGGGAAGAGAGGATTACCTAACAATGTAGATCTTATCTTACACGCCACAGGAAAGTAATAGGTATGAATCCTGCTCTAGTTCTGTCGCTATGAATTTTTCATATGACAAGTGCAAGTTCCAGCCTGCTACATCCATATCTTAAAGTAAGTAGGGCTTAGATAACAGGCAGCACTGGTGATTTTGACAAAAGGAAACACCGCATCAGCCTTATATAATGCTAAAAGGCTAGATAACTAGAAGTCCAATAGAGAAAGACTCAGTTTTGCACAAGCAAAAAAAAAAAAAGAAAAAGAAAAGAAAAACAATAGAGCTGTAAAATTCTGAAAAATAATATACACCAATGAGTCAATCAATTACTAAATCTCTATTAAGCATCTGCTATATGACATGTAAAAATACTATTTTCTGTGGATATACAGAACAAGTCCTTCTGGGAGTTTATAGTCTATCATATAGGATAATTATATATATATATATATAAATATATATATAATTCATAAAAATATGAAGTAGAGCACAGGGAGCTCTAAGGAATTAGGAAGGGCTTCCTATAGAAGATGGAGTTTCTTTAGCTGAATTTTGAAAAGTTACAGTATGAAAGAGAAACCATAAGGGACTCAAAATAATAAATTGTTTACATTCCAAAGGGGGAAGGGTTACTTTTTAACTTCCAACAGCTTTATCATGATTAGGGTTGTTAGAAAGAATATACATAGATAGAGGGTGGATATGAGTTAACTCTGATGGAATGAATTAACAAAATAAAGAGAAGACAGGTGGGGGTGGGTAAATAATTCACATAAAAGGCATTAAAGCAAAAGCTTTTTAAAAAAATTTTCTGTACTTATTTTATTTATTTTGAGTTTTACAATTTTTCTCCTAATCTTACTACCCTCCCCCCAACCCTTACAGAAGGCAGTTTGCCAGTCTTTACATTGTTTCCATGGTATACATTGATCCAAATTGAATGTGATGAGAGAGAAATCATATCCTTAAGGAAGAAACATGAAGTATAAGATATAGCAAGATCAGACACTAAGATAGCAGGTTTTTTTCCTAAATTAAAGTTAATAGTAGGGGCAGCTAGGTGGCGTAGTGGATAAAGCACCAGCCTTGGAGTCAGGAGTACCTGGGTTCAAATCCGGTCTCAGACACTTATATTACCTAGCCGTGTGGCCTTGGGCAAGCCACTTAACCCCCATTTGCCTTGCAAAAAAAACCCCTAAAGTTAATAGTCCTTAGTCTTTGTTCAAACTCCATGGTTCTTTATCTGGATACAGATGGTATTCTCCATTGCAGACAGCCCCAAATTGTCCCTGATTGTTTCACTGATGGAATAAGCAAGACCATCAAGGTTGATCATTGCCCCCATGTTGCTGTTAGGGTATACAGTGTTTTTCTGGTTCTGCTCATCTCATTCAGCATCAGTTCATTCCAATCCTTCCAGACTTCCCTGAATTCCCATCCCTCATGGTTTCTAATAGAATAATAGTGTTCCATGACATACATATACCACATTTTGATAAGCCACTCCCCAATTGAAGGACATTTACTTGATTTCCAATTCTTTGCCACTACAAACAGCGCTGCTATGAATATTTTTGTACAAGTGATGTAAAATAAAAAGCTTTTATAGTGAAAGGGAAGATGGGCAATACTTGAATTTCACTCTCATTAGAAATGGTTCAAAGAGAGAATACCATGTATACTCAGATGTGGAAACTTGTCTTTCCATATAGGGAAGTAAGAGAGGATGAGGTTAAGAAGAAGGGGAGAGGGAAAGAATGGAGGATAGATTGGGGTGGCAATGATCAGAAGTGAATAAGACTTTTAAGGAGGGATAGGACAAAAGGAGAGAGAGAGAAAAAAAGATAATGAAAAAAGTATGATAGAAAGAAATACACAGCTGGGATTCATAAACATGAATATGAATGGGATGAATTCACCCACAAAATGGAAGTAAATCTCAAGACACCATTATTCAATACTGCATTAGAAATGTTAGTTAGCATTAGGAGGATGGCTTGAGGGCAGAAACTCATCCCCCCAAAAGCACCAAAAGTCATAAAATTATGACTTTAGCCAAAATTTGAGGAGCAGAACCCATAGAAGATTGAGTGACACAATTTGCCAGTCCAATACAACTTGGAAAATTCATGGGAAAGGTCTGTTTCACCAGCCCAGGGGTTGGAAAGAGCTGTAGAGCAGCTGTGCCGCAGTCACACCACCTAGGAGCAATCCAGGTCCATTCTTCCAGGAACAACCCATGGCTCATGTGGCAACTGGGGTGGTTCTCAGACCTCCTAGTCCAGGGATACCCAGGACCTCTTGAACAATTGGTGAGAGAACTTTGCCACACCAGAGTGAGCACAAAACCAGGCCAAAACTGGCCTTGGAGCAACCATGAGGAAGGCCTTTGAGGAGTTACCCCGCAGCTTGCAGAGTGCTAAGTCTACAGATGGGAAGAGGGTGGGGAGAGAATACAAAGGTAAAGGAAAAAAATGGACTTTCAATGAAACAGGGGATTTTCAAAGTTTCCCGTTGAAATGACTAGAAGAACAGAAAGTTTGATCTCCAAATACAGGACTCAAGTGAAGCATTGAGAGGGTGGATGGGAAGGACTAATTATAAGGAATTTAATGATGTTTAACTGCATGTATTCCTGCATGCAAAGAAGATAATAATAATTCATATGAACCTTCTCATTTATAAGAGCAGTTAGAAGAAGCTTATATAGATGAGGCACAGGAAGGAGTTGAATATAATGGTATAATACAGCGTAAAGAAATATTGTGGCCAAATTCCAGAACTATCAGATAAAAGAGAAAATCATGCAAGCAGTCAGAAAGAAACAATTTAGATATCAAGGAGCCGGGGAGACAGAGCCAAGATGGCAACAGGAGAAGAGCCTCTCTTAGGTGCTCTTGCCATAATATTTCAGAAATCATAAAATTATAACTCTAACTAAATTTTTGAGAGAGAATCCACAGAAAGATCCAGTGAAGCAACTCTCCAAACCAAGGTAACCTGGAAAATAGTGCAAAGGATCCACTCCAAGGGGTTAGAAGAGTGGCCTGTCAGAGTGAAGGAACTTCAGCCTCCCAGAGGCAGCCTGAGGACTCCTGGGAGCCACAGCTCACAGCAGTGAGAGCAGTTTCCTGACTGCACCCCAGGGAGCACCAGGCACAACTTGGAAGATCAGTGAGGGGACCCTCTGCCAGAACCAGCATTTGAAGTCTAGCAGTCTAGATCCAGGAAATGGAAGCAGGCTGAGCCTGTAAGCTGGAGCCCCCAGGCAACTGAGCCTTGAGTGCTAAGCCTACCAAAGGTAGGGGAGTGGAGATAGATTTCCGAGGTAGGTCCACTGTACCTGGAATAGGACTCTGGGGCTCTGACCACATTCAGATCCTGACCACAGTCTAGTATCCCCACAGAACAGCAGCCCCCCCCCCCCACCTCAGCCCCATGGCAGAAGGGTGTGCTTATGGTCATTCACAGATTGGGGGCGGGGAGAGACAGAGCTTCAAGCACTGAGATCCTTGGGGGGGGGGGGTGTTCCAATAATAATCAAAAGCTGAGGAACCATGCCAAAACCAGGCATAGGCTGGGGAAATGAGTAAACAGAGAAAAAAGAGGAACACCACTGAGAAATCCATTGTATATGACAACAAGAAAGATCAAAATACTCAATCTGAAGATGAGGAAGTATAAGCTTCTGCATCTAAAGACTCCAAGAGAAACAGAAATTGGGCTCAGGCTATGACAGAGCTCAAAAAATTGAAAATCAAGTAAGGGAGATAGAAGAAAAATTGGGAAAAGAAATGAAAGAGATGCAGGAAAAACATCAAAAAGAAGTCAGCAGCTTAGTCAAGGAGATACAAAAAAAAAATGCTGAAGAAAATAAAATGATAAAAACCACCATAATTCAAATGGATAAAACAGTGCAAAAAGTTATTGAGGAGAAGAATGCTTTAAAAAGTAGAATTGGACATTCAGATCCTGACCACAGTCTAGGCCCCCCCATAGAACAGCAGCCCCCCCCACCTCAGCCCCGTGGCAGAGGGGGGTGCTTATGGTCATTCACAGACCAGGAGGGAGGACAGAGCCCCACACACTGAGACCCTTGTGGGAGTGTCCCAAAAGCTCAAGAAACACCCCAAACCAGGCCCAGGCTGGGAAAATGAGCAAGCAGAGAAACAAAAAGAAGACTATTGAGAAATATTTTGCAAATGAGCCCAAGAAGGACCAAAATACTTAGTCTGAAGATGAGGAAGCACAAGCTCCTGCATCTAAAGACTCCAAGAAAAACAGAAATTGGGCTCAGGCTATGACAGCGCTCAAAAAAGACTTTTGAAAATCAAATGAAGGAGTTGGAAGAAAAACTGGGAAAAGAAAGGAGAGAGATGCAGGAAAAACATGAAAATGAAGTCAGCAGCTTAGTCAAGGAAATCCAAAAAAATGCTGAAGAAAATAGCATGCTAAAAACCAGCTTAGGTCAAATGGATAAAATAGTTCAAAAAGTTAGTGAGGAGAGGAATGCTTTAAACAGCAAAATTGGCCAGATGGAAAAAGAGATAAGAAAACTCTCTGAGGAGAACAAATCCTTCAGAAAAAAGGAAAGAACTCAGGGAGATTGATGAATTGAACAGAAATCAGGAATCAATACTTCAAAACCAAAAAAATGAAAAATTAGAAGAAAATGTGAAATATCTCATTGAAAAAACAACTGATATGGAAAACAGACTTAGGAAAGATAATTTAAAAATTATTGCAATACCTGAAAGTCATGATCAGGAAAAGAGCCTTGACATCATTTTCAAAGAATTACTACAGGAAAATTGCCCTGATATTCTAGAAGCAGAGGGCAAAATAGAAATGGAGAGAATCCACCGATCGCCCAGAGAAAGAGATCCCAAAAAACCAACCCCTAGGAATATTATAGCCAAGTTCCAGAACTCCCAAGTCAAAGAGAAAATATTACAAGTAGCCAGAAGGACACAGTTCAAATATCGTGGAGCTGCAGTCAGGATCACACAGGACTTAGCAGCAGCTACATTGGAAACTTGTAGGGCTTGGAATACAACACACCGGAAGGCAAGAGAGCTTTGAATGCAGCCAAGAATGAACTACCCAGCAAGGCTGAATGTCCTCTTCCAGGGAAAAAGATGGACTTTCAATGAACCAGGGGAATTTCAAAGGTTCCTTTTGGAATGGCCAGAGCTGAACAGAAGGTTTGATCTTCAGATACAGGACTCAGGTGAAGCATGGAGATTGAAGGAGAGGGGGGAAATATGAGGGACATAATGAGGATGAACTGCATGTATTCCTGCATAGAAAAATGACACTGATAATACTCATATGAACCTTCTCAGTTAATAGAGCAGGTAGAGGGAGCTTTTATAGTTGAAGCACAGGAGAAAGCTGAATTCGAAGATAAAATATGGTGTAAAAATGGAGTCAATAGAAAAAAAAGGGAAATGGAAGGGGAGAAAGAAAAAGGAGAGGGGGAATAGTCCAAGATATTTCACATAAGATTTTTTTTTTTATTACAATGATATGGAAGGGGGGAGGCAAGGGGGAATGAGGGAAACTGCTCTCATCAGAGATGGCTAGGAGAGGAAACAGCAAATATACTCAATGGGGTATAGACATCTGGAGTAAGAAGGAGCGGGGAGCAGGGGGAAGGGGTGGGGATGTGAATAAAGGAGGAGAGGATGGACCATGGGGGGGAGAGTGGCCAGATATAACACATTTTCTTTCTTACTTCTTGCAAGGGGCTGGGAATGGAAGGCCTGCCCAGGACCACAGGGCCAGGTGGATTCTGGGCCTAAGGGGTGGTATGGGGGCTCAGGGCTTCTTGGCCCCAGGACCAGGGATCTGTCTGCTGTGCCACTCAGCAACCCTACAGCAGAGTCATAGTGAAAGGAGAGAGAAAATAGAGTACATGGTAGTGGAGAAATAAGAAAGGAGGGAGTTGCGATCAGCAATGGCAATGGTGGAAAAATATGGAAATAACTTTTGCGATGGACTTATCATAAAGAATGAGATCCACCCATGACAGAGTTTTTGGTGTTGGAACAAAGACTCAAGCACATTTTTTGTTATGATTATTTGGGGGAGGGTGCAGGGCAAGTAGGGCTGGATGGCCTGCCTGGGGCCACATAGCAGGGTGATCTTTGGGTGTCTGGGGCCGTATTTGGACCCAGGTGCTCCTGGCTCAAGGGCCAATGCTCTGTCTGCCACCCAGCCACCCCTACTATTATTACTATTTTATTTTATTTTGGGTCTCTTTTTTTTTTTCTTCTTCTTTTTGGTTTTTGCAGGGCAGTGGGGATCGGGTGGCTTGCATGTCACACGGCTGGGTGATTGTTGGGTTTACGAGGCTGGATGTGGACTCCGGTGCTCGTGGTTCCAGGGCTGTTGCTTCATCCATTGTTCCACCTGGCCATACCTACAATTGTTACTATTATTATTTTTTTATTTTAATTTTTTTCCACTCCCCTTTACTTTTTTCGCCCAAACAAGTCTATCTATATTCATGGGGGAGGAGGGGTATTTTGTTTACTTGTAAACAAGAATATTTTATTAATATAAAAAAAAACATTTGTACAAAATGAGAATAAAAAATAAATTTAAGGTGAAATGTAAAAAAAAAAAGTAGAATTGACCAGATGGAAAGAGATAAGAAAGCTCTCTGAGGAAAACAAATCCCTCAGATCTAGAATGGAGCTAAAAGAAGCTGTTCACTTTACAAGAAGTCAAGACACAATACTTCAACACCAAAAGAATGAAAAATTAGAAGAAAATGTAAAGCATCTCATTGAAAAAACAACTGATCTGGAAAACAGATACAGGAAAGATAATTTAAAAAATTGTTGGGATACCTGAAAGTCATGATCAGGAAAAGAGCCTTGACCTCATTTTTAAAGAATTCCTAAAGGAAAATTGCCCTGATATCCTAGAAGCAGAGGGCAAAATATAAATTGGGAGACTCCACCAATCTCTCCCAGAAAGAGATCCAAAAAAAAAAACACCCCGCAGGAATATTATCGCAAGTTCCAGAACTCCCAAGTCAAAGAAAAAATATTACAAGCAGCCAGAAGGACACAATTAAAATATCATAGAGCTGCAGTCAGGATCACACATGACTTAGTGGCAACTACATTAAGGGCTCGTAGAGCTTGGAATATAATATTCCAGAAGGCAAAAGAGCTCAGAATACAACTGAGAATTAACTGCCCAGCAAAACTGAACATCCTCTTCCAGGGGAAAAGATGGACTTTCAATGAACCAGGGGAATTTCAAATGTTTCTGTTGAAATGACCAGAGCTGAACCGAAAGTTTGATCTTCAAATACAGGGCTCAGGTGGAGCATAGAGAGTGGAGAAGGGTAAAATATGAGGGGCTGAATGATGATGAACTGCATATATTCCTGCATAGAAAAATGATACTGATAATACTAATATGAAACTTCTCATTCAATAGAACAGGTAGAAGGAGCTTTTATAGATGAAGCATAGAAGAGAGCTGAATTTGAAGATATAATATATTGTAAAAAATGGAGTCAATGGCTAAAAGCAAAATGTAATGGGAATAAGAGAAAGGAGAGGTGGAATAGGCTAAGATATTTCATATAATAAGATTTTTTTACTATTGCAATGAGCTATTACAATGATATGGAAGGGGGGGTGAGGGGGAATGAGGGAACCTTCGCTCTCATCAGAGGTGGCTCAGAGAGGAAACAGCATATATATTCAATGAGGCATAGACATCTAGAGGAAAAAGGAGAGAAGGGGGACAGGCGAAGGGGGGGATGTGAGTGATGGAGGAGACGGTAGACCATGGGGGAGAGTGGTCAGATATAACACATTTTCTTTTTTACTTCTTGCAAGGGGCTGGTATTGGATGACCTGTCCAGGACCGCAGGGCCAGGGGGTTGCTGGGCCTAAGGGGTGGTATGTGGGTTCGTGGGCCTCTTGGCCCCAGGGCCAGTGATCAGTCTGCTAAGCCACTCAGCTACCCTACAGGACAGGTAAGAAGAGGGACAGAGTGAAAGGAGAGAGAAAATATAGTATATATGGCAGTGGGGAGGTATGAATGGAAGGAGTTCCGATCAGCAATGGCAACAGTGGAAAAATATGGAAGTAGCTTTTGTGATGGACTTATCATAAAGAATGTGATCAATTCACAACAGAGCTGGTGATGTTATAACAAAGATTGAAGCAAATTTTTAATTTTTTTAATTTTTATATTTTCTCTTTCCTTTACTTTATTGCTCATGAGAGTCCATATTATTTGGGAGGAGGGAATATTATGTTTACTCTTAAACAATAATATTTTAGTAATGAATAAAAAATCATTTGTACAAAAATAAAAAATAAACATAAAAAAAATAGATACCAAGGAGCCACAGTAAGAATTAAACAGGTCCTGGCTGCATCAACATTAAGGGATCAAAGGGCCTGGAATGAGATTTGGAAGAGCAAGGGAGCTTGCAATGCAGTCAAGAATCCACTACCCAGCAAAGCTGAGACTTCTCTTCCAGGGGAAAAGATGGACATTTAATGAAATGGAAGAGTTCCAACATTTTCTGATGAAAAGACAAGAGCTTAATAGAAAATGTGGACATCAAACAGGAGGCTCAAGAGACACATGAAAAGGTTAAAAAAAGGTTAAATGGAAAAAGAAACTGCTATCCAGTAAGATGAAACTGAATATATCCCCTCCTGGGAGAAAGATTCTCATAACTCTTGAGAACTGTAACTCTATTAGAGGGAATATACTTAGGCAGAAGTAATGGACACTCATGATTTTTTTATGACTCAGATATAATGATTTAAAAACAATAACTCCTTAAAAAAGGGGACAGGAAGGAAATGGGAGGATGGAGGAGACTGAATGGGGTAATTCTCATTATATTAAAAGGTACAGAAGACCTATTGTGATAGAGGGGAAGAAAGGAGGAGCTGAGAACCACCTGAATCTTCCTCTCATCATACTTGGCTTAAAGTTAACTTATATAAATACTCAAGTTAAGAAACTTATCTTACCTTTCAAGTATTAAAAGGGGGAAAGGGGAGGGAAGGAACAGGTAGGGGGAGAAAAATGGGACTAACAGAAGGAAGGGAGGGAAATAGGGAAAGGGGAAAGAAAGGGAGGGTTGATATAGGAGGGCAAACACCCTGCAGGGGGTGGTATTCAGAAACAAAATACTGTGGAATATGGATAAAGGGGAAAAGGGGGAAATATAGAGGGAAGATAGCATGGAGGGCAATAAAGAGTTAATAATTATAACTTTGAAGGTGAATGGGATGAATTCTCCCTCAAAAGGTAAGAAAATAGCAGAGTGGATTGAAAACCAGAATCCTACACTATGCTGCTTACAAGAAACTCATTTGAAGCAAAGAGATACATATAGAGTAAAGGTAAAAGGTATGGGCAAAATATATTTTGCTTCAGCTGAAGTGAAAAAAGCAGGAGTAACAATCCTTATCTCACAGAAAGCAGTTGCAAAAATAGATAGAATTAAAAGAGGTAAAGAAGGAAACTATACCCTCCTAAAAGGTACCATAGACAATAAAGAAATTTCGATACTAAATAAGTATGCACCCAATTGTATAGCATCCAAATTCTTAGAGGAGAACTTTAAAGAGCTACAGGAAAACATAGACAGCAAAACTCTACTAGTGGAAGACCTCAACCTCCCACTCTCAGATTTAGATAAATCTAACCATAAAATAAACAAGAAGGAAGTTAAGGAAATAAATAGCTTGTTAGAAATCCTAGATATGATAGACTTATGGAGGAAACTGAATAGGGATAGAACGGAATATACTTTTTTTCTGCAGTACATAGCACTTACACAAAAATTGACCATGAACTAGGGCATAAAAACCTAATGATCAACCAGAAAGACAGGAGTAGTGAATACATCTTTCTCAGATCATAATACAATAAAAATCATATGCAATACTAGACCAGGATGATACAGACCCAAAAATGATTGGAAACTAAATAACCTCATTTTAAAAAACGAGTGGATCAAACTACAAATTATAGAAAGAATTAATTATTTCATCCTAGATAATGACAATAATGAAATAGCATACTAAAAACCTATGGGATTTACTCAAGGCAGCGATCAGAGAATATATTATATCTTTAAATTTTTACATGAGTAAATTAGAGAAAGATGAAATCAATGAACTAAATATGCAACTAAAAAATTAGAGAAAGAACAAATTAACCCCCAAATTAAATACCAAATTAGAAATTCTAAAAATTAAAGGAGAAATTAATTAAATAGAAGTCAAGAAAATTATTGAACTAATAAATAAAACATGAGTTGGTTTTATGAAAAAGCCAATAAAATTGATAAACCTCTGGACAATTTGATAAAAAAGAGAGAAATGTAGTAAATTGGGAAACAATTTTTACAACTAGTATTTTTTTTAGGTTTTTTCAAGGCAAATGGGGTTAACTTAATAAACAGACAGATGGTTATTTTAAATTTAATGATTCATATCTTTCCAGGATTTCTTTTTTTAAAGGTTTTTTTTGCAAGGCAAATGGGGTTAAGTGGCTTGCCCAAGGCCACACAGCTAGGTAATTATTAAGTGTCTGAGACCAGATTTGAACCCAGGTACTCCTGACTCCAGGGCTTGTGCTTTATCCACTGTGCCATCTAGCCGCCCCAAAAACTAGTATTTTTGACAAAGGACTCATTTCTAAAATATATAGAGAACTAAGTCAAATTTAAAAAAAAAATGCCATTCCCCAATTGACAAATGGTCAAAGGATATGCAAAAGCAATTTACAGATCAGGAAATCAAAGTGATTCATAGTCTTATGAAAAATTGCTCTAAATTGTTACTTATTAGATAAATGGAAATTAAAACATCTCTGAGATACTACCTCACACCTCTCAGACTGGCCAATATGACCAGAAAGGACAATGCTCAATCAGAAGGGATGTGGGAAATCTGGGACACTAATACATTGTTGGTTGTCATCCAACATTTCTGGAGAGAAATTTGGCATTAAACCCAAAGGGCAACAAAAATGTGCATACCCTTTGATCCTGCAATACCACTACTGGGTCTATACCCTGAAGAGATGATGAAAAAGGGTAAAAAACGTCAGTTGTACAAAAATTTTCATAGCACCCCTGTTTTTGGTGACAAAGAATTGGAAATTAAGTAAATGTGCTTCAATTGGGGAATGACTTAGCAAATGGTAGTATATGTATGTCTTGGAACACTATTGTTCTATTAGAAACCAGGAGGGATGGGAATTCAGGGAAGCCCGGAAGGATTGGCATGAACTTATGGGGAGTGAGATGAGCAGAACCAGGCAAACACTGCACACCCTAACAGCAACATGGGGGTGATGACCAACCTTGATGGACTTGCTTATTCCATCAGTGCAACAATAAGGGACAATTTTAGGGTATCTTCAATGGAGAATACCATCTGTATCCAGAGAAAGAATCATGGAGTTTGAACAAAGACCAAAGACTATTAACTTTTATTTAGGAAAAAAAACTGTTATCTTTCTATGTGATTCTGCTATGTCTTGTACTTTATTTTTCTTTCTTAAGGATAGATATCTCTCTCATCACATTCAACTTAAATCAGTGTATACCACTGAAACATTGTGAAGACTAACAAACTGCCTTATGTGGCTGGGGTAGGAGGTAGGGAAGGAAGATTAGGGGGGAAAATTGTGAAACTCAAAATAAATAAAAGAAAATAACATTCTAATTGATGCTGTTGACCATTTCTTTTCATAAAGAGCAGACGATTAAACATTTACCACTATCCTCAAGAGAGAGTTGACAGACTATGGAATCTGTCATACTTGCCATTTTGTTAGTTGTCTTTTTAGTTGTTAATCTTGTTACCAGGGAGACTTCAATGTTAGAGTCTGGAGTGGGCCATATTAGCAAATAACTTTGGTATAAATAATGGCATCAGTGACACATTAAAAGCAAATTAATATACAACTGTAAAGATGGAATTTACGTCTTCATATAAGATTGTTTTTGTTTCTGAATATCAAATTTGTTTCATTGATAATTATTAGGTTTAGAACAAATAAAAAGAATCAAGAATATGAATTTTAATGAAAAGGCTTTATCTTGAGTCTAAAAACATGATTCAAATACTTGAGTCATAAAATGTGACTCAGCTACTGCCTTGGTTGCTCATTTTCTGTGTGACCTTGAGCAAGACATTTATCCATCCCCTTTGGTACTCAGTTTCTTCATCCATAAAATGAAAAGTTTATATTAGAAAAGTTATAAGATTCTATCCAACTCTAGATATTTGAGTTTGTGAACCTTTGATTCTACGTTTGGTCTAAAATTTTGGTTAGTTGTATAGCTAATGGAAGAGATAAGAAATGTATAAGTCAGATTATTTCACTTTTAACTCTGAAATAGCATAGACAAAATCTACCAGCATGATGGAGAAATTGTATAGGAGAAATAAGAAGTCACTGAGACTTTGTGAACCATTGAACAACAAGGTCACAGATCATCATAGTGTAAATTTATTAACAGCAAAATTTCATGCATTGAATTGCCTCATGAGAAATACCTGCATATTATTTTCTCCTGTTTTTCTTTCCACTTACCATCATTTATCTGTTACCTTAGCAACCTCCCAAACTGCTATTTTGTCTTTGTGAAGGAAGTTCCCAATCATGAGTCTAAACAAGTTTTAGCATCCTTGCCAAATCATGAATTAATAAATTGGCAGGGTAGCATAGTGTTGTACAACCTCCCCCGGATTCACACCTGCCAGCTTTCTATGTAGATATAGCTCAAAGTTTCTGGCAACACCTTGGGTTTGGATTGACGGAAATTTTTTTTCACTTGAGTAATACTCAGCTTGATGCTCATACACCTCCATTGACAGCCCTCTGGCTTCTCATCAAAATGATTTTGTAGAACCAAGTGTTGGTGCCAGTAGAGAAACCCTAGCCAGATTATTCATTTTAAATGTTTTTTTCTTCCACTTTTCATGTATGGTAGCTGTCATTCTTACTACTTGCACAAAACTTCTTGTTGTTCTTCAGTTGTTTTTCAATCATGTCTTGACTCTTTTTGATTCCATTTGGGGTTTTCTTTGCAAAGTGATTCTGAAGTGATTTGCCATTTCCTTTTCCAGCTCATTTTACAGATGAGCAAACTAAAGCAAAGAGTGTTAAGTGAATTGCCCAGGGTCATATAGTTAATAAGTATCTGAGGTTGGATTTGAACTAATGAAGTTTAGTCTTTTTAATTCTTGGCCCAGTATTCTATCCACTTTGTCAACTAGTTTCTCTACTGCAAAGCTAAGATTTTGCTAAAATGTTTTAAAAAATGTTTATGTTTCATTTGACTGGATATTTGTTTGTTGTTGTTGTTTCAGGGAGAAAGAATGTAATTTAATATATAATGTTCACAATAGGTTCCACCTGTGTGCAAAGGTACAAAAGATTTTTTTCCCCTATTAGTGATTTCATCTTAAAGTTAAAAAAAAAAAAAAGTGATGTAAAGCCAGAAGAAAGATCAGGGAGGATGACAAGTCAAACAGTGTAATAAACTACAGAGCAATGATCCTGTGGGAAGGGGCTACAGAGCCAAAGTTGCCAGCTGGAAATGGAATTGACTGCCAAACTCAGCACCATCTCAAGAGGATCCTCCATGTGGAGGCTGGGTCCCAAGCCAGAAAAGTACCACCTGCAGTTAGCACAGAACAATAACATAGTGTGCAGAATAGTAAATGGTGGCAGATTCCATTTGATGCTTTTCAAGCAAACATTGATCAAGTATCTACCTATATAAAACACCAGTGCATTAGGAAGAAAGATCAGGAAGAGAGTTTTGACTAGATTTTATTGTTGTACCAAATTCCCCATGAGAAAATTACTTTCATCAAAGCATATCGATCTCTATTATTCAACTTATAATCTTAGAGCATTGTCAAGAGTCCTTGTTCAGAGTCACAGAGAATGTAAGTTAGAGGAAGGGCTTGAATGCAATTGTGCTTTCTATCTCCCATACCATATTTCTTTACT
Organism: Macrotis lagotis; assembly: GCF_037893015.1. Classification (NCBI taxonomy): domain Eukaryota; kingdom Metazoa; phylum Chordata; class Mammalia; order Peramelemorphia; family Peramelidae; genus Macrotis; species Macrotis lagotis. The sequence continues at coordinate 1,989,519 of NC_133660.1, read as the reverse complement.
GGTACTGAGAATACAAAATAAAAAATAAAATATTAATTGCACTCAAGAATACATTCTTCTATAATGACATAATCAGAGATTCTTAGCATGAGATTGCATTATATGGATTAGACACAAAAACTTTATCCTTTTGTTAGCTTTTGTAAAAAATGATTTTAACATATATTTCCGATGTTTTGGTAGAGGAGTGGGTCCAATTTCTGGAGAGAGACTCATATGAGGTGAGGGGACCTCCTGTCATAACCTGACTCAAATGGAAGCAGAATCAGTATCTCCAGAACCTTTTCCCACACTCTTCTCCAATGAAGGTTTTCATTCCTACTGGAAGGTAAAGTAGGAGTTTGGGGTTGGAGGTCATTGCTCTTCCCTTCTCAGAGAGATGGAATACTAGGCTAGAAATATGTCTATATGCTCCCTTAAATACTGTTCAACTAGGAAATATGTTCAGAATTGAATTAACTTTCTATCATTTGACACTGATTTGTCAAAATATTTGTGATTTTGTAGGAAAGGTGACCACCCTCAAAGCTAGACTCTATCCCCGGATACTATTACCCAATCAACAAAAATAGAAAAATAGAAAAAGAAACACATCTATCCAAATCAAAGCAAAACAGAAATCAGAAAAGACATTCAAAGAAGAATGTATATAAGAATGAAGGAGTTCTCCCATTGGAAGCCAAGTAACTCAGATCAACAGAGGGAGGGAGGAAGGGAAGGAGAGCAAGCAAGATCGAGGGAGTGAGAGGGAGAGAATAAATATCCTGGGTCTCTCCCAAAGGAAAACTTCCCCAAATCTCTAGTGTAGCACTCTGGGATAGGGATGTGATGGAAACTGGCAGCTCCTCTCATATGTTTTCAAAGTCTTCTCTTTTTACAATCTAAAGTAGAGTTAGCCTCTTCCACTTTCCCTCTTCAAAGTTGGATGCAAGGAACATTCCAAGCAAATAACTTGAAAGAGAGTTCAAGCTTCAAAATTTGAACAGTCCCAAAGGGAATAAATAGGTCCTGAAGTGTATGAAAGTGGAACTCAAAGGGGACTTTCATTTGTAAAGTTCCCAAAAAGGAACAGTTAAAGCTGGAGTTCTCTTACCTTTCAACAATTCTGCCCTGTCCTTCATGAAGGGAAGAACATTCATCTCCAGTAATAGAGAATTCAATTCCAATGGGCTTTAGGAAAAGAATTATAGCTATTCTTAAACTTTTTTATGTGCCATGGACTCCTTTGGCACTTTGGTGAGATCTAGAGAGCAGAAGTGTAAAAGGTGCTATTGGAGACCCACAGCAATATTGCTAGAACTAAATTAACATGCCACTGAATAAGTAAAAAGGAGCTACAATAGAAAAATGCTATCCAGAGAGAGAATTGGCAAACTGTGAGTACCGAATGAATCACATTTTTTTTCACTTGAGTTGTTATGTGTGTGCATATTTGAGTGTGTATGTAGGTTCTTTTGTCACTTGGTTTATAAAGAAATCAGTTTTGCATGACTTTGCATATATATCAATATCATATTGTTTGCCTTCTGAAGGGGTGGGTGAGGGGGAAGAAGGGAAGGAAAGAATTAGGAACTCAAAATTTTAAAACATGAATGTTAAAAAAATTTAAATGTGATTGAGAAATATTTAACAAAATAAATAGAAATACAATAAAATAAAGATAACATTACATTTTGGAACTAAGTCAATATGAGGCCCATAGGAATTCTTCATGGGGATTAGTAGCCTCTTTTTCTATTTGAATTTCACACTATTACTATAAACATTTCAGAATGTTTTTAAAATACAAATTAAAATACATAGAATTATGTGAAATATCAAACTCCGTTAAAATAGAGCAATCAAAAGTAATTTATTGTAATATCAGGAATCCCAGGTTTAGAACCCTTTTATTGGTAATGATAGAGCAGCTAAATGGTGTAGTATATAGAGTGCTGGGTCTGAAATCAAGAAGATTCATCTTCCTGAGTTCAAATCATCTTCAGACATTAGCTGTGTGACCCTGGCAAGTTATTTAACCTCCTTTGCTTCAGTTAACTCATCTGTAAAAGGAGCTGGAGAAGGAAATGGCAAACCACTCTAATATATTTACCAAGAAAATCCCGAATGGGCTCACAAAGAGTCAGGCATGATTGGAAAACGACTGAACAACAGCTTGGTATCCACATATAATCATCTTTCTTTTTCTTGGTTTTTTTTTGTTTTGTTTTGTTTTTGCAAGGCAATGGGGTTAAGTGGCTTGCCCAAGGCTACACAGCTAGGTAATTATTAAGTGTCTGAGGTCGGATTTGAACTCAGGAACTCCTGACTCCAGGACCAGTGTTCTATCCACTGTGCCATCTAGCTGCCCCTCATTTTTCTTTTTCTTGAGAAAAGAACTAAGATATGCTAATTATTTCCTCATATTCTTAAATTCTTTTTATCCTGTATATGATACTTCAATCTCTAACTGATTCATTTTTTAAAGTAAAAATTTCTTTGAGGGTGCAAATCATATGATATTCATGTTCAGATCACCTTCAATGCCTTCCACTATCTTACTTATAGTAGCTGCTTAACATTATGAACCAATCAATTTAAACTACATTTCCTTGTTAAATGTGAATGTGATATTCTAGTAAAACTTTTTTTCCATCTTAAATATAACTATCATACTGATGTTCTATACTTTGGACTAATAATGTCATTAGTAAGGATACTATCCATTTCCATGAGTATTTATGCTTTACTAATTTATCTTTTTTGGTAAAGTAGAAGTCAACTAGAATTGAATGTCATCATGAAGGTACCTTTTTGATGGTATCCAGCATGGACCGCCCTCCTTGCCAGGGCTTAGAGTTCTTCCTGATACATGTCAAACTTGCCATGCTATGCCACTTCCGGTCTTCTAACTTCTTGTGAAAAGCATTGGCAAGTAGAAGCACTGTGTCATAGATATAAAGGTTTGAGATCTGAAAAAAAATTATACATTGATCATTAAACTTGATGATATCTTCTTGTCTTTAGATCAACTGAGAATTCAAAGCCTTAGAATATGTACTATAGTTCAACTTGCTGATTTATTTGATTATAGAAAAAGAAATTTTCCTTTGCTTTGATTTTTTTAATCAAAATTGAAATTGTATACCTCAGCTTGTGTATCTGCCTATTTGTGTGTATTATAAAGAGAAGTGGGGGGGTCTTCCAGTATCAGACCTCAGACAGTCATTACTCTTTGAAGATACTAGAATCTGAGAACTGAATAACTCATTTTCTAAGGAATTCAAGTTTTGATGGTATTTGGATTCCAGATGTATAAATGCAAAATTCTACATATGATATAAATTCATGGAACAGATATCTGTGTGTGTGTCTGCACTCTTGTGTGCATGGAAAAGAGAGAAAAGCAGGGAAACTCAGCAACCCATAGCAATGATTAGAGATTCACACAGAATTGGAAAAAAAAATTAAATTTCAGCTAATACACCATGTCAACAGATTGAAAAGTACTAGTTATTTTTCTTCTTCTGTATGAAATGGAAAATTATCTGATTCAATGTCTACTGAATTCTTGTACTTAAATCTTTCCTGAATTACTAACAAGAATGATTAACCAGTTACTGGAAAGCTATCTTTTCCAAAGCATACCATGTCACTTAGAAACCCCAGCATCAATAGGAATCTAATTCCTTAGATCATTAACTCCCAAAGCAAAAACCTAAGGCAAAATCAAAAGCAAAAAACCCTGATTTTGTCCTGAAGTAATTTATTTTTACTTTTTCAGGCTCTTTAGAGGGTTTGATTACCAGTGTGTTCATAGAGCAAATCAAAAAGAATACAATGAAAAACCAATGTCTTTGATTGTCCTCATCTACAATGAAGTAATAGGAAAGTATGTAGAAAAATTCTGCTGTGGTTTCTTCCCCATGTTCTCAGTAATACTGTGACTGGAGAACTACTGTAATTTGAAAGGCTATTTCATGTGCAGTAAGATGATTCTGAATTTTTAAGTCTAGAGAAGTGGAATGAATAGTACTTTGTGACATCTCTTATCACTCATCAAAATATCTTAAATCATATCAATTTTTTGAGCACTCTAATCTTTAAGTAATAGTTTTGGTTCTGAATTTGATAAATGAACTTTCCTTTTCTCTCTCTCTCTCTCTCTCTCTCTCTCTCTCTCTCTCTCTCTCTAAACAGAACCTGACACCCATCCATTTTGAAATTTAAGATCAAATCTTCTTCTGGATATATTAAGATCGACTTTTCCTAGATAATTGATAAAGGGCCTAGCTCCTTATTCCCTAACTTGTTTTATAGAGAATTAATTTGAAAAAATCTGAGTCATTTATATATTTTTTCCAAATTATAATTAGCTAAGGAGAACCCAGAAAACCACAAGGTTACTGATAAGATAAAAACAAACATCTGAGATTGGAGAAGTTAAGTTTTCACTTGGTTAAAATTACGTTTTTCCTAAACTAAACAATTCATGCTATTATCAGGGAGAGAAAACATTGGAAGCAGTTCACTCAGAGGAATAAAGATTAATTTAGTGTCAAATCACTGAGCATCTACTGGGACTTAAATGAAAAATGTCAGCCATCCTTAAGCATCATATTTGTCCATAATCATGCAAAATAAATCCTCCAAGGATAATTCATATTCCTGTAAAATCTCCTTTTTCCACTTTCCATCTCCTGGGATATTACCCTATCTAACTCAAATCAATTCAACTATCATTATTAAACATCTAGTATATACCAAGATATGTGATAGGGGGTGATAATGACAAATTTATCTGACACAAAGACACACACAAAACAGCACCAGTCCCCTTACCCATAAGCAGCTTACATTCTAGTACAGAAGAGGAAAGACATACTCACATGCTATTTCCTCTTTTGACTACGTCTTTGCTATAGCATTACCCTATACATGAAATGAACAGCTTTCTATGCCTCTTAGATCTTACCTGTGTTACTAGTTGCTTCAGCATGTACTACCTTTTACTTAAAACCTTTCCTGATTCCCCTTAATTTCTATTTCCACATCTCACTCTTTTTCCTTGTATTTTTGGTTGTATATATTTAAATGTGTACCTGTCCTTTCTCTCCATTGAGGATGTGAACTTCTTGAGCATCTAATAAACAGATTAAGTTAAGAAACTTAACATAGTGCCAGGGAACATTGTAACTATTTTATAATCCTTTGTTGAATGAGAGCAAAATTCACGGTATTGATGAAAGGACAGGGGTTCATCTTTACTCAGATATTATCTGCTATTCAAATATTTGGTTCATTTTATTATTATTTTTCTTCAGGAAAATTCTGGTCTTGCCAGTTAAGAAACTTTTAAGGTAAACTAATTCACTGGGCTGGGATACAAGTGGGAAGAGAGAGGTTTCATTGGCTATATTGCTCTCTTGTGATGGGAACTGTATTCCTTCTGCAAGGGGCATTTTTTTTCTTTGCTTTGCTAGTCTGTTTTTGAGGGTGACTGAGAAAAGTAGCTAATATGTGAAACTGGATGGAAAATTTGAAAAAAAATACTCTATGATTAATGGATAAACATACAAACACATCAGAGCATAATAGAGTCAAGAACACCCACATACGGCAGGCAAGCAATGAAGAATAAGATATTGTTAGGGGAAGCTCTTTGCACTAACACGTGACCTCCCAACTGATGCTAAAGTTGACTATTTTTCATTGCTAAAAATAATCATGAATTACTTTGAGGTTCACAGAATGAAAGGCATCAGTTAGTCTATGAATATTATGGTATTTGTATAAGTAATGACACAAGAATACATAGACCTTGGATTTTCTAGTGAGCTTGATTTCCCAAAGTGGTATCATTTAATATATTAGCAGGCTAACTTTCATATTTAATGTACAATGATTTTCTTGTATCGTAAGTGTTAATGTCTATTGCCTACTTTCCTTTTCTTATTGATATTACCCTTTCTTTTTTTTAACTTTTACATGCCATGTAATTTAGGTACAGCCATTTTCTTTTTTAGCCTTTTAGATACAACCATATAATCTTTCAAAGGTATCAATTAAATCTGAATAGTATTATCTACCTTCAGATTCAAAGTATTAATTTTATATTTGTGCAAACTCATAGAATTCTCATTTTTAAAGGAAGCTTTGAGAAACTAGTCTAGCTTCCTATCTAATGCAGGAATCTGTTCTACAATATTCCATTCAGATGGTCATCAGGTTCTGTTTGAATGTTTCATTAGAGGAAAAGGAAGAGAGATTCATTCCATATTGAGCAGATCTAATTTTATAAAGTTTTTCTTCATGCATAATTAAAATATGCTCAGGAAACATGGAGTTTTAGTTAAACCTGGTTAAAAGATTGACTTGTGGGATCACTTACCATTTTGTCTTTTTCTTCATCTCTCTTTTCCTCTCCTCTCCTCCCCTTTCTTCTTCACTGCTTTCCTTTCCTTCTCTATCCTCCCCACTATTTCCTCATCTGTCTCCACTACCCTCTCTTCTCTCCTTTCTAGTCTCTTTCCTTCTCTTGACTCTCTCTTCCTTCCTCTCCCGTGATGATGACAAGAAATTTTAATTTCTAGTGAAGTTGATCTTACTTGCTAACAGACATGGTACCTATTATTTCTAGTAAAATATCAATTAATTGACAAAAAAATATGTGCAAAATAGTATAAAGCACCCACTGTTTGAAGAATATCTCTTATTCAAGTTTTACTAAACTAAAAATATCTTTTTACAAGAGCAACTAGATGGCACAGTGGATAGAGAACTGAGATTAGAGTCAGAAAATGCTCATCTTCCTGAGTTCAAATTTGGTCTCAATACATACTATGTGATTGTGGGCATTCCAATTACAACTGTTTGTCTCAGTTCCCTCATCTGCAAAATGAGCTGAAGAAGCAAATGATAAGCCACTCTAGTATATTTGCCAAGAAATCCTCAAATGGGGACACAAAGAGTCAGACAAGACTTAAAAAACTGAACAACAATTTCTATATGAGGTCATGTCATGGAACCAATACAAATTTTTAACAAATTCTTTTAAATAAAGATTAGATATTTACAAATTGTTATGAATTTCAGGAGATTTATTTAGCAGTTAAATATTCTAATGCTGCTTTAAAAGTTCATTTAATTCAAAAGATTAACAAAATTTATTAACTATTTACTATGTGGCAGCAAGCATTGTGGTAAACTCATTCATTAGTTGTTTGTCAAAATAAAAGCAGGAGAAAAATATATAGACACAAAAAATATACCTCCATATTCTGGGAGAATGGATCTTTGGGATCACACAATGTTGAAGATATTCGATGGTTACCACGGAAACACCTTTGACTTATATTCTGGGGGACTGGAAATGTCTGTCGAATAATTGTTAACCTTCCAATTGACCTTCTCACCAGTTCCTGTACATCAGCATCATTTATTTCCTATAAGATAAGAAGATAAGATGAGCAAAAGGAAATGGAATTTTATAGCATAGTGACAATAACGTAAGACCATGAATGAAACGTGTTCTGCAATTTTATGGAATATTTTTATTATTGCAATTTATTTTATATATCTGTTTAACATATTTATTAACACATTCTCATTAAAAGGGCAAACATTCAAATATATTTTATATACTTTAAAGATGAATGTCTAAGTAATATGAGAAGGAAGATTCTGACATACATCTATTTCTTTTCATATCAATTTTAATATTCATTATGGTAAACAACAAAGAGAAGTATTGTATGGAGAAATGACTACACCAGATTTGGAGTCAAAGGATATGAGTTCAGATCCTGTATCTCTAAACCATATAACTTCATACAATCAATGTGTCAGGGCCTAAAATGAGGACCGCTTCTCAAGTTCCCTTTGCAGGTGATCACAAAGGTCCTTCTGACCCTAAGTTTCTGACCCTGAGATTCTTGGAGTCAGGAAGACCTGGATTTAAGTTCTGACACATACTAGTTATGTGGTCATAAGGAAGTGATTTAACCATTCAGTATCACTAGGCAACCATTTATTATATCAAATTACCAAAGAATTGCTATTTGAATCAATGGAAAGAATTTCCATACCAGGAAATGTGATAAATTTACAGCTTAGTAGCATCTAAACAAGCAAATAAATAAGTAAAGGACACAATTCAATTCAGAAAATTGCTAATGACAGGTAAAAAGACTGAATGAAAGATTTATTATCATGTTGTAGTGATATTAACAATCATGATCCTCAAAATATTTTGAGTATGCAAAAATATGTGTATCTTAATGTGGAACAGCATAGTATTCTTCAGTTAAAAAATGAAGAGTCTGAATTTTTCATGTAAACTGACCTTGAAAAATGAATTACATTTCCCTAATTTCCTTATTAAAATTATAAATATTATAAAAGTAGTTAAAATTTGGTTTTAAATGAAAAGAAAATACTGAGTTTAGTTTGTTTTGGAGAATGCTTACCATAATTATTTCTTAGAACCTATGTTAAATTATTGTAACATTTTTGCTTTCTGAGAAATAGATTAAAATAAAAATGCCAAAATGAAAAGCTTTGTGATCTCAATGGGAAAAAAAATCAAATGGATAGAAAGCAGATTGAATTTAGATGTCTGAAGGTAAGATCAGCAAGAATCTGTGTGTCAAATGAAGCTTATTCTGAATAAAAGTCTTTCTTTAAATTTGAAAAAAAGTCTTAACTCCCCTTCTCCCTCCTTCCCCCTCAACCTATTTCAGTTATTTGATTTGAAGCAGCAAAGGATGTGGAAGTAATGAAATATTGGAGTAAGTATTTAACTATATGACTGCTCTAATTGGAATCTGACAGAATGAAAATGATCAGAAGAAATAGTAGTCTCCTGAGTAGTCTAATCTAAAGACCTTTGTCCTTCCTAACTTTTGCTTTTGGATGCCTTTTGAAACCAATGAGCCTTTGGAGGTTTGTTTATCATTAATCAGAATAGATTTTCACAGCACCACAAAGAAAAGGTTTCTAACACTAGATAGCTATGCCAATATATTTTGAACTGCAATGAGCACTTTTCAGGCTTTGACAAAAAAGCTTATAACAGAAAAAAGAGGGGAGAAAGCTCCACATTATTGTTTTCCCTGAAAAGCCTGCAGAAGATGCTCACTGTTGTGAATTTTAATTTATTTTTCCTGATGAAGCAATCACAGTTTGTTCTTTCTCATTGTATGTTCTCATTGTATGTCAGCTTGAGAATTCATTCTTTTTATGATCTTTATAAAATACAGATTTTCTGCAAGCAAAATAACACCTGGCATCAGTTGTGTCCAATGTAATATCCTGTATTTCTGGTCGATTAATCCTTAATGTACCATAGATAATGGTTTTTCTCAGTTTATAATGCTGTCTTTTCCTTTAGACTAGATCATTTCAATATCCACTTCCTCCCCCAAATTCTTATCTTGCCAAAACAAGAACACCACTACTAACAGCAACCCCACAGCAATCCAGGTCTTTTAAACAATGCACTCTCCCTGAAGTCATAAATTATTACATTGTTTTATTCATTCCATTTTAAGGCCTCTTTTACTAGAAATCTTGTACAAGGAAATTACGAGTTAGCATGCAATCAGAATCCAATTAACTTTCTATTATATATTTTGCTGATATGAGGTTAACGATCCAAGATTTAGAGGTTTGAAGGATTTCAGGTATCATATAGTTCCCTTTCCATCTACTTCTGCACATGAAAGCACAGAAATGGTGAAGTGACTCACCCAGGGTCATAGACTCTGTTTTTTAGGTTCCCAAATTGAATGCTTTCCAAAACTCTCAAAAGGCAGTGTTATGTTGAGGCCACAAAAATGTTAAAACAAGCTTATGAGAAAGTATCCTGGTTTGGCTTATTTTCAATATTTGTCATTATTTTCTCAGTCTGAATATTTTAAAAATTATAATGCTGGATTTGGGTTTTGGTGTGTAAATGATGACTTTTAAGTATTAATTGATCAATTAACAATGACTTCTTTGAAGGAAATCATTAGACCAGTAGACTACAGTAACAGGAGTGAATTTCTGTTTCATTTTTCCATCATTTAATATTACTGACATTGATAAGGCATCAAGAAGTTGGAACAATAAGAATAGCATACACACAGATACATGCCCATGTATAGCTTTAAAAGTTTGCAAAGCACTTTATACTTAAATATACAACCATCCTGCATAAATCATTGCTTTCTAATATACTATTTCAAAATAATACAAAAAAGATGATTATTTCTAAAGGCATTCAGTGTGGAATCAGATTTTTTTAAAAATTATTTCTTTTGTTTTCAAATAACCAAAGTTTTCCACCTTTACCACTACCTCTCCGCCCTTCCAGATATCTACCCCATATAACAAGAAAGGTCTTCTTGTAAATGAAATAATAAAAGAGAAAATAAATTAAAAAACAAACTAACCAATATTTTATAAAATCTTACATCCATGGATTTATTCTTTCTCAGGGAAGGTTTTCTTGTAGCATTTTGTTAGGACCATATGTTTTTTAATTTTGCAACATTCATTTTTTATTTGTTATTTTTCATTCCAAGTCCATTACTGCAGTCATGGTGCATATTGTTTTTCTACCTCTTCCAACTTCACTTTATATCAGTTCCTGCAAGTTTTTTCATGCTTCTCTGAATTAATAATCATCTTTTCTTAAAGCATAATATTATACCATTACATTATCAGAATTTGTTTAGTTTCCTAATTGGCAGACTTTGATTTAGTTTCTAGTTTTTGGTTCTTTTTGCTACCACAAAAATTTCTCCTATAGATATCTTAGTGAATATAGGTCCTTTCTTTCTATGTCTAAAAGGGGGAACTCTGGGTCAAAGAGTATAGACAGCTATTTGATTGGCATATACCCAAATTATTTCCTAAAGCTGTTGTAACAATGTATAGTTCCACTAGCAATACGTTCGTTTATCTATTTTTATTTTACCCCCTCCAACATTGACTCCAACATTTATCTTTTGGTATCATTGCCAGAGAAACTGAAGGTGAATTGAAAGCTTACAGGTATTTTGAATTGCACTTTAATTATTGTTCAATTCTCTATTTTTCCCTTTTGTCAATCTTTGTTACATTTTTCCAAGTTTAAGAGGGGGAGTTACAGTCTCCTAATAGTGTGTCGTGTGTATATATATATATATATTTTTTTTTCTGACAAATCATTATTTTCATTTCTTAGGAATTTAGATATTTTTGCTTGATTTATTTTAAAGCAGTCCTAATTCCCCCAGGATAACTTCCCTTCATGCCACACCCACTATTCCTTTTCTGTCTAGTCTACTGTGTATATATATTTTCATTATACATACAATTGCTTTTATATAGATTCATTCTCTAATTTTTCTTAAAGTATAGTTTAAGTATAGTAAAGTACAGTATAATTTAGTACAGGATAGGTTTAGTATAATTTATATACTATATTATAGTATAATTCAATTTAATTTAAGTATAGTATAATTTAATAAACATAACTGAAGCAGCTAAGTGGCACAGTGGATAGAGCACCAGTCCTGGAGTCAGGAGTACCTGAGTTCAAATCCTCCCTCAGACATTTAATAATTGCCTATCTGTGTGACTTTGGGCAAGTCACTTAATCCCATTGCCTTAAATAAGTAAATTTTTTTAAAATGCCTAAAAAAATGAACAAAACTGACTTCTTCAAGATAGTGTTTTCACTTTAAAAGTATGATTTCAACTCCTATTTTCTTTTAATTCTCCTGGTGCATAATAAATTTTGTTTCAGCTTCTCACTCTTAGGTTGTCTATTTGTTTGATTTTTAGATTTTTTTTTTGTGAAAACAGAGTGCAGGTGGGGTTTTTTCTGTCATTCGTTTAATAGTATAGATATAGGTTTAAATTTTACTGCTTTTATCTCTAATATATTTTAATGCTTTTTAATTTTTTTCTCTTTTAGATAGTATTTTGCTCCTACAATTATTTTCTTTAATTACCTTGGTCAACCATATTCCCTGAGGTTCTTTTTCCCCTTACACTGATACCAGTTTTGTTTTTCAACCCCTTGTTTAGTTTTGAAGTTGTAGTTAACTTTATTGTTTCTTTTTCTTTCTTCCTTTTATTTATCTAACTTAATTCCCTGTTTTCCTCCTCATTTAATTGATTAATTCAAACATAACTCTCCTTTCCATTCCTCTTTTTTTGTTAGTTTTTCATTTGTTGACCTTTTCTTTAAAATTATTACTTTTCTCTGTTCTCATTCTTTTTTCAAAATTTTGAGCCCTGAATTCTTTTCATTCTTCTAGTCCCATTCCCATCCATTGAAAAAAGCAGCAAACATGATATGAATTTTAAAAGTTAAGAACATATACTTCAATCTATATTTGTTGTTCATTGGCTCTCTCTCTCTGAAGGCAAACATCATTTTTTCATTATGAGTTCTTTGAAAATGTCGTGGATCATTACATTTACCAGAGCAGCTAAATCTTTTCTATCATTACCATATTGCTGCTACTGTGTGCATTGTTTTCCCGGATCATCTTACTTCCGGTATCGGTTCATTTTTTGTTTGTTATAAATCCTTATTATTCAATTCATGATATTTAGTACTTTGTGTTCTTCATGTATTAAAGCTTCTAAAGTATAAAGTTAGATTTCCTTCTCTAAGTTCTAGAAGAACTGTCAATTTGGACAATTCCTATGTAGTTGTTTTGTGGATTTTGCTTCAGAGTGGCAATTGTTTCAGAATCAATTTGACACCCTTCATTGTGATTATTTTTTTCTCCCTAGCCATGAAATCTTCTTTCTGGGTACAAGCCCTTCCAACTTTTTGTATGCCAATCTTACCCAGGAGCTATAATTTCTCTTCTCCTGAGTCAACATGTTAATTAAGGAGTTAAAGTACTTTCTCAGATGGTCTTCTCATGTAATACATTCTGTCATATTAGACTAATTGTAAAAGACACAAATCCCTGTAAAAAGTGTATTTCTTCTTTTGTGGAAGTATGTAAAAGAGACCCACTCCACCAGTGATCCCAGATTTCTTCTTTGCCTTATTCCTATTTTATCCCTTGCTTTTGCATCTCTCCCATTCTCCTGTAACTCCTTGTGAGTGGAGAATTATTTTCCTTTAGTTTTTTATCATGAAATTGATTATTTACCTATAGTTTGATGTTTGAAGTTCAAGGGATTTGTTTTTATTATGTAGGTAGAGTAGATACTTTCTATTCATATATAGTCTTATTTTTTTTTTCTTTCTGTGTAGGTCCTAAGTTCTTCCATCTCTTCTCAATTGAATTATTTTCTAATTGGTCTGTTTTATCTCTTAAACCTTTCTGGAATTTCATGTTGCAAATCTACAGATTGCTATATTTTCTTTTAATATTGATTTAATTCTGGTTGTAGTATCACTGCTGCTGATTTGACTGCCTTTATTCTTGACATTTTTAACTATTATCTTTTTCTGAGATTTTCATTGACTTTAACTTGCTTTTTACAACTTGTGATTTCATTTATTCATTTTCTGACTCTTTTGTCTTTGGTGGCACTTTATTCCCAGAATTCGTATTCAAAACTGTTTCAGCCTCCAAATGTCGGGAAATTCATTTGCCCCCAGTCAAAGTCCTATCTCCAAGTAACTTGTGGAGGAGATGACTGGCCTCAGATGGGTTCTTGTCTTTTTCCTTTAGGTCCTGTCAATATTTATATATAATACTCATGGACTCATTTCTTTCCATACTTTAGCTGTCTGACTGGCTTAGCTAACATCTACCACTTTTTACTGGTATGGAGGGCAACTATGTGATGCAGTGGACAGAGTACCAGTTTAGAATTGGGAGAACCTGAGTTCAAATCTCAGATACAATATTTACTAGTGGTGTGACCTTGGGTAAGTCACTTAACCCTGATTGCCTGGTATCCAGGGCATCTCCAATTATCCTGATTCATATCTGGCCATTGGACCTAGATGACTCTGGAGGACAAAGTGAGGCTGGTGACAACACAGCAACCTTTCACTCAAATCCAATCCACTTGCTTGTCATGGCATCACCTCTCTGATATCACAATCTTCTTTGAGAACAAAGAATAGACATCATTGACCCAGGGAAAATGTAGTAACTCTTCAGGAAAATTTTTTTTTACATTCTACATAATTAGGGGCCCTTCTCAGGCAGAATGGATTTCTAACCTTATTTACCTTTGACTCTTCCAACTTGAAATCTACTTGATGCAACAGAACTCTAAAGACAAGGTTTAAATATGGGGCCAGGTTTTGCAGCAACAGACAAATTTCTATATAAATTTCACAGTACCAATCTATGGATTTTTAGTGTTCTCCACTTAATTCATAAGGTTATCACCTTGCTGACTTCTTTATTTCATGTCATGTGAAGACAGCTGCTAATTCTAGTGTATATAATTCCTTTTTCGAGAGTTAGTGGGGTGTTCTGGGCTAGGATCAGCTCATGTCAATGCACTGATAGTTAAAACAATATCATTAAAAGGTCATACAGCGACTAACAAAAGGAAATTTCTTTAGCCATAGCAGGAAAAGAATATTCAAAAAGAATATATATTGAGAATTTCTTAAGCTAACTCAAGTGAACAAAGCTCCCATTGAAATCAAACAGCCAAGCACCTGAGACCTTTTAAACCCCTCCCCCTAGCTCCTAGTGACCACTATGTCCTCATGGATTAACGAAGTGATAATGTGAATTCTTAGGTCCCCCATATTAAGCTCCTACCATGTGGGAACCAAAGAAAATGTCAAATCCTCCAACCTGTTGGTCACCTGGGAAGTCAAATTCTTTGACAGGATATATTTTGAAGAAGGAATAAGACTACGACTCTGAGCCGTGCATGTTTGTGTAGTTAATAAGAATTGAAATGAATTAAAATGAATTCTGAGAAACAAGAGTCTATTATTCTTGCTGAAATTGTCACTCCTGATGTGAATGTTGGCACTTGAATTCAGACTTGGATGGATTGCTATATGGAAGCTTGATTAGGAAGATAGTACATTTAGGAAACATTATTTCATTACTTCAAAAGAACTCACAGATGGAAACAAAGAAAGCTAAATGTATACTCGTTTAATTTTTATAGAGTGCATATATTTCAAATAAATTGTTCCAGGCTATATTAAATTAATAAATATCTCTGAACTGGTTTAAGTGAAACTTTTATGCAACACCACCTATCTGAACCTTTAATGTAAAGTATATGCTACATAGACCTTGGAATGATTAAATTTTTTTAAATAAAAGATTCATTTTACTTATATCATATCTTTTTTTTATATAGCACACATGATCATGATTAAATTCTGTATACTTATATGTACAGATGTACTGTTGACCGGGATTTGTGATTTCATCAGTTTTTAAAAGTTCTTTGGTAAGGAATTTTCCTCTACCATTAAAGTTTGGCAAGTGCTCTATAATTTATTGTCTCTAAGATTAAATGATTTGCTCGGTCACACAGACATCATATGTCAGAGGTGGGATTTGAACCCAAGTTATACTGACTCAAAAGTCAAATTCTAAAATTTGGATATCTTTTCCTAAAACCTAAATGATTATCTAATTGTTTTCCTAATTTTCAGAATAAGAATTAAAAATAAACTTGAAAAGAATTAATATGTTTGATTCTGTCCACCACTTAGCCTGCATCTTTATCGTTTAGTATTAAAGAATGTATGGTCAACTATCAGAAAGACAACAATATGGCTAATAAGAAAAGAAATAACCTAGCTTGCCCATGATCACTCAACTCCCTGTGAAGGAATCCTGGGTAAGGCTCTGAACCAGCTAGCTATCAGAAAATAAGGGAAGGCTTTTGGAGTCAACTAAATACAGTAATAATTCTCTGCTTGATCACATGTAGCATATCTACCCTGTCTAATATAAACCCCAAAGGGTAGTTGCAAGTTGAAATGTTTTAACAATAGCAACAACTTGGGGCGGCTAGGTGGTGCAGTGGATAGAGCGCCGGCCGGAGTCAGGACTCCCTGAGTTCAAATCCGGCCTCAGACACATAATAATGACCTAGCTGTGTGGCCTTGGGCAAGCCACTTAACCCCATTGCCTTGCAAAAAAAAAAAAGAATTGTCTTTGCAAGTAATTGGAAAAAGTGAAATACTACTTAAGAATAAAATAAAAATAAAAAATAAAAAACAATAGCAACAACTTGTTCTTCATTCAATTTAATTGAATTATTCATTAATATCAAGGTTCTATGAAAGGTGCTCAATACAAAAAAAAGGAAGTTCTTTCCTCAAGTAGATCACATTCCCCTGAGATCATAAACCATTTACCTAGAGAAGTTTAATAAAATGTAAGAAGAGTGCAAAATGGAGATGAATAATGATTATCATTAATGACAATTATAAAATCTTCAGAACTCTCATTAGGATAGTCAAGACCTTACTCTATGTAGGACTTCACTCAAATACATAAGTGTACATATATTTTTTTTTCAGAATTTTAGGTAACAGAATATTTAAAACTACTGATTTCAACTAGTTTGTAAGAATAGGGTGAATCCCACATCTCGAAAACTGAATTTTCTATACTTTTTAAAAGAATAAAACATTTAATATCTTTCTTCTACATGTTTTTAAGATCTAGAGTCTTAAAAAGATGATCACAGGACCATCTAACACCTTCATTTGCAGATGAGAAATATGAGGACTTCTTTTTTTGCAAGGCAAATGGGGTTAAGTGGCTTGCCCAAGGCCACACAGCTAGGTCATTATTAAGTGTCTGAGACCGGGTTGAACCCAGGTACTCCTGACTCCAGGGCCGGCGCTCTATCCACTGTACCACCTAGCCACCCTGAAATATGAGGACTTTAAATGATATCCAAGGTCATATCACTAAAATAGGATTTGAACTTAAGTCCTCTACCAATCCTGATAATTTTAAATTCAGTGAAATAAAATTCCCTTTTACTTCCTTTCCTAAATAAACTTTACTGTTATCAAAAAAAATCCCTTCATTTTGACTTTCAGTTCTCCCAATGCTAGGTACCGGAATCCATTGCTATAGTCATATCTCAGAAAAATGATGAAGTCAGAGACAATAAATTTGGACATATCGGACACCTGGTAAAAAGGAAAGCATCCACTTTAGATACAGAAGATATTAATGTCTACTGATGACCCTTTCATTAGCCTTGACTGCATGGCCTTGACTGCACAATTATGATTGTATTCAAGGCATGAACTTGTCCTTGACATATCATTTTCAAGGATGAGAACAGAAGGCTACTGTCTAATAAAAGAGACTAGAGTCAAGTATGTAGTAGAGTTCATTGTTGTCTTTACCACTATTGAAAAGACTGGTTCTGATTTGAAGGATGGAGGCACATGTGGCATCATCTTTTCCTCTTCTGCTAATACCCTTATGTGATGGGAAACAAGAGAAGTACAATGATTCTCTTAAGATTATAAGTAATGTCTCCTGCATTATCTATTGCTTTGCCCTCTTGATCAGCATCATTCACAACAACTTTAGCATCTTGAATTGATTAATGATCACACTTCAGGTCATTACTATTACACAGAAGATAGTAAATGGCCCTTCTGGCAAGTTGTGTGTTGATGGCATGGCACTGCTCAAAACAAATCCCTACACTCACTGGTGCTGCTAAGGCAATACAAGATCATTCCTGATCTGAAGGGAATCTAAGAGTTATGACCTTCCATGTACCTACTCCCAACCTGGGGAAAGTTATCAGACATAATGACATCAAGAGAATGATAAAATGACCATGTGGTAACCTCCTTTGACCCTCCTTAGGCAATACAGGGTTATATCCTATGACTTTAACAGTGGCACCCACTCTTTAATATAGTGTTGGTATTTTCCTCAATGACCATTCTGTCAAATTCATTTCCTCCTATGACAATGAATACGGCTTTAATAACAGTGTGGTAAATTTCATGATCTATCTGATATCTAAAGTTTAAAACAGAAAGCCATGAATCTTCATCTCCAGGAAAAAAGAGGAATTTCTACTACTAGGAAGCCCATATTTTTAACTTTTTTCCCATTCATGATCCTTGCCCTAGTATACCTGTGCAGGAGTGGGGAGAAGCACAGAGTATTATGTTTTTTTACCATAAATAAAGTCACAATATTCAGTGTAAAAAAAGTTTACTTTTAAGACTTAATATTTGCAACAATAAAGAAAATGTTAAAGTCAGCTTATGGCATTAAATACAACCACAGGTTGTATTCTAATAGCCCAGCCCTAGGGAAAGAAGACAAGAGCTTTCTACTCTACAGATTAGCAGTGAGCAGTTTAATTTATCCCAAAACAAGAAAAGAAAACCACAAAGAACATAAATTAATTATTTCTGTCCCTTATTCAGATACATACTCTGAAAAATTATGACCCTACAGTCATAATGAATTAAGCCAGTTAAGGGACTTCTCAATATGATCTCTCTAGGACACCTAAGGTCAGCCTCACATGCAAACATTTGTCTTACAGCAACCCACGGTAAAAGTCTTGATATCTAAACTTCTGACTGGTATAAAACTTAAATAAAGAGTTGTAGCATCTGTTTAAAGTCCCTGAAGAGCTGGGAATATTCAAATTGAAAGGCTTTTTCGGCCTGAATCCACTGAATCCAGAGGAACCAATAAGCGCCATTAGCAAGTACTAACATATGATTTATTACACCAGATGAGTTAGCACAGATTCTCATTAATGTAGAACTTTTAATGCAAATGGAAAAAGAAATTGCTTTCAAGTTTTCACATCAGTTTGGTCCATTATAAACAATGCCAGTTTTGATTTGTAATGGTTCTCTAGGATAACTACTTTTGTAATAAATTTAAATAAATGTTTGTAAGCCATTTAAAAATTTGCAATTAAATAATTGCTGCAGACAACCAAATTAGACAGATTCATGTTCTCTGTAGTCAATCAAACAAGTATTTATATGTTTTGCCTTTCAGACTTTTCTAGCTAGCTTGCCTTTAACTGAGCAGGACACAATTCTTCTTTAAATATAAATATATATGCATATATATAATATAGTATTAGTATGTATATACACACAAAAAAACACAGACTTGTGCATGAAGAGTTATAGGAATATTAGGTGGGAATCTATTGGTGGGAATCATCTAGGTGGCACAGTGGATAAAGATTTGGAAGAAGGAAGATGTGGGTATGAATTACCAGAGTGGTAATTACTAGAGGAATGATTATAAACAAATCACTTAACTCTTCTCAGTCCCAGTTTTCTCATCTGTAAATAAGGGCACCTATCATTCAGGGTTGTTTAGAGGACTGAAACAAAAGGGATGCTATATGCAAAGCACTTTGTCATCCTTAAAGAATTATATAAAATGGTAGATTTATTATTAATATAGGGAACATGGAAGGCATATAGGAAGAAATGTGCAACAGCGTATAGTTATTTGTAAAGGTATATGAATGTGCATAGGTATAAGAAAAAATCCTCATATGAAATGTCTATATGTCTATTGTTGGTTTAATTTTATTTTGGAAAAGAGATGAGTGAGGAAGATGGTCAGTATGGGTTTATATGGGATATGGTGGTTGGCAGAAACAGAAGTGGATTTGGGTGATCTACTGAGAATGGATTTATCAGCGATGGCAAGTGTCTAATTTCAAGCCCAAAGCTTCTGACTCCTGAATTTTCATTGAAAAAGAATTTCATAGAAATGAGAAAAGGCAGATAGAAATGTCTAGGCTATGAAGGGATTTGCATGGACTGATGCTGAGTGAGATGAGCAGAACCAGAAAAACACTGTCCACCCTAACAGCAACATGGGAGTGATGTTCAACCTTGAAGGACTCGCTCCTTCCATCAGTGCAACAATTGGGAACAATTTTGGGCTGTCTGCAAAGGAGAGTGCCATCTGTATCCAGATAAGGAGCTGTGGAGTTTGAACAAAGTTCAAGGACTATTCCTTTTAATTTAGAAAAAAACAGATATCTTATTGTCTGATCTTGTTACCACTTAGACTTCTCTTCTCTAAGGATATGATTTCTCTCTCATCACACCCAATTTGGATCAAGGTACAGCATAGAAACAAAGTAAAGACTGACAGAGTGCTTTCTGTGGGGGGCTGGGGGGAGGCAAGCAAGATTGGGGGGAAAATTGTAAAACTCAAATGATACCTTTAATAAAAATAAATTAAAAAAAGAAATGTCTAGGCTATAAGCAATATAACCTAGTGGTAGTAAAACATTCAAACTAAGGGTGAAGGAAAGTGATCCTAGTCCTACTGTAGTTGACTTCCTTCACTTTACTGATGAGGAGCAGGCACAGGATATGATCTGCTCCAGGCTACCTGGCTCAGAAGTATCAGACACAGGATTTATATCAAGATTTGTGCCTCATGATACACGCTTTTTCAACTATCAAATCTGCTGTCTTCATAATCGTAAAATTTCTTAGACTGGCATTTTTATAAATTTTTAAAAGTCCCCTAATATAATACATTAAAACTACTTGAATACTTGACTAGAAAACTACAATTTACTCCTCTCCTGAGTCAACATGTTAATTAAGGAGTTAAAGTACTTTCTCAGATGGTCTTCTCATGTAATACATTCTGTCATATTAGACTAATTGTAAAAGACACAAATCCCTGTAAAAAGTGTATTTCTTCTTTTGTGGAAGTATGTAAAAGAGACCCACTCCACCAGTGATCCCAGATTTCTTCTTTGCCTTATTCCTATTTTATCCCTTGCTTTTGCATCTCTCCCATTCTCCTGTAACTCCTTGTGAGTGGAGAATTATTTTCCTTTAGTTCTTTATCATGAAATTGATTATTTACCTATAGTTTGATGTTTGAAGTTCAAGGGATTTGTTTTTATTATGTAGGTAGAGTAGATACTTTCTATTCATATATAGTCTTATTTTTTTTTTTCTTTCTGTGTAGGTCCTAAGTTCTTCCATCTCTTCTCAATTGAATTATTTTCTAATTGGTCTGTTTTATCTCTTAAACCTTTCTGGAATTTCATGTTGCAAATCTACAGATTGCTATATTTTCTTTTAATATTGATTTAATTCTGGTTGTAGTATCACTGCTGCTGATTTGACTGCCTTTATTCTTGACATTTTTAACTATTATCTTTTTCTGAGATTTTCATTGACTTTAACTTGCTTTTTACAACTTGTGATTTCATTTATTCATTTTCTGACTCTTTTGTCTTTGGTGGCACTTTATTCCCAGAATTCGTATTCAAAACTGTTTCAGCCTCCAAATGTCGGGAAATTCATTTGCCCCCAGTCAAAGTCCTATCTCCAAGTAACTTGTGGAGGAGATGACTGGCCTCAGATGGATTCTTGTCTTTTTCCTTTAGGTCCTGTCAATATTTATATATAATACTCATGGACTCATTTCTTTCCATACTTTAGCTGTCTGACTGGCTTAGCTAACATCTACCACTTTTTACTGGTATGGAGGGCAACTATGTGATGCAGTGGACAGAGTACCAGTTTAGAATTGGGAGAACCTGAGTTCAAATCTCAGATACAATATTTACTAGTGGTGTGACCTTGGGTAAGTCACTTAACCCTGATTGCCTGGTATCCAGGGCATCTCCAATTATCCTGATTCATATCTGGCCATTGGACCTAGATGACTCTGGAGGACAAAGTGAGGCTGGTGACAACACAGCAACCTTTCACTCAAATCCAATCCACTTGCTTGTCATGGCATCACCTCTCTGATATCACAATCTTCTTTGAGAACAAAGAATAGACATCATTGACCCAGGGAAAATGTAGTAACTCTTCAGGAAAATTTTTTTTTACATTCTACATAATTAGGGGCCCTTCTCAGGCAGAATGGATTTCTAACCTTATTTACCTTTGACTCTTCCAACTTGAAATCTACTTGATGCAACAGAACTCTAAAGACAAGGTTTAAATATGGGGCCAGGTTGTGCAGCAACAGACAAATTTCTATATAAATTTCACAGTACCAATCTATGGATTTTTAGTGTTCTCCACTTAATTCATAAGGTTATCACCTTGCTGACTTCTTTATTTCATGTCATGTGAAGACAGCTGCTAATTCTAGTGTATATAATTCCTTTTTCGAGAGTTAGTGGGGTGTTCTGGGCTAGGATCAGCTCATGTCAATCCACTGGTAGTTAAAACAATATCATTAAAAGGTCATACAGCGACTAACAAAAGGAAATTTATTTAGCCATAGCAGGAAAAGAATATTCAAAAAGAATATATATTGAGAATTTCTTAAGCTAACTCAAGTGAACAAAGCTCCCATTGAAATCAAACAGCCAAGCACCTGAGACCTTTTAAACCCCTCCCCCTAGCTCCTAGTGACCACTATGTCCTCATGGATTAACGAAGTGATAATGTGAATTCTTAGGTCCCCCATATTAAGCTCCTACCATGTGGGAACCAAAGAAAATGTCAAATCCTCCAACCTGTTGGTCACCTGGGAAGTCAAATTCTTTGACAGGATATATTTTGAAGAAGGAATAAGACTACGACTCTGAGCCGTGCATGTTTGTGTAGTTAATAAGAATTGAAATGAATTAAAATGAATTCTGAGAAACAAGAGTCTATTATTCTTGCTGAAATTGTCACTCCTCATGTGAATGTTGGCACTTGAATTCAGACTTGGATGGATTGCTATATGGAAGCTTGATTAGGAAGATAGTACATTTAGGAAACATTATTTCATTACTTCAAAAGAACTCACAGATGGAAACAAAGAAAGCTAAATGTATACTCGTTTAATTTTTATAGAGTGCATATATTTCAAATAAATTGTTCCAGGCTATATTAAATTAATAAATATCTCTGAACTGGTTTAAGTGAAACTTTTATGCAACACCACCTATCTGAACCTTTAATGTAAAGTATATGCTACATAGACCTTGGAATGATTAAATTTTTTTAAATAAAAGATTCATTTTACTTATATCATATCTTTTTTTTATATAGCACACATGATCATGATTAAATTCTGTATACTTATATGTACAGATGTACTGTTGACCGGGATTTGTGATTTCATCAGTTTTTAAAAGTTCTTTGGTAAGGAATTTTCCTCTACCATTAAAGTTTGGCAAGTGCTCTATAATTTATTGTCTCTAAGATTAAATGATTTGCTCGGTCACACAGACATCATATGTCAGAGGTGGGATTTGAACCCAAGTTATACTGACTCAAAAGTCAAATTCTAAAATTTGGATATCTTTTCCTAAAACCTAAATGATTATCTAATTGTTTTCCTAATTTTCAGAATAAGAATTAAAAATAAACTTGAAAAGAATTAATATGTTTGATTCTGTCCACCACTTAGCCTGCATCTTTATCGTTTAGTATTAAAGAATGTATGGTCAACTATCAGAAAGACAACAATATGGCTAATAAGAAAAGAAATAACCTAGCTTGCCCATGATCACTCAACTCCCTGTGAAGGAATCCTGGGTAAGGCTCTGAACCAGCTAGCTATCAGAAAATAAGGGAAGGCTTTTGGAGTCAACTAAATACAGTAATAATTCTCTGCTTGATCACATGTAGCATATCTACCCTGTCTAATATAAACCCCAAAGGGTAGTTGCAAGTTGAAATGTTTTAACAATAGCAACAACTTGGGGCGGCTAGGTGGTGCAGTGGATAGAGCGCCGGCCCTGGAGTCAGGACTCCCTGAGTTCAAATCCGGCCTCAGACACATAATAATGACCTAGCTGTGTGGCCTTGGGCAAGCCACTTAACCCCATTTGCCTTGCAAAAAAAAAAAAAGAATTGTCTTTGCAAGTAATTGGAAAAAGTGAAATACTACTTAAGAATAAAATAAAAATAAAAAATAAAAAACAATAGCAACAACTTGTTCTTCATTCAATTTAATTGAATTATTCATTAATATCAAGGTTCTATGAAAGGTGCTCAATACAAAAAAAAGGAAGTTCTTTCCTCAAGTAGATCACATTCCCCTGAGATCATAAACCATTTACCTAGAGAAGTTTAATAAAATGTAAGAAGAGTGCAAAATGGAGATGAATAATGATTATCATTAATGACAATTATAAAATCTTCAGAACTCTCATTAGGATAGTCAAGACCTTACTCTATGTAGGACTTCACTCAAATACATAAGTGTACATATATTTTTTTTTTCAGAATTTTAGGTAACAGAATATTTAAAACTACTGATTTCAACTAGTTTGTAAGAATAGGGTGAATCCCACATCTCGAAAACTGAATTTTCTATACTTTTTAAAAGAATAAAACATTTAATATCTTTCTTCTACATGTTTTTAAGATCTAGAGTCTTAAAAAGATGATCACAGGACCATCTAACACCTTCATTTGCAGATGAGAAATATGAGGACTTCTCTTTTTGCAAGGCAAATGGGGTTAAGTGGCTTGCCCAAGGCCACACAGCTAGGTCATTATTAAGTGTCTGAGACCGGGTTGAACCCAGGTACTCCTGACTCCAGGGCTGGCGCTCTATCCACTGTACCACCTAGCCACCCTGAAATATGAGGACTTTAAATGATATCCAAGGTCATATCACTAAAATAGGATTTGAACTTAAGTCCTCTACCAATCCTGATAATTTTAAATTCAGTGAAATAAAATTCCCTTTTACTTCCTTTCCTAAATAAACTTTACTGTTATCAAAAAAAATCCCTTCATTTTGACTTTCAGTTCTCCCAATGCTAGGTACCGGAATCCATTGCTATAGTCATATCTCAGAAAAATGATGAAGTCAGAGACAATAAATTTGGACATATCGGACACCTGGTAAAAAGGAAAGCATCCACTTTAGATACAGAAGATATTAATGTCTACTGATGACCCTTTCATTAGCCTTGACTGCATGGCCTTGACTGCACAATTATGATTGTATTCAAGGCATGAACTTGTCCTTGACATATCATTTTCAAGGATGAGAACAGAAGGCTACTGTCTAATAAAAGAGACTAGAGTCAAGTATGTAGTAGAGTTCATTGTTGTCTTTACCACTATTGAAAAGACTGGTTCTGATTTGAAGGATGGAGGCACATGTGGCATCATCTTTTCCTCTTCTGCTAATACCCTTATGTGATGGGAAACAAGAGAAGTACAATGATTCTCTTAATAAAAGAGAAAATAAATTAAAAAACAAACTAACCAATATTTTATAAAATCTTACATCCATGGATTTTAATATAGTGTTGGTATTTTCCTCAATGACCATTCTGTCAAATTCATTTCCTCCTATGACAATGAATACGGCTTTAATAACAGTGTGGTAAATTTCATGATCTATCTGATATCTAAAGTTTAAAACAGAAAGCCATGAATCTTCATCTCCAGGAAAAAAGAGGAATTTCTACTACTAGGAAGCATAATAAAAGAGAAAATAAATTAAAAAACAAACTAACCAATATTTTATAAAATCTTACATCCATGGATTTATTCTTTCTTAGGGAAGGTTTTCTTGTAGCATTTTGTTAGGACCATATGTTTTTTAATTTTGCAACATTCATTTTTTATTTGTTATTTTTCATTCCAAGTCCATTACTGCAGTCATGGTGCATATTGTTTTTCTAGCTCTTCCAACTTCACTTTATATCAGTTCCTGCAAGTTTTTTCATGCTTCTCTGAATTAATAATCATCTTTTCTTAAAGCATAATATTATACCATTACATTATCAGAATTTGTTTAGTTTCCTAATTGGCAGACTTTGATTTAGTTTCTAGTTTTTGGTTCTTTTTGCTACCACAAAAATTTCTCCTATAGATATCTTAGTTAATATAGGTCCTTTCTTTCTATGTCTAAAAGGGGGAACTCTGGGTCAAAGAGTATAGACAGCTATTTGATTGGCATATACCCAAATTATTTCCTAAAGCTGTTGTAACAATGTATAGTTCCACTAGCAATACGTTCGTTTATCTATTTTTATTTTACCCCCTCCAACATTGACTCCAACATTTATCTTTTGGTATCATTGCCAGAGAAACTGAAGGTGAATTGAAAGCTTACAGGTATTTTGAATTGCACTTTAATTATTGTTCAATTCTCTATTTTTCCCTTTTGTCAATCTTTGTTACATTTTTCCAAGTTTAAGAGGGGGAGTTACAGTCTCCTAATAGTGTGTCGTGTGTATATATATATATATTTTTTTTTTCTGACAAATCATTATTTTCATTTCTTAGGAATTTAGATATTTTTGCTTGATTTATTTTAAAGCAGTCCTAATTCCCCCAGGATAACTTCCCTTCATGCCACACCCACTATTCCTTTTCTGTCTAGTCTACTGTGTATATATATTTTCATTATACATACAATTGCTTTTATATAGATTCATTCTCTAATTTTTCTTAAAGTATAGTTTAAGTATAGTAAAGTACAGTATAATTTAGTACAGGATAAGTTTAGTATAATTTATATACTATATTATAGTATAATTCAATTTAATTTAAGTATAGTATAATTTAATAAACATAACTGAAGCAGCTAAGTGGCACAGTGGATAGAGCACCAGTCCTGGAGTCAGGAGTACCTGAGTTCAAATCCTCCCTCAGACATTTAATAATTGCCTATCTGTGTGACTTTGGGCAAGTCACTTAATCCCATTGCCTTAAATAAGTAAATTTTTTTAAAATGCCTAAAAAAATGAACAAAACTGACTTCTTCAAGATAGTGTTTTCACTTTAAAAGTATGATTTCAACTCCTATTTTCTTTTAATTCTCCTGGTGCATAATAAATTTTGTTTCAGCTTCTCACTCTTAGGTTGTCTATTTGTTTGATTTTTAGATTTTTTTTTTGTGAAAACAGAGTGCAGGTGGGGTTTTTTCTGTCATTCGTTTAATAGTATAGATATAGGTTTAAATTTTACTGCTTTTATCTCTAATATATTTTAATGCTTTTTAATTTTTTTCTCTTTTAGATAGTATTTTGCTCCTACAATTATTTTCTTTAATTACCTTGGTCAACCATATTCCCTGAGGTTCTTTTTCCCCTTACACTGATACCAGTTTTGTTTTTCAACCCCTTGTTTAGTTTTGAAGTTGTAGTTAACTTTATTGTTTCTTTTTCTTTCTTCCTTTTATTTATCTAACTTAATTCCCTGTTTTCCTCCTCATTTAATTGATTAATTCAAACATAACTCTCCTTTCCATTCCTCTTTTTTGTTAGTTTTTCATTTGTTGACCTTTTCTTTAAAATTATTACTTTTCTCTGTTCTCATTCTTCTTCACTTTCTATTCTTTAGTTTTAACTCCTAAACTTTTTAAAACTTTTTTCAAAATTTTGAGCCCTGAATTCTTTTCATTCTTCTAGTCCCATTCCCATCCATTGAAAAAAGCAGCAAACATGATATGAATTTTAAAAGTTAAGAACATATACTTCAATCTATATTTGTTGTTCATTGGCTCTCTCTCTCTGAAGGCAAACATCATTTTTTCATTATGAGTTCTTTGAAAATGTCGTGGATCATTACATTTACCAGAGCAGCTAAATCTTTTCTATCATTACCATATTGCTGCTACTGTGTGCATTGTTTTCCCGGATCATCTTACTTCCGGTATCAGTTCATTTTTTGTTTGTTATAAATCCTTATTATTCAATTCATGATATTTAGTACTTTGTGTTCTTCATGTATTAAAGCTTCTAAAGTATAAAGTTAGATTTCCTTCTCTAAGTTCTAGAAGAACTGTCAATTTGGACAATTCCTATGTAGTTGTTTTGTGGATTTTGCTTCAGAGTAGCAATTGTTTCAGAATCAATTTGACACCCTTCATTGTGATTATTTTTTTCTCCCTAGCCATGAAATCTTCTTTCTGGGTACAAGCCCTTCCAACTTTTTGTATGCCAGTCTTACCCAGGAGCTATAATTTCTCTTCTCCTGAGTCAACATGTTAATTAAGGAGTTAAAGTACTTTCTCAGATGGTCTTCTCATGTAATACATTCTGTCATATTAGACTAATTGTAAAAGACACAAATCCCTGTAAAAAGTGTATTTCTTCTTTTGTGGAAGTATGTAAAAGAGACCCACTCCACCAGTGATCCCAGATTTCTTCTTTGCCTTATTCCTATTTTATCCCTTGCTTTTGCATCTCTCCCATTCTCCTGTAACTCCTTGTGAGTGGAGAATTATTTTCCTTTAGTTCTTTATCATGAAATTGATTATTTACCTATAGTTTGATGTTTGAAGTTCAAGGGATTTGTTTTTATTATGTAGGTAGAGTAGATACTTTCTATTCATATATAGTCTTATTTTTTTTTTTCTTTCTGTGTAGGTCCTAAGTTCTTCCATCTCTTCTCAATTGAATTATTTTCTAATTGGTCTGTTTTATCTCTTAAACCTTTCTGGAATTTCATGTTGCAAATCTACAGATTGCTATATTTTCTTTTAATATTGATTTAATTCTGGTTGTAGTATCACTGCTGCTGATTTGACTGCCTTTATTCTTGACATTTTTAACTATTATCTTTTTCTGAGATTTTCATTGACTTTAACTTGCTTTTTACAACTTGTGATTTCATTTATTCATTTTCTGACTCTTTTGTCTTTGGTGGCACTTTATTCCCAGAATTCGTATTCAAAACTGTTTCAGCCTCCAAATGTCGGGAAATTCATTTGCCCCCAGTCAAAGTCCTATCTCCAAGTAACTTGTGGAGGAGATGACTGGCCTCAGATGGATTCTTGTCTTTTTCCTTTAGGTCCTGTCAATATTTATATATAATACTCATGGACTCATTTCTTTCCATACTTTAGCTGTCTGACTGGCTTAGCTAACATCTACCACTTTTTACTGGTATGGAGGGCAACTATGTGATGCAGTGGACAGAGTACCAGTTTAGAATTGGGAGAACCTGAGTTCAAATCTCAGATACAATATTTACTAGTGGTGTGACCTTGGGTAAGTCACTTAACCCTGATTGCCTGGTATCCAGGGCATCTCCAATTATCCTGATTCATATCTGGCCATTGGACCTAGATGACTCTGGAGGACAAAGTGAGGCTGGTGACAACACAGCAACCTTTCACTCAAATCCAATCCACTTGCTTGTCATGGCATCACCTCTCTGATATCACAATCTTCTTTGAGAACAAAGAATAGACATCATTGACCCAGGGAAAATGTAGTAACTCTTCAGGAAAATTTTTTTTTACATTCTACATAATTAGGGGCCCTTCTCAGGCAGAATGGATTTCTAACCTTATTTACCTTTGACTCTTCCAACTTGAAATCTACTTGATGCAACAGAACTCTAAAGACAAGGTTTAAATATGGGGCCAGGTTGTGCAGCAACAGACAAATTTCTATATAAATTTCACAGTACCAATCTATGGATTTTTAGTGTTCTCCACTTAATTCATAAGGTTATCACCTTGCTGACTTCTTTATTTCATGTCATGTGAAGACAGCTGCTAATTCTAGTGTATATAATTCCTTTTTCGAGAGTTAGTGGGGTGTTCTGGGCTAGGATCAGCTCATGTCAATCCACTGGTAGTTAAAACAATATCATTAAAAGGTCATACAGCGACTAACAAAAGGAAATTTATTTAGCCATAGCAGGAAAAGAATATTCAAAAAGAATATATATTGAGAATTTCTTAAGCTAACTCAAGTGAACAAAGCTCCCATTGAAATCAAACAGCCAAGCACCTGAGACCTTTTAAACCCCTCCCCCTAGCTCCTAGTGACCACTATGTCCTCATGGATTAACGAAGTGATAATGTGAATTCTTAGGTCCCCCATATTAAGCTCCTACCATGTGGGAACCAAAGAAAATGTCAAATCCTCCAACCTGTTGGTCACCTGGGAAGTCAAATTCTTTGACAGGATATATTTTGAAGAAGGAATAAGACTACGACTCTGAGCCGTGCATGTTTGTGTAGTTAATAAGAATTGAAATGAATTAAAATGAATTCTGAGAAACAAGAGTCTATTATTCTTGCTGAAATTGTCACTCCTCATGTGAATGTTGGCACTTGAATTCAGACTTGGATGGATTGCTATATGGAAGCTTGATTAGGAAGATAGTACATTTAGGAAACATTATTTCATTACTTCAAAAGAACTCACAGATGGAAACAAAGAAAGCTAAATGTATACTCGTTTAATTTTTATAGAGTGCATATATTTCAAATAAATTGTTCCAGGCTATATTAAATTAATAAATATCTCTGAACTGGTTTAAGTGAAACTTTTATGCAACACCACCTATCTGAACCTTTAATGTAAAGTATATGCTACATAGACCTTGGAATGATTAAATTTTTTTAAATAAAAGATTCATTTTACTTATATCATATCTTTTTTTTATATAGCACACATGATCATGATTAAATTCTGTATACTTATATGTACAGATGTACTGTTGACCGGGATTTGTGATTTCATCAGTTTTTAAAAGTTCTTTGGTAAGGAATTTTCCTCTACCATTAAAGTTTGGCAAGTGCTCTATAATTTATTGTCTCTAAGATTAAATGATTTGCTCGGTCACACAGACATCATATGTCAGAGGTGGGATTTGAACCCAAGTTATACTGACTCAAAAGTCAAATTCTAAAATTTGGATATCTTTTCCTAAAACCTAAATGATTATCTAATTGTTTTCCTAATTTTCAGAATAAGAATTAAAAATAAACTTGAAAAGAATTAATATGTTTGATTCTGTCCACCACTTAGCCTGCATCTTTATCGTTTAGTATTAAAGAATGTATGGTCAACTATCAGAAAGACAACAATATGGCTAATAAGAAAAGAAATAACCTAGCTTGCCCATGATCACTCAACTCCCTGTGAAGGAATCCTGGGTAAGGCTCTGAACCAGCTAGCTATCAGAAAATAAGGGAAGGCTTTTGGAGTCAACTAAATACAGTAATAATTCTCTGCTTGATCACATGTAGCATATCTACCCTGTCTAATATAAACCCCAAAGGGTAGTTGCAAGTTGAAATGTTTTAACAATAGCAACAACTTGGGGCGGCTAGGTGGTGCAGTGGATAGAGCGCCGGCCCTGGAGTCAGGACTCCCTGAGTTCAAATCCGGCCTCAGACACATAATAATGACCTAGCTGTGTGGCCTTGGGCAAGCCACTTAACCCCATTTGCCTTGCAAAAAAAAAAAAAGAATTGTCTTTGCAAGTAATTGGAAAAAGTGAAATACTACTTAAGAATAAAATAAAAATAAAAAATAAAAAACAATAGCAACAACTTGTTCTTCATTCAATTTAATTGAATTATTCATTAATATCAAGGTTCTATGAAAGGTGCTCAATACAAAAAAAAGGAAGTTCTTTCCTCAAGTAGATCACATTCCCCTGAGATCATAAACCATTTACCTAGAGAAGTTTAATAAAATGTAAGAAGAGTGCAAAATGGAGATGAATAATGATTATCATTAATGACAATTATAAAATCTTCAGAACTCTCATTAGGATAGTCAAGACCTTACTCTATGTAGGACTTCACTCAAATACATAAGTGTACATATATTTTTTTTTTCAGAATTTTAGGTAACAGAATATTTAAAACTACTGATTTCAACTAGTTTGTAAGAATAGGGTGAATCCCACATCTCGAAAACTGAATTTTCTATACTTTTTAAAAGAATAAAACATTTAATATCTTTCTTCTACATGTTTTTAAGATCTAGAGTCTTAAAAAGATGATCACAGGACCATCTAACACCTTCATTTGCAGATGAGAAATATGAGGACTTCTCTTTTTGCAAGGCAAATGGGGTTAAGTGGCTTGCCCAAGGCCACACAGCTAGGTCATTATTAAGTGTCTGAGACCGGGTTGAACCCAGGTACTCCTGACTCCAGGGCTGGCGCTCTATCCACTGTACCACCTAGCCACCCTGAAATATGAGGACTTTAAATGATATCCAAGGTCATATCACTAAAATAGGATTTGAACTTAAGTCCTCTACCAATCCTGATAATTTTAAATTCAGTGAAATAAAATTCCCTTTTACTTCCTTTCCTAAATAAACTTTACTGTTATCAAAAAAAATCCCTTCATTTTGACTTTCAGTTCTCCCAATGCTAGGTACCGGAATCCATTGCTATAGTCATATCTCAGAAAAATGATGAAGTCAGAGACAATAAATTTGGACATATCGGACACCTGGTAAAAAGGAAAGCATCCACTTTAGATACAGAAGATATTAATGTCTACTGATGACCCTTTCATTAGCCTTGACTGCATGGCCTTGACTGCACAATTATGATTGTATTCAAGGCATGAACTTGTCCTTGACATATCATTTTCAAGGATGAGAACAGAAGGCTACTGTCTAATAAAAGAGACTAGAGTCAAGTATGTAGTAGAGTTCATTGTTGTCTTTACCACTATTGAAAAGACTGGTTCTGATTTGAAGGATGGAGGCACATGTGGCATCATCTTTTCCTCTTCTGCTAATACCCTTATGTGATGGGAAACAAGAGAAGTACAATGATTCTCTTAAGATTATAAGTAATGTCTCCTGCATTATCTATTGCTTTGCCCTCTTGATCAGCATCATTCACAACAACTTTAGCATCTTGAATTGATTAATGATCACACTTCAGGTCATTACTATTACACAGAAGATAGTAAATGGCCCTTCTGGCAAGTTGTGTGTTGATGGCATGGCACTGCTCAAAACAAATCCCTACACTCACTGGTGCTGCTAAGGCAATACAAGATCATTCCTAATCTGAAGGGAATCTAAGAGTTATGACCTTCCATGTACCTACTCCCAACCTGGGGAAAGTTATCAGACATAATGACATCAAGAGAATGATAAAATGACCATGTGGTAACCTCCTTTGACCCTCCTTAGGCAATACAGGGTTATATCCTATGACTTTAACAGTGGCACCCACTCTTTAATATAGTGTTGGTATTTTCCTCAATGACCATTCTGTCAAATTCATTTCCTCCTATGACAATGAATACGGCTTTAATAACAGTGTGGTAAATTTCATGATCTATCTGATATCTAAAGTTTAAAACAGAAAGCCATGAATCTTCATCTCCAGGAAAAAAGAGGAATTTCTACTACTAGGAAGCCCATATTTTTAACTTTTTTCCCATTCATGATCCTTGCCCTAGTATACCTGTGCAGGAGTGGGGAGAAGCACAGAGTATTATGTTTTTTTACCATAAATAAAGTCACAATATTCAGTGTAAAAAAAAAAAGTTTACTTTTAAGACTTAATATTTGCAACAATAAGGAAAATGTTAAAGTCAGCTTATGGCATTAAATACAACCACAGGTTGTATTCTAATAGCCCAGCCCTAGGGAAAGAAGACAAGAGCTTTCTACTCTACAGATTAGCAGTGAGCAGTTTAATTTATCCCAAAACAAGAAAAGAAAACCACAAAGAACATAAATTAATTATTTCTGTCCCTTATTCAGATACATACTCTGAAAAATTATGACCCTACAGTCATAATGAATTAAGCCAGTTAAGGGACTTCTCAATATGATCTCTCTAGGACACCTAAGGTCAGCCTCACATGCAAACATTTGTCTTACAGCAACCCACGGTAAAAGTCTTGATATCTAAACTTCTGACTGGTATAAAACTTAAATAAAGAGTTGTAGCATCTGTTTAAAGTCCCTGAAGAGCTGGGAATATTCAAATTGAAAGGCTTTTTCGGCCTGAATCCACTGAATCCAGAGGAACCAATAAGCGCCATTAGCAAGTACTAACATATGATTTATTACACCAGATGAGTTAGCACAGATTCTCATTAATGTAGAACTTTTAATGCAAATGGAAAAAGAAATTGCTTTCAAGTTTTCACATCAGTTTGGTCCATTATAAACAATGCCAGTTTTGATTTGTAATGGTTCTCTAGGATAACTACTTTTGTAATAAATTTAAATAAATGTTTGTAAGCCATTTAAAAATTTGCAATTAAATAATTGCTGCAGACAACCAAATTAGACAGATTCATGTTCTCTGTAGTCAATCAAACAAGTATTTATATGTTTTGCCTTTCAGACTTTTCTAGCTAGCTTGCCTTTAACTGAGCAGGACACAATTCTTCTTTAAATATAAATATATATGCATATATATAATATAGTATTAGTATGTATATACACACAAAAAAACACAGACTTGTGCATGAAGAGTTATAGGAATATTAGGTGGGAATCTATTGGTGGGAATCATCTAGGTGGCACAGTGGATAAAGATTTGGAAGAAGGAAGATGTGGGTATGAATTACCAGAGTGGTAATTACTAGAGGAATGATTATAAACAAATCACTTAACTCTTCTCAGTCCCAGTTTTCTCATCTGTAAATAAGGGCACCTATCATTCAGGGTTGTTTAGAGGACTGAAACAAAAGGGATGCTATATGCAAAGCACTTTGTCATCCTTAAAGAATTATATAAATGGTAGATTTATTATTAATATAGGGAACATGGAAGGCATATAGGAAGAAATGTGCAACAGCGTATAGTTATTTGTAAAGGTATATGAATGTGCATAGGTATAAGAAAAAATCCTCATATGAAATGTCTATATGTCTATTGTTGGTTTAATTTTATTTTGGAAAAGAAATGAGTGAGGAAGATGGTCAGTATGGGTTTATATGGGATATGGTGGTTGGCAGAATCAGAAGTGGATTTGGGTGATCTACTGAGAATGGATTTATCAGCGATGGCAAGTGTCTAATTTCAAGCCCAAAGCTTCTGACTCCTGAATTTTCATTGAAAAAGAATTTCATAGAAATGAGAAAAGGCAGATAGAAATGTCTAGGCTATGAAGGGATTTGCATGGACTGATGCTGAGTGAGATGAGCAGAACCAGAAAAACACTGTCCACCCTAACAGCAACATGGGAGTGATGTTCAACCTTGAAGGACTCGCTCCTTCCATCAGTGCAACAATCGGGAACAATTTTGGGCTGTCTGCAAAGGAGAGTGCCATCTGTATCCAGATAAGGAGCTGTGGAGTTTGAACAAAGTTCAAGGACTATTCCTTTTAATTTAGAAAAAAACAGATATCTTATTGTCTGATCTTGTTACCACTTAGACTTCTCTTCTCTAAGGATATGATTTCTCTCTCATCACACCCAATTTGGATCAAGGTACAGCATAGAAACAAAGTAAAGACTGACAGAGTGCTTTCTGTGGGGGGCTGGGGGGAGGCAAGCAAGATTGGGGGGAAAATTGTAAAACTCAAATGATACCTTTAATAAAAATAAATTAAAAAAAGAAATGTCTAGGCTATAAGCAATATAACCTAGTGGTAGTAAAACATTCAAACTAAGGGTGAAGGAAAGTGATCCTAGTCCTACTGTAGTTGACTTCCTTCACTTTACTGATGAGGAGCAGGCACAGGATATGATCTGCTCCAGGCTACCTGGCTCAGAAGTATCAGACACAGGATTTATATCAAGATTTGTGCCTCATGATACACGCTTTTTCAACTATCAAATCTGCTGTCTTCATAATCGTAAAATTTCTTAGACTGGCATTTTTATAAATTTTTAAAAGTCCCCTAATATAATACATTAAAACTACTTGAATACTTGACTAGAAAACTACAATTTACTCCATATTCCTAGAGGATCAGGTTCAAAAGAACAAACATACTTGAATTATTCCAGAAGCTTGTAATTTTTAATTTTTTGCTGTTTCAATGCTGTCATGTTCTTTAGCTTAGAAATCTAAAATGATTTTCATGGTATGACTGCCTCAAAAAAGTACACTTAAGCTAATTCCTTTAAAAATACAAGGTTTCTGGAGAAGTCCACATGTATTTTTGTTTCCCAGAGTCAAGTATAATAGAAATTGCCTTTACATCCCTTCTATAACTTAGCAGAAGATTCTGATATCATATGATTATTCTTATAAATCCTATAAGTGGTAAATATTGAATGAAAATATTGATTTCTTTTAGCATGAATCAATGTGACTAAATAGACAAGGATTTATTGTAGTAAGGATTTATTGACTAATATAAAAATACTGATAATGCTTTATGCTTCTTATATGGAAGTCTGGGTGGTTAATTCCCATAATGACTGAATAGGAAGCAGGTTAGAAAAGGAAATGAACAATTTTGGGGTATCTGAGATGGAGAATACCATCTGTATCTAGAGAAAGAACTTGTGGAGTTAAAACAAAGACTACTAACTTCAATTAAAAAAAAAGTTTTCCTATGTACTACATAATTTTGCTATCTCTAATATTTTAATTTTTCCTCAAGGATATGTTTTTTTTTCCTCTCAACACATTCAATTTTGATAAATGTATAGCATGGAAACAATGTAAAGATCATCAGACCACTTTCAGTAGGGAGGGTCGGGGGAAATTGTAAAATTCCAGACCTAACAAAAAATTATAGGTAGAAACTACCATTGCATATAATTGGAAAACAAATAAAATATTTTAAAAAATAAAATTACTGCATTAAAAGTACCCCCCAAAAAAAGGGAAGCAAAAAGGAAAGAAAACAAGAAAAGGAAAAGGGAAGGGGAAGGGGAAGGAAAGGAAAGAAGAAATTAGGAAGACTCCTAAACTCTTAAAAAAATCTTCAAAGTCTGTCATCCAAAGGACAAAAAGTTGTTATATTGGTAATCTGCTTTCCAGGGCAAATTCATTGAGTGAGTAAGGGAGCTCACCAGAAAAACAGGAAAGTCTCATTGCTCCATATTGTTTAGTATACTAATTCCAGGAATCTCACAGAAATGATGGGGCATGGTTCTTCAGGACTGAAGAGAGCAGCCAATCAAAAAAATAAACAACTGCTAGCCTACTTCCCAGAAAGTAGAAACCTGTACTTCCTCCATCTCCAGGGAATCCCCCAAACTAAGGAAATAGGAGGTAGTCAAAAGTACAATAGTAGGGGTTGCTCTTTGTCCTTCATTCTTTTTTTTTTAGGTTTTTTCCCCCCCCACAAGGCAAATGGGGTTAAGTGGCTTGCCCAAGGCCACACAGCTAGGTAAATTTGTCCTTTATTCTTGAAGACCATGACATCAGTAAGGCAATACTATGACAAACACATGAATTGTATTTGAATGAGGAAAAGCTGTGCTAAGTCATCAGTCTCACTTTCTCCTCCAGAGATTATCTGGGTCTAGTGACCAGATATGAATCAGGATAACTAGAGATGGAGGCAATTAAGGTTAAGGGACTTGTTCAAGGTCACACAACTAGTGTGTACCAAGTATCTGAGGATGTATTCGAATTCCTTTCCTTCTGACACCAAGGATAGTGATCTATCCACTGGGTCATCTAGCTGGAAGGCAAGGCTTAGACAAAAGGTATCTGGAGTTGGTAGCCAGATCTTGGAGGGTCAGTCACACTATGTGGTACCGGTCAAAATTGGACTACAAATTTTAGAGTCAGAAGTTTAGGAGATGGACATAGGTTGAAAGACCTCCTATAACCCCACTCCCAGTTACTTCACAGCATGGAGCATAGCTCAGTTACAATTCTAGAAATAAGAGAAATATATTCAAAGCAATAGTTGAATGGCTGGAGCATGTCAAGAACGTAATCTGATTCTGTGTCCTGAGGATGACATAATTCAGTCACGATAGACAAAAAACTTCTAAAGAACAGAAGCTGACCCTGAAAACCTGTTGTTCATTCTTCATTTTTGAAGAGTATCAGTGAAATCACAGATTTATGTTTTGATTTGCCCATGAATCGAATTTAAGTTTAACAAAGTTGTACAAAGTGCTCAGACTCACTTTCACTTCCAGAGTCATCAAAACCCAGTGACAAGACAAAAATTAAGATGACTAGTGATAGCCCAGGATAATTTTTTGTTAGGTCTCTGAAGCCTGACCAAGCTCTAAATCCTTGACAATAACTGCTTCAGTTACTTCATGGCTATTGGAACCATTTGTTCACAACTACCAATCCCATGAAAAGTCTTGACATGCTTAGGGTAGATGTCCCCCTTAACTCACCCATGGGTTTGAAGCATGCATGCCAATCACTCTCCACCTGATTTATCCTGCCTGGCAAGATGGTTTTACCGGGGTCAAGATACTTTGACAGCTACAACTTCTAGGAGCTACAGGTGAGAGTTGGGTGATAGACACCAAAGGCGGATGAGCAGACCTGAAAGGGGTTCAGCAAGCCCTTGCAATAGAGTTGGTTTTGCCTCCTAAACACCTTACTATATTTCAGCATTATGTTCTTAGGTAAATGAGTTAATCATACACACACACACACACACACACACACACACACACACACACACGTACATGCACACGCACACCCCTACACAGCCTACAAATATATTATAGTTTTCCCTAAATAAAGGTAAAAAAACAACTTAGAAACTTCAAGCAAATGGCAAAAGTCAAAGTAAGTATTTAAATTTTTGTTTTTTTACAGGTAGTCAACTACTAATTTAATAATTTTTAGCTAATGAAGATTAGTACTTTTAATGACTCAAGATAGAATGTCTATGATTAGACTGTGTATTAACACTGGGTGAGAAGAATTCTCTAATAATACATTGGTCATGCCCAAATGATCTACAGATTAGAGCAAAGTATCTTTATGATAAATTTAAATTTCATCAATTGTTTTTGCAAATTTTCCTACTTAATTTAAGAAATTGAATTTTAAAAATAGAAATACTGGGGAATAAAAAACTAGATTTGTGTTCTTGATTTATTCATATTCATACAATGAACTATTTAATCTTGATGGAAGGGTGGACTGGAAGGGAAAAAAAGGTCTATTAAAATATAAATGTAATACTACCATGCCACTGGGAGGTATTCACTGTGCTTACAAAGAGGAATTGTAATTTTTTTTAAAAGCTGATCTTTCAAAGCATGAAGCTTAAGCCACAAGAAAAGGCTAAAGATACTCAGCAGGAAAGAGGATTTTTTTTTCCTTTTAGTATTTTATTCATATAAAGCCCTTTATACCATTAAAAAAAATCCTCCTCACATTCTTATTAAACAGCATCCACTCAGTATGTTCAAACTTCATTTCAAGTCTTGTTTCCTTTTGACAAATTCAAGGCAAGTAGAAAATACTACTGCTATGGATGAAAACTGGGAGCATAGTTGACAGTAAGGTCAGTTGGCATTTACCTCATTTATAATGATCCAGTGACAGTCAAAAGCAACCAAATTAGTCTCCACGACCTAGAATAGAAAAGAACCAGTTATCAGTCAACATCACTCATTAAACCTGGTGAGATGCAATGGATTGTCTCAGAAGATGAGTGGGGGGGGGGGGAGAAATCAAATGTTTTGATCTTTTTAATGCAGTTGAGGACAGCAAACCTTCAACAGCACATTGTGAAAGAATTTCTGTTTTTCTTAGGTTTGCTAATTAAACATATAAATGGAATCCAACTTGAGAATAGAAGTTAATAGCTTTCTAATAATAATTTGCAAATGAATGAGATCAAAATTAAAGATAGAGGCAAGAAAGGCTTAGATATAATTTTAATATGCATATATATATATATATAGGTGAGTGCATATACAAGCATTTATAGAATAGGTATACAGACATGTTATATAGAGGATCTCAAAAGTCTTGGTACAGTTTTAATCAATTAAAGCATATGATTATTTTGATTACCATGTATTCTTGAAATCATTAAATTTTTTAAAAAATTTTAATGGTTTTAACTGCACTAAGACTTTTGGGACAGCCTATTTTTCACTATTAATTATCTTTCTACTTCTCTGTATAAATAGTATGAATAATACTGCTCTGTCAGTGTTAGTGAAATCATAGGCAAGTAATAAAATCTCTGGGATGAAAAAGCATAAAGTTCTAAAATCTTTAGGTCATCTGGTACAACCCATACCTGTCAAACTAGCTCCTCTACAACAGTACTGGTCTTTTGAAACTCTCTTGTGATAGGAACCTCTTTTTCAGTCAGATTTTTTTAGGTTTTTGCAAGGCAGACGGGGTTAAGTGGCTTACCCAAGGCCACACAGCTAGGTAATTATTAAGTGTCTGAGACCAGATTTGAACCCAGGTACTCCTGACTTCAGGGCCAGTGCTTTATCCACTATGCCACCTAGATGTCCCCAGTCAGATTTTTCCCTTTCCCTCCTTTCAGATTTTCTTTTCTATAGGCTAAAACCCCATACCTAGAAAATCATTTCTCAATAGGCAAAGTTTGGTTGTTGAATTCCTATCTTTTAAAGTCCATTTCAAATATGACCTCCTCTATTTGAGACCTACCTTCATCTGATTGAAAGGCTTTTCCCATAGCAACCTTCTCTGTTCTTTATGTTGTATATTGAAAGTATCTTTTTATCTTAGCTCCAAATTAGACTGTAAGCTCCATGATGTCTCTTTTTTATACAGTTATACTTTTTATGATGTTTACATGCTGGCAATTAAACATTTTAACATGCATATTTTGCCATCTAATATATAAGTAATTATTCCTAAATCTTCTCAAATACAAAATGATAAACTTGCCTTCAATGCATTTACTCAAATCATTGGTTTAAAAAAAGTTGAACAAAACCTGAGCAATACACTAAAACCTGGGCAATTTCATTAGAAACATCTCCATCCTAAATGTCAAACTATTAAAAAAATTTCTTCTCTGACACTAAAAATGAAAACATTAGCAATCTATAAAAGAGGATACTATTTTTTCGGTGATATGTCCTTCATTCCAGAGGTTCCTTATCAATCATCAAAGAGCATAGCATTTTGCCTCATTCTATGTGCATTTTATAGATTATAATATTGTGATACCATTATTCTCAAATATATAATTATTATATTATTATAAAAATTAAATCTCGTATAACATGGTAGTCAGAGTTCTGGATTTGGAGTGAGGAACACTGAGTTCAAATTCTTCCTTAGACACTTATTAGCTAATTGACAGTAGATCAACTTTCAGTCCCAGTTTCCTAAACTGTAAAATGGGAATAATGACATTTACATCCTAAATTTCTTAGGAGGATTAAATAAGATAACACACGTAAAACATCCTGCAACCTTCAAGTATTATATTATTATTATTTAATTAGATAAATTATATGATTCTATTACATATATAATTATATAATATATATTAAATGATATAATTCTTATTATTTTATATATTTCATAAATGATGAAATTCAAAAACTATAATCATAGTGAGTAGTCAATGGCACTGAGGGGTTATTTGAATAGTTTTATGTCACACAGCTAGTAGTTGTCCAAATCTAGATTTTAAACTATATCTTTCTTACTTGGCACCTGTATTCACTATACCATGCTGCTGTTATTTTAATTTTATTTTGTATAGGGAGAGTGAGTTTACTAGTTTCACCTAAGCTAGAAATATAATGGACACTCACAGGACCAATCTCACAACTAATCAGGATGGAAATATTGACCTATTTGGTTTCCAACCTGGGTTGAGTCCTCCTGGGGGAGCCTGCTTCCCTTCCCCTTCAGCATCTCTGCTCCCTGTGGCTCATCATATAGGTGCTAGACAGTGTGATCAGCCTTAGAATATATTGCTTTGATCTACTGAATCTCAGAACTCCCAAACTGAGGTGATTCAACAGCCTCAGCACCCCCTCCCAGGAACAAGGACTATAGCACCACCATACTCAATCTGTCTCTCTTATAAAATTTTTCTCTTATTATGAACTTAATCATCAGTAAATGTGAACAAATCAAGAAAAAACAATTAAATATTTCATACAGTCACTCATTTTAATATGTGTTCATTATGTTGAAAAGGCATTTGAAAAAGTTATAATTTATTGAGATACTTTTGTGTTAGAAGTGAAATTTATGTTTTTATGTATATTTATATGTGTATATATATAACAATCTATTTATGTATCTACCTATCTAGCTATTTAGAGGATGACAAACTGGCTTTCTAAGGAAAAGGACAGCAGTCAACAGATGGGAAAAAAAATGTGCTACTTGATATTTCCTCAAGCTATTCAAAGAATTAAAGGAAAATTTAAAACATATTTTGTTGACTATTTTTGGAAAACTATGGAAAGGAAATGTGTAAAATAAATAGGCACAGTGGGGGTGATATCTGTGTCTAGGAAGTGATTGGCTATATTGATTATATCATAGTTGTATCAGAGTGTTAACATGCACATTAATGAGAGGTCTTAGAAGTTGAGTCATTTAATTCATTAACTTAACCTTTTTAAGAAGATACCAAATTTTTAATGCCTTTTTTTCATTTATTAAAATGAAAGACTTTTTTATGAAGGATATGAATGCTTAACATTTATTATTCAATAAATTACATTTAATACTTTAAAATATATATTGAAATATATTGTTTTTTAAAATAGATAATAAAGAATTTTTCTTTGCAGAATTCTTAATTTGGGAATCATACAGGCCTAAAGTAATAACAGTGATTCACTATTGTATAGCATTTTTGTATAGCATGTACATATATATATATATATATGTATATATATATATATATATATATATATATATATATATATAGACACATGTTGAGGAAATTGAGCAAAGAAAAAAATATTGTCCAAAAGACCAAAAATCAAAAATGAAAAAGGACAGACCATCTGTCATGAGCAAGAACTTCAGAACATATACATCTTTAGAATTATTCCTATGCCTTCCATCACTCATTCTCAAATCTTCTATTGAGCAAAATATGAGACAATTCCAAAAAAAATTCACCTCACTTCAAGCTTTCTATCTCATTAGTAATGAATTAATGTGAAGTACATCCTATATGACATGAAACAATTTAAGTAAATAAATAATTGCCACTGGTTATTCTTCAGCCTACCTGAAGTTTCCTTTGCAGGACTGCCTGCAAAATGATAATATAAGTCTTCCCTTAGGGAAAGGCCAAAAACTTTTTGCATCTGCATAAGGGCAGAGGATAGGCTGCTTGTGTCTTTGCTCCATTCTTAAAATTTCAAATTGAAACCTACACAGTGTGTATTGTGGAAGAAAAATAACTCCAAACAAGAGCAAATTTTGGGCACATGACTAGGTTAATATTAAAGAAATATGTTTCCCTCCCTCTCCTCTCCTTAAAGCTCTCCTAACTCTTCCAACACATGAAAAAGTAGTTCCGATCAATGTTTTGACTGTTTTTCATCCATAGCACATATCTAAGAGTTCTACAATTTTCTTGAAAATGGAACAAAAAAAAAAATGCAAACATCTCCAGAAAAGATAAGGGAGATAGTGGTAGGAAGCAAAATATGAGTTTTGCTAACAAAATGTGACAGTGCTTTATTTGTATGCATGCTGGTGGTAATATTGGGGTGGTGGTGGTGGGCTGAACTCTAAGCTGCAAATGTCATAAGAAAAAAATTAAGAGAAAGAACAGATGAATAGAAAAGAAAAGAAGCATAAAATGATGAGGGAAAGAGTCATAAAAATTTACAGGCTGATGGTATGGAAGTGTCTCATCACAATATCTACCATTTATTTTTCTCCAAAATGAAAGGAAACAGAAGATAATTTTTAAAAATCTTCATTTTCAATGTATGTTTCATGATCATCTTTACAGGCAACTAACCACAGGAAAGAAAAAAACTAAAACAAATGTGATTTCTAAAATATGCTGATATATAACAATCTAAAAGAATATCAACAAAATGAAAAAGATAAAAGCAAATTTAATTCTTATTCTATAATTGAATACATAGGTAGTATGCAATTAATTGTGGCAAACAGATGGTCATGAATGATTTAATATATCCTTATATCATTCTTGTCTTTTGTCCTTGTTCTTTCTTTTTTTAAATTTTATGTTGCAAATAGTTCCTGAGACCAATTTTCCTCTCAGAGAACACTGATGGGTTGCTACATTCACTTGATAGACAATATATTCATGAGACTACTTTGCAAAAACTGTGACTGAGAATAGAAATTACTGTACTATGTTTCTAGAATACAGTTTTGTCACAAATACATTTGCATTCAACACTCTTAAGTATGTGAGATGCAGTACAATTATTTGTTCATTCCCCAAATATTTAGAACATTCATACTTATTGGACAGTTACAAAGCTGTGGCATTAAGATAGATACAATGCTTATATGAAGTCCTATTTCTTCTTTGTTATGATATAAATGCATGTGGTCTGGAATATAACTAGGGATTCATTTTCTTTTTTGTTCCCTTTTCCTTTTTTTTCCCTTTCAAGAAGAACACAAGCAATAGAATAGAGGGATACTGCAGAGAATTTTTAAAATTTTATTTAATTTAATCTTTGACTCCCAGAGAAATCCAGCAGATGGCATCAGTAATCCCTCGTGCAGATACTGGCCAGCATGATAATATTATGAAAAGACCCATTTTTGCATTTCCCCTTGAGCTCAGCATGATTCCTAAATTCTCTTCCCTTCTTTC
Source organism: Macrotis lagotis (assembly GCF_037893015.1). Lineage (NCBI taxonomy): Eukaryota > Metazoa > Chordata > Mammalia > Peramelemorphia > Peramelidae > Macrotis > Macrotis lagotis. The sequence continues at coordinate 1,945,239 of NC_133660.1, read as the reverse complement.
CAAGCATTCACTACAGTACCATTCCATGCCTTTTGCTTTATAGTCTTTGCTCTGATCTTCCAGCTGGAAGACTACTCACATGCCTTCATCCAAATCCAATAATGATTACTGCCAATGTTATTTCATAAACGGATGTGCTAGAGTTATTGTGATGGTTATTGTTGGGGCTTCCTTTATACACACAAAAGATGGAAATAAGCCACCTTGGAGATTTAGCCAGAACTTTGCTACCCACTTTTCTATAATGTTCAAATAGGCCCACTACTTTAGCAATAGATAATCTAGATGGTTCTTGTGAGAAGCCCACCTCTGAGTTCTATAGTGCTGATGAATTCAACTCCTTCAGATTTTTTTCAAGTGGTTACTGATTGTCCTTTTCCTGTAAGGATCTCTTATTTTTTACTTTTCAAAAATCAACTATTTCTTCTTCTATGCTCTATATCTATGAAGACTAGCTTAATGAAAGGGAAGGGATAAGTATCTCACGATGTAAGGCAGGAAAAAAGGTGAAAAAATAAAATTGCACCTATGAGTAAAATCATGAATCATTTCTTATCTCAATGTTAGAATCTCTTCCTAAATTAAAAATAAAGGCAGTTAATTAATAAGAATACCTCAAGTACTTCTTAGGTATCACAAACTTGCTCCCTAAAAGAAAAAAAAAAACTATCAAAATGTACAAGTTCCTGCCTTCAAGGAGTTGAAATTCTATTAGAAGACATAATGTAAACATATATAAATATTATAATAGTCAATGGAATCAACTAAATTATAGAATGAACTCTATGTTTTAGTTATTCTTCTACTGGCTTAACATTTTTTTTTTGTTTTAGTAAAGGTTTTTTTTAAGTTTTTGCAAGGTAATGGGATTAAGTGACTTGCCCACAGTTGCACAGTCAGGTAATTATTAAGTGTCTGAGGCTGAATTTGAACTCAGGTCTTCCTGACTCCAGGGTTGGTGCTCTATCCACTGTATCACCTAGCTGCCCCAAAGGATTGGTTTTGCTGAATTTGATCTGCAGGTGGAGTCTTTTAATTGCTCTGCTGCAAGTACATGAAAAATCTTAGTTTTAAGAATAGGAAAGATCTCAAGGATCATCTAGTACAAGCTTCGATGAATTGCTTCTATAACATACTCTACTAATAGAATTTAAGTTTCTACTGTAAGAAATCTGGAGTTCCCCCTTCCCTAGAGCTGCCTCTTATACAATCCAGAACTTTTTATTTCTTTTTTCTTTTTTTTTTTAGTTTTTGCAAGGCAAATGGGGTTAAATGGCTTGCCCAAGGCCACACAGCTAGATAATTATTAAGTGTCTGAGACCAGATTTGAACCCAGGTACTCCTGACTCCAGGGCTGGTGCTTTATCCACTGTGCCACCTTGCCGCCCCTGAACTTATTTCTTAGAAACTTTTTGCTTAGGTTGAGCAGAAATTTGCCTCATCGTAATTATTTTTGTTTAGATTTTCCATGTCAAACAAAAAACTTGCTTCATGTGACAGTATTTAAATAGGTCAACTATTATCATAGACCCTTAAAATTTCTCTTTGTAAAATTCAATACTCATTATTTTAATCAGTTTTCGCATGATATGGATTTAATACAATTAATATCCTGGTCATTCTTCACTGGATGAACAATAGTTTACTAAAACAAAACAAAACACACAAACAAAAAATCTTCTGACATGGGGCAACCAGAACTGGATACAGCATTCTAGATGTGGTCTTACCAGGGTTGTAGGACCATACCATTCCTTTTGGCATTGCTTCTATAAACACAATTAACCTTATTTTAACATTTAATTAAATCTATGTTTGTTATATTTTAAGCTCTGGATTGTCTCTTCAATGCTTCGCGTGTGTCTGTATTTGTTTAGGTGACAAGCCTAGGATGAAGAGGACCACAAGGCACACCAGAACTTGTTGCTACAATGGAGTAGGAACTTTCCTCACAGTGCCCAGGCAGAAAAGAGTGCTTTTAGTCACTCATAGAGCAGATCACAGACCAGGAGAGAAATAAATATACCCCTCGTTAGCTCACACTACCTTAGAAGGAGAGAAAACCTACAAGCCCCTAGAAATATCTCTGAAAACAGCTGCACAAAATCCCTGAAGGTTGGGACAATGCACCCACCCACCTGGAAGCAGAGTACAAAGTTAACAATGACTTAAAAATATTGAAATAAAATAGAAAAAGGAGCAAACAGAAAAAAATTCTGACCACAGGAAGTCTATGATGATAAAGAAGTTCAAAACATGCATTCAGAAGAAGATAACCAAGGTCAAAGCATCTACATCTAAAACCTCCAAGAAAAATATGAATTGAGTTCAGGTCTTGGAAAAGCTTAAAAAGAGTTTTGAAAATCAAGAAAGAAAGGTTAAAGAAAAACTAGAAAGAAAACAGTAATGAAGGAAAATATGAAAAAAAAGTAAACATCTTGGTAAAGGAGACAAAAAGAAACTAAAGGAAATGATAACTTAACAAAAAAATTGAGGTTGCAAAAAAAACAAAAAAGAAACAAAAAAGAAACTAATAAGGTAAAATGGTAATAGATGTATAAAAAGCCAATAAGGAGAAAAATTATTTGAAAAGCAGAACTGGCCAAAGAAAAAGGAGGTACAAAAATTTATTGAAGAAAAAAATAAACTTAAAAAGTAGAATTGGCTGAATGGAAAAGGAGGCACAAAATCTCAGTGGAATAAAATAATTACTAAAATGTTAAAAAAAATCTTAAATTGAGTAAATGGAAGTTAATGACTTTATAAAAAAATTAAAAAACCATAAAACTTAAATAAAAGAAATTTTAAAAAATAGAAGACTACATTAAATATCTCATTGGAAAAGCAAGTGACCAGGAAAATAAATCTAGGAGAAAAAATAAAAATTATTGAATTACCTGAAAATTATAACCAAAAAAAGGAAGCTAGACATCATCTTTCAAGAAATTATCTGGGGAAATTACCCTGTTATTTTAGAACCAGAGGACAAAATAGAAATGAAAGAATCTATTGATCAGTTCCTGAAAAACGATTCCAAAATGAAAACTCATAGGAATAATATAACTAAATTCCAGAACTCCCAGTTTAAGGAGGAAATACTGCAAGCAGCTAGAAAGCATTTAAATATCAGTGTCACTCAGGATAACACAAGATTTAGCAGTTTCTATATTACAGGATTGTTGGTCTTGGAATATGGTATTACAAAGGACAAAGGATAGATAGAGTTACAAGCAGAAATCAAGAAACCAGAAAAATTGAACATAATCTTTTAGGAGAAAAGATGGATATTCAAAGAAATATAATTCTTGGTGAAAAGATTAGAGTTGAATAGAAAATTTGACTCTCAAATATAAGACTCAAGAGAATCATAAAAAAGGTAAATAACAAAGGGGATCATAAAGGACTTAATAAAGTTAAATCATTTTATTCCTTCATGGAAAGATGATACTTGCAAGTGCTAAAACCTTTCTAATTATTAGTGTAAGTTAGGAGTGTAAATAGACTGAGAGCACAGGGGTGTGTTGCATATGAAGGGATGATACATCAAGCTAAAATTAAAGTGGGGAAGAGGAACATACTGGAAGAAAGAGAAAGGAAGAGTCAGAATAGGGTAAATAATTTCATAAAATAAGAAAGACAAAGTTTTTAATTTGGAGGGAAAGAGTGGGAAGGTAAGGAGGAGTGAGTGAATTCTACTCTAATTACACATGTATTCACTTGAGTATAGAACTCTATCTTACCCCATAGGAAAGAAGAAAGTGAAGGGGTCAAGTTTCTCTGATAAAGGCCTCATTTCTCAAATATAGAGAGAAATGAAACAAATAGATAAAAAAGTAAGAGTCATTCCTAATTGATAAATGATCAAAACATATGAACAGTTTTCTAATTAAGTGATTTAAGTTACCTTTAGTCAAGTGAAAAATACTCTAAATCACCCCAAATTGGAGAAATGAAAATTAAAACAATTCTGAGGTACTACCTCACAAATATTGGCTAACATGACAGAAAAGGAAAATGACAAGTGTTGGAGGGTATTTGGGGAAAATAGGCATTGAGGTACTGATGTTGGAGCTGTGACCTGAACAATTATTCATAGAGAAATTTGGAATCATACCCAAAGGACTATAAAACCATGCATGTTATAGAGAACTAAATGAATATAAAAAAGTCATTTCCCAATTAATAAATGGTCAAAGGATAGGGAAGGGCAATTCTCAGATGATGAAATCAAAGCTATCTATAGTCATAAAAAACTGGTCTAAATCGTTGTTGATCAGAGAAATGCATATTAAAACATCTCTGGGGTATCACTTCACACCTATCAGTTATGACTAGAAAGGAAAATGATCAATGTTGGAGAGAATATGGGGAACCTGGGACACTAATGCATTGCTAGTAGAGTTATGAACTGGTCCAAACTTTCTGAAGTGTAATGTGGAATTATGTCCAGAGGACAATAAAATTGTTCATCTGCTTTGATTCAACAGTTGCACTAGTGAATCTAGATCCTGAAGAGATCATGAAAAATGGTAAAAATCCTGCATGTACAAAAATATTCATAGCAGCTCTTTTTGTAATGGCAAATAATTAGAATTTAAGGGGGTGCCCATCAATTTGGAAATGGCTGAACAAATTGTTCTTTATGTCTGTGATGGAATAATTTTGCTCTCTAATCATGAGTGATGGGCTTTCAGAAAAACCTGGAAAGACTTAAACGAATTGATACAAAGTAAAATGATCAGAATCAGAAGAACATTATACATACTAACAACAATATGCTGTGATGATCAACTATGAGGAACCAGTTCAGTTCAGCAGCACAGTAATAAAAAAGACAATTTTAAGAGACTTATGATGGAAAATACCATCCATATCCAGAGAAGGAATTGTGGAGTTTAAATGAAGACCAAAGCTTATTATCTTCAAGTTTTAAAAAGTTGTCATGTATTATATCAATTTTTATTCTAATATTTTCTTTCTTGTGTTTGGATTTCATTCTTCTCTCACAATAGGATCAATATGGAACTATTGTTTAGAATGGTTATAAAGGTAAAGCCTATATTAGATTGCTTTCTGTCAGGGAAGGTAAAGGGAAGGGAGAGTGGAAGAAAAAGTAAAACTCAAAACTTTGCCAAAAAATGATGGGTAAAAACTACCATTTCATGTACAAACAAAGTCTTTGACCTAGGTATAGTACTGTCATGTATATCCAAAAAGAGATTTTTTTAAAAAAAGGAAAAGATCTCTATGTAAAAAAAATATTTATAGCAACTCTTTTTGGTGGCAAAGAATTGGAAAACAGAGGGAATGTCCATCAATGGCAAAATGACAGAAAAAAATTGCAGTATATGACTTTGATGGAATGCTATTGTGGATACTCTCAGAGAAACCTGAAAAGACATATATGGTGATGTAAAGTGAAATTTCCTATGTGCAGAGTAATACCAATATTGTAAGCTGATCATTGGTGAACAGCTTAGCTCTTCTCAGCAATATAATGATCCAAAGCAGCCATTCATCCCCAGAGAAAGAATTGATGGTGTCTGAATTCAGATTTTAGCAAATAATTTTACTTTATTTTTCTTCGAGGTATATTTTTGTCTGTTTTCTTACACAACATGATTAATATTGTAATATATATTTGTATTATATGACTACAAATGTATAACTGACATTCAACTGTTTGCCTTCTCAATGAGGGGAGAAACAAGAAAGGAAAGGAGAGAATTCAGAACTCAAAGCTTTAAAAATGAATGTTTAAAATTGGTTTTACATGTAATTGGGAAAAAATAAAATATTAAATTAAAATGTGTAGGCAAAAACAATTATTCATGTTACATTTCACAATATTATCAATCTCTTTCTTATTCATAAATTCTCCTACACATGTTTGACATATGATTCTTGTTTTGTTTCTTTTTCTAATTTGCTAACAATATCCATCCTCCTTTATGTGTAGGTCATATATTCATTTTGACCATATTTTGGTAAAAGATGCATGATATCGAACTATACCCAATTTTTGGAAGACTTTTTTTTTACTTTTCCCAACAATTTTCACCAAAATATTACTTCTTATCCTAAAAGCTTAAACTTTTACATTTGCCAAATACAAGGTTACTATAATTATTTAGTGCTATGTATTGTATGTCTTCTCTGCTTCACTAATCCACCTTTCTATTTCTTAAACAATACTATATACTTTTGCTAATTACAGTCTTAAAATATAGTCTAAGTCATAGAACTGATTTACTAATTCCTTTAATTGTTTTCCTGTAGTTTTGAAATGCTTCACCTTTTGTTCTTCCAAATGAATTTTATTATTATTTTTTCTAACTCTGTAAAATAATTTTTGATGATTTAATTGGGGTGGCAAGGAATAAGTAGATTAGTTCAGACAGAATTTTCATTTTATTATATTGCTCTTTCTAGAACTATTAATATTTCTCCAATTAGTTAAATGTGATTTTATTTGTACAAAACTACTTTATAATTATGTTCACTTAATTCCCATGTCTGTCTTGATGGGCAAAATTCTGAGTTTTATTCTGCTTACAGTTATTTAAATAGGGTATCTCTTTCATTCTGGAAGGCTATAATAATATATTAGAAAAATCATACATTGCAACTAAGTGGGATTTATATTAGGAATGCAGGAAAGATTTAACATAAGGAAAACTATTAACATAGTTTATACCAATAGGAAAAGTAGCAAAAATTATATGATTATATCAATAGAAAGAGAAAAGACTTTTGATAAAATATAATACTCATTCCTATTTTAAAAAAAAAGACTTGAAAGCAGAAATATAAATGGATTTTTCCTTAAAAATGAAAAGAATCATCCACCTAAAAAGCATTATTTGTAATTATGAAAAACAAGAAGACTTCCTCATAAGAAGAGTGAAACAAGGATTGTTATTATCACCAACATCATTCAAAATAATATTAGAAATGCTTGCAATGTCAAGACCCTTTCTTGCACTGCACTCACAAGAATATGCTTTCTTTTTCTTACCCGAAGCCACAGCTTGGGGCACCATCTGGTCAGTGCCCCAGGAAGGTCACTGGTAACAAAAAAGGCCTCATAGATACCAAATATTTATAACAGCACTTTTTCTAGTAGTAAAGCACTGGAGTCATTAGATATCCATCGGTTAGAAAATGAGTAAAGTTGTGATATATGAATGTCATTAGGCTAGAAACAATGACAAGTATGAATGCATAGAAATTCAGGAAGATGTATGTGCACTGAGGCAAAATCAATTAGCAAAATGAAGAAAATAAACTGACTCTACATTCTAACTATAGCAATGAAAATGGGGGGGGGGATGGCAAAAGTAAAACTATCCAAACTGAATACTGTTTAATTTTAACTATCAATCTCAGTTCTCAAGAAATGATGAAGGAATATCATGAGAAGGGATTGCCCTTCTTGCCTTTCCACAGATAGGAGATAATGACTATGAAATATCCAGAATAATTCATATATTTTAATATGCTAATCAGTTTTGCTGACCTGTCTTATGTATTTATTATATGTTATGGTGGTTCGGGGTGGCTAAGTGGCACAGTGAATAGAGCACGGGCCCTGGAGTCAGGAATACCTGAGCTCAAATCTGTCCTCAGACACTTAATAACTACCTAGCTGTATGACCTTGGACAAGTCACTTAACCCCATTGCCTTGCAAAAAGCTAAAAAAAAGGTTACGGTCCTCTGGGATATAAAGGGGAGAGATAACCTGGAAAGGTTGCATAAGGAAAACAAATACATCACAAAAAAAAATTTTTTAAGTGAATATTACAAGCAAACTTGTAAGACATCTCAAGATTCAACTTAGATGAATATTTGGAAGTAATTTAAAAAATAATTATTTAATGTCTTATTAGGTCTCTTTTACTAAAGAATAATGGTTTTATAAAAGGAAATAAAAAACTATTTAAAAGGATGATCTAACTGTAAAGTAAGGAAAATATTTTAATCCAATAAATAATAAATTTCACATTGAAGATGCTCTTTGGAGCGGCTAGGTGGTGCAGTGGATAGAGCACCAGCCCTGGAATCAGGAGTACCTGAGTTCAAATCTGGCCTCAGACACTTAATAATTGCCTAGCTGTATGGCCTTGGGCAAGTCACTTAACCTCATTGCCTTGTAAAAACCTAAAAAAAAAATACTCTTTACTAATTGCATTTGAACAAGTTCACATGTGTTGGAGAATTTTTTTAATTATTATAGGGATTTTATGACTGATAATAGGAATAGGTCCTGGATCTATGATTTTACTGATGTAATCCTAAAAATAAGACAATCCCTTTTTCAATGCAGAAAAAAAAGTAAAAGAGTAACTTCTGCAACTTACAGTCTTAGAAATTTGCCTAGAACACTTAGAGAGTTACATGATTTGGTCAGGTGTCAGAGGTAAAACTTAAATTCTCTATTACTGACTCCAGTGCCAGCTCTCTATTTACTAAATTGTGCTATTTCCTAAGAAACAGAATTAAAAAGGAGAAATGAAAAGACTGCTTGATAGCAGAGGAAAATTGGAGAAAATTGTCAAAAATAATTATTTAGTGAAAAATTGACTGAAATTTCTACTCCTTGCATACATTGTGTGACTAGAGAGTTGAGCACTTCACCAAAATGGCAAAGATTTATTCAGTTTTTTTCACTTTCTGAAGCAGTATAGCAAATTTGGGAAATGGAATACCTTTTATCTGTTAGTATGTAACCATTCCAATAGCTCTTTAGTAGATCATTAAAAGGTTCCAATTTTACAAAGAACAGAAATTGAAATGATAAAATTCATACATCTATATCAATTAAAATATTAAAAAGAAAATGTAAATATTCAATTAAACATCAAAATATATTAGAAATAGCATATCAATCTAAACATAGTACTATCTAAATTAAACAAAAAGTTCAAAAGATACAGAAAATATGATTCCATATGGTAGACTAACTAAAGAAAATATCAAAAGAACAATCACAAAGAATTTTGTAAATTGTAAACTGAGACCTAAGGAACTAAATAACTTGTTCAGATTCACACAAATTGTGAGGGTCAGTAGGAATTTGAAACCATCTTTCTTTTTTTCTAAGAATTTTTAATTTCATTCCTTTTTCCATTATACTACTTACTCAATGAATTCATTCTAAAAAAGGAAAATATTATTTGCTTGCTTGTTTGCTTTCTTGTCTTAAAAAGAGCAAGCTCAAATAGTTCATAATTATTGAGCAGGATCAACATAGACCACTGGACCAAAATAAAATTCAATCTACTCTGTGTGTTTTGGTTACCTCTCTTGTCTTGAGGACATTAATCAAATCACCGTCAACATATATTAAAGACCATTCAAGGAGAAAGATGGGAAAAAAAAACAAAGTCTAATTTGAAGCACCAAAAATCTGAGGAAATTATTGTAAAAATTCTGATCTAGTTTTAGCCATGTCGGGTCTACCAATACCATTCCTGGCAAACCATAGGTTCTTAATAAATTTTTATTAATGGTTATAGTTTGCTTGATCATCCAAAAATATAGGAGAGAGAGAGAGAGAGAGAGAGAGAGAGAGAGAGAGAGAGAGAGCAGTCCCAAGCATAAAGTTGCAATGCAAGATGGCAGAGAGAAGACAGGCACAGTTCTAAAGTCTCCTGATCTCTTCCCCATCTATTACATGAAACAATCCTCTTAAAAGAAATCTGACCCTCAAAACCCAGAAAGAAAAGCCAGGAGAAAGAACATCTACCTCAGGATTTGTCTCTGGCAGCAGCACTGGCTGAATTCGGGCAGTGAGTCTGGGCTCAGAGGGAGGATCAGTCCCGATCAGCCAGATTAACAGCTGAATTGGAGCTGGGAGTCTGAGGGCCCAAAAGTCGGACCTGCTGGATCTGCGGTGGGGATAGAGGGCAGGGGTTTGAGTCAACTAGGGAGCAGAGGCACTGGTGTTGGTGCTGTCCCCCGGGAGTTTGCGGACAGGGCTGGGGGGAGAGTTCCAGAGCAGGAGAGCTGCAGACACCATCCCTGGGCTCCTCTGGCCTGAGGAACTGAGTCCCATTACTGTCCAAACCTCCTCCCAAACAAACAAATGCAAACTACTTCTGCCTCAGGCCCAGGTGTGTGAGCAGAAGAACCAGCCCAGCTGAGGAATCACCTCAGGCCAGGGTAAAGCCCACCATTGATTGAAGGCAGAAGAATTCAATAGCTCCAACCCCTCCCTTCAAGCAAAGGGAGAAGGCCTCAGCCAAGGTCAAAGACACTCCAGAGAAAGCAACCAGCACCTCCTACTGGCCAGCCAGAGAAACTGCACTCAGTGAGTAAAGCCTCTCGTGATCCCAAGCCCCTATGAACCAGCCCCTCCCCAACTCAGGTCTTAGCATAATGTAGAAGGGTCAGCGGAAAGGTGGATCCATAGAAAAATTCTTGGAAGGGAAAGACCCTAACTCAGAAAGACCTGGAACCTCTGAGGAGAAAGCGATCTGGTCTTCAGCACAGAAAGACTTCCTTGAAGAACTAAGGAAGGAGCTTAAAAATCAACTGGAAAATTTGGGAGAGACAATTAATACCTTGCAACAAGAAAAAAAAAACCTTAGAAAGTACAACTGGACAAATACAAAAGGAGAATAAATCCCTCAGATCATCAATTGGACAAATACAAAATGAGAATAAATCTTTCACATCATCAATTGGACAAATACAAAATGAGAATAATTCTCTCAGATCCTCAATTGGGCAAATGCAAAAAGAAAATACTTCTCTCAAAAACCTCAATTGGGGGGCAGAGCCAAGATGGTGTTCTCTCATAAAACTCATAAGCTAAGGACTCTAACTAAACTTTTGAGAGACAGAACACACAGAGGGAGCCAATGAGGCAGTTCTCCTACTCAAGGTAACCTGGAAAATAGCAGAAAGGCTCTGCTCCCCAGGGTTGGAAGGGCGGCCTGCCAGAGGAGTGGCCTGCCAGAAGGAAAGAACTTCAGGCTCCTAGAGGCAGCCCCAAGGCTCCCAGCAGGGGTGGAGTCTCCTGAGCTACACCGCAGGGAGCATCAGGAACAAAGTGGGGGAACAGCGGGGGACCTCTGCCAGAGCGAGCACATGGAGCCCAGCCCTCAGGGCACACAGCAAGAAATGTGATCTTTCTGCCAGCACAGCCCAGATCCAGGAACAGAAGCAGGCAGAGCCGGTAAGCAGGAGCCCCTAGGGCATGAGCCCATTGAACCTAGGGAGGGGAGTGAAGAGAGAGAGACTACTGAGCTCTGTCCCCTGCCCCTGGAACAGGACTCTGGGGCTCTGACCATATTCAGATCCTGATCGAAGTCTAGGACCCCCTATAGAACAGCAGGGGCCCCCTCCACATCAGCCCCATAGCAGAGGGGGGCACATATGGTTATTCACAGACCAGGAGAGAGGACAGAGCTTCACACACCGAGATCCTTGTGGGAGTTTCCCAAAAGCTCAGGAAGCACCCCCAAAACAGACTAAGGCTGAGAAAATGAGCAAGCAGGGAAACAAGAGGAAGACCATCGAGAAATATTTTGCAAATGAGTGCAAGAAGGATCAAAATACTCAGTCTAAAGATGAGGAAGTACAAGCTCCTGCATCTAAAGACTCCAAGAAAAACAAAAATTGGGCTCAGGCTATGACAGAGCTCAAAAAAGACTTTAAAAATCAAATGAGGGAGTTGGAAGAAAAACTTGGAAAAGAAATGAGAGAGATGCAGGAAAAACATGAAAATGAAGTCAGCAGCTTAGTCAAGGAAATCCAAAAAAAATGCTGAAGAAAATAACATGCTGAAAACCAGCTTAGGTCAAATGGATAAAACAGTTCAAAAAGTTATTGAGGAGAAGAAGGCTTTAAAAAGCAAAATTGGCCAGATGGAAAAAAGAGATAAGAAAACTCTCTGAGGAGAATAAATCCTTCAGACAAAGAATAGAACTCAGGGAGATTGATGAATTTACCAGAAATTAGGAATCAATACTTCAAAAGCAAAAAAATGAAAAATTAGAAAAAAATGTGAAATATCTCATTGAAAAAACAACTGATGTGGAAAACAGACTTCGGAAAGATAATTTAAAAATACTGGAATACCTGAAAGTCATGATCAGGAAAACAGCCTTGACATCATTTTCAAAGAATTACTACAGGAAAATTGCCCTGGTATTCTAGAAGCAGAGGGCAAAATAGAAATGGAGAGAATCCACAGATCCCCCCAAGAAAGAGATCCCCAAAAACCAACCCCAGGAATATCATAGCCAAGTTCCAGAACTCCCAAGTCAAAAAGAAAATATTACAAGCAGCCAGAAGGACACAGGTCATGTATCGTGGAACTGCAGTCAGGATCACTCAGGACTTAGCAGCAACTACACTGGAAGCTCATAGGGCTTGGAATATAATATACCGGAAGGCAAAAGAGCTTAGAATGCAGCCAAGAATCAACTACCCAGCAAGGCTGAATGTCCTCTTCCAGGGAAAAAGATGGACTTTCAGTGACCCAGGGGAATTTCAAATGTTCCTGTTGGAATGGCCAGAGCTGAACAGAAGGTTTGATCTTCAGATACAGGACTCAGGTGAAGCATGGAGATTGGAGGAGAGGGGGGAAATATGAGGGACTTAATGAGGATGAACTGCATGTATTCCTGCACAGTAAAATGACACTGATAATACTCATATGAACCTTCTCAGTTAATAGAGCAGGTAGAGTGAATTTTTATCATTGAAGGAAAGGAGAAAGCTGAATTTGAAGATAAAATATGGTATAAAAATGGAGTCAATAGAAAAAAAGGGAAATGTAATGGGAGAAAGAAAAAGGAGAGGGGGAATAGGCCAAGATATTTCATATAATAAGATTTTTCTTTATTACAATGAGCTATTGCAATGATATGGAAGGGAGAAGGCAAGGGGGAATGAGGGAAACTTCACTCTCATCAGAGGTGGCTAGGAGAGGAAACAGCATATGTACTCAATGGGGTATAGGCATCTGGAGTAAGAAGGAGGAGGGGGACAGGGGGAAGGGAGGATGTGAGTGATGGAGGAGAGGATGGACCATGGGGAGAGAGTGGTCAGATATAACACATTTTCTTTTTTACTTCTTGCAAGGGGCTGGGATTGGATGGCCTGTCTGGGACCATAGGGCCAGGTGGATGCTGGGCCTAAGGAGTGGTAAGGGGGCTCGGGGCCTCTTGGCCCCAGATCCAGGGATCTGTCTGCTGCACCACTCAGCTACCCTACAACAGTCAGAGTGAAGAGAGAGAGAAAATATAGTACACGGTAGTGGAGAAATATGAAAGGAGGGAGTTGCAATCAGCAATGGCAACAGTGGAAAAATATGGAAGTAACTTATCATAAAGAATGTGATCCACCCTCGACAGAGTTGTTGGTGTTGGAACAAAGATTCAAGCACATTTTTTATTATCATTATTATTTTTGGGGGGTGCAGGGCAAATGGGGCTGGGTGGTCTGACAGGGTGATCGTTGGATGTTTGAGGCCAGATTTGGACCCAGGTGCTCCTGGCTCAAGGGCCAATGCTCTGTCTACCACCTAGCCACCCCTACTATTATTACTATTTTATTTCATTTGGGTTTTTTTTCTTTTTTCTTTTTGGTTTTTACAGGGCAGTGGGGTTTGGGTGGCTTGCATATCACATGGCTGGGTGATTGTTGGGTGGGCTCAGTTGCTCATAGCTCATAGGCTGGTGCTCCATCCATTGCGTCACCTGGCCATACCTACAATTATTACTATTGTTTTTTTAATTTTAATTTTTTTCTCTCCCCTTTACTTTATCGCTCAAGCAAGTCTATATTTATGGGGGGCAGGGGTATTTTGTTTACTCTTAAACAAGAATATTTTATTAATGTAAAGAAATTATTTGTACAAAATGAGAATAAATATTAAATAAAAAAAGATTGTAAGAAAAAAAAAACCTCAATTGGTCAAATGGAAAGCTCTTTCCAAAGTAGAATTGACCAATTGGAAAAGGAGTTGCAATAGGTTAATGAAAAAAACTCCTCCCCCCCAAAAAAAGAATGGAATATACAGAAACTAATGACTCCATGAGACAGTAAGAGTCAGTTAAATAAAATTTTAAAAAAATAGAAAAAATAGAGAAATGAATAACAGAAGAAAAGAAAACACAATGAAGGAATAGAATAAGAAAAGATTAATAGGTGAAGTCAATAGATGAAACTAACTTTAAAACAAATATAAATAGAACCTCAGAGAAATTAATTTTCTGGTCAGAAGGATTATATGAGAATCAAGGAGATATAATATAAGAATCAGTTAAAGATTAATTACAGCTCTCTAATGCCAGACAAATCCCTTCAATGTTACAACTTCTTTATCTATCTTCTAATGAGGAGAAAGGGAGCAAAGACAGGAAACATTATGAGTATGGAATAAAGGGAAACATACAAGGTGTCAATCATAACCTTGAATATGAATAAGATAAACTCACCCTCAAAATAGAAAATGATAGATGAATGAATAACAAAGTAAAATCTAAAATATACTATAAGAAATTAACTTTGAGGGCACCTAGGTGGCACATTAGATAAAGCACTGGCCCTGGAATTAGGAGGACTTGAGTTCAAATCTAGTCTCAGACACTTAATAATTACCTGGCTGGGTGACCTTAAGCAAGTCACTTAAACCCACTGTCTTGCAAAAAGAATTTTTAAAAAAGTTACCTTTGAAAATAAGGATTCACTCAGAAATAAAATAAGAGCTTGGAGCAAAATTTATTATGCATGACCTAAATTTTAGAAAACAGAATTAACAATACTAACTTCATACAAAAGAGCAGAAAATTATAGACAGTAAAGAGAGAGAGAGAGAGAAAAGAAGGGAAACTTTATTATGCTTAAGGTTGGTTCCTGTCCTTCATTATCAAAGAGGACTAAAATGACATCACTATATTTGAAACAAATGACAATGTGTCTGACTATGACTGATCAGACCAATATGAGTTCAGTATGCTCTCCTACAAGTTGGGCATGTAAAAAAATAGTCCCCGTGAACAACTAGGGTGGGTACTCTAAACTTATGAATGTCATATTTCCTTTGAGCTGCTTCAATACTGCCTACTTCATAGAATGCAGCCCCCTCTCTGATGAGGGTATGCCATGCTGGGTGGTCCTGTACCAGGGTCTCCCAGGCTCTACAGTCAATTCTAAAGTTTTTCAATGAGATCTTCAGGATGTCTTGGTTTCTTCTTGACCCCTGTATGAGCACTTGCCCTGTGTGAGTTCTCCATAAAATAGGTTGGGTTTTTTTTTGGCAACCATACATCTGGCATTCTAGCAATGTGTCCAGCCCATCATAGTTGCACTCTCTGTAGTAATCTTGGATTCCTGGGCAGTTTAGCTCTAGAAAGGATCTCAGCGTCTGGTAACTTCTCCTGCCAGGTGATCTTCAGACTCTTCCTAAGACAATTTCAATGAAAGTGATTCAGTTTCCTGACATGGCTCTGGTAGACAGTCCAGGTTTGATATAGCAATGATGTCACAACGACTCTGTAGGCCTTCAGTTTGGTAGCCAGTCTAATACCTCTTCTTTCCTAAACTTTTTTTTGGAGCCTCCCAAATACTGAGCTAGCTTTGGCAATGAGAGTGACAACTTCATTGTCAATATGAACCTCCTGGAAAGTACACTGCAAGGGAAGTGAACTTGTCTACAGTACTCAGAACATCTCCATTTGCTGTAATCAATGGTTCCACATATGGATGGTGTGTTGCTGGCCAATGGAGCATCTGCGTTGTCTTGGTGTTGTTAGACCAAAATGAGCACAAGTAGCAGAGAATCAATCCATACTTTGATGCGTCTCAGCTTCAGAGGTTGCAATGATGCATGATCATCTGTAAACAGAAGATCCTGCACCCACACTCCCTCTACTTTGGTCTTGGTTTAGAGCCTTTTCAAGTTAAAGAATTTGGCATCAGTACTGTAGCTGACCTTGAGGCCATGTTCCTCCTCAGTGAAGGTGTTTGATATCATGGCTGCACCGATGGTGAGTAGAATTTTCTCTGAAGAAGTTTTCGTAGATTTTTTTGTGTCTCAACCCCACTGTGGGATTCCTGCCTGCTGCAGTAATCAGACCAGGGTTGGATAAGCAGACAATTTTTAGGGCACCTTTTCTAACCCCTTCCTTGCATCTGGAGGTGAGCAGTGCAATCCTTTAAAGGGTTGCTCAGTCGCCCAGGGGGCTGCTAAGTCCCACTGCTGCTTTCAATGGGGAAATGACCCTATGACCTGGACCACCTGCCTGCTATATCATTTGAACATATCATTCCTCAATATCCTGTGACTATAGGCAAGTGATGAAGCAGTGGGTGCAGGTGAAGAATGGTATATTCAAGTGACATAGCACATAAAAAGATAAAAAAAATTTTAAAGGATAATACTGAACGTATTTATATCTTTTCTTACCTAGAGAAATCTATTAAAAAAGATAAACAAGGAAGAAGCTAATCTGAATTACCTAAATAGAACTTTAGAAAAGGTAAATATGATCGATGCTTTGTAATTCATAATTGGAGTAAGAAGTATATAAATATATATGCATATATATTTATATATATAAATATATATGTATGCATATTTCATATCTGACAAAACAATTTTTACAAAAATTGATAATGGATTAGAGAATAAAAATCTCATGAAAAAAGAAAAATATTAAAAAAACTTTTACTGAACATAGTACAATAAAATTACAATTAAATAGAATCTTTTAAATAATTAAAATAGAGAATAATTTAAAACCAATTGTTAGGCATCCTTGCATATGGGAGCACTATAAATTATCTTCACCTGGTGTCCTTGAACACCAGTGTCTTATCTTACTAAGTGCCATGGGAGTAGGAGTGATTAGAAACTGGAAAGGTATTTAAGCACTCCTGTTTTGGATTTCTTGTATTCCTGTCTTCCTTGTCTCCCACCCCTCAAATGCTCACTTGGGGATATTGAGGGAGTCCAGAAGTGGGACTCAACAACTTTTTGATGAGTTAAAAAAGTAGAAAAGCATTCTTTTTAATATAAATACTTTGGAATATACTTCTTTCGAAAATTGAATCTGCCTTGTTTCTCTTGTTTTAAAATTTTTTAAACAAAGTATATCTTAAATAAAATTTAAGTGTAAAATGTTACTTTTTAGCTCTTAAATTTGTTGTACATTTTTCTCTGAAAATTTCTACTTAAGTGCTCTTTTTTAGTTTGTTATTTTTCTAATATCTTTTTGTTTCATGCCCACTTCATTATTCTGTTCTTTCTTTTGTTGATGAAAATGTTTATTAGAAAAATAAATCTTCCTCACACTGCTTGCTTTGGTTTCATTTCAAAAAAATTTTTTGTTTATAATTGTCATTGTATACCTACACATGTGCATATTGTTTCTTCATTTGGTTTGTAAGTTCTGCAAGGACAGGGATTATTTGAATTTCCCTTTTGTTTCCTAACACTTTCATAGTGTCTGGCATATGGCAATAACTAAATTGATTGTATTGTATGATTCTGAGAAAAATCACTTAACCCAGCTGTGTTCTCAAGTAATTATTTAAAACTTAAAATTAGAAAATAGTTAAAGGTCTGAATAGATATAAGGAGTTTTCTCAATAGGCAATAGCTTTACTGATAAAATCACAGTTCTATGTGGTTGAAAGAAATATTGGGAAAACTATTTGTCAAGAAATCTAAGAGGTATTATTAATTCCTTTGTTTTAAATATGTTGTATTTTCAGAATAATACCTTTAATAATACCATCATGTAATAATAATTTGAAATATATTTCTTTTACATGAAAGTAAATGCCAAAATACTGCTTAGATATAGTTTTTCCTGTTATAGATTGACTTGTGTTGTTTGAAGTCAATTAAAGCTGTGCTATCCTAAAGATGATGTGGATTCTATTTTTCTCTCTGCAATCATTTCATTATCTTGCCCTTGGAAGCCTAAAGACCTTTGAAGAAAATTGTTTGAATTCGAGGTTCTATAATGAAATTCACAGCAATCAGCATGATAGCAACTGTCAATTACAAAGGGATCTTTCTGTAAAAGTGTAAAACAAATAATAATAATCCTTATCAAATTTACTCTAAGAGCTGTGATATCCAACAAACATCAAGGTATAGTAAAAACTATGTTTTAAATGTGTTTAGCAATATTTATCCCAATGCTCACCTTCATAAACATATGTTTCATTCCCATTTAGGAAAAGATAATTTCAAACTATAGGGTGTTATCTCCACCCTGTTCTAGAAAGAGTGCTGTTTTTTGTTTGCTTTTTTTTTTTTTTACTATTTTATTAAGGAATTCTAAACAACCATAAATAGCTTCTAAAGAGTCATGAAGGTATTGGTAGTCCCCTGTATTCTTCCCCAAGGACCTTAATCACCGATGAAAGGGAGCTATAATGAGATTTTTTTTAACTTAGTAGTGGTACTGAGAACAGATGCTGGCCCATAAATATCCACTTATCTTAATAGTTTTTTTTTTATTTTCTTATGGGTTCTCTGAGTTTTGCAATACTGTCTGGACTCACAAGAATGTTTCTTTTTGCTTTTACTCCCATGGTGAGATGTACTTTATTAATTTCTCCAAGGTGAGACTTTGAACTAGTTTAGTATTGTATTGGTTTCATTTATAGAAAAATTGGCCAAGTTCCTCCAATGTTATTCTATTTCAATAATGAAGCATTGAATTTCCAGATAACTGGCAACTGAATCCATGTTTGGATTAAACAGTGATTGGTACATCATGCCATCTTTGGCGATCTCATTCTCCAGTAGCTAACCTTCTGGTAGATGAGGAACCTTTCCCTATTTGGCTGGTTCTTGGACAGCAGACCTCATCTATTGCCAGAATATATATTGAAAACCTTTCCAGCATAGCAGGATCTGCCAGAGTTTTTATACTCTAATGACAAAGTCTTTTGAGAAAATTGTATGCCAGTGAGGCATATAGATAAGATTTCCATAAATTTGAGGTGGTAATAGACTATATTTAATGCAGAGAATATGAATTACAGTTTGGCACAATTAGAAGTTACTTAAAAACAGCATATTCACTATTTTAAATAAGACATATCTGTTTGTTTTCATTTCACTTTAGTGTATGTTGTAGATAAAACACTATTCATTTAAAAAATTATAACAGTTTCAAGTCCAGGATGACAAATTAAAGTAGGGATAAATTATTTAAGAATAAACTAATTAAATAGAATTGGTGTATCCCTTTAAATTAATACAAGTATCTAAAATAAACATATAAATACTGCATTAAAATTCATTAAAACAAAAAACAAAATTCTCAGAATCATCTAAATTCATATCATTATATTGATGTTCAATACTTAATTTGAACGTCCACAAGAATATCTAACATTTCAGTGCCTATCCCATTATGAGACAATTATGCCTTCTCAGAAAACACAAAATATAAAAATAAATTTATTCAAAATAAATCTCTTTTACCATTAAAGTTAAATAATATATGCCAAAATAGTGCTATTTAGCATAATATATTTACTTTCTATTATGGATTGATTTGTGTTGTCTAAAGTCAATTAAAACTGTGGTATCTCTTAATGTAGTACTATTTTTTTCAATCGTTTCATTATCTAACTTTGGCACACTAGCATTTATTACTCCTGGAAACCTAAAGACCTTTGAAGAATGTTGCTGGATTACAAGGCCTCTTGTTGAAACTCATAGCAATCACCATGGCAATAGTGTTCATTATTAAAGAAAATTATGTATAACATTGGCCATTAGGTGGCATATGGAAGTTTAAAAATCTTGAGTTCTAATACTGCCTCAGATATTTACTGAGGATATGTGATTCTGGGCCACTCACGGAACTCCCTAATACTGTTTTGTCAGCTATAAAGTAGTGGTAATAAATGATACCTTACCTCGCAGGATTGTTGTTAGGATGAAATAAGATAACATGTTGTGGCAATAGCTAGCATTTATATAGTTCTCAAAAGTTTTTTTATAGATTTGCAAAGCCACTTACAAATAGTATCTCATTTAATCTCACAATATCACTGAGAGATTTGTATTAATATTTTCTCCCTTTTACAGAAAGGGAGATAAAAAGAATATAAGTGATTGGTCCAAAATCACACAGCTGATTAGTGTCTGAGGATAGATGGAATTTGGGATTCCCTTATTCCCAACTCCATTGTGTTATCCAATTCACATACTCTCTGCCACTAGTAACATGTAAACTGTTTTGCAAATTTTAAGGCATTATTTTGATGCTAGCTATTATTTTGGGGGTTTTTGTTAGTTTTTGTAGGTTAGCTATTATTTTTTTAAATTACTTTAGCATTACTTTTTCCAGGTGATCATCAAGATGTGTGATCAAAAAAATTAAATTCCAAAAAAAACATCAAATATGTTAAAAGAGAACTCTACTTATCACATATAAATTGAAAGCATCCTAAGAAGAAAATTAATCAAGAATTGTTGACTTCTGCTGAGAAAAAAACAAGGAAAAGAAAAACTACAGACATCAATAGATACTTTCAGGAATGTTTTTAAAATTCACTTTGGATAGCTCAAAAAGACTTGACCACTAGTACAGTGCTTTCCATTAAATGGCTTTCAATAGCTGTAACATTTTTAGTCCAACTGTCCAAGTTGAAGGGAAAAGAAAAACTGTGAAAAAAATAGAACCTACAGATTTCCTTTAATTTATTTTCTCCTCATCCACCTATTAAACTTTGACACTGACAATGATATTAATAACTTCTCAAGAAAAGCTGAAATCACAAGCTTAAAAAGATGTCAAGATTTTACTTGATTTATCATTTCCTCAACCAGCATGCAGGCTCATGGTCTTTCTCTTTTTTTCCTAATGAATTGACTATCTGGTTGATTTGTAATGAAAAAATAAAGAAAAGAAAGAAAGAAAACAGTTTCACAAACTCCCTGATTTAAAAGACAACAAAGGACCTCTGTTTCTTCTTTACCACTACTTAATTAGATTCCCAGCTCAGAGTTAGCTTCACACAGACAGCATTGATAAAGGTCTCTGTTGAAATGACTAAATATCAGTGGATCCATCCGTTTCTCCCCCTGTTCTGCTCTATAGATTCCACCCCAACTGTCAACTCCATCTATCTAAGAAGAATAACTTTGGCAAGAATTCAAATGACATAATGAACATGCCTGACAGATAAAAATAAAAAATCTTAATATTTAACAATCATTCAGAAAAAAATCACCTGAATTTTTGTCAGTAATGATTTCAGCAACCCAGGTCAGATTTAAATATACATATGTATATATACATATATTCTAACACATGTTAGCTTAGGCAATAAGAAGGGTTAAGAAAATTATAAACACACACACATTATATATATATACATATATATATATATATGCATGCCAAAAATATCAAAGAGATCAAAGGAAAAAGAAAAAGACTCAAAAGAATAGAAATATATAGAAATATATAAAGTAATTGTTTATATACAGGCAAAGAACTAGAAGCAAAGAAAGTATTCATCAAATAACGTATTGCCGAATAAATTATGGAATATGAATATAAGTGAATATTATGACTGAAAAAGAAGTGACTGAAGGGACAGTGGACAGGAGAAGACTTGCATGAATTAATGCAGATTTGAAGCGCGCAGAATGAGGAAAACCAATTATACAATTCCAACAAAGATAAAAGTCTCATAATGACTTCAAAAACTATGAAGAAGCATGTTCCTAATAGTGACATGATAGACTAGAGATTAAGGAGACAAATAATTTCAAGTATGGTCAATGTGAACCTTTGTTTTATTCAACTGCTCTTAGTAAATTTGAGACTTTTCCTTTTCTTTCTTTCAATTTTTTGGGGGTGAAAGAATTGGACAAAGGACATGGGGTAAACATAATTTTAAAAGAATTAAAGAGGGTTATTAATGAATTTTTTAATTTACAAAAGAAATAAGAAGGAAGGTCAACAGGAATTAGAGACAGTTTATTATGGAGAAAAGTTTGCTTGGTAGAGATTTGGAATTTTTAAGTTTTTTTATATAGATGTACTTTGGTATTTGTTATATATTATATGTATGTATATATAATTTTATATATATATAAAATTATAGGTGTTTATGTATAATTATGTATATGTGTGTACATAAATAAATTATATATTACACATGTTTGCATAAATTATAATTATATGTGTGCATGTGTGTGTATTATATTATGTGTATAGTTATTATGTGTGTGTAGAGATAGAATCCGTATCATATTAGAGCTGTTTATATATTATACATAATATTATATAATATACACGTGAAAGCATGTATATTCAAATGAGTATTGCCTGTATCATAGTGTGTATGTTAGTATGTGTGTTTTTATGTATATCTCCAAAATTTACAAAAGACAAGCTATAATTATTGATACTTTTCTAGATATATAAGAGGAAAAATAAACACATCAAATAGAGAAAACTATATACTCATCAATATTTGAGGATTAGTATATAATTAGTATATAATTATGAACTTCACTATTTCACACAAACCAATATTCAGTAATGAGTAGCAAACCCTGGGCAAAAAGGTTATTGAAGAGTCTATTACAAAAATGTGTCTAAGAAGTGACAGATTGAGGTGGTATCAGTGTGATCAAAAAGAAGGGAAATAAAAGTAGAACTGGGAGTAATGTCTAAATGGTCAAATAGGGAGATTTAGAGGAACAGGTAAATAAAAAATGTGGTTTAGTAGAGGGTCAGAGGATCTTTGTTTGAAATTGAACTTTCTTGGAGATGGAGGCAAGATGGTAGAGTAAAGGCAGGACTTGCCCAAGCTCTCCCCCCACAGCACTCAAATACCTTAAATAATGGCTCTAACCAAGTTCTTTTTTTTTTTAGGTTTTTGCAAGGCAAATGGGGTTAAGTGGCTTGCCCAAGGCCACACAGCTAGGTAATTATTAAGTGTCTGAGACCAGATTTGAACCCAGGTACTCCTGACTCCAAGGCTGGTGCTTTATCCACTATGCCATCTAGCCACCCCTTAACCAAATTCTAAAAGCCACAAAAAGACTAAAACAAATTTTCAATTCAAGACAACTTGGAAGATTTGTGGGAAGGGTCTGTTGCACTGGTTAGAAATGACTACAGTTCAGCCCAGACCATGCCAGAATGAACCGGCTCTAGTCATCCAGGAACAGACCATGGGATGACTGGGTCATTGGCAGCAGTAGGTGTTTCCAGACCTCTCAGTGGAATGATTACCATGGATAACTGGAAGGTCACCAGGAATTCTCGGCAGCGCAGTGGTGAACCTGGAGCACAGTCCAGTTCAGGCCCCAGCAGACCCAACCCTAGTTGATCAGGAGCAGGCCACAAGAACTACTTTGGGGATCAATGAATCCACAAACAGTGGCAGGGGGATTGCAGGGGTCTCTTTGCTGTCACTGAGACAGACTCTGTTTCTTTATCCATACTCAGATCTGGATCAAGTCTGGGACCCAATCTCAGGAAAAGGAGTGGAAAGACAACAAAATTTAGTACCTACAGCAGAGCAGGAATCCTACTCATAGTTTCAGGACTGAAAGGAAAGCTTGTGGGCATTCACAGACCAGAGAACAGACCAGGAGAGAAGTCATAGCATCTCATAAGAGATTGGAGGAAATGAAAACTTGTAGATTCCTGGAGGCAACTCTGAAAACAGCTGCAAAACCTTCAAAAGATTGGGGCAATGGGTCCTCCAGTCTGGAAGCAGAATCCCACCTTAACAAAGAACTAAAATTAAGTCACAGACCCGGGAATTGACCAAACCACAGAAAAAAAAATCCGACCATGGACAATTACTTTGGCCATATGAATGATCAAAATGCACACTCAGAAGAAGATAACAAAGTGAAAGTTTCTGCATCTAAAGCCTTGAAGAAAAATATGAAGTGGAATCAGGCCATGGAAGAGCTTTAAAAAAAAAACCCTGAAAATCAAGTCAGGAAGACAGAGAAAAAATTGTAATTAGAAATGAGAATGATGCAGGAAAGTCATGAAAACTGAGTCAGCAACTTGGGGAAGAAGATATAAAAAATACTGATGAAAATAACATCTTAAAAAACCAAAGTGAGCCAAATAGAAAAAAAAAGTGGTCCCAAAGTCCAATTAGGAGAAGCATGAATGAAAAAGAAGAATGGATCAAATAGAAGAGGAGATACAAAAGTTTCTTTAAATATAGAATGGATCAAATGGGAAGCTGGGAGAAATCAAGAAGCAATAAAACTATCAAAAGAATGAAAACTAGAAGAAAATGTGAAATATTTGATTTAAAAAAACAACTGACTTGAAAAATAGATCCAAGAGATAATTTAAAAATTATTGAACTACATAAAAAGTAACTACAAAAAAAAGAGCATAGAAGCCATTTTCCAAGAAGTTACAATAGAGTAAAACTACCCTGATATTCTATAAGAAATTCTAAAAAGAAATGATAGAAATTGAAAGAATGTACTGTAAGAGACTATTTGAGGGTCATAGGAAGGTCATTGCAAGACTGAGAATGAGTTCTTTTTTATTTTTTAAATTTTTTAGCGTTTTTTTTAAATTTAATATTTATTCTCATTTAATACAAACCATGTTTTTTTATACATTAATAAAATATTCCTGTTTAAGAGTAAACAAAATACCCCCTCCCCCCCAAAAAAATATAGACTCACTTGAGCAATAAAGTAAAGGGGAGAGAAAAAAATTAAAATTAAAAAAAATATAATAGTAATAATTGTAGTTATGGTCTGGTGGCACAGAGGACAGAGCCCCACCCCTGGAGCCAGGAGCACCCAAGCCCATATCCGGCCCCGTACACCCAACAATCATCCAGCTGTGTGACATGCAAGCCACCCCAACCCCACTACCCTGCAAAAAACAAAAAAAAAATATCTAAAATAAAATAAAATAGTAGTAATAATAGTAGGGGCAGCCTGGTGGTGGACAGAGCATTGGCCCTTCAGCCAGGAGCACCAGGGTCCAAATCCAGCCTCAAACACCCAACCATCACCCTGCTATGCGGCTCCAAGCAGGCCACCCAGCCCCATTTGCCCTGCATCCCCCCAAAAATAATAATAAAAAAGATGCTTCAGTCTGTGTTCCAAAACCACCAACTCTGTCACGGGTGGATCACATTCTTTAGGATAAGTCCATTACAGAAGTTACTTCCATATTTTTCCACTGTTGCCACTGCTGATCGCAACCCTCTCCTTTCGTATTTCTCCACTACCATGTACTATATTTTCTCTCTCCTTTCACTCTGACTCTGCTGTAGGGTCACTGAGTGGCGCAGCAGACAGATCCCTGGTCCTGGGGCCAAGAGGCCCCGAGCCCCCTTACCACCCCTTAGGCCCAGCATCCACCTGGCCCTATGGTCCTGGACAGGCCTTCCAATCCCAGCCCCTTGCATGAAGTAAGAAAGAAAATGTGTTATATCTGACCACTCTCCCCCCATGGTCCATCCTCTCCTCCATCACTCACATCCCCCCCTTCTCCCATCCCCCCCCTCCTTCTTACTCCAGATACCTATACCCCATTGAGTATATTTGCTGTTTCCTCTCCTAGCCACCTCTGATGAGAGCGAAGATTCCCTCATTCCCCCTTGCCTCCCCCCTTCCATATCATTGCAATAGCTCATTGTAATAAAGAAAAATCTTATTATGTGAAATATCTTGGCCTATTCCCCCTCTCCTTTTTCTTTCTGCCATTACATTTCCCTTTTTTTGTATTGACTCCATTTTTACACCATATTTTATCTTCAAATTCAGCATTCTCCTGTACTTCATCTATAAAATCTCATTCTACCTGTTCTGTTAATTGAGAAGGTTCATATGAGTATTATCAATGTCATTTTTCTATATGGGAATACATGCAGTTCATCATCATTAAGTCCCTCATGTTTCCCCCCTCTCCTCCACTCTCTATGCTTCAGCTGAGTCCTGTATCTGAAGATCAAACCTTCTGTTCAGCTCTGGCCATTCCAACAGGAACATTTGAAATTCCCCTGGTTCATTGAAAGTCCATCTTTTTCCCTGGAAGTGGACATTCAGTTTTGCTGGGTAGTTGATTCTCGGTTGCATTCTAACCTCTTTTGCCTTACGGTATATTATATTACAAGCCCTTTGAGCTTTTAATTTAGTTGCTGCTAAGTCCTGTGAGATCCTGACTGCAGCTCCACGGTACTTGAATTGTGTCCTTCTGGATTCTTGTAATATTTTCTCTTTGACTTGGGAGTTCTGGAACTTGACTATATTCCTGGTGGTTGGTTTTTTTTGGGCTCTCTTTCTCGGCGGGGGGGGGGGATCGGTGGATTCTCTCCATTTCTATTTTGCCCTCTGCTTTTAGGATGTCAGGGCAATTTTCCTGTAGTAATTCTTTGAAAATTATGTCAAGACTCTTATCCTGATCATGACTTTCAGGTATCCCAATAATTTTTAAATTATCTTTCCTAAATCTGTTCTCCATATCAGTTGTTTTTTTCAATGAGATGTTTCACATTTTCTTCTAATTTTTCATTCTTTTGGTTTTGAAGTATTGAGTCCTGGTTTCTTGTAAATTCATCAATCTCCCTGAGTTGTATTCTTTGTCTGAAGGATTTGTTTTCCTCAGAGAGCTTTCTTACCTCCTTTTCCATCTGGCCAATTCTGCTTTTTAAATCATTCTCCTCCTCAATAACTTTTTGAACTGTTTTATCCATTTGACCTAAGCTGGTTTTTAGCATGCTATTTTCTTCAGCATTTTTTTGGATTTCCTTGACTAAGCTGCTGACTTCATTTTCATGTTTTTCCTGAATCTTTCATTTCTTTTCCCAGTTTTTCTTCTAACTCCCTCATTTGATGTTCAAAGTCTTTTTTCAATAGTTTTTTTTAGGTTTTTTGCAAGGCAAATGGGGTTAAGTGGCTTGCCCAAGGCCATACAGCTAGGTAATTATTAAGTGTCTGAGACCATATTTGAATCCAGGTACTCCTGACGTCAGGGCCAGTGCTTTATCCACTGTGCCACCTAGCCACCCCTCAAAGTCTTTTTTGAGCTCTGTCATAGCCTGAGCCCTTTTCTGTTTTTCTTGGAGTCTTTAGATGCAGGAGCTTGTGCTTCCTCATCCTCACACTGAGTGTTTTGATCCTTCTTGGGCTCACAGGGAAAATATTTCTCAATCATCTTCCTCTTGTTTCTCTGCTTGCTCATTTTCTCAGTGTAAGCCTGTTTTTGGGGGTGCTTCCTGAGCTTTTGGGACACTCCCACAAGGGTCTCAGTGTGTGAGGCTCTGTCCTCCCTCCTGATCTGTGAATGACCATAAGCACACCCCCCCACCACGGGGCTGAGATGGGGGGGGCCCCTGCTATTCTATGGTGGGGGGGCTAGACTGTGACCAGGATCTGAATGTGGTCAGAACCCCAGAGTCCTGTTCCAAGGGCAGAGCTGGGCAGTCTCTCTTCACTCCCCTCCCTATGTTCAATGGGCTCATGGCCTGGGGGCTCCTGCTTCTTGGTTCCACCTACTTCTGTTTCCTGGATCTGGACCGCCTTGGCCATGCTGCTCGCTGTGTGCCCTGAGGGCTAGGCTTCACATGCTCACTCTGGCAGAGGGCCCCCCCAGTTCCCCCAAGTTTTGCCCGGTGATCCCCGGGGCATAGGTTAGGAAACTCCCTTGCTCCTGTGAGCTGCGGCTCCCAGCACCCTGGGGCTGCCTCCGGGAGGCTGCAGTTTTTTTCGCTCTGGCACGCCACCCCTCTGGCGGGCCGCCCCTCTGGCACGCCGCCCCTCTGGCGGGCCGCCCCTCTGGCGGGCCGCCCCTCCGACCCCGGGGAGCAGAGCCTCTCTGCTCTTTTCCAGGTGACCTTGAGTAGGAGAACTGCCTCCCTGGGTCCCTCTGTGGGTTCTGTCTCTCGAAAGTTTAGTTAGAGTCCTTAGTTTGTAAGTTTTATGAGAGCACATAAGAGAGGATCCTCTCTTGTAGCCATCTTGGCTCCACTCCCCTGGGAATGACTTAAAGGTCCTCTTGCCCACATACACTAAGTTTTCTCAGCTGGGTCAGTTCTCCAGATCTTCTCATCTGTTCCTTATGTTTTGACACTTCCTGGAACATTGTGTGAAAACCGTAAGCCAGTGATAGCAACACGGCGTGAGAGTACTAGCCTGAGGAAGCAAACTTATCACCTGCTCTCCAGAAGCACAAAAGCAATGTTTAATTGACTATTAAAGAATGCCCAGTGAAAGGGAGTAAATGAGGAACTAAAAAGGGTATTTAAGCTCTTTCAATTGGTTAAATAAATGGAGAACTTGCAATCTTTGTCTCCTGCCTCTTCAACATTCACCTGAGAACTTTACTACAGCTGGACTGAGTCAAGTAATAAGTTATGAGTCAAGTAATAGGTTATGAGTAAACTATAAGTTAGCTGGCCAGCACTCAACATACGATGGTCAGCATGGTGCATGAAGGCATGAAACAAGCTGGTTTCAGGGCCATCTGATCAGAATCCAAGAGAAGGACCAAGCAGAACCACACATCAAAGGACCAAGACTTTGGACTATCATACAAGCAAGGAAAAAAGCTTCCAGGTGACATCCCAGAGCAAAAGACTTCAGAGAGGTAACATGTTAAGTTGTTATCATGAGGCAGAAATTAGGAGTAAAAGGACAAGGGTGCTCAGTAACCCTTAAAAGATTAGAGAATTTTTGAAAGTAGCAGAAAAAGTATCCCTTGATTATATTAAGAAGAGATTCTGTATCCAGACAGATGGAAAATCTTTGGGGAACAGCTTTCAGAATATCAAAGAAACAAACCCAAAGCAGTTACTCTTATAAAAACGAGTTTGAGCACTCCTATTATTTTAATGGAAAATAGGTCATTTGCTGTAGAAACAACAGACTACTTCCAATAGGAAAAAATTCTCCTGAAAGGGAAGAAAGAGATAGAGACATGGGCTCTGCATCAAGGATACATCATGTACCATGTATTTGTCCTAATCTAAGGGAGTTAGAACAAAGAAGTGTGGAGGAAATTGAAAGTCTTCAGCATTATAAAAGGCCACCAAAAGGGCCAAGAACAAGGGAGAAGCTGTAATAGAGTAGTTAACTTTGAACATTATAAAGTTACTTAAGAATGCATTCAGTTTTTTGATTGGTTATTTCAAGATTTTCATAAATATATATGAGGTTCCTCAAGAAATCCTAATTGATTCCAAAAGTTATTTTTCTTCACCATTCTTAATTGGTGAGTTTAAAAATATATAATTTAAATATATATGTATGTATATGTGTATTTAAACATCAATAGGACGCTTTACATCTCTCCTCTGGCCTAGAGAGCCAGAAAATTGTTTCTATATTTTGAGATTTTTGGTGCAGGCCAGGGTGTCCAACAAACTCACTTTGATAAGTTTGAAATCTTTGTACAAAAGAATGGTTTCTGTGTTTGTGTTAGTATCTAAACTCCTATGTGTATATATGTCCTTGTGTGTGTGTGTGTGTGTGTGTGTGTGTGTGTGTGTGTGTGTGATTCATCTGAAATAGTTAAAGTTATCTAAGTTAAATGTTACTCTTTTTTTTTGAGTGTGCCCCTTACTAGGGCTAAACTTTTGTTAACCTAATATTGATTGACAACTGTATTCAACTTATGTTAATTGAGACTTCAAGGTTTAGTAAATGTAGGCTTCCTGTCCCCAAGAGGCTTTGAAAAGAGGGAGGAAGAAAGACCCCTAACTTGTGTTTAAAAAAAAAAAAAGAAAAAAGAAAAACTATAGCAAGCTAAATCAGAGTAATTTAGGCACCTTTGCCATTTCAAAAGTATTTGACAGTTTTGTAACAAGTCTTGTGAATTTATACATTATTAAGAAGGAAACTATAGGGGCGGCTAAGTGGTGTAGTGGATAAAGCATTGGCCTTGGAGTCAGGAGTACCTGGGTTCAAATTAGGTCTCAGACACTTAATAATTACCTAGCTGTGTGGCCTTGGGCAAGCCACTTAACCCTATTTGCCTTGCAAAAACCTTAAGAAAAAAGGAAACTATAATTGGAATAAATTGTATGTCAAGGAATTTGAGAATATTGAATCATATAATTATTATATTTACTGATTTCTTTTGGAAAAGAAAAATACTATACTAAATTTTGTATTTTGTTATCTGATTTGTTTCAATGTTAAAATCGATACTGACAATACATTGTCAACCATCTCACAAGGTCTTTTGTTGGTAAAGGAAGAAAGTTTGTAATAATATTTGTCTCTTATCACATGATTATGGAAGGTAATATACATATATATATGAATATATATATATATGACTAAAAGTAAAATCTCCTTAACATGTTATTTGAAAAGAAGAAAGTGATTTAAGATTATTTTGGATATGACTTTTGAAATTTAAGAGAAGTATAAGTAGTTTTTAAAAGGGCTTTTTAGCAATCTGAAAATACATGTAATTGAATTAAGGAAAGCATAGAGTATAAAAACACTCCTTCAAAAACATGATATGCCCGCAACAGATTGAATTATGTAATTTAAGAACCTTCCAATAGATTGAATTATGCAATTTATACTATAAATTTTTAGAAATTTGATTCTAATTGGCTTACTCTGGCTATGAAATCTTGGGAAATTGAATAGTGCAAACAGAATAAGCAGGTGTTTCAAGAAAAGCAGTATGAATACCCTATGCAAGAAAGGGTAATATGGAAAGATAGGGAAGGAAAGTGGACCTGACTAGGTAATAATCTGAGGGCCAGGATATGGTTGTATTTCCACAAGTGATGTAAAAATCTGGGTTCCTGAAAGGAATATCTGCATTATCACTGAAAGAGAGAACCAACATGAAGAGGAAGAAGCGCAGGATGGGTTTGGCACTCAATCTGCCAATTTGGTTTGGCAGAACAAGAGATGAACTTTCATCATGTCAGTGTCAGGGATATTGGGGTCTGTATGTAATGTGACAAGAAGTATGCAAAAACTTTGTCAATATGGGACATTGGAAAAGAACATGTTTATCCACTCTTTTTTAGATTGTTATACTGCTGTAAGTACTTGTTTATAAGATTGTTGATGATTTTATGATTCAGTTGTGGCATAATGACAGTTATAATGTATTATTATATGGTGGGATGGAAAGCTATTGATGCAATGAATAATGTCACTGTTAGTGCTGAAGGTGCTGTAGTAAGAGGTACTTGGACTTATGGCAATGGCTGGTTGATAAAAAGGAGATTAGCAAAGGAGATGCTATAGAGAAAATATCTTTTCATTGGCATCATTTCATAAAGTTATGAGCTTGCTTGAGAGGTAATTATGCATTTATGTGGGGAAACAATGTGACGATAAGGAAGATGAGGTATTTAACATAACCTGTTGTAACTGCACAGTATTGGGGAAAATGGCAAATGGCATTGATAATGCTTCAAAACAAGATTTCAAAGAAGCATTGTAACAATTGGAGACGAAGTTGATATGTTAGAATTTCAATACAAACTGAGATGTGATTATAGATTTATGTATGACCAACATAGAGTCAAGATATTATTGACTGGTTTGATAAACTTCCAAGTCCTACAACAATTTGGACCCTCCCCGTGTATGATATAACAGTGATGGTAATGTTTAAGATCATTATCAGTATCATACTACCTCTCATATTATATTGTCTGAAAATAATCTGCCCTCTTGCAGATGGCTTACAGGAAATTCACCTCAAAAACAAAAAGGGGGATTTGTAAGAGACTGTTGAGGGTCACAGGAAGGTCATTGCATGACTGGGAATGACTTAAAGGTCCTCTTGCCCACATACACCATGGCCTACTCACCTGGGTCAGCTCTCTGGATCTTCTCATCTGTTCCTTATGTTTTGGCACTTCCTGGTACATTGTGTGAAAAACATTAAGCCAATGATAGCATCACTGTATGAGAATACTAGCCTGAGGAGAAAAACTTTTATCACCTGCTGTCCAGGAGCATAAAAGCACTGTTTGATTGACTACTAAAAGAATGCCAAGTGAATGGGAGTAAATGAGGTATTTAAGGGTATTTAAGCTCTTGGGTTAAATAAATGGAGAACTTGCCATCCTTGTCTCCTGACTCTTCAGCATTCATCTGAGAACTTGACTATAGCTGGACTGAGTCAAGTAACAGGTTATGAGTAAAGTATAGGTTAGCTGGCCAGCACACAACAATTCACCAATTTTATCTTGAAAGAGATTAGAAAATGAAAACTGCTAGGAAAATTATAATAAAATTTCAGAATTTCTAAGCAAAGGAGAAAATATTGTAAGCAATTAGAAAGCAGCAATTTAAATATTGTGAAAGCACAGCCAGGATAATACAAAATTTAGCAACTTCTTCATTAAAGGACTATAGGGATTGGAATATGATATTCTGGAAGGCAAAAGAACTTGGATCACAACCAAGAATCAACTATCCAGCAAAAAAAACATATTCTTTCAGGGGAAAAGATGGTCATTCAATGAAATAGGAGACTTCAAATTATAAAGGATTTAATGATGTTGAATTGCTTATATTCCTGCATGGGAAGTGAACATTATGTGAACATTCTCATTTATTAGGGCACATATAGATGGAAATTAAATTTGAAGGTATAATATATTAATATATTATAATATAATATATATAATATATTAAAAAGTTGAAGCTAATGAATGAGAGAGAAGGGAAAAATGTAAAGGAGAGGTAGAATGGGCTAAGTTATTTCACATAAAAGAGGAAAATAAAAGCTTTTGCAATGGAGTGGAAGAGAAGGAAGGTGAGGGGGAGTGAGTGAGCCCTACTCTCACTGGAATTGGTTCAGATAAGGAATAATATCTCAACTGGGTATAGAAATTTATTTTATCCTAGAAGAAAGGCAGAGAGGAAAGGGATGGGAGATATGGGTTTGGAGGGGTAGCTTATAGAAGGGAGGGATGATTATGGGAGGGGGTAGATAGATGCAAAACACTTTTGAGGATAGATAAGTTGAAAGAAGATGGAAGGAAATATAGTAAGTAATAGTAACTGGGAAAATTTTTAAAGAAATTTCTGTGATAAAGACCTCATTTCTCAAATATAGAGAAATGATTCAAATTTATAAAATAAATAATTCATTTGCCAATTGATAAATGATCAAGAGATATGAACAGTTTTCAGCAGAAGTTATCAATGCATTCTATCTAAATCATTTTTTAAATGTCCTAACTCACTATTGATAGGAGAAATTCCAGTTGAAACAATTCTAAATTGCCTATTAGGAAAGGAGAAAATGACAAATCTTGGAAGGGATGTAAGGAAAGTGAGACACTGATGATGCACTGTTGGAAGAACTATGAAATGTTTCAAAATTCTCTAGAGCAATTTGAAACAATGCCCAAAGGACTATAAGAAATATCTATCCTTTGTCCTAGCAGTTCTATATTCTAGGTCATCTATATTCCAGAAGAATAAAATACAGGATGAAAGGAACCTATATGAATATGAATATTTATTTATACCATATCTGGTATATATAGCTGGACAAGGAGTGGATGCTGATTGGTTGGGGAAGAGTTGAACAAATAGTGGTATGTAATTGAGATGAAATGCTATTCTGTTATGAGAAATGATGAATAGGATGCTCTCAGTAAAAAACTCACATGAGCAGATGCAATAGGAAATGTACTGTATACAAAGTAACAATAATATTGCAGGACAATCAGCTGTGAATGACCTACTATTTTTGACTAAAGAGAATTCTGAAGGATTTATGATAAATTATGCTTTCCATTTAAAAGACAGAGCTAATGGTTTCTGAATACAGATTGGTGCATACTTAAAAAAAAAAAAGAAATCAAACTCTTCTTTTTCTGTGACTTGAACGAATCACCTACCCCTCTGGGCATCCTTTAGACTCATTGGTAGAGATGACCTTTGGAATTTCCTTGAACTCTAAATTTATGATTCAGAAGAGGGAAGTTGCTGATGCTCTCAACTTTTATCCAGACAACCAGTCACTTGTCATTTATAATCTTAGAGAGCTATCCAGGTCACTGAGAGTTTGTGATTTGTCCAGGTCTTTGTCAGCATCAGGACTTGTTCCAGCATCAGGACTTGTTCCTAATCTTTATCTTAGGCCAGTTATGGACACATCATCCCATGCTGATGCTTTTCTTGATGAAGTTATTGTGGCAGAATACAGTCATTAAAGCTTTTTGAATGTTGAAATTTAATTACAACCATGGTAATGCTATAGCAAATAAATTTATGATAAGTTTTTTTAAGTCTTAGCCGATACTAAAAATATTTATTCAATACTCTTACTTCAAAAGAAACCCCCTTTCCATAAGCAATTGTTAATTAAAAAATAAAACTAAGAGTTGAAAAGAATACTAATGTCAGTGACATTCTGTAAGCTTTTGTTTTGTAATAAACTTATAGATTACAAATGCTTTCTCTGAGGTTTACCTTATCCCACATTGCATAGAAATTTCATCTGTATTCTTCTATGAAAATGTTCTTAAAACTGTAAGATATGGATTTGAAGCATCTAACTTTACCCACTAAATTGAAGTTGAGAGAGTTTCACTTTTGGTAAAATGCAGACATTAATCTAGGATGGAAAAAGCAAAAGTAGATGAATATGCTTAGCTGGGAAACATTGAGGAACACTGACTGAGACTTGAATCAAGTTTCCATAGAACAATCAAAAAAAAAAGAAGGGACAATACTAGAAAAAAATTGTAAATAAATTATTGATATTTTTACAGAAGTTTTATTTCCCAATAAATCCCTTCCATTCCTTTTCCCAAAAGTCATTCCTTGTAATAAAGGTTAAAAACACTACACCAGGGCAGCTAGATGGCACAGTGGATAGAGCACTGGCCCTGGAATCAGGAGTACCTGAGTTCAAATCCGGCCTCAGACACTTTAATAGCTGAGTGGCCTTGGGCAAGCCACTTAACCCCACTGCCTTGCAAAAAAAACTACACCAACACCATGAACAACAACCAGCCTTTCAATTCTGGAATTTCTGATAATTTGGAATAATTCAGAGTATTTTCTTTCCTAATTTCCTATTTCAGAATAGGAAATAGATCATGCAATAAGTTCCTTGTAATCATTCAGTGCTACCTATAGAGATTATATTTCTTAGCCTGGTATTATCATTATTGAAACTCTGACTTGATATTTATTAAATTTGAAATGTTCTTAGAACAATGGTATTTTTATATTATACTTTAAATTTTGCAAAATACATGAATTTTCTCAGTCAAATCTCATAAAGACCATATGAAATAAATATTACAAGAATAATCATAACCATTTTAAAGATAAGGAAATTGTATCTCTGAAAGGTTCAAAGCTATTGAGTAGAGGATTCCATATTTAGCAGCTGTCTGAAACAAGATTTGAACTCTCATCCTCCTAACTGCAAGTCCAGGTAGCTATTTTCCACAGCATACTGCCTTAATAGAAACTATGAAATTCCAGGTCCTCAGATACCCACATTCTTAAAAATATCCATAAACCATGCAGTAGTGCCTTCAAAAATGAAAAACCAAGTGCACAGAGTATAATTGCCTTGGGGAACTTTTTGAGTGTGTATGTTTATATTTGGGGAAGGGGATTTTGGACTTCTTTTAAACAGATTTCTAACTCAGTTTCTTTGCCAATTGTACTTTCTTCAGTGTTTCAATGAATCTGTGGTGTCCTCAAGGTGAATTCCACCTACAGATCTACATATAACAATTCATTCATGCCTGCCAATTCTGTGGGACACTTGTCCATGTTCTCCTGTAAATCAACCACAGGTAGACTCAATAACCTGGGATCTTCTCATAAATATCCTGATATAATCCTATTGAATAAACTCCAGTATATATTTCTAATTCCTCTAAGTTTCAATATCATCACTTTTCTTTAGCATTTGAAGATTTCCATAAATTTATTACAACTTTCCACTGAAGGCATGTTATATATTCTTCTTTATACACTCTACAATTTAACCTTCTCCCTGAATCTCATGTATGATATCTCCAGTCCCTAGGACTTTGCAGAAACTGTTTTCCGTGCTCCAAACTCACTCCTTCCATCACTCTTACTTTAAAACTCAAGTATTTAATACCTTCCATATGAAGCCATTACTTACCCACACTCCTTTAGTTACTAGAACTTACAAGAACCCCAACCAGTCAACTTTCATTCTCCTCCTGCCTCAGCTTTTGACTTTCATGACTTTACCACCATGCAACTGCAATCTCCTCACCCTAGAATATGCATTACCTAGTAAACCAAATGCCTCATTTTGTTACTCAAAAAAGAAATTGCCACAGAGGTTACTTGAATTGTCCAAAATTAGACAGAAGAACAGCTCAATTTCATACCAAGGTCTTCTTTCCACTGACCCATGATTTTAAGTACCTCTTCCTCCTTCCACTATATTACCTTGAAACATTTCTGTGGTAGACAATTCTAGAATCTTCATTTTGGAGAAGTAGCCAGGAAAGCTAATCTTATTCTCCTCCTGACTCTGGTTTGGATTTTTCAAGTTTTTTTTTTTTTCACTATGACCCTATGTGGCTACTTCTCTTTGTCCCTTCAATTCCCTTTTGTAAGGGGTCTTTTCTCCTTGGAATGTAAACTACCTGAAGGCAAATATTATCTTCCTTTTCATTTATATTGATAGCCCCTATCTTGATTCTTAGCAAAGTGCCTGATACTTAGTAGCACCATATATTTTTGTCTTTCCTTGTCTCCTACATCCCCAAATTATTGTTGTACATATTTCATTTAGACTTTTATACATCATTGTTTTTCTCAAGAGAAATAAGTTCCTTGAAGATAGGGCGTATTTCACTTTAATAATTTGTATTACCAAACTAAATAAATCATTTGTAATGCACTAAGTGCATTTTTTTCATGAAATGGATCATTTTGCTTTAGCAAACTATTCTTAAGGGAAAGAAACTAGATCAGGGAAATAATCATTGAACTGTTATTTTCAACCCTAGAGTATATTTTTAATATGCACTTAAAATATTGAGGATGATTTTTAAGCAATTTGATTTACCTATTATTAGTCCTTTAGTATCAAACCCACTAAAGTGATTGATGGCATGAGTTGCACAATTATGTTTATTCTAGGGAAGGCTATGCTATATAAGGTATTCTTCTCACTTGTCTTTACCATAATTGTTTCCCTCCTTGTTCTGATTGATAGGAAATGGAGGTAGAGATGATTGGGCTGTGTAGTAGTCTGTTGGTCTTAAATTGGTTTTATTTCACAGTGCTTCATCAATAGGGCAATCACCAGCATGTGACATCTGGCAATAGAATGCAATAAGCTGATAAATCCTAACCTGTGTCTCAATGAACTAATTGTCTCAGACCTTCTCAGACACTATTGGCAATAGCTTTAAAACTGGAACAATGTCAGCTTATCAATCATAGGAGCATTTACAAAGAAAATTCTCTCAGTGTCTCTCACAAGCTTTTCAGGGGATCTGTCTAATTTCTAAACTGGAGGTCTCCAAGTACCCATCCCTACCATACCAGATTTGGGGATTGAACCCAATTCCTTCAAAGTTCTTGTTGGAATATTTGCTACCAACACCAAGATCTGCACAAGTGGCTCTACCGTACCCATACTCTTAAATTTCCAGGCCCAGGTAGAACTTTCCAAAATCAAAACTGGTCTTATTTCATTTGAGCCATTCTCTTTCTGTAGTTTATTGATCCAATCTAAATACATAGGGTGAAATATATCTTTTGGGGGGTTTTTATGTTTTTATTAATTTTTTTTATTTAAGGCAATGGGGTTAAGTGACTTGCCCAAGGTCACACAGCTAGGTCATTATTAAATGTCTGAGTCCACATTTGAACTCAGGTCCTCCTGACTCCAGGGCTGGTGCTCTATCTGCGGTGCCACCTAGATGACCCAGGAGAAATTTATTTTGAGAAAGATCAATGCAAAAACAATAAAATGAAATTTTTGAGTGAGAGTCATTTAACTATATAGAAATTTTTGAGAAACATACCTGTTCTCATTGCAAAACAGATGATAATTCATTGTTTGTCTTTTACTTCCTATTGAATGGCAATGGCAAAAGCATGCCATCAGATATCAGTGGTCACATAGTTTCCCCATTATCACAACTACTTCAACTTAAAGAAGGGTCCGGTTGAGGAAATCACTGTTTGCAGCAATAACAAGGGAGTGAAGCTAAACTTGGTGTTTTTAGACTTGGCCTAAAAACATAAATCCCATTATTTTGAGAATATGATAAGAACATGGCTATATATGACTAATGAGATGGTTCTATAAATGGAGCAGTAAAGACTTTACTTCTAATCCATTCTCTGGCACAAACTGGTTATGTGACTTTGGGAAAGTCATTTCACCTTAGGTTACCTTAATAACCAGAGAAAGAAATAGCAAACCATTCAAATATCCTTGCCAAGAAAACCCCATGGTTTTCTGAGTCTGACACAAAGTCAGATATGAATGTATGCCTAAACAATAACAACACTATTTGGCTAAATTTTGTGGCAAGACTTAGAGATGCTATTTAAAAGAGAAATCACGTAACTCAGTCTTTCAACAGAAGATAGCAAGATCATCTTTGTAAGAAAACTACAAAAAACAGTAGAAAAAGAGAAACTATACTTTTTTAAATTCTTTTTTAATTAACAAGTATTTTATTTCTCCATCTCACTAGAATAGGAAAAGAAAAGTTTATAACAAATATACAATCAAGAAAAATAAATTACCACATGACCATTGTCTAAAAAGGTGAATCTCATTAGTCCATAATCTTTTTGCTTTTAACTTATTGGTTAATTCTTAGAGATATACGAGGCTGAGAATTTGACCTTTCCTTGCCTTCTTCATAGTTCCACAGCTAGTGAGAGGTAGGGGACTGAATCTGAACCCAGAATTTACTGTCACTGAGTCAAGCATACATAATGCCAGATTCCATCTCTAGGGTAGTAGGAACATTCACTAAATTATTTAGTAGAAAATTCATCAAATATTTAAAATATGAAAGAAAATGCTGAAAAGGGAATTTAGACTAAAGGACATTTTTTAATAAATACATAAGATAAAACTCACTACCTTGTAATTGTTCTTTGGTTCTCGTATATGATGAAATAGGAAACAATTATGAACAACATTCAAAATCTTTTGATTCCTTGAGCATAAAAGTATATTTGGCTTTGATAAGTTCCATAATTAGATTTAGATCAAATTTAGTACCAATATTATAAGAGCATTCCTTCATCCTTAATTTTAATTTGCAAATGGATGCGAGCTCCATGACACATTATGCTTCTGTGAACCATGAGTTCATATATTATACTGTATTATACAAAATAGTTTATCAGGTTAAATCTGAATCCAAACACTGAAAAAATAATTCCCCCAGTAGTTTCATGACATTGATACATTAAACATAGATACCCTTGATAATATTTAATCTTATGTGGTTATTTATACTTTTTCTACGTAATCTCTACAAAAAGTTGCATAAACTTTTTCTGGGCAAGGATTATTTTGGTAAATTATATTAAGATTCAATTTCTTAAATTTGTGAAAATAGCATTATATTAATTTAATAACAGAAAACATAATTTTCTATATAACTGATTTTATCTTTTCCTTACTAGCATAATATAATAAGAGTTAGTATTGGATACCTAAGAGAATAGTGTATAGAATAATTCATAAACTGAACATAGAGGTCACAAATTTTGAAAGAACAATTGATATTTCCTGTATTCATCTTTCCTAGAAGAAAAAATCAATAATACAAATCAATTTATAGGAATTAAAACAGTGTCAAAAAGATGTTTCAATATTTTAAATAGTTGATGCTTTCATACTATTATTTGTTTAAATATTACAATCCTGAGTGGAATTCGAAAAACCCATACAGTACTCATTCTGATTCTATCCTTGCTTTGAATTTCTGAAAATAATACATTAAAATTCTATAAAACATGTTGAATTCTTCTCCTAGTTTATTTGCTGTATATTCCAATGAAGCACTCAGGATATCACTCTATTAACTCTTATTCTCACTATAAGACAAAATTACCTCTTTTAAATAAAGAATATTTTAATGGACTTGCTTAATCCATCAGTGCAATAATCAGGCACAATTTGGGGGTTTCTGTGATGGAGAATACTATCTGTATCCAGAGAAAGAGTTGTATAGTTTAAAGAAAGACCAAAGACTATTATCTTTAATTTCAAAAAATGTTATTATGCAACTTTGCTGTCGCTTATACTTTATTTTTCTTCCTTAAGGATATGATTTCTCTCTCATCACATTCAACTTAGATCATTGTATACCATGAAAACATTGTGAAGACTAACAAACTGCCTTCTGTGGGGACTGGGGGTGTGGGGGGAGGGAAGCAAGATTAGGTGAAAAACTGTAAAATTCAAAATAAATAAAATCTTTCTAAAAATAAATTCTTTCAAGAACCCTTAAAAATAAAATAAAGTTCTTCAAAGAGAAAAAAATCATGAGTTTTTGTAATACTTTTCCTGTCAATTATCACCTATGAAATATTACTAGAAATATGTCAATTTTATTTTATTTTCAGTTCCATATCATCTCCCTCATATCTGCCCTGAAAGCACTGAAATAGCATGAAAAATAAAATCCCTTTTACAGAGATGTAAAGTCAAGCAAACAAATTCCTACACTGACCATGTCTATACACACTTGTGTAGATATACATATATGCACACAGGAATGCATGTATGCATGCTTGTATGTGAGTCCATAGTTTCTTGATCAGGAGGCAGACTGTGTCATCAATATTGTTGGTCAATGAGCTGATCAAAGTTGTTATGTCTTTCAAAGTTATATTATTTTTATTATTATAGAAATTATTCTCCTGTATCCTCACTTAATTTTGCATCAGTTTATACAAGTCTTCCTAGGTTTCTCCAAAACATTCCCTTTATCTTATCTTAACACCAATAGAGTATCACATTCACATACTATAGTTTATTTACCCATTTCCTAATTGCTAGGAATTCTCTCAATAATTCTTTGATACCACAAAGAACTACTCTAAATATATGTCCTTTCCCTATTTCTTTGATTCACTTCTGTGAACAATAAGTTAATATATTATATAACTAAGATTTGGGGCATATACATCTAGTATAAATATGATTGTGTCAAAGACTATTGTTTAATAGCTTTTAGAGTATAGTTCCAGTTTTGGAGCAGTTCATAGTTTGACTGACATTGTATTAATGAACTTTTCCCCACCCATCCCCTCCAGTATTTGTCACTTCCCTTTTTTTTTGTTCTCTTAGTCAATCTGATGAATGGAACGTGACTTATAGTACCTTTGAGTTGTTTTAATTTGCATTTCTCTAATTATTAGTAATCAAGAATATTTTAGGGCTATTTCTTTGAAAACTACTGATTCATGTCCTTTGACCATTTATCAATTGAAAAATGGATCTAATTCTTATAAATTTAAATAAATTTCCCATAGTTTTAGAAATGAGAACTTTATCAAAAAAATCTGCAAAGATTTTTTCCCCTTTTACAAGCATACAACTTTTATAATGCAATGAAAATTATTCATTTCATCCCCCATGAATCAAATTATATTTTATTTGGTCATGAACTCTTCTCATATCTACAGATCTGTTAAATCATTTCTTTCTTCTTCCTCAGGTTTATTTATGATGTATCCCTTTATGTTCAGATTGGGACATACATATTTT
The DNA here is from genome assembly GCF_037893015.1 of Macrotis lagotis. Lineage (NCBI taxonomy): Eukaryota > Metazoa > Chordata > Mammalia > Peramelemorphia > Peramelidae > Macrotis > Macrotis lagotis. The sequence continues at coordinate 1,903,524 of NC_133660.1, read as the reverse complement.
GTATTACAATAGGATGTGTTTTTCTTTACATAGTTTCCCCCAGATTCCTTTCCACTCCTCACTCTCTCAATTTCACGTGAATTCTTGTCCCAATAATTAGGATCTTTATATATATCAAACAGCAAATTGTTGTGTTTATTATGTATTATCTCTTTATTATGTTGATATAATACTAATCATCTATTTCTTATGCAATACCAAGTTGTTTTAATGATTGTTGCTTTGGGTATAATTTGAGATCTAATAATACTTCCTATTTTTTTCCACTAATTCCCTTGATTTTATTGATCTTCAAAGTTCCTCCTTTTTTTGGTGAAATCAATCAGAGGTAATTGACTTGCCCAGGTCAAACAGTTAGTATCATCTATCTGAGGCCAAATTTGAACTCGGGACTTCCTGACTTCAGAGGAAATTCTTTATCCATTGCATCACTTAGCTAATTCCAGATGAATTTTTTCAATTATTTTTTTCCAGTCCTATTATCTACTCCTTTGATAGTTAAACTGGTATAGCACTGAATAAATAAAATGATATAGGTTGCATTGTTATTTTAATCATAAATCAACATACCCATTACAATTATAGATAGATAGATAGAAAGATAGACAGACAGATAGATAGACAGATCTTCTTTATTTGTGTAAAAAAATATCTGTGATCCCTGTGTGTGTAGTGGCAGATAGATTTCCAACTATTAGTTAGGTTAGATGGATTTTTTTGTTTGAATTCCTTCTTGTTGTATTTTGTTGGCAATATACAGTAATGTCAATAATTGGTTTATTTTATTACCTGAAACTTTGCTGAAATTGTTAATTGTTCCACCTCTTTTTATAAAATTTATTTTGTTTAAGGCAATGGGGTTAAGTGACTTGCCCAAGGTCACACAGGTCCTCCTGACTCCAGAGCCAGTGCTCTATCCACTGGGCAAACTAGCTGCCCCCTCCAACTCTTTTTTAGCTTATTTTCTAGTTGCTAAGTAAATCATTATTTCATTTGCAAAAAGCAATAGATCTGTTTCCTCTTTGTCTATGCTTATTCCATCATTTCCTTTTGTTTTGCCTTATTTCTCTCTTCTGGTACTACCACAGGTACAAGCCCTCATCTGCTTGTCTTGGAACTACTACAACTTCTTACTGATTGTCCAACCTGTTATATGTCTCTTCCTCACTCCAGTTCATCCTCCACTTAGCCACTAGAGTGAACCTTGATTCGATGTATCTTATCCCAGAAGGGAAAAAAAAAAAGATGAGTTGACTTGGTCAAAAAATATTCTGCCTGATCATAAGCCTAGACTGGACCACTCTAGTTATAGACAGAGGACTCTCCAGAGAGTGTTAACTGGGTTTTCCCCTTCCTATGGAGTTTGGAAAACACCCCCTCCATCTTTTGCAATTCAGTATGATTTTGCTAAATGTAAGCCCACCCTTACCTCTAACATAGACCAATCAAAGTCTCAATCTAGTTTACATCAGCAGACCTTCTTGACCCATCTATATAAAAAACTGCTCTATCAGGTGGCCATTTGTGGGTCTGGGGATCTCACTTATTGGCACATGCTAGCCTTGCTAATAATTGATTATTCCCAGTATTTTGTGCCTCAGTTCTCTTGTGATGACAAATTTTTATCATGACAATTTTTTTGAAAAATCATTTGTTTCTAGGCTAGTGTTTTTATTTTGCTGCTGTAATATAATTTTTTCAATTTTTCTCAGTCTTCTATTTTTTCATACTTCTTAATGTCTCAGAGTCATTATCTTTAATCTGTACAAATCTAATTTTCATAGAGTTGGGTTTTTTAGGCTGTGGACTTGGGTCTCTTGCTCTAATTAGTTAGTTATCTTTCCATAGAGAGAAGGGAAGGGAATAAGTATTCATGTCCCAAGCATTCTACTGAGTACTTTACATACATGAACTCATTTGATCTTCACAACAACCCAGTGAAATAAGTACTGTTTTTGTTCCCATTTTAAAGTTGAGGAAATTGAAGCAAAAATTGTTAAAAAAAAAAAAATTTTTCCCAGAGTCACACAGCTGTTAAGTGTCTGAGTCAGCATTGTCTTCCTTACTCCAAGCCAAGTGTTTATCCATTGAGCCACTTAGTTACTTGAAATTTCTTTATTTCATCTTTTCTATTTATTTCCTCCTTTATTCCTCTAGCACTTACTTTCGGTTTTAAAATCCATAAAGTGGGCCATGGCCAAACTTAATAACAGACAGATGGTTATTTAAAAATTAATGATTCATATCTTTCCAGTAATTCTTTTTTTAAAGGTTTTTTTTTTTCCGCAAGGCAAATGGGGTTAAGTGGCTTGCCCAAGGCCACACAGCTAGGTAATTATTAAGTGTCTGAGACCGGATTTGGACCCAGGTACTCCTGACTCCCGGGCTGGTGCTTTAACCACTGCGTCACCTAGCCGCCCCTCCAGTAATTCTTATGGGACATTTTTCAATCTATAATTTTCCTTTAGACTTTGATTAGATGCGTTTTGAAGTCATTCTATTAATCTGGGTTTGTCTTGAATATTGTAATCAAAATAATAACAGTTTTATGAGGGATTCTTTGTCCATTCTTTTAGTTCTATTCCTGGCCTTGGACTTTATGTTAGTACTACCTTTTTCATGTTTTAAGTGGAATGTTTGAGTTAACTACCTTCCTAGGTTCCTCTATTGCTTTATGAGGAACTGAATGTTGTGTTATTCTAGCATTTCTAGAATTTCAGAGAGTTCCAGTGAGGAACCTGCTAGTTTCTAGTACTTCCAAAGTGATGAGAACTGGGGCAAAGATTGATCACTGCCCTCATGGTCTCACTTCTACAGTGATTTGGCATTGCCAGGAAAATACTGAACAAAACATAAAGGGAAATGTCATTGTCCTTAAATGGAACATGATAGGATGGCTTCAGGTGTTCACAATGACTAAAGGATAGGAGTATCTGTTCTCTGAGGGAATCTCTAAGGCTTAAAATCCTGCTATTCTTATACTTGAATGAAGAGATAGCATCCACAAGAAAGAACTGACAAAAGAAAATAGAAGTAAGACAGAAGAAACCACATGGACAGGGATTTCAAGGATACTCCTGAGATACTACAGAGAGAGTTAAAATTGATCAGTATGATGTGGGACAAATTCTGACATGTCATCTCTGCAGTCCAGAGCAGTGAGACATCATAGGCATTGAACTTGGAATCAAGAAAACCTGGTTTCTTATCTAGCCTCAAATACTCACTGTTGGTGTGAATTTCTTTAAAAAGAGGGGGTTAGACTCAATAGCATTTCAGGTTCCCTTCCAATTCTAAATCTATCATCTCATAATCCATTTCTCAAATGATATGAATCCTAGAAATCTCTCCAACATGGAGTGAAATGGCCAAGATCAAGGAGAATTTAGTTCAAAGGGGCTACATAAGATATTCCTTCTGCTGTTCAGAGAATAGGCTGAAAAGAGAGGATAATCCCTTAATCCCACAGTTTGATGAATGTTTCTCCTCACCCACTTACATTTTCCTAGGTATTATCTGCCACTTACATATGTGTATTGCATAGGGTCATCCAACTGGTAAGTGTGAGAAGCAGGATTTGATGTATTTGAACATTTGGTTAAAGTCTCTTCTTTATTCATCTGTCCAAGGAGAGCATGTGACCTGACCTCTATTTAGCTGAAACATTTTTTATGCCTTCTTTATAGCAAAAATGTCAAAAATGATACGTTCCTGCTCCATCAGTAGAATATAATCACAATGGTGCTTTATAAACCTTTCACACAATGATGTTAAAGTAATGTATGTAGTTAGTCTCCAAATTTATATTCTAGGAATTCTCTGAATGCAGTGCTTCAGTCTACTATTTTCACTATAGAGAGAGGCTTTCATAAAACACAGGATCACTTGTGTTTCTATTTGCTTTATAGTTGGCCATGATCAAACTTAATAACCAGTTTAGTAATGATAATAATGAGCAATATTTATATAATACCATGTGCCAGACACTCTACTATATACTCTGTAATTTTCCTTTCATTTGATCCTCACAACAGTCCCAGGAGGTAGGTGGTATTATTCCTATGTTAAATATGAGGAAGGGGCATCTCGATAGCATAATGAAAAGGGTACCTGGTCTAAAGTTAGAAAGACTCCTATTTCTCAGTTCAAATACAGCCTCATATATTAACTAGCTATTTGCCCCCAAACAAGTCATTAAATCCTGTTTGTCTCAGTTCCTCTTCTATAAAATGAACAGGAGAAGAAAATGGAAAAACCATTCCAGTGCTCTACCAAGAAGAACCCAAATGGGGCCATGAAGAGTTGAACATGATTGAAACAAATGAACAAAGAGCACATATGAGGAATCTAAGGCAAACAGAGTTGTGTCATGCTCAAGATCCCATAGGTATTAACTGTCTGAGATGGATTTGAACTCATCTTTCTGACCACCACTTATCAGATATATGTACTATACAATTTAGATACCTTCTAGAGACACACCTTTCTTCACTTAGCTTGTATGGTTCTTGATCACAAAATACTGTTTGTTATCAGGATTCTACTTAAGTCTTTTTCAATCTGGAAGGATCTCCTAGACTTTGTAATTCCCTAATATTGGCTTAAGTACCAATTAGATTAATGCCAATTGGTACAATATGGATTTAGTATTTGGACCAAAAGCATAAGTAAGATAAAATAAAGATCAATATTTCTATCATGGATCCTAAATAAAAGGTACAGAATCATTTCTGTTTTTTTATTGACCTGAAATATTGTAGATAGTAATTTCTGGGAAAGTAATGAGGAACACGTGCATATTATATATATTGAACAAAATTAAAACATATGGCAGATATTTTTAATGTCATAATAACATCAACCATACCAAAAAACAAATCTAATACTGAAGCAGTAAAAGTTTTTCTTTGGAAATTATACAAACTTTATATCAGAATTATACTAATTGCCCCCTCTATTTTAAGGTATCTGTCCATTATCACATAGAATATCAAAAAAATCTAGTGTTGAAATGCATATATTAAAAAGATTCAAATTCAGTATTATATAAATAACACGAGAGAGGACTAGACATTTTCTCCAGTTCCCTCTAACTCTCATGAAACTCTCAATTAAAGAATTATTTTTCACAGTTAAAGCAATTACAGCTATCTCCATGGGACAGAAACCGAAAAAGATTAACAAGGTAATAGCCCTATGAATTAACAGAAGAGTAGGGTAATCCCTAACGTGCATCCTTAGCACAACCTCCCTTATCCCTCCCCCCCCACAAAACATACACACACACACACACACACACACACACACACACTGCAGTAAAGCACACAAAACATACCACAATCTTTCTGTCTTGGACCTACTAGACAATTACTCTATTACTGCTATAATCCCTTCAAATGTTTTCTGCCCCTTTCCTTATCCCACATGCTGTTGCAACAATCAACAAATCTCTACTCTGTTCAGCAAGTGAGGAAGAAGAGGAGATAGAAGAGAATAGGACCTTGCTCTGCATGGGGAAAACCTGCATCAAGGAATGAAAAAGTAGTAGACACTTTTTCCAGAGTACTCACTCTATCCTCCTCAATTTATAATATATTATATAATCCCACTGTTCTCTCACTAAGAAAAAGTTTCTGGTTAATTGTTAGAGACCCTCCCTTTAATAATAGCCAGTGCATCTTACCAGTGACATGGTAATTGTCACATCAGTCCTTCAAATCATAATACTTGTTTGGGCCATAACCCTGTACTCAGTCCCATAGAATACTGAAGGCAAGGAAAGCCATCTATGATATGCCTGGCTGTAAATGTCAATAAACCATTTGACCCAATCTAGTGTTGCTATGTCTTCATTCACTCAAACTCTGTCCTAAATTTCCATATAGAAATGAAAAATATCTTGAATTCACAGTGTGAATCTCTCCAAAGAGGAGAGAAAACACTGAATATAAATATATCGAATTGAAGGAAAAATCTTGAAAAAAGAAGCAAAAATTATTAAAAGAAAATGGCGATATGCAAATTTGAGATGTATAGTGAGATTAAAGATCATAGGTTTCCCAGAAGACATGAAAAGTAAAAACACTATAATGCAAGAAATAATAAAACTACCTAGGATTTCTAAATATAGAAAACAAATCATCAGTTAAGAGAATCAATAGGTCCTTTCTAAAGCAAGAAAAGAAATGTTTGAAACTAACAGGCACATGGTGGTCAAACTTTAAGAATTCAATGATATGCAACAAATTTTGCAAGCAACCAGAAGATGAACAAATGAAGGGCAACTTGAGTAACAAAGTCTACACTCAGAACAATTCTGAAAAGTAAAGGAACTCATGACACAAACCAAAAGGACATACCCTTCAATCCTAAGCAGAGTCATAAATGAAAAAGAAAAAAGATGAATCTTCAATAAAGGATGCATTTAAAACATTCTTGAAACAGAAAAAAGGGTTGCATTATTTAACTTGTAAATAACTCAAACAATAGAAATATAAGAAAATAAATACTACCAAGAAAAGTACAAGAAATGAAATTAATAATATAATCCCTAGATGGAAAAATATACTGTTGCAATAGTATTTCTGAACAAGCCCTTGTCACTTAACATAAAATTGCCTCCCATATAGAAAGTGTCAAGGACCAACTTTTAGGAGAAAACATTTTGTATTCCTCTACCACATGTTTGGAAAGAATTTTTATTTCAATTGGCTGGATAGCCAGAACAAGCTTAATCTTTTAAACACCCAGACTGGAAAACTCTTGCTCTTTTTTCCCCCCTTGATATCCAGAAATCTCTAAGGACCAGATTCATAAATGACATGGGCATCATGCCCTAGTGAGGCAAAGACCTATATTCTTTTCCTCCCTTTATGACCCCAGAAGTGGATTTAGGGTTTTGGTCTATTTGCTTTGCACATTTCATCCATACAAACAATATATTCCTTCCACCCTCCCTTCCCGCCCCCTTCCCCTCAGTGGTGAACAGTCAGGTTAGCATTGTACATACATAGTTTGATAAACATGTTTATAGGTTAGTAATTTTTGGTATGAAAAATTAGGATTAAGAGAAAGAGATACATAAGAGATATTTTTTATATAGTGTTTATCCGATTCTGAAGGGTTGTTTTGTGTGTGTGTGTGTGTGTGTGTGTGTGTGTGTGTGTGTGTGCCTGCGCATGTGATTTGTTCTTCCTTTCTTTTTTAAATTCACAGTGCAGACAGTGGAATCTGTAGAAGACCTAAATGCAAGCCAGTTCACCCAGTGGAAAGCTCTGAGAAAACATATCCCTGAACTCCAGTTCAGGAAACCTTTGGACTTCAAACCTGGGACTGTTCTATATAGGAATTTAGCTAAGTTTTGTACCTAATCCCCTTTATCTCCTGAAAGACTGTGGTTTTATGACTGTTAAGAGATTATATGCTCCCCCCATCCCAGTGCTGGAGGGATGTTGCTATGTTTATTCTAGCTATATCTTTAAAGCAAATATTCCCTTGAAAAACTTAATCTGATTGTTAAATGTCTAAATGGAAGTAGGATGCAAGGAGACCTCTAACAGGGAATTTCATTAGTAGGAGACTGAAGTTATGGCAAGAGATTGAATATTCCTCAAAAAAAAACCCCTTAAAAATACTGAGAAAACTTGGGAGATGTGTGAAATGTAATATATATGGTCTTTATATAGTGTTATATCATTCTAAAGAAAAGGAAAAAAAAAGTGAGGGACCATTAAGAGAATTCTTCCTAAAAGTAAACAAGAGGACAAGGAAGAAAGATTTTTAAAAATAGACAAAATGATAGTACAAGGGCACATGGGAAATGCTGTGGACTAAAACATTACAAAATACTTTTAGATCAACCACTGTATTTTAGGAAACAAAAACTACAGCTTTTGGCTAAGAAATAGAGTGGTGGACCAGTGGAATAGACTAGGTGCAATAGTAGGAAATGATTATAGTAATATGCTATTTGATAAACCCAATGAATCAAGCTATTGGGATAAAAATTCTCTCTTTGATAAAAACTGCTGGGAAAATTGGAAGTTAGTATGGAAAAAACTTAGATTAGACCAACACTTCACACCCTATACCAAGATAAGATCCAAATGGATACAGGATTTAGACATAAAAAACAATATTATGAGCAAACTAGAAGATCAAGGAGTGGTTTACCTGTCAGATCTATGGAAAGGGAAGTAGTTTATGACCAAGGAAGAGGTGGAGAACATCACTAAAAACAAACTAGATGATTTTGATTACATTAAAAAGTTTTTGCACAGATCAAACCACTATAACCAAGATCAAAAGAAATGTAGTAGGGGCAGCTAGGTGGTGCAGTGGATAGAGCACCGGCCCTGGAGTCAGGAGTACCTGAGTTCAAATCTGACCTCAGACACTTAATGATTATCTAGCTGTGTGGCCTTGGGAAAGCCACTTAACCCCATTTGCCTTGCAAAAACTAAAAAAAAATGTAGTAAATGGGGAAACAATCTTTACAACTAGTATTTTTGAAAAAGGACTAATTTCTAAAATAGATAGAGAACTGAGTCAATTTAAAAAAAAAACAAACCATTCCCCAATTGACAAATGGTCAAAGGATATACAAAGGCAATTGACAGATGAGGAAATCAAAACGATCCATAGTCATATGAAAAATTGCTCTAAATCATTACTTATTAGAGAAATACAAATTAAAGTATCTCTGAGATACTACCTCACACCTCTCAGACTGGCCAATATGACCAGAAAGGACAATGATCAATATTGGAAAGGATGTGGGAAATCTGGAACTCTAATATATTGTTGGTGGAGCTATGAACTCATCCATCCTTTCTGGAGAGCAATTTGGAATCAGGCCCAAAATGTGCATACCCTTTGATCCAGCAATACCACTACTGAGTCTACACCCTGAAGAGATGAGAAAAGGGTAAAAACATCACTTGCCCAAAAATATTCATACAGCCCTGTATGTGGTGGCAAGAATTGGAAATCAAGTAAATGTCCTTCAGTTGGGGAATGGCTAAGCAAACTATGGTATACATATGTCATGGAACACTATTGTTCTATTAGAAACCAGGAGGAATGGGAATTCAGGAAAGTCTGGAGGGATTTGCATGAACTGATGCTGAGCAAGATGAGCAGATGTACACCCTATCAGCAACATGGGGGTGATGATCCACTTTGATGGACTTCCTCATTCCATCAGTGCAACAATTAGGGACAATTTGGGGCCATCTGCGATGGAGGATACCATCTGTATCCAGAGAAAGAATTGTGGAGTTTAAACAAAGATCAAGGACTATTACCTTTAATTTAGAAAAAAAAACATATCTTATTGTCTGATCTTGCTAACTCTTATACTTTATTTTTCTTCCTTAAGGTTATTTATCTCTCTCATCACATTCAATTTGGATCAATGTATACCATGGAAACAATGTAAAGACTGGCAAAATGCCTTCTGTGGGGGGTGGGGAGAGGGAAGCAAGATTGGGGGGGAATTGTAAACCTTAAAATAAATAAAATCTTTAAAATGAAAAAGAAACTGCAGGTTTGTTTTCTCCTATTTCTCTGCTGAAAAATCTGTAAATCTATCTAGCAGAAATTAGACTTAGATTAGACTTAGACACAATATTATACATTTCTGGAAAATGACCAAAATGATCTTAGTAAGTTGGGGTTGAGGGATAGGATATCTATCTGTGGATGATCAGTCCAACATGAGCTCAAAAGTCTTTACTGGCACAAATAGTCTTCATGGAACATTTGGAGAGGAGGTGTCTCTAATGTTCCAAATTTCACATTTCTTTTGAGTAATTATGATTTTGTTTTGGTCTTACTTTGATATGTGCATGTTATCTTAGATGGTCCTGTGCCAGTATCTCTCATGTCTCACAATCATTTCCAAAGTTCTACAGAAAGTGAACATTTGAGTGTGTTCTTTTATTATTTCTTGTGATCTCTATATGAGGACTGGCCTTGTGTAAGTTCTCCATAAAATATTCATTTACACAAATGTATTTTTTGTATTTAGACAAAGTGATCAGACCAACAGAGTTGTGCTCTCTGCAGTAGAATTTGAATACTTGGCAAATCAGTTCAAGAAAGGATCTGTGTTTGGTAGATTAGCTTACCAGATGATCTTCAGAATCTTCCTAACATAATTCAAAGGGAAGCAGTTCTGTTTCCTGGCAGGATACTGGTATATGGTCCAGAATTCACAGGTATCCAATAATAAGGTCAGCACAAGGGCTCTATAGATCTTCAGGTAGGATGGAAGCTTAATATCACTTCTCTCCCATGTTTTCCTTTGGAGCCTCCCAAACACTGACATAGCTCTTACAGTGCATGTGTCAACCTCATCATCTCTGTGTATAACATTGGAAAGTATATTGCCAAGATAAATGAACTTATCCTCAAATTTCTCCATTTACTGTAACCAATAGGTTTTCTTAAAGAATACATTTTCTTGATTTTAATTGTAAGACCAAAATCAGCACGAGCAGCAGAGAATTAATCCATACTTTGTTACATCTCAGTCTCAAAGGTTGCATTGAGTTCACAATCAGTTCTGAAACAGAAAGTTGCATACCAACTCTCCACTTTAGTCATGGCTTGTAGCTTTTTCTAACTAAATAACTTATTTTCCATGCAGTAACTGACCTTGACCTTCATCTTTGTTGAAGAAATATTACAACATTACAGAAAACATGATTCTAAAAATCATGGAAACAGCTCTACTTCACTCCATTGATGACTGGGAAAGTGTAAGAGCATCATCCATTATGCATAATCTGGGCAATCATGCTGTCATGACATTGACATTTACTGAGGAACTTCAACCACATTTTGTCAAACTTTTCATGAACTCTTATAATTGACAATGCATATCTAACAGCCTTTGTTAGATCAACAAATATTGTGTGAAAATTTGTTCTGTTCCTGACATTTCTCCAGGAATTGTCAAACAGCAAACACCGTACTGACCATTCTTTGGTCCTTTCTGAAAACATATTGACTCTCAGGTAGATGATCATCTTCCAGGTGAAGGCTCAGTCACTTTTTTTGCGAGGCAATGGGGTTAAGTGGCTTGCCCAAGGCCACACAGCTAGGTAATTATTAAGTGTCTGTGGCCAGATTTGAACTCAGGTACTCCTGACTCCGGGGCTGATGCTCTTTTCCACCTAGCTGCCCCAAGGCTCAGTCATTTAAAGAGGATTCTGGTAAGATTATTGCCAGCAAAGACTAAGAGAAAGACCTTCCCTACCATTTCACAAGATAACTATTTTCTTTTTCTTTATAGATATGGACAATGGAGGCATCCTTGAATTCCTAGAGGATAGCTTCTTCTGGTCATATAACTTAAAAAATTTCTGTCAGCTTTTGTATGAGTAGTGGACCTCCTTTGTAAATCTTAGCTGGAACAGAATCAATCCTGTGATTTATCACAGGAGAGGAGTTTAAAGACATTCTAAACCTCTTCTTCAGGTGGAAGTTCAACTAGAGAGGAATTGATAGGTAAATTGTGTGTTAATTCAGCATTAATTGATGATGGTTTGTTGGAAGTTTACATGGAAACCATGGAAGTTTACAATCCATCTCTTGAGGATCATGTATTTAACACTAATCAGTTTGACTTCATTAGCACTGAGTAGTTGAAATGCATCATGTGTCTCTGACATGTAAATAGCCTTTGGGGCATTATACAAGTACTTTGGATTGTGTTATTAGCATAAAACTGAATTTATTTTGCTTTCTTACTGACCTATGTATCCTGGCTCTAAATTTGGTCTGAACTTTACTTTTGATGGAGTTAAATGCTGCTTTCTCAGAGAAAGAAATAAAGTCTCTTGCTTGTAAATCCTATGAAGTTTACATTTTTCATTTAACAGTTTCTGAATTTTCCCTTCATTTGTCAAATCAAATTATCAAATTTTTGTGAGTATTCTAGCCCAGATGAGTAAATGTTGTATTGTACACCAAATCTCTTAAAACTTCACAGTCCTTTCCTGTTCCTCTTTTGTAAACTATGTGTTGGCTCAGTTTTCCCTCTAAATTACCAATGAAGGGGTGGCTAGGTGACCCAGTGGATAGAGCACCGGCCCCAGAGTCAGGAGTACATGAGTTCAAATATGGTCTCAGACACTTAATTACCAAGCTGTGTGGCCTTGGGCAAGCCAACCAACCCCATTGCCTTGCAAAAATCTAATAAAAAATAACCTTGAACTGCTCCATTCTTGTTAAACTAATTTAATATGTTGATATAAAGTCTTCTGGTAGTCATCTCATCTTTGGGCTGATGCTTTTGTTGAATGTAAATTTTTAGATTGGAGAGAAGTCTATAATCAGTTTAACAATCTACACCATACATATTGCCTTTATCACCTTAATATTCTGTGTGCCTTTTTCTTATGACATTGACAATAAAACACCAATTGCAAGGGTGCATTCATGAAGCTTTATTGCAATTAGAAAAAGAAAAAACAGTATAGATAATGGGAAGCAGAAGTTTTTAGTAATAAGTGACCATTGCTATTGTTTCTGAATCCATTCCTTCCAAGGAATCCCTATCATGTTTGATAGTCTTTGGCTACTCTGGCATAAAAGTCTCCCAGAATTATAGTTTTATCCTTTTGGCACATTGATTATCAAGGTCTACAGGTCTTCATAAATTTTTTTCTTTGATCTCATCATGGTAGGAGCATATGCACTTGTGACAGTGGTACAGTGCTTTCCTGCAGATGCTAATCACATTATTATGAGTGCCATTCATTCCTTTTTGAAAACATACAAGCTTGATGACAAGATTAACTTCAGTTGCAAAACTTTTATCAGCTTCACAGTGTTCCCCATCCTGTGACCACTTTTCTTGTATTCAGCTCAAACCTGGGAAATCTTATGTCATTCACAGTTGCTATTCTGATGCAATAACTATTGAGTTATCTCTAACAAGAGGTCTTCATCTTTAAGGTCTACTGGATTTTATTTTGTTCAAAGTCATGAACCGATGATGCCCAGAATCATCTTTTACATTTTTTGCACATGTGTTCAGATTGCAAGGTAGTATCCCTGCCTAACAAGGCAAGAAGATCAAGGTTAAGTGAAGCTGAAAATTTTAGGACACCTTTTCTAGTCCCTTAGTCATGTCAGGAAATGATGAATGTGGTCCTTCATAAAGGTTCCTCCAAAACCAAGGGACCTGATGAATCCCATTCTGGTTTCAGTGCAGAAAAACAGAGTCTGATATCCTAGGCTACCTATGAGCAGGATTATCATTATAGCTGCTAGTGTTTCCACTTCTGTTGCTTTGTCACTTGTCTTGTGGCACAGACATAGGTTAAAAAATGTAAAATGATATTGGTGATGTCTTTTGGCTAAAGCATAAATTGGATTAAGTGAGGCAGAGTTGCTCAGAATCATTGGACTCATTCTCTTCTTGACTTCTTGTTAGAGATAACTCAATAGTTATTGCATCAGAATAGCAACTGTGAATGACATAAGATTTTCCAAGTTAGAGCTGAATACAAGAAAAGTGGTCACAGGATGGGGAGCACTGTGAAGCTGATAAAATGAAACTCCAGTGGCAAGATAAAAGTCAAAATGACCAGCTATGGTTCTGGATACAGTGGATGATCTTGGTCTCTGATGTCTAACCAAGCTCCAGACACTCAACAAAACTTGCTTCAAACACCTTCATGGCTATTAGAATAAATTATTCTTATCAGCTCATTTCTCCAAGGGAAGTTTTCATATGCTTAGGGTAGACATTTCCCAAACTTACCCATGGGTTTGTGACCCCTTGGTTGCTCTCAACTTCATTTAGCCTATCACCCAAATGGTTTACCAGGTGTGACCCTAATGGGTTACCACTTGTGACCCAAATGGTTTACCAGGTGTGGTCACTGTTCATGCTATAGCTTCTTGGGATCAGGGAGAGTTGGGTGAATCAGTTGGAGACAAAGGTGGAAAATATTCCTCACACCAGAAGTACTAGTCTTCCCTGAGCACTCTATATACACTCCAATGAACATTTTCACAGTAAATTAAAAATGATATATGATCTGAATATTATAAAAAATTTCATTAAAATTAGAAAAGATCAGATACCTTTAGTTGCACAACTGCTGTTTTTTATTTTCTTTTTAACTTGACAAACACCAAGAAACATGAACATAATAGTCTATGAAGAAAAATAAAAAGGAGGATTATATCTTACTTAAACTGTAAGTTACTAATTATATGCATATTTTAAATATATATTACTTTTAACTTGATGTAACACAGTTGTCTTGCATGCTTGTATCACCATCTGAATTTCCTTCCTTATTCTTATGTTTAGTTTTAATGTTTCACCGATACCAATTTCTATCTTTTTTCTTTTTTATCATTATCACTATTCAATGGGTATATTATTCTCTTTTTTGGAGTATATTACTTTTAACCAAATATGCAAAAGAATAAATTATAAAAGATAGAATATTTTATTATAGAAAATTAAAAAGCTCATACACTAACAAAATGAACATATTCAGGACAAGAAAGTGCAACTGGATAACCCAGTGGAGCAAGGTGCCCCCTGGACCTGGTCTTAGAAGGACCTGAATTCAAATCTGGCCTCAGAAATTAGCTAAGCAATATGCAAGATGATCCACTTATTTGGCTCAGTTTTCTCACTTGGAGAAGGAAAAGGTAAACTATTCTAGTATCTTTGACAAGAAAATGACTAATCAACTAAATAATAAAGAGAAGTACAAGATGGGAAGTAGGGAATTCCCCAAGGAATGGGGAAAAGACTTTGAATCAAATTTTTTGGTTTCTTAACTATATAGATATCTATCAGAAATATCTAAGATGAAAGACCATATCCTAAATAGTCAAAGAATGTCCTTAAAGTAGTCAGCTTTCAAAATAGTTATTAACACTTAATAACCATATAAAAGAAGTTCTATAGCACTAAAAATGAAAAGTTCCTCCTATCAGCACAACAAAGAAAACAAGACAGGTCAATATCGGAGGGAGTGTGCCAAGATAGGCAAACTTATACATGACTGGTTGAATCAAGAATTAATTTTGCTATTCTAGAAAGCAATTTTGAATTTAATAATAAAGTAGCTAAAATGCTCATTTCTTTGATCTAGAAATTTTTCTACTGGACAAATAGCCTAAGGATAACATTTTTAAATGTTTCTATATGCACCAAAATATAAAGTATCAATTTTTGTGGTAGCAAAGAATAAGAAATATAGTAAATGCTCATTGAATGGGAAATGGTTAAGAAAACAGTACTAATACATAGATTGGAATATCGTTATACAGTTTTTTCAATTGTGCTCAACTCTTCACAATCCCATTTGGGGTTTTCTTGGAAAAAATACTAGAGATGTTTGCCATATCTTTCTCCAACTCATTTTTACAGATGAGGCAACTGAGGCAACCAAAGTGAAATGACTTGCATAAGATCATATGTGAGGAAATGTCTGGGTCCGAATTTAAATTCAGGTATTCATGACTCCAGGTCTAACACTCTAACTACTATGTCATCTATCTGTCTTATAGAATATTGCTGTGTTGTAAGAAATGATAAATATGATTCATTGATTGATATGGAAAAACATAGATTACCTTACATGAACTGAGGCAAAATGAATTAAACAGATCCAGGAAAATGATATGCACAATGATTATAACCAATTGAATGAGGCGGAAAAAACAGCTACAAATTCTTTTTATAGAAGTTTGAAATTAGGGGTAGCTAGGTGATGTAATGGATAGAACACAGGCCCTGGAGTCAGGAGGACCTGAATTCAAATATGACCTCAGACACTTGATATAGGTTTGAGACTTGAGCAAGTCATTGAATCCCATTGCCTCACAAAACAAACAAGCAAGTAAAAAGTTAGAAAATTTCAAAGAATAATCTTAGCCCTAAAAACATAATAAGAGAAGATACCCTCCTTTATTTCTTTACAGTGGGGGGTGAACAGGTGGAACATTGCATGTGTTGACATATTTTTTGTGAATTGCTTATTTCCCTACTTTTTCTTTAAAAACAAAAAGTAAGTTTTTTCATTATGTGATCACCTTTTAGGAGAGAATAGAGGGGGAATTTGAATTGGCAAATTTAGGGAACATGAAAACTAAGATTTCAATAAATGTTTGAATTAAAAATAGGAAAAGAACTGTGTGGAATCCCTTTAGAGAAATACAAAATGAAATGCACTAGTTTCATTCTGTCCCCCCAGTTCTACTAGGTAAAACAATTAGGATGACATTCATGGGTCCATGGTAATCACCAGAAACTGCAAGGGAGCTAAAGGAATTTGCTCACCTTAAATCAAATACAAGGCTGAACTCAAGCAGTTCAAAAAGACAAGACTTAACCTTACTTCACCTCAGGGCTTCTGCTAGGTGAATGCCTGTGTCTGTGGGTCTGACACAATGAGCTGAATCTACCATTGCTGCTAAGGAATTTTTTTTTAAAAAAGTATATTTGAGATACCTCTCCTTATGTGAAGAGGTTGCATAGCAACCAAATATCTACTATAATTCAGAAAAATCATCTTTAGAGTGTAACAGCAAAGTGGCGGTAAACAGTTCAGCGAGGAGAAACGGAATTATTAATGCAGCAGAAAGAATAGAGCTAAAGCA
Organism: Macrotis lagotis; assembly: GCF_037893015.1. NCBI lineage: Eukaryota > Metazoa > Chordata > Mammalia > Peramelemorphia > Peramelidae > Macrotis > Macrotis lagotis. Next base: position 1,886,880 of record NC_133660.1, on the reverse strand, counting down.
AGGTAACCTGGAGTTTGTAGCCTATTTGCAGCTCAATAAAATCACTAGACTAGCAGACAGTAATATCAGTGGTTTTTCAGGAAGAAGCAATAAGCAAAAGGAGCAGAGGCAGGAATTTTAGACTAACCCCTGGGGCCCTGGCTCTGTGTATTCAAGAGTACATCACTGGTGGTGTGAGACTGTTCAAGGGAATTTATTCTAGTACATTGGGGGCCAGGGTATTGTTTGGAAGGAATGGGAGATTGTGGAGTTTTCTTGTCTTTAATTTTGTTAAAGTGTTAGCCTGTTTTTTTTTATCAATAATGATTTAATGTCTTTTGCTTCTAACTAATGTATCTTCTATATAAAGTATACATATATGTATTAATAAAAATAATGTTTGGTAAAAACTATTTCACATTTTCTAAATACATTCAACTTGGTATATGATATCCTCCATAATCTGAGACTTCAGTATTCATTATTATTCCCATTTACCCTCCAATAGGAAGGTTCCAATTGAGGTAATACATACAAGCGAATAAAATATTGACCTTATAGTTGGGAAGATCTTTGTTCAATATAAACCCATTCTGATACTTAGTAGCTATATGATTTTGGGCAATTCATTTAAACTTGATATACCTCAGACAACTGCCTCTGATTTATCTTCTAATTCATATATGGATTGTAATATGCATTGGAAGAAGTTCTCACAATAGGAATTCCATATGCTAATGAATACAAAATTCCTTTAGGCAGAAATGTTTTAAGTGCTTTGTTACAGTAAAGATTGTATCCTCTATACTTTCCATCTTTACAAGGACCCCTTTGCCTCTCTTATCTTGTTCCTTCAATAGTGTACCTTTCCTGACCATTATCCAAAGTCCAGTCTAGGTTCTATTTCACCTAGAAAACTTTTTGCAAAAATACCCATACAAATTTTTTCACTGATTTCTTTTGCATCCATTTTATGTACTCCCACAATTGGTACCCTATTTATTGTCATTAAAAGATTAAAATGCATTTAAGGCTTTTTGACATCTTGCATATTATATTAAAACAAAATCTAATTCCATTAGATCCATTAGATTCCAACTCCATAGAGTTCAAACTAGAATCTTAAAGGCTAGGACAGAAGAGGTTGATTTCTGGCATGTTATCCCAAGGTGGAAAGGCCTTGAATTTAGATTTGAAAGAGATTATACCTGTTGCCTGAAAACCATTATAAGTTGACAGTTACTCAAAAAAAGAGATTGACTTCTGGTTATGAATTCATTGGCTACTGCTCCAAATGACAGAAAAAATAAAAACTTTCTTTCAGCCTTGTGCAGAGCCCTTTCACCTTAAACTGTAAGGGTCATGAAGAACGATGAAGAGACATATTATGCTAAGAATCATGTAACATTTAACTGACTGAAAAGATGACTTAAAAAGTTTTCCTTAAAAAGCCAAAGAAAGGAATTATTAAAGCTTGTTTAATAATATTATCAATGAGTAACAATAATAATGACTAACATATGTGTGCCAGGAACTGTGGCATTTTATAATCAAAATCTCATTTGATTCTCCCAACACTGGGTTATAGGTGTTATTGTTATCCCATTTTATATGTGAGGACACTGAGAAGAAGAGAGGTTAAGTGAATTTCTCAAGTTCACACAACTAATAAGTATTTGAAGTTAGATTCAAACTCAGGTCTTTCTGACTACAGGTCTGGCATGATATTCACTGAACATCCTATGGTTCCCAAATGAAATATCATGAAGATAATTGCAACATATTTGGTAATTTGGGTTGCAAAAAGATAAACGAGTAGGATGAACAAAAACTTAAGATCCTCCAAACTTAGCGAGACTGTTTCTTGATACTTTGCAATGTCAATACTCATTGCTCCATGAAGAATTTCAGTTATTCACCTGATTTCTTTATTTATTACAACAAATATTAGACTCAAGCATATTAGAGAAATTCATATATAAAAGAGGTCATGAATATTCAGGAGCCTCACCCATATATACCATGAAGCTGTTGGGCAATGATCACAAGAATGCAACTGATCATATCTTAACAGGTGAGTGATATGAGGGCCATTTCAGAAACAACTATCTTTGTGCAGTCATATGGCAAATTGATGATAACAAAGTTCGATCGATATAAAATTAAAAGGCTAAATGTTGTGCAATTACAGCAGCACCATCCTTACCTGTTTGAACAAATTAATGACTATGAAAAATGACAAGTGCATAAAAAGTAAGAAATGGTTATCACCACTTCTTAGAAAAAATAAACTGTTGCAAAAGTTCAGATATTTCCTCCATAAATCTGTTTTGATATTCCCCTTAATGTTAATGTTTTCTCATTCCTTAACAAACCAAAAACTTGCACAAACTGCTTCAGTTAGCCAGGGTTTGATGTCTGTCCCAAGTAGGAAAAAATATCTGTTCTATTCAACAGCAAATACGTTATTAATCATGTATAAAATTACTTTGGAGCAATGCAGATAGTCAGTTTTAGAACTGACAATCTGGATTTAGGTCTCACTTTTTTACAGATATTGTCTATATGATTCTGACCAACTTCTGGGTGCTCTAGATCCCTCTTGAAGAATATAAATTGCAGAATAATTACTAAAACTGGAAGTTTGTCAAAACTAAAAAAAGGAAATTTCCTCATGAAAAATATCTTAAAATCAATTAATTCACAATAAGACAAAAAAATTCCATCTTCCACAAAGTTAACAAAATAATTATCCTGAATATCGCCTGCTTACTCAAAACTTTTCAGCTGCTTCCTACATATTACCTCAAGAATAAAATGCAAACTATTTTCTGGAGCATCGGCGGCCTTCTTTAATTTTAATTTTATTTCATATTACTCTCTTTATATTCTATATCACAACCAGAAAAGGCTGCTGGTTTTTACTTGAATCACAATTCTTTTATCTCGGGGCAATTTGTACAAATTATTCATACCTATGATACTTTATCTTCATATCAGGTTTGTTGAATCTTTCTTGAAGGCTCAATTCAGTTAATATTTCCTCCATAAATCTATCTTTGATATTCCCTCAATTATTAAATTTTTTATCATTTCCTTGTATTCTCTTAGTCATCTATCAATCTATTCTATTGTATGTTTGTATGTATGTATATATGTATGTATGTATGTATATATATATATATATATATATTCCTCTGCATAATCTAATTCCCTGTTGCTTATAAATTCTTTGAGAGTGGGAACTTTTGTCTTCATATCTCAAGAATTTAGCACTATGTCTGGCACAACATAGATCCATAATAAATGTTTTAGATATTGATTGATTGGGACTTATAATTACATTGGGAATCAATTAATTACTTTCATAAGTACTTATATCTTGGACAGGTGATACAGATTGAGACCGAACTAGGGCAAGAATTGAACAGAAGGAAGAGAACTAGCATTATTCATCTTGTTCCTCCACAAAAAAGAAAAAAGCCACATATGCTATAAGATTATATAAAATGAACTTTATTTCTTTCACATTTTATTTCTTTCACATTTTTGTTGAAATAAATTATGAGAGTTCTTACCTTCCTTCATCAGGAAATTATGCAGCATCTTTGATGATTCAAAAATCATCCTACTGTAAAAAGTATTTCTTTAAATATTAAGATTTTCCTCATACTTGTTATGGTTGAATGCATTTGATCATTACATCAGAAGAGTCTAAATTTCAGGTTTCAATTTCAAGAAAAATGAATTTTTATCTTTGGTGTTTTTCTGCTTTGAAAGTATTTGGCATCATCAAATGATTCATCATCAGAAAAAGATGGGATTTTTAGTTTAAGAGATTCTTTAAGAAGCTGCTTTGTCTTTAGCCTTAAGAGTATGGGATTTTTTCAGATGAAACCTTCCATATTCATTATTATTTGTTATTAAAATGTAAGTTCATTAAAGAAATAGACTACTATCTTTTTTATTTATATACCTTGTATTTGTCAAGTGCTTTGAACATACTAAGAATTTGATAAATGTTTTTTCATTCATTCATTGTTATTATCAGGTCAGATCAGTAGACTAGGGAATCACCAATTACTACTGCACTTTTCCTCACCCTTTATTCTTTACTGATTGATACATTCCTTCACTTTTGTGTTTATTCTCATTGTTTGTTTTTATTTTTTCTTCTCTTTGCATCACAAGTGTGCATAATAAAAGCTTAAAAAGAACTTGTTAACTTTATGATTCTTGAGATGATAATCAAGTGCCTCTTCTTTAGAGCAAGCAGCATTCCTCTTTAATGAAGAGACTCGGGTGTTTTTAAACCATTTTCTTCTTATTCCCTCTGTATAACAATCTTCCATTCTCTATGAAAAGGATCAATTTTTCCTTGCAACGTTCCCCACCCCTTTCAATTCTTGTTTGTTTCCTCTATGGACTCTTCACCCTTCCTCAAAATCTGTAGTGTGGTAAGCTTCTAATTTCCTCATTTCCTCCTCCATGTGTGAGGAATATATATTTGTCACTTGACTATGAATGACAAAAAAGAAGCATCCAATGCACTCATTCCCCTATTCTCCATAGTGGTCATGTTTTCCAGTCTTGCTTCTTATTAAAAAATATTTCTTTAATCAGTTATTTATTTTAAATTTTTTTTAAAATTTGACTTCCAAATTCTCTCCCTCTAAGTTTCCCTAAGCCATTCAGAAGACAAGCAAAATGTAATCAATTATACATGTGGAATCATGCAAAACATTACCATATTGGCCATATTACCAAAAAGCAAGGAAAATAAAGAGAAAAAATGTGCTTCAATTTGCATTCAAAACTCATCAGTCTGATATAAAAGGATTTGCTATAAGTATTTTTTGTACATTATAGGAATTTTTTTCCTTTGATTTCTTTGAATTGCAGATCTAGATGAGGTATTATTGCATTAAAGGTATACAGAATCGGAGAGCCCTTTGGAAATACTTCTAACTGTTTTCTAGAATGGTTATAGCAATTCACAATTCCATCAATAATATATTAGTGTTTCCATTTTTGTGCCTTCCAGCATTTGTTATTGTCCTTGTCTGTCACATAAGCCAAACCCATAGATATTAGATGGAACCTCAGAGGTTTAAAATTTGCATTTCTATAATGGAAAGAGATTTAGAACATTTTATATGACTAGATAAATTTGAGTTTTTCAAATTTTATCAATTGAAGAATGGATCTTTATTTAAAATTTGACTCAGTTCCCTATATATTTGAGGAATGATGATGCCTTTATCAAAGAAACATGCAGTATTTTAAAAATATATATATTACTGGGGCAGCTATGTGGTGCAGTGGATAAAGCACCAGCCCTGGAGTCAGGAGTACCTGGGTTCAAAGCCAGTCTCAGACACTTAATAATTACCTAGCTGTGTGGCCTTGGGCAAGCCACTTAACCCCATTTGCCTTGCAAAAACCTAAAAAAAACCCCAAAATATATTACTTCATTGTCTATTGGGCATTTTAGCAAAATATAGTTTCCCACCTTATTTTTTTTAATTAGGCTTATTTTTGCTTTTTTTTTTTGCTTTTTCTATGGTTATGACTGTTTACTCTTGCCTTTTCTATACAGCTAAAGCATAACTGATTCTGCTCCAGTCCTTTGTTATAACTCTATATGTGTCTTTCTGTATCAAGTTTCTTTTAAGCAACATATTGTTTGATTCTGGTTTCTGGTTTTTATTCTGCTATTTACTTCTGTTTTATGGATGAGTTAATCCCATTCATATTCACATTTATAATTATATATTATGAATTTCCCTCCATCTCATTTTCTTCTACTTATCTTTTCTTACAAAAGTCTATTTTGCTATTATCCCTTCCTCCCTTATTTTATTTATTCCCTTCCTTCCATCTTCCTTTTGGATAAGAGGTTTTTAATCCATGAGTCTTCCTTCTTTGAGCCAATTCTGATCAGTTAATTTCAAGATTTGCCTACCACAATCCTCCATGATATTCCCTTTAACTATATGCATTTCCTTTCCAGGCCTGTTTACTGTGAGAAAAATTTCCCCATTCTTTCTCTTCCTTCCTTCTTCACCCTCTCTCACATTTTCACTTTTTTTAGATCATTCCAATAACAATGACTAATGTCCATGTCCTCTATCTACATATAAATTTTTTCTAATAGTCCTAATAGTAATAAAATTCTTAGATCTACATGAATCATCTTCATATAGGAATATAAAGAGTTTGAGCTGTATTAAGCTTCCCTTGAGTATTTTGTTCAAATGTAAAATTTTCTATTCAGCCCTGGTCTTTTCATCAGGAATGTTGGAAAGTCCTTAATTTAATTAAATATCTATTTTTTTACCCCCAAAGATTATCCTCAGTTTTGTTGGTTGGTAATTCTTGACTATTTTACAAGCATTGTTTCTTTTAAGGTAGAAGTTGCTAAATCTTGTGTAATCCTGGCTCTGTTCTATAATATTTGAATTATTTCTTGCTGACTGCTTGGAATATCATTCTCCTTGGCCTAGAAGCTCTGAAATTCAGCTGTAACATTCTTAAGATTTTCATTTTAGGATCCCTTTCAGGAGGTGATCAGTAAGTAAGTAGATTCAATTTCTATCTTACCCTTTGAATCTAAGAGAGTTTTCCTTTACAGTTTCTTGAAATATGTTATCTAGTCATATTTTTATCCTGGTTTTCAAGTAGTTCAATAATTTTTAAATTATTTGTTCCAGTTATTTTTTAAATATTTCATACTTTGTATTTTTCTTTCTTCTGGCTTTGTTATATTGTCTTTTGCTTTCTCATGGAGTCAACTCCACTTTGCCCAAATTTTGTTTTTTAAGGATTTATTTTATAACACTTTTCTTTATCACTTGGCCAATTCTGCTTTTTAAGATATTTTCTTCTATATTCTTTTCTGCTTCTTTTACTAACTGATAATATTTTCATAATTTTCTTATATCATTCTCATTTCTTTTTTCTATTTTCTTCTACCATTATTATCTCTTTAATTCTTTCAAAAATTTTTGTTAGACATGTATCCAGTTTGAAGTTTTTTGAGTCTTTCATTGATGGTGTGTTTTAAGTTGTTTTCATCTTCTTGGTTTGTGCCTTGATCTTCCCTACTATTACCGTAGCTTTATATGGTCAGAATTTTTTTTCTTTCTGTTGAAATTTGATCCTTTTTACAGTCTCTATTTTGCCTTTGAACTTTATGTTAAAATCAGGCTCTGTTCTCCTGGGAATTGGGAATCATTGCTTAAAATTTCCTGCATTTTTGTGCTACTAGTATCTGCAAGCTTTTGATGCTTCCAAAGAAAATTTCTCCTGAGAAATGTGTGCTGACTGTTCTTCTGGTTTGTACTCTGGTCTTTACCCAGAAAGGCTTCTACTTACTTGAAACTGCAAGCGCTAGTGCTTCTCTCTGCCCTAGTACTGAGACCAAGGCCCCTTCTACCATGTGAGCAACTACATCCATTCCTTTTCATCAGAATTAAATATAAGCAATTGAGCTGGCAAACAACATCCTGCCTTGTACTGAGTTAATTTAGGGTTCCCTGTAAACTCTCTCTCTCTGAAAATTTGTATAATTTCTTTACCATCTGTAGGTTTAGAGCTACTGAAGCTGCTGTTACTACCACTAATTCAAAGTTGCACCACTGGTGTTGCTTCCATATGCACTCTGGAATGGTGTTATAGACACCTACAGGTTTCCTAAATTATCTTGGTCAGGAAAAATGTCTTATTATCTTTTGCTGCATACAGTGTTTAAGAATATAATATGATATATTATTGTAAAGTTTTCAGAGGGGAATTTTGGGAGATTTTAACTTGGTTGATGCCTATGCTCCACCATATTGGATCAACTCCAGGTTTATTTCTGTTGACACTACTATCTCAAACTTTTGAGCTGTTAGCTCAAACCTAATAGCTTTCTGACATTAAGCAAATCACTTAAACCTTGAATGACTTAAAGTATTTTTGCCTCATTTTCCTCAGTTGTAAAATGGGAACAATGATAGCAATTGATCAGTTGGGTTAGGATCAATTGGGATAATAATTGTAAAGGGTTTAGCACAGTACCTGGCATATGATCAGTATTACATAAATAATTAACTATTATTTGTATTGCTCTACCATCTTATCCATAACATTAACTCTGGTCTTTCTTTCCCAACACAATTATTTCTTTTTTATATTTAGCTCACATATGATTTGGAACATCCCTATCACAATTCTAACTGATGAGTAGTGTTTCCAGGGCTCAATTAACTATATTTCCTCATGAGAATTTTAGGGATACCATCGAAATGCTGTAGTATATTTAACCAATGTCATTGACTTAATTTCTCACAAGAACCTCCACAATTATATATTGAGAATCAATTTAATTAGCCAATCTTGATTGGCTAATTGAAAAAAAGGGGAATTTAATAAGGTGCTATATAAGTTGGTTCACAATATCATCCCCAAAGTAGAAACTGGCTTTAATCTTAGTAAACACTTGCAGCAAAGAGATAATTCACATCTGGTCATGAGATTTTAAAGATGTTCTCCTTAGGCATAGTGAATTCAGATCCATCTTTTTTTGGCATCCAGTGTAGGTACTCCAGTGAAACCAGTAGGACACCAAAGGAAATAAAGTAGCTGTTGCTTTAATGAGCATATAATGAGATATAAAGACAGCTACTGTCTCTTTGTCAGGCTCCTCACAGAGTATCAGTTCAGTCAGACATTACTGGCAGTTGAATCATGGAGGCTGCTTAGGAGATTTTCCATTTTTTTGGAAAATGGAAAGTCTATCATCCTATGGATTCTACACAAAAATGTAAGGTCCTCCTGGGGCCAAAAGACTGAGAGAAAGAAATTAGATGAGATTAGAGAAAAGGCTGAATTCAAAACTGCTACTTCCCCCTTTCCCCTGTTTAGGTACTTCTCAAGGATGTACAGAAGAGATACATGCTCCTGTTTCTTTCTTTTCAACAAATAAATATAACCACCAGAGATCTAATCAAGTTTCTTGGCATCTTCAAACATACTATCTATCAAGTATATTTATACTTCAATGAAGTTTTTTTAAGTCTTCTAACATCTTTTGATTGACTGATTTATTGAATAAGGTGTGTTCTTTCCTCAAGTATCAGCCAAACTGGGGTAGGGTGGTATTGACTGCTTATTTTTGTTTTCAAACTTTCACTCTTGAGAATTGTATATCTCTGTTAGACTTGTTCCCTTGATGAATTCATGGGATTTTTAACAATCCTTTATCTGAAACCTTTAAATTATATTATCTCTAATCCTAAAATACATTTAGTTTTTCTGGGTTTATAAAGACAGTACTAAAATCTGCAGAAATTCAAATTTCACAGTGATCTCTTTTCCCAAATCTTTCATATCTAATAAATCAATTATATAAATAGTATAGATCAGAGTCCTGAATGATGTCATCATTCCTCATTTCACACCCTCATCTAAGAAATCATCATTGTAATAGTTAACAAGTATAGAAGAAATACAAATATGCAAATTACATGTATAATTTAGAAATAAAAGAAATTAAATGTCCAAACCTATAATGAATTTGAGTAATAGAATTCAAATATTATTTATAAAATTATATAACATCTGAAAAAGTTAATTTATATCTCTTGAAATTTGGGCAAAGTGGGGATGGGTAATTAACTCTGATATGGTGGGAAAGGCTAACTTCCAAAGAAGAAGTCCCTTCTGCCAGTGTAGGTTGGCAATTATTTTCCAACTTTTAGTCAGCAAGTCAACAGTTGAATTCAAGGTCTCCTGACAACAAGACTGGCTTTCTATTATGTGTCTGTGTGTGTGTGCGCGTGTGTACTCTTGTTTAATACTTAAATTTAATCCAAAGCACTACAATAATTTTAAAAATAACCTGTTGTTAAAATGCACTTGAGTTCAGATCATGATACAATAAAAAATTACATACAATAAAGGGTCATAGAAAGATAAAACAAATATTAAATTTAAACTAAATAACTTAATCTTAAATGAGTAGATCAAATAGCAAATCATAGAAATAATCAAGAATTATTATATCCAAGAAAATTATAACAATGAGACCATACCAAAATATATGGCATGCAAGAGGAGATCAACGAATTAGATATGCAACTAAAAAAAGTTAAAAAAAGAGCAAATTAAAGATCCTTGAATAAATACCAAATTAGAAATTCTGAAAATTAAGGAAGAGATGAATAAAACTGAAAGCAAGAAAACCATTGATCTCATAAATAAAACTAAGAGTTGGTTTCATGAAAAAAAACCCAATGGAATGGATAAATCTTTGGTTAATCTGATTAATAAAAGCAAAGAAGATAACCAAATTACCAGCATCAAAAATACAAAGGTGAACAAAACCACCAATGAGGAAGAAATTAAAGAGATAATTCGGTGCTATTTTGCCAAATGGTATGAAAATAGATTTGATAATCAGAGTGAAATGGATGAATATTTACAAAACTACAAACTGTTCAGATTAACAGAAGAAGACAATAAATACTTAAATTACCCCATTTCAGGAAAAGAAATTGAAGAAACCATGAATAAACTCCCTAAGAAAAAGTCTCCAAGGTCCAGATGGATTTAAAAGTGAATTCTTCCAAACATTTAAGGAGCAATTAATTCATATTTTATATAAACTATTTTAAAAAAATAGGAGTTCTGCAAAGTTCCTCTTATGACACCAATATGATGCTACCTAAACAAGGAAGAAACAAAACAAAGAAAATCATAGAGCAATCTCCCTAATGAACATTGATGGAAAAATCTTAAATAAATTTTAGCAAAGAGATTGCAGCAAGTTATTACTAGGATAAAACACCATGATCAGGTAGGATTTATCCCAAGTAGTCAGAGATAGTTCAATATTAGGAAAACACTCAACATAATTGAACATATCAATAAATAATCAACAGAAATCATATAATTATCTAATAAATGCTGAAAAAGTCTTTGATAAGATACTACATCCATTCCTATTTAAAAACACTAAAAAGTATAAGAATAAATGGAGTTTTCCTTAAAACAATAAGTAGTATCTATCTAAAACCATCAACAAATATTATATGTAATGGGGATAAGCTAGAAGCATTTCCAAAAAGATCAGGGGTGAAAGAAGGATGCCCATTATCACCATTACTATTCAGTATAGTATGAAAAATATTAAGTTTATCAATAAGAGAAGAAAAAGAAATCGAAGGAATCAGAATTGACAAAGCAAAGCTTTCACTCTATGCAGATCATATGATGGTATACTTAGAGAACTCAAGAAAATCACCTAAAAATTGCTTGAAACAATGAATTCAGCATAGTAGCAGGATATGAAATAAAACCACATAAATCATCAGCATTTCAACATAAGAAAGACAAAGCCCAGGAGTAAGTGATAGAGAAATTCCATTTAAAGTAACTATAGGCAACAATAAATACTTGAGAACCTACCACCTAAGGAAAATACAGAAATTGTATAAACACAATTACAAAGCACTTCTCCCCCAAATAGTCAGATTTAAACAACTAGAAAAATGTTAATTGATCATGGTTGGGTAGAGCTAATATAATAAAAATCACAATTCCACTCAAATTAAATTACTTGTTTAGTGCCATACTAATCAAACAACCAAATAATTATTTTACTAAGCTAGGAAAAATAGTAACAAAATTCATCTAGAGAAGCAAAAGGTCAAGAATATCAAGGGAACTGATAAAAGAAATGTAAAGGATGGTGGCCTAGCTCTACGAGATCTAAAGCTATACCATAAAGCTGTAGTCACCAAAACTGCCTTGTACTGGTTAAGAAATAAAAAAAAAATGGATCAGTGGATTAGGATAAGTTCAAAAGAAAAAGTAGTAAATGACCTCAGCAACTCACTGTTTGACAAATCCTAAGACTAGCTTCTGGGATAAGAACTCACAAAAATTGTTGGGAAAACTGAAGAATTTATGGTAAAACCTAGGCATAGACTCACACCTCACACACTATACCAAAATAATGTCAAAATGAGCGGATTTAGACATAAAGAATGATATAATAGTAGGATAAAAATAGACTAAGAAATACTCTATCAGATCTATGGAAAGGGTACAAATTTATTAACAAGGGAAAAATAGAGTACATTTTAATTTGAAAAATAAATGATATTTACTATATTAAATTAAAAAGATTGTGCAAATAAAATCAATTTTGCCAAAATTAGAAGGAAAGCAGAAAGTTGGAGAACAATTTTCACAGCTAGGGGTTCTGATAAAGGTCTTATTTCTAAAATATAGAGAGAATTGCATCAAATTTATAAGGTCACAGGTTATTCCCCAAATGATAAATGGTCAAAGGAAATGGATAGTTTTCAAATGAAGAAATTAAAGCTATATATAATCATATGAAAATGCTGCAAATGATTGCTGATAAGAGAAAAATGTAAATAACTATGAGGTAACATCTCACACCTATCAGATTGTCTAAGATGACAAAAAAGCACAAAATAATCAATGTTGGAGAGGGTATAGGAGGACTGCTGGTAGAGTTGTGAACTGATATAACTATTCTGGAGAGCAATATGGAACTATGCCCAAAGAGCAATAAAAGTGATCATACCCTTTGACCCAGCAATTCCAATTCTAGGGCTATATCCAGAAGAAATTAAAAAATGGAAAAAGTCCCACATGTTCCAAAATATTCAAAGCAGCTCTTTTTGTAGCAGCAAAGAATTCAAAATTGAAGATGTCCATCAACTGGGGAATGGTGGAACAAGTTATAGTATGTATATTTTATGGAATACTATTGTTCTATAAGAAACTACAGATGCTTCTAGAGAAGCATGGAATCCATTACAGGATCCAATGTTGAGCAAAGGAAACAGAACCAAGAGAACATTCTACACATTAACAACAACAACGTCAGTTGTTGATGGATGCAGTTCCTCTTAGCAGGTCAGAGAGCTAGGACAACCCTATTAGATCAGCTATGGACAATGCTATCCCTTGCCAGAGGAAGAAAAACAAAATGAAGCAAAGTAAAAACCCTTCAGTAACTGATAAACATTACATTCACTTTTGAAAAAATTTCTCTTATGTGTCTTTCCCTTAATCTTAATTCCTCATATCAAAAATGACTAATCTGTAAACATGATCAACATAATTGGGTATGAAAAATATCAACCTGACTATTCACTGTGTGTGGGGGGGGGTGGAAAGTAATTTTATACCTAAAAAATATAAATATGCAATGGATAAAATTAATAAAAATGCATGTAAATGCACAAGCACACCCACACTTAATTCTTTCTTTTATACATGGTTACTTTCTATCTACTGTGTTTTTATCCCAATTTTTCTGATTTAGATATGTTGCATTCCCCATTAAATTATAAGCTCTTTGAGAGTAGGAATTGTTTTTGTTTTGTTTTGTTTTTTTCTTGTATCTCCAGTGCGTAATACAATACCTAGAACACAGCAAGCATATAATAAATGCCTGTGATTAAAACTTCTTTTCTGAGTTTGGGGGGCATTTTTTTTTACTTTGGGAAATCACTGTGCTAGAGCATTAAGTTTAAATGTGTACTGCACTCAGGGTTTCTTTTTTTCCAATAAGAAACCAAGTTTCCAATGCCATAATGCTGACCTCAATTGTGTTAACTCTATAGAGCTTCTCAAGTGATAAATGGCTGTACCAGTACATATAGCTCAAAGAAATAATTAGCTAGTTGCTACTATATATAATTTTGAATAAGAAGAAAGTGCAACCTAACTAGGTGGAGAGAAAGAGGCTCCTTTTCTACAACTCAAGGCAGATGGAGTAGACCAAAGGATTTTTAGCGGTCACATCTATAGCTGTCCCTAATAAATTGATTCAACCTTCTTTTTTCTCTTTCCTCTGCTTATTAGAAAATGAAAAATTGTTATGTGACACTACAGAGGCAAATGCTGATTTAGATAATGGTGCTCCCAGAGCCTCCATCAACTCTTGAAAAGACTCATGTATAAAAAGGTACATATCAAGGGTAAATCTATGCTGATAAAACTCCTCATGAAGGAATATTTGCTTTCCTCATCTCTCTGCAAAAACACATATCATTCTTCAGATTTCCTGGCTACTGAATAATGAATGGCAGCAAGCTATCAAGTTGCTTTCCTTTGATTGAGGAGCCTAGAGGGGGGATCATAACTCACAAAAAGTGATTCAAAGGTGAAACAAAATTAATGCCCTTGATGTCATATTAAATAAAAATGCATGGGAGATTAGACAGGCATATGATACAGTATAAGATGAGTCAGACTTTGTTGAGAACATATCTTTTTTTTCTTTATAGTCAAAAATGACACTTCATAGTAATATTCAGTCACAAATGTGACTGAAAAGATAGATTGGATGGATAACATTCTTGACCATATTATTTCCAGAATAGGTTTTCATGGCAGTTGTACTTCTTTGTACAGTCTGTTAACTGGTCAACTAAAAAGTATGGTCAGCAAAACAACCTTTAACATATACCAGGGTAAACAGTCACCATCAAAGAGTTTATATTTTACTAGAGGAAATAGCATATAAAGTTATAAATAGAAATATAGTATACAAACAAGGCAATTCCTTGAAAAAAAAGAAATAGACTATCCTCAACAAAAGTAAATGATATTTTCTCATTGTATTGATTTTAGTTTCCTATTTTTTGTGATACATATTTGAGGAAGGATCTCAGTCTTTTAGAACCTATCAACTTAAAAATATTGAACTTTCAATAAAAATCCATACTCTGTTGTCATTCTATATATTTTTGGTAGAAAGGGATATGAGCATGACATATTTTAGTCCAGGAGTTCATTAATGTACCATCATGAATGACTATATATTAATCATAGAATTTTATAACAAAATTAAGATAAGAATGAACTTCAAAGGGTAGTAATATTTATCTGGTAGGTATATAATTAAGTTGGATAAATTGTTGAGATATCTTGAGATTCACCTGAATTTATAACTAATACAATATGGCAAAGTGGATTACTGTATATTCAGGTCTGATCTATCACACTTACTTAATATGTCACCTATCCTTTCAGTCAAATAGATGACTGTCTATGACTATAAACTGCTAAGAGGGTACCAAACATGAACTGGTAGATGGAGTTTCCTTATTGATAAGATCCTTATTCCAATCATATCACAGGTCTAATCCCTATTTCCCAATCCTGTTGTCATGACTACTTCATCAGTCAATTAGCACTTATCAAGTGGATGTTTCAAGGCATACAGAAGGCTAGGTCCTTGGAACAATTATAAAAATGAAAGCCCCTAACCTCAAAGAGATTACATTTTGCTAATGATATCTAATAATCTAAATCTAACTTAAGCAACTCTCTGCTTTTGGTGAATTCAGTATAAAAGGGGCAATCACTTGAGATGGGCAATAATTTTGATGCAATTTCATTTTGTCACAGTAATGGTAATACCTATATGATTCTGTTGATGTTATGCTGAGTCAGAACATTTGACCTTGATAAGATGAAACTGAATTGAGCTGGCTTCTCCACCTTTACTTAGTTCTCTCTTGAGATTTTTGTCATATGCTAAGTTTATAGCACTTTTGGGGAAATAATAGGGGAAATAAAAAATAATATTTTTAAAGAATGGTTATGACTCAGTGGAGACTCATTTCAATATTAAAATTTGGGAAGCTAAGCATATCACAGATTACAACTCATATAAGGAAGAAGCAAAGAAGGAAAGTCAAAAAACAACTAACTCTGAAAACCATCTTTGCTTAGAATTTGATGGAGGGAACCAAGGGTCTGAATTCAAGAGGAAATAATAGTACCTCACTAATTACTAGACCTGCTTCCAGTCCAGGACATTTACCTATTATCGAAGAGAGAAATTACTGTGGCGAGGGAACTTAACTCCCTCATTGCCACCAATAAGTGTTAACCATTACCACTAGGGTACAGAACCCATCAGAATGGCAGTACGTTCCAGATCCTCAGTTTCTATCCAAAACTTAACATTCATTATGTAAAGAAGTAAGTCTTGTGAAGAAGGGACTAGCAATGCCAACAAATGCAAAATAACTGCCAAACCAGGCAGGCAAGCCAGCCTAACTGAAACAGCAGAGCACCTAAGAAGAGACAGAAGGCAGTATAGGTGAGGTAACTTAAACTACAAACCATTTTGAGCACTAGATTGTTAAAATCTAGCATCATGAACCCAAAAGTCTTTAGGTATGAAGCCCAGTGTATACAGCCTACATTCTGGGGGGCGGGGAGCAATGGAAATTTAGTCTGACAATTCCTACTAGTACTACAACCAAGTTATGAAGAATCAGAACAAGAAAAGTTTAGTAGTTCTTACCACCCAAAGTTTGAATATCAAAAATTTCAACATCAAAAACTCCTATGATTTTGTTAGTTGAAATTTCATTACAGAAAAAGTCTTGAAATCTGCTTTGCTGCCAAATTATAAGGACCATGGGAATTTTCCTTATGACTTATCACTGAAATATTTCTAACCTCTTTGAGGTTAGGGGCTTTCATTTTTATAATTGTTCCAAGGACCAAGTCTTATGTATGCCATGAAACATCCACTTGAAATTTCTTTCATAGATTATCACCTTTTTGAGAGCAGAGATAGTCTTCCTTTTCTTTTTTGTATAACCAGTGCTTGTCATAGTCCTTTTGCACAAAGTAAGGACTTTACTGAGTGTTTTATTTATCCATTCATTCATTCTTAAATCTCATTTAAAAAATCACACCAAAGCATAAAGGAAGGTATCATAAAAATTAAAAATTGAAATTGACAAACTTGCTTCAAATTTCCTCATTCATCCTCAGTGAAGAAAGTATTAGTGATAATTTTCCAGTGATTTATAGACTTCCTGTTAATAAAAGAAAAGTTAAATGGCCCAGTTTTTTTTAAAAAGCTACTATTTACAGTTATGAAGAAACTCATCGTAGATAAGACAGTATAAAAACTGAAGTACTAAACTTTAGAAAAAATGATAAACTCACTCTCTCCTTCAAAGTCATGCCAAAAGTCTAACTGAGTTTATAAGACTGCTGAAGAACTTATAAGATAATGTTTGACTTTCATTTTCTTTTTATTTAATTTATTTATTTAAGGTAATGGGGTTAAGTGACTTGCCCAAGATCACACAGCTAGGCAATTGTTAAGTGTCTGAGGCTACATTTGAACTCAGGTCCTCCTGACTCCAGGGCCAGTGCTCTATCTGCTGTGTCACCTAGCTGCCCCAGCTTCCATTTTCAAAGAAGACTATGATGTCAGGGAGGTGATGTATGATAAGGATATGAACTGGATTGAGTGGGGGGGAATGTTGTGCTGTTACTAGTCTCATTTTCTCCTCCAAAGTCATCTGGGTCTAGTGGCCACAATGACCAGAGATGGTCCTAGATGTGAGGCAATCCGGGTTAAGTGACTCACCCAAGGTCAGTCAGTTAGTAAGAGTCAATTATCAGGGCAGCTAGGTGGCAGTGCACCGGCCCTGGAGTCAGGAAGACCTGAGTTCAAATCCGTTCTCAGACACTTAACAATTACCTAGCTGTGCAACCCTCAGCAAGTCACTTAACCCATTGCCTTGAAAATACTAAAAACAAAACAAATAAAAAACCCCCAACAAAAGTCAATTATCTGAGACCAGAATCAAACTACCATCCTCCTGACTCCAAGGCCAGTGGTCTATCCATTGAACCACCTAAGTGCCCCTGAGCTTATAAGATATTGAATGGATGCAATATATCCATAAAATGTCTTGTTTTAATTTTTAGTACATTTCTTTATTTTGGGGGGGGGGGGTTGGGGGGTTTCTTCTCATGGGCTTGAATATCTTGTGTCCCTTGAAGGGACAGAATAGAGATAGGGAAAACATGAACTTCTATTATGTCTCATGAAAGCTGAAGAAATTTATCCAAGACAATGGAGAGAAACGTGCTTCAGTAGTCTGGAAGTACACTTGTTTTAAAATCTACTGAAAAATCTACTGGTTACAGATAACAGAGTTAACAAAACAAAGTGTAGCAAGATCCTCTTGATTCTATTAAAAAACAGAAACAAAAATACAAACCTCTTCCATAGATCTAGAAAATTCATTAGGTCAAGAAACCACTACAGAATGATACTTGGGTACTGTGGAGGCAACTGGAACCAAGTGAAAACGTTTTTTGTCTACTATTCCGTTCTGAGTCAGGGATACATTGAAGAATGGGGATGATGCCTGAATTTTTGAGTCACTTCCTGGAATAAGGAGTGGTTACAGAGCATGGGCAAGATATGAATAAATTCAGAAACAAGAATCTTTAAAAATAAATCTTAAACCCAGAGGAAAAAAAGAAGCAAATAGTTTCTATTGGTTATTTGAAAGAAACCTCAAAATGAAAACTCCTAAGAACATTGTATTGTACATCCTAATTATGCAACCAAAATATTATAAGAAGAATTCAAAGTTTCCTTTTTGAAGAGTAAATATTGCAAAAAAAGTCAAATGGGAAAAAAATGAAAATCAAAGCAACCATATAATCAGGGTTGCACATAATTTAGAAGCCACCATTATAAACATGTAAAAGGCAAGCAAGATGATACTCCAGAAGGCAAAGAATATAGGCTTATTGCCAAAAAAATTTATGTAGAAAAATGCAAAGTATAATCATATGGGGGGGATGGGATTTTAATTACAGGATCCAAGCTTCCCTGATGAAAAGACCAGTGCTGTGTAGAAACTTTGAAATTTGACTAAGGAGCTCAGGGAGGGGGAAAATTATATGTGTGTGTGTGTGTGTGTGTGTGTGTGTGTGTGTATGTATGTATCTATGTATCCACACATACACACATATGAACACTGACAAGAAAAGATTGCTTATAATTGAATATGAGGATATTATAATTTGTTCTTTCTAAACTTTATCATCACTAAGAGAAAGAGAGGGAATTTAATGAGTCAAGCCTGAGAAAGAAGACAAATACTCTCGGAGTAAGAAAAGGAAAAGGAGGTGAGGAAAATTATCTCACACAATTAGGGTGAACACCATTATCTATATAAACAAGGAGGACATGGTGGATGGTAGCAACTGACACTAAAACCTCATTATCATTTGCACTGATAAAAAAGAAGGAAAAAGATGCATACATACATTTATACACACAGAGTTGGGTCTAGAAACACATTTTGATCAACATAGAAAATGACAAGAGGAAGAGGAGAAAGAGGGAATTAGGGGGAGGACAAATTAATGGAGGGATTCTTCCTAAACAAAATAAATTTTAATTAAAGATGAGGTGGTAAAAATGGGAATCCAAGAGGATATCCATAAACTGGGCAACGATTGACTGTGTTATGATATATTATTGTTGTTTTGGACATGCATTTATGGAATACTACTGTCACTTAAGAAATGATAAGGGATAGTTTCCAAGAAACCTGGGAAGGATCCTATGAATGACAAAGAGTGAAGTAAATTGAACCAAAAACAAACTATTCATACAATGACAATAAAATGGCAAAGACAAACAACATTGAAAGAATTAGAAATGCTGATTATGACAATAACCCAATACATTTCCAGAGGACTCATGATGAAACATGCTATGGGTAGAGAGGTGAAGGACTCAGAATACAGAATGAAACCTACCTTTTGGACATGACCAATGTGGAAATTTGTTTAAAATAGTTGTCTCTTTGACAGGGATTTTAGTTTTTCTTTCATTCTCAATTGTAGAGAGTAGGTGGATGGCACCTCTTGCAGAAGGTAAATTGTTTTTGTTTGGAAAAAAATATATGTAATTAAAAATAAAATCTGTGGATTATAATCAGATATAGACTTGAAAATAGATTATGAAAAGTATACTTAATATATTTAAGGTTACATGATAAAAGATCTCAAAATCTTTTGTACATGCATGTTGAAAATACTAAAAATTATATGCCAAGCCAAATAAGTGATTTAATCAAAAGGAACACATTTATAGAATATAAAAGCTTATATATAAATAGATATATATATATGTACAATATATAAGAAATTAAGTTTATTTAATGCTAACAGACATAAAATATTTTTTGTTCTAAGAAATTTCCATGGTATTCATAATTGTAGTTCTCTGTTCTGACTTTGGTAGAATCTCATCCTCTTAATTCTACATGGTTTAGTACTTATAGTTTAGTTAAAGATTATACTTTATCAGCAAATAATATTAAATTCAAAATATTGTTGAATCACAACTGATAATGCATGCAGGTTTTCCATGTATAGTTTCCCATTTCTTAAAAGTAAATAGCTTTTAACATCAATTATCTCAAACCAATACTGTTCATCATTATAATTAAGAAAAATTGTTTAGTTTTTCAGTATTACCTTTATATTATTATAATCATTCAATATATTATTCTTTTGACTTTATTTTTGTGGCATTTCAAGTTCAAATAATTACATGTCTTCATGTTTCTCATCTCTGTTGAAATAATGTGTCAATTACATTCAAATTGCTATTGCTTTAACTAGTGGAAACTCATTTTCTTTTTTTCTTTTTTAAAATTTATTTATTTATTCTTATTTTTGTATGAATGATGTTTTTTATACATGAGTAAAATATTCTTGTTTTAAGAGTAAACATAATACCCCCCCAAAAAAAATATAGACCCGCATGAGCGATAAAGTAAAGGAAAGAGAAAAAAATTAAAATTAAAATTAATAATGATAATAATAATAATAATAAAATAATAATAATAAAAAGATGCAGCCAGGTGGCACAGAGGATGGAGCACCAGCTGTGGAGCCAGGAGCACCCGAGGCCAAATCCAGCCCCAGACACCCAACAATCACCCAGCTGTTTGACCCTGGTCAAGCTACCCCAACCCCATTGCCCTGCAAAAACCAAAAAAAAAAAAAGACCCAAAATAAAATAAAATAAAAAATAATGATGATAATAATGATAATGATATTAATAATGATAATGATATTATTATTATTATTATTAATAATAATAATAATAATGGGGTGGCCATGTGGCACAGCAGACTGAGCACCAGACCTGGAGCCAGGAGCACCCGGGTCAAAATCCAGCCTCAGACACCCAATAATCACTCAGCTGTGCAGTCCCAGGCAAGCCACCCAAACCCATTTGCCATGCAACCTCCCCAAAAAATAATAACATTAATAATAATAATGAAAAACGTGTTTCAGTCTCTGTTCCAACACCTCCAGCTCTGTTGCAGGTAGATCACATTCTTTATGATAAGTCTATCACAAAAGCTACTTCCATATTTTTCTACTGTTGCCATTGCTGATTGCAACTCCTTCCATTTGTACTTCCCCACTACCATATACTATATTATCTCTCTCCATTCACTCTGTCCCTCTTCTTAAATGTGTTGTAGGGTAGCTGAGTGGTGCAGCAAACAGATCCCCAGTCCTGGGGCCATGAGGCCCCAAGCCCACATACCACCCCTTAGGCCCAGCATCCACCAAGCCCTATGGTCCCAGCCCCTTGAAAAAAGTAAAAAAAGAAAATGTTTTATATCTGACCACTCTCCCCCCATGGTCCATCCGCTCCTCCATCACTCACATCCTCCCTTCCCCTGTCTCCCTTCTTTCCTTCTTACTCCAGATGTCTATACCCCATTGAGTATATATGCTGTTTCCTCTCCTAGCCACCTCTGATGAAAGTAAAGATTCCCTCATTCCCCCTTGCCTTCCCCCTTTCGATATCATTGCAATAGTAAAAATAAGTCTTATTATATGAAATATCTTAGCCTATTCTGCCTCCCCTTTTTCTTTCTCCCATTACATTTCCCTTTTAGCCATTAACTCCATTTTTACATTATATTATATCTTCAAATTCAGCTCTCTCCTGTGCTTCATCTATAAAAGCTCCTTCTACCTGCTCTATTAACTGAGAAGGTTCATATGAGTATTAGTGTCATTTTTCTATGCAGGAATACATGTAGTTCATCATCATTAAGTCCTTTATATTTTCTCCTTCTCCTCCAATCTCTATGCTTCACCTGAGTCCTGTATTTGAAGATCAAACCTTCTGTTCAGCTCTGGCCATTCCAACAGGAACATTTGAAATTTCCCTGGTTCATTGAAAGTCCATCTTTTTCCCTGGAAGAGGACATTCAGTTTTGTTGGGTAGTTGATTCTCAGTTGCATTCCAAGCTCTTTTGCCTTCCAGAATATTATATTCCAAGCCCCATGAGCTTTTAATGTAGTTGCTGCTAAGTCTTGTGTGATCCTGACTGTAGCTCCATGATATTTGAACTGTGTCCTTCTGGCTGCTTGTAATATTTTCTCTTTTACTTGGGAGTTCTGGAACTTGGCTATAATATTTCTAGGGGTTGGTTTTTTGGATCTCTTTCTCAGGGAGATTGGTGGATTCTCTCCATTTCTATTTTGCCCTCTACTTCTAGGATATCAAGGCAATTTTCCTGTAGTAATTCTTTGAAAGTGATGTTAAGGCTCTTTTCCTGATCAGGACTTTTGGGTATTCCAATAATTTTTAAATTTTCTTTCCTGAATCTATTTTTCACATCAGTTGTTTTTTTCAATGAGATGCCACACATTTTCTTCTAAGTTTTCATTCTTTTGGTTTTGAAGTATTGTGTCTTGATTTCTCATAAAATCAGCAGCTTCACTCTGTTCCATTCTACATCTGAAGGATTTGTTTTCCTCAGAGAGCTTTCTTATCTCTCCATCTGGCCAGTTTTGCTTTTAAAAGCATTCTTCTTCTCAATAACTTTTTGAACTGTTTTGTCCATTTGACCTATGCTGGTTTTTAACATTATTTTCTTCAGCATTTTTTTGGATCTCCTTGACTAAGCTGCTGACTTCATTTTCATGTTTTTCCTGCATCTCTCTCATTTCTTTTCCCAATTTTTCCTCTATCTCCCTCACTTGATTTTCAAAGTCTTTTTTGAGCTCTGTCATGGCCTGAGCCCAATTTCTGTTTTTCTTGAGTCTAGATGCAGGAGCTTGTGCTTCCTCATCTTCATATTGAGTATTTTTATCTTTCTTGGTGTAATAGACAATGTATTTCTCAATGGTGTTCCTCTTTTTACTCTGCTTACTCATTTCTCCAGCCTGAACTTTTGAGTATTATTGGGACACACCCCACAAGGATCTCTGTGTGTGAGGCTCTGTCTTCCCTCCTAGTCTGTGAATGACCACAAGTGCACCCTTCTACCCTGGGGCTGAGGAGGTGGGGGGCAGGGCTTCTGTTCTATGGGGGGGGGGCCTAGACTGTGATCAGGATCTGAAAATGGTCAGAGCACCAGAGTCCTGTTCCAGGGACAGAGGACAGAGCTCTGCAGTCTCTCTGCACTCCCCTATCTGGGCTCAGCACTCACACCTGGGGGCTCCTGGTTACCATGCTGCTCGCTGAGTGCCCTGAGGGCTGATCTTCATGTGCTGGCTTTGGCAGAAGCCCCCCCATCCCCCAAGTTGTGCCTGTTGCTCCTTGGGGTATAGGTCAGGAAACTGCCCCCACTGCCATGAACTGAGGCTCCCAGTGCCCTCAAGCTGCCTCTGGGAGGCTGAAGTTCCTTCACTCTGGCAGCTGCCTCTCTATCCCTATGGAGCGGAGCATTTCTGCTCTTTTCCAGGTTAGCTTAGACTGGAGAACTGCCTCACTGGATTCCTCTTTGGGTTCTGTCTCTCAAAAATTCAGTTAGAGTCCTTATTTTATAAGTTTGGAAATATCAGAGAGAGAGAGAGCACCTAAGAGAGGATCTTCTCCTGTCACCATCTTGGCTCCATCTCTCCAAAACTCATTTTCTTTCTAGTTTTTGCTCCCACAAAAAGAAATACCATGAATATTTTGGCTTCTATGAAATCTTTGATCACTTTAGGGTTTGTGATTATGGAATCTCTGGATCATAGGGTGACTTTTCTCATATAATTGACTAAGTCCTTTTGAAAAAAAATGCCCTATGAAGTAATGGCTACATTGAACTCTTCATAAACTCTATAGCACTAGCTATACATTAGTTAATAATTTTAATAAATTAAAAACTGTCCTTTGATGAAAACTGCCACTCATTCATCTCTTTTCTTACCATTACATATATATCTGTATCTTCTTTGTTTTAGGTTTTTTTTTTTTGCAAGGCAATGGGGTTAAGTGGCTTGCCCAAGGCCACACAGCTAGGTTATTATTAAGTGTCTGAGACTGGATTTCAACCCAGGTACTCCTGACTCTAGAGTCGGTGCTTTATCCACTGCGCTACCTAGCTGCCCCATATCTGTATCTTCTTATAAATCTCCATGGAGGCTACACCAATTCACAGGTGGCCTTCTAGTTGTGGTAATACTTTATAAATAACATTATAGTTCTGAAGCTATCACTTGTTTTTGCTATATTACCATCCCAAATCATTTTTCTGGACCTGTGTATTTTATTGCTTCTTTCTCACAGCTTGTGAACAAGTGCATAGCACTTTGGAGTTTACAAAGATTTTTTATACCATAATGTGGTCCCAACCACATCTAGCAAAGTAAGTAGTGTAGGCATTTTTTACATTATGTAGATCTGGGAATTGAAACATAGATGTTAGGTGACTTGTTCACAGTCAAATGACATTTAAGAGCCAGTGTCAAAAACTAAGTCAGATTTCTGACTCGACTTCAATATTCTTTCCCTTGCAATATTGCCATTACTAATTATCAACTTAAAATTTCTTAGGATATGCCACATTTTAGAATTCCAGTGCCAGTCACATTTTCTTTTTACATGCTTGACTAACCCCAGGATCAGTCACAATTTTCTATATCTCCCTTAATCTAACTTCCTCTCCTAGAATGTAAAATAATGCCAGTGAAGAGAGAGTAAATTCCTGTTTTCTTATTTATGCAATACTGATAATAAAAAAAAAATAAACTTTTATTCAATGGCATAAAATGAGCCTTGAATCAAATCTCAAATTGCTTCAATATGATTCAAGTTTTATACTGATATCTGGGAATATGAAACCTTCTTTAAAATTTCCATAAAATCCATTTTACTTTATGTTATAAATCCTTTAAGTATTGTATGTCTTGCATTTGGTGACAATTTGCCTCTGGATTTGATTTGATTTGAAGCTGATTTCACCTCCTAGGTTTATTACAATACATACTCTTATCATACATATCTAAATATCTTCTTTTAAAATACCACATTTTCATGCCAAAGGCAAAATTGAAGTTTTTTTGACTTAAATAGAATTTTTTATTATTATTGAACTTCTCCAAAGTCACTTTGCTTCTTTTCAAAAATGCAAATGCTATATCAATAGGATATCTCTCTCTCTCTCTCTCTCTCTCTCTCACACACACACACACACACACATACAATTTCCCTAATAGTCTCACAATTTTAAAAAGGAATTAGATGCATAAAGAAACAGAAGGCATGATGATCAATTAGAGTCAAATCTTGAGAGTAGGCTTTGTTAGTTGGATCCTGTGGAGAAGTCTTGTGAATTGTTTTTACAAGTGTAATGATGTAGAATGGATGGCATGAGCAGGTATTTTGTGATTGCTTCCCATTTGATTATTATGTGGGTAAATGTCTTTTGATTGGTTACTGATTCAGAAATGCATATGCATACAAATGACACCAGTGAACCAAATTCAGCTCTCTTCACTGGTAACAAGAAATTCTGTGCATCTTCTGGAGGTGAGGACCTTTTTGCTCTGTCTACCCAGGTGCCAGTTATCTTGAAATATATAGTGCTCACATCACTTCTATGCTTGTTGTGCCTTATTCTTTCCTGTACTTAAATGAATAATTTTAGACAAAATTATCATTTTGCGGGGGTCCAGCCTCCGCGGGGGCCTTGGAACTTGACAGGAGGGATAGAGTCGGCGAAATGATTTGAGTCAACAAGTGGGTAAAGGCAGGAGCAGGTTGACTGACTGTCAGCTGCTTAGATTTATTTTTATAGTCTCAAAAATCATATGAAACAAGCAAACTAAAATCATTTCCTTGGTTACAAAAGTGTACAATTTTCATCATTAATCATATAGTTCATATGGTTACATGTTTGATCATGTAATGGTTACAAGTGTGATTATCAATCATGTAGTTAATTTTCTTGTCCCTGCTCAGACCATGATGACCTTAACCTGCCTGTTGCCTAGTTTGTTGCTACATAGTAAAGTTATTGATTAAACAGAACTTTCCTTAGAATATCTTTGATATAATTTGTTTAATGGAATGCTTCTATGTTTTTGTATCACATATGTAATGTTTTCGATATGCTCCCTTGACAACCTATAGTGAGGGTAGTTATGTTTGTCCACCTGTCCGTTGACTCCTTCAATAACTAATTTTCCTTTCAGCCCTTGTTGGTAGATGCTATGGTTTCTATGACTTTTTATTCTTTGCCAATAAACTAAGGTTGTTAGAGTTCACATATTGGTTACCTATACTAACTATTCTCTCACCATCTTTATCATATATTCCTGTGTATAATAAGGGGGGCAAAACTGTTAATTTCCCTGGAATTCTATCTGACCCATCCTGTATCTGATTTCCCTATATATATAGTCTGACATCTCCCTGGAACTCCCAGTGCTGTATCTTCCAAAGATTTCATAATGTTTAAGCCTTTTGTATGTCTCAGGGAGAGGCAGTCCTGTTAAATTTGTACAGAGTTCACAATCTGTTTTATTCAGGGAATTTCTCTGCAATCCTTCCTTTATAGTCATTCCACTATTAGGATGAGTAAGTTTTGCAATCAACAATAGACCTATAAATATGGGTATACATGGAATCCCTATATATATTGAAGAAGGAAATGTTGTTCCATCAGGCAGTGTGACTGCCCTGAGTCTTCTTGCCACGACTGTGTCAAACAGCTTAGAGACCCTGGCTCCCAACATCATTTAAGCTTTGAAACAATGGAGGTGTCCCTAGAGTTTCCAGTAGTTACTGCTCCTGTTGTCCTAAGGAATTATTTGCTTGATTTACCCAGCAGTGACTTGTTCTACCAGCAAAGACATGTTCTATAAGGAAAAGTGAGCGGTCCATTGACTTTTCCACAACTGTAAGGGAACTTGAAATGATGAATAATTTGAGGCACCCTCTTCAAGGTTCAAGCTCTCTTGCCTCAGTGACTGAAATGGTAGAGAATAGGCCTATAGTTCAAGGAGATGTGTTTAGAAAATATCACTCTGTAAAAGTTAGTTGATGAAACTAATTTATTGACATTACATAGATGTAAACTTTCAAAAAGTTTTAGGAGGGACTTGTACTGATAAAAATAAAATACTTACATCCACCCATTCTTTGGTGTCCCAAGGTAGAAAAAACAGTCAAAATCTGGAAATCTATCTGGTCAATGTGAATTGGGATAAGGGAATATATATATATATATGTATATATATATATATATATATATATATATATACATATATATATGTATATATATATATGTATACACATATATATATACACATATATATATGTATATATATATGCTACAAATATTTTGATTTTGTGATGACTAAAATTCTTTAACTCTAAGAACTTGTTGAACTTTATTATGCCCATTTCCCCTCTAAATTCAGAATACAATTTTAAAAAAATGTCTTTATCTCATTCAACCTTGTTTCATTAATAAAAGGACCTTTCTGATATCAACCATAATAGATGTTAATTCAATTTTTACTCAAACTATTGATGATGAGCTCACACTCTTTTTAGTTCAACAAATGTATCCCTCCCTGATTTTTCTAGCTATTTTTCCTAGTTCTATCCTATGAATCAACATAGAAAAAGTCTAATTCTCTCTCAGAACATTTAAAAACAAACATAAATTCAACAAATATTTATTAACCATTAATGATCCATGACACTCTGGTAGCTATTGGAAATAGCTACAAAGAAAAAAAAATGAAACATCTCTTGCCCTCAAGGAGCTTACAATAAAACAAGGAGATAAAGAGAAGTTAAGAACTGTTATCATAGGGGTCATATATCTTTTATGTTGTTCAGTCATTTCAGTACTTGTGACCCCATTTGGGGATTTCTTGCCAAAGATACAAGAGGCTTTGCCATTTCCCTCCAGTTCATTTTACAGCTGAGGAGCAGAGGGAAACAGGGTTAAGTAACTATTCCAACATTACATATGTTGTAAGTATCTAAGGTCAATTTTGAACTCAGGAAAAAATGAGTTTTCCTGACTACAGGTCCAACATACTAGCCACTGCATCACTTAGAAGCCCCTCTCATACTCCAAGATAAACATTCTCATTTCTGGCAAACATGCTATTCAAAAACATGAGCATGGAATTATACAAATTTCTGGGTCACTGAAAAATCATGACAAAATTTACAAATGTCTCAATATCTCTCTAATCAGGATCCTAATCACCCTCTTCTATTTCCTTTCTGAATACTCTGCATTATTTAAAATAGTACAGATAGAACTGGATTTCATATCCATTTGGGTTCTAACCAATGGTGAGTATAATAAGACTATACTATCTTTATTCTGAATACTACGCTTCCATAAATAGTTGAAAATAGCATTACCTTTACCTTTTTCCTTTTTTTCTCTTTTATAAACACTGACTACAATTTGTCATCTTCTTTGTGCGAGACAACAGAAAAAGAGCAATGGATCTGGATTCAGAGTAGCTGGCTTTAAATCTTGCTTGTGCCAATTAACGTTGGTGTGAATTTGGACAGGTTCCTTATTTATGTTCACCTGATTGATATTTCTTCATTTCCAAAATGTAGAGTTTGGACTAGAAAAATGAACAGATCCTTTCTGGCTCAAGATTATAAATTAAGTGTGGTCAGTGGAATCCTAAGAATTTGATTGTTTTTATGAAGCCATATTCCTCTCCCCTAAATTAATTAAGCAATTAAGTAATTTCTATACTGAAATGTAAGACTCTGTATTTATTCCTGCTAAATTAATGGTGATTTTGAGACAACCATATTTATGGATTTTAATTTCTTCTTCAACTAACATATGAACTACAGTGATTCACTTTGTACCATCAATAAATTATTAAGCCTGCCTTCTTTACTTTAATTTAAATCATTGGATAAAATTATGAGCCTTACTCAGACTTATACTAAAGATTTCTCTACCAATTAACATCAGTCCATTAATTAGCACCCTGAGATTTCAACTCATTATGAATGTGTCTAACTGAGCAATCACTGTCCATAAAGACAACAAAGGAGACTGCCAAATGTCTTATTTGAACAGAAAATTAGAATTACTATTGAAGATGGTATGGTAGTGTCCAACTTTGCAATCAAAACAATTTCTACTACTAAAGTGCCGCTTCAGAGATATTACAGATTTGTCACCTAATCTCTCAATACTCCAAAGCAGGTGCTTTTGGCATTGAGAATGAGAATTTTCTAATTTGAATTTCTGAATACTATTAAAATCAAAGGTTTGATTAAAATGGTATTGAACTACTCTATCAGGTTATTTTGTGGGGGGAAGAATAGGGGGTTAATTTTGTGTGGCATGTTCATGTTGACTTTTTTCTCCTTTGAGTTTCCTTATATCTTTTATAATACATATTTGAATTATACCAGTGATCATAATTAAGCTTAATGGTCTATCATTTTTAGAATCCAGTGCTTTCCACTATACAGAAATGGATGAATTTGGCAAAATTCAGTGTCTAAAAACTTTAAAATTCAACATGAGTTCTCAAATATTACCAATAATAGTTCAATAAGTTAAAACAGAAAAGCAGCTATCTTGGGATTTAATTTTCTCTTAATTATTTTTACTTTATACTTTACCATTTGGAATATTATGCTTCTTGAAATTAAAAACTGAGTATTACTGCTTTCTCTCTCATCTCAGTAAATTGTCATCTGTCCCTAAGCAAAATTCATCCCCTTTCCTTGTTCATTTTCAGACCTTTAATATAGCTTGAAAAGATCATTTTGTCTATGTGCTCATTCAAAATACTTTTATACAATACTTATTATGTGCAAGCATTGTGACAAGTATTTAATAAGGTTCAAATTATTCCAAATTTTACCCTGATACCCTTCATATGGTACCATAAAACTCATATTCTATGAGGTCATAATTCTTCTCCTTCCATCTTTTGCTTATGTTGCTGTAAAATCTTAGCTCTTCACATTTTTCTGCATTATTCACTGATTTCTTTACAAGTATTCTTCTTCTTGAAATTACACAGTAGAATTTTCTGAGTTGTATTTTTTAAAAGTCCTCAATTAAAGGAATTCTATTTTCTTTTAGAAACCTTTGTTGTAAGAACTGCTCAAATTTTGTTTTGCCTCTCGTTTTTTTTTTGATAATTCTTTTCTTAAGATTTACTACTTAGCCTAACTAATCAGCATAACCTTTTTCTCACTAACACTAATCTCACAAGGTTGCTGTGAGGATCAAATGAAGAAATACAGGAAAAGTACTTTACACACTTTAAGACATCTTGTAAAGATCAGCCATCATCATCAAAATCGTCAGCAGCAACAGCCTTGAAAATATTTTCTAATCTTGTTCAATGAACTTCAGATACAAAGGCTCCTAAGCCATGCACTATTTGATTATTCTTTTATATTTGGTGAATTTTATATTTTGTGGACTTGGGTAAAATTACTGGGTGTTTTTTTTAGGGTTTTTTTTTTGCAAGGCAAACAGGGTTAAGTGGCTTGCCCAAGGCCACACAGCTAGGTAATTATTCAATGTCTGAGACCAGATTTGAACCCAGGTCCTCCTGACTCCAGGGCCGGTGCTTTATCCTCTATGCCACCTAGCTGCCCCTTAATAACTGGGTTTTGTAGTTCAATAAAAATATTAGGATCTTTGCTAATCCTCCATAGACTGAAAGCAAGAAACCTTGGCACAGCTCCCATAATAAATAAGATAATAAGGTATGAAAGGTACTAGATACTATTCTTACATGATTTTTATTTTTCTGTTTAATTTGGGTAGGCTATTATGATTTTTTTGTTCTAATGACACTAATTTTATAATGTCACTAAATGTTGTGAATCAAATGCTACTTCTAAGATTTTTGTCAATAACTAATTTGTGATAATGCATTAGTATGCAGTCCAATTTTGCAGTATGGGAATTTCTTATCTATCAGTCTATAAAAGAGATAGAATTAATAATTTTAATAAGTTCTGATAAATAATTTTAGTCACTCTATCATGTCCTCATCACTGGAACATCCAGTGGGTAACAAATATTTGCAAGGTACAAAATATCTTATATTAATTTGGAGAGCATCCATCAATCACTAAATTCAAGTTCTTTAACAAAAACTCCTTTGTACATTTTGGTATCAATAACCCGCACCTGATTCCCCATAAAAAGTTATTTCATTTCCCCAAATGAATCGTTGCAACTTGGACATTTGTGTGATGCTTCTTTATTCACAAATGTGAACCTCAATTAATTTATTAAAGTCAAAAGAGAAGAGCTTTTGATTTTACTCTTGAATCATATCCACTTCAAAGGTTCTATACAAAAAATTAAGTTGATTTCAGCTAAATTTTTAGATTATAATGGTATATACCAATTATCTGCCTTTACTATTGAATAGTCAAGTGAAATCTGATATTTCCAAATGCCTTTTTGAAGAATTTAACATGATTATCAAAAACGCTCCAAAGTAATTATTTCAATCTTCTCATTTTTAATGAAGAATTAATAGCCGCTCTGGGTTTCATAAATAGAGTTATGGGTGCTTTTTAGGATATATTTCAGATCTGTTATGGTTTACTTTTTTGTAATTCCAAAAGAATATATTAAGACTGATAATGTGCTGATGTTAATAATTTATCAATATTACTTTTAATGAGTTATAAATGTTTATAGATGTACATTTTTATTATATTATTATTAATATTTTTCCATGTACTTTATTTTTTGTTGTTCTGTCATTTTAATTATGTCTGTTTGATTTTTGATGACCCCATTTGGAGTTTTCTTAGCGAAGTTACAGGAGTGGTTTGACCTTTCCTTCTCCAGTTCATTTTATAGGTGAGAAACTGCTCTATCCACTGTGCTACCTAGTTGTCCCTATTACACCATCATAATCACTAAGATTCAGCATTCAAAATCATCCCTATGATATCAATTTGATACTAGATGTCAAGCTCACATATGGATCATTTCTCAGAAATTAGAAAAGGAGTAAAAGGTACTGCTTTATTTAATCATCTTTTTCACAGGTAAAATTCATACCTGGACAATGTATATCCTTCCTACAGAAAAGCTTTATTTTCTAACCATAGTAAATCTCAAACTTGACCCAGCCTACAGATTGTGTTGTCTGCATAGTTTCCATCTCTTTAACTGGTTTTGTTTCTGGTGTTAGCTATTTTTTCTATCATTCTTTTCACTAAGAAATAGAAAATTTTTGTCTTTTTGAGGTAAGGGGCAAGAGTAGCTAAGATATGAGGAAAAAAGGAAGACATGAGGAAGGGGTATCCTCTTTTATTCATATTCTCTCTTTTCCTTTTATGAATAATAATGTGAAGTACTAGTATCAAGATAAAAAACTCCATCTTTGAGTAAACCAGGGGGTATGATACCTTTGTTACAGTCTCCAGACTTACAGTGTCCAAATTGGTCACTGATAAATAGTGAAGGGTCAATTATCTTGTTTCTTTGAAACTGTTTAAATGAAGTAGGAAAAACTTAGAAAGGGACTTGCTTTTTTTCCCTCTAATCACACGAATCACCAAGTTGAGGACTGCTTCTGAGGTTTTTTTTTTCCTGGTCTTCTCACGTTCACATTTTAGATATTATTATTAAGCATCACTGAAACTAGATCTTGGAATATAATCAATATATTTATCCTCAAGAATATAATCAATCTAATCAATCTCCATAATATCCTATTACAATGAAAGGCATATTATTTCAAACTACAATGCAGAATGTCAATAATAATAATAATAATAATAATTAAAACTGATTTTAATATTTAAGTATTTTAGTGATAGCTGAGCAAGCACATATTGGGATAGTTTCATTCTTCTTATTTATTTCCCCTGCATCTAGTGCTTGTGACTGGAAGCCATTAGGTACTTAATAAATTGATGTTAGTAGGCTGATTGCTTTATTATAATTCATTGTAAAAGTCCTATGCAGCTAATTTCAGCTATTTGAACTTTTTCTGCTAGAACTTAAGGTCTAGAAGGTCTAATCTTCAGATTATATATCTTCTTTATAAAGGATCCACTTGGCTAAACACTTGGAAGCTATTTGGTCTACAACACATTGGTCATGATAATAAAACACAGAAAATATAAAATCTTGTGTGGCCTTCTTATATATCTTGAATAATGGGGGGTTGACTGATTAATAGAAAAGAATAAATAGGATGCTAAGATTCAATAAATTTTTAGCTCTTGGCCCAGTTAATGTGAGATCTGTTTTCAGTGATCAATGAGTGATGTCATACCATTGGAAGAACTGAATCAGATAAGTATGGACATTTTTGCTCAAAGTTAAAAAAAACAGAAGCAAAATGATAAAAGTTAAAAATAGATATGAATAAAAGAAATAGATAAGAAATGGATGTTCACTTGGTAGATTCTTAATAAACACTTTGAGACAATACTCAGATGGAAATTCAACACTCAAACCTGAGACTATATATAAAATTTCCCAAATGACAATGCAAATATAAGTTATAATAGCTTATTACTACACCAAGACTTTCTGGATCCCTTGTATAAACATTTATGAATCTTCTGAATAGAGGATACAGTGTACAGTATACAAAGTCTTGAACATGAAGTCAAGGATACTAAAGTTTGAATCACACTTCTAATTTCATTTATAGGCATATATATTTGATTTTACCATCATCCAATAATGCATACAGCTAGTATGTATGTATATGTATATACATATTTACACTATGTATTTGTATATGCACATTTACACTAGCTGTTTGAAAAGTACTCAGTCACTATGCTTATTTAATATTTGAGATAATTATTTCACATAGTTGGATTATGGTCAAGTTCAAATTTGATAATATGTTTGATATATTTTAAAAATTAAATCTATAAAATTTATACTACCTTCATAACTTGTTTTCAATAGTATTGAAAAAATAAGAGTTGGTTAGATAAATGTACTAAAGAAATGAACAGGGGAAACTGAAGGACAGAACTTTGATACTCTAAGGTTAAGAAAATCAATCAATCAATCAATTTTTATTAAGTATCTTATTAAGACTTTCAGCCAGACACTGGAAAGATAAATATCAAAACCAACCAAACTTTTCCCTTAGAGAGACAATATGCATACATTTGAACATAATTTTAAAAATAGGTTATAGCTTTAACCTCACATTTAAGCTGAATCCTGAGAAATTTAGTTCTTCTAAGAAAGAGAGGTGAATAACTATGTTTTTTATCCTCCATTTATTTTCTTTTTTCTTTTTTTTTTGTCTTCATTTCTAAGAAGACCAATGGCATCACAGGGTAATTTCTTGATTCATGCATGAATTGGGTTTAAGTGATGAAGAGTTGCACAAAATCATCAGCCTTATTCTCTCTTGTAAAGTCCAAGTGGAAAGACAAAAGTCAGTAGATGCAGTAGATGACTTTGAAGTCTTTGATGTCCTAACCAAGCTAATTCACATACCTTCATGGCTTTTGGGCAAATTGTTCTCATCTGCCTGTTCCTCTGAGGGATGTCTTCACATATTTGGGATAGACAACTCCTAAATCTTCAACAGGTTTGAGGTTTATTGGTTACCCTCAACCTGGTTCATAGCCTGTTTCTAGAGCATGGTACTGCAGCTTATTGGAACCATAAGGGAGTTGAGTGAAGACACATAGTGAAGATGGATGAGTACCCTTGAAAAGGACTCACCGATCCTCATGTCAGAGGTGTTAGTTTTCCCTGAACACCCCATAAACCTCTACTGATGCTACAGCCATTAAGAACAACTAGACAAATCACAGAGATGGGAAAAACAACAAAGACAGTTTGGTGGGAAAGGGAAGTAATGATTACTGTGGCTGGAGAGATAGATGGCAGCTGGTTTATCAGGATTTAAATTCCAAACAAAGAAGCTTAATTTTGATCCCAGAATTAATAATGAGCCATAGGAATTTA
Source organism: Macrotis lagotis (assembly GCF_037893015.1). NCBI lineage: Eukaryota > Metazoa > Chordata > Mammalia > Peramelemorphia > Peramelidae > Macrotis > Macrotis lagotis. The sequence continues at coordinate 1,851,814 of NC_133660.1, read as the reverse complement.
CTGAGCAAAAGAGTGATAGGATAATTCTGCTAATTCCTCGGTACTGAAGCAAGATAAAGCATTGGAGAGATCTGAGGATTAGTCAGATAGATCATAGGACAACCTGGAGGGGAAAGTGACATAGAAGACAAAAAGGAATAGAAGATAAAAAAGGAGGCAAATACTAAGAATAGATCAAGGAATATGAGGATTGAGGAAAGTCATTGATTTTGGCAACTGATGTCACTGGTTATGGAAAGAACATATTCAATAAAGATATGAGGACTAAAACCAGGTCAAAGATAATAGAAAAATGACAAGAAATGAATTTAACTACACTGTCACCAAATGTAGATTAGTTACAAAACTGGGCTTGAGGATAAAGCATTGACTAACCACAGGATTTTTGCATCACAGATTTAAAGCTGGGAATCATCTTAAGAGGCAATGAAATCAATTCCTGCACACTGATGATAAAACAGACACAGTGAGGTAAATTTAGTGACTTGCCCAGGGTCACCATGCATTAGTGTTTGAAAAATTCAAAGAAATCTTCCTGACTGCTACTCCAAGTTCAGTGCTATTTATCTTCTGCCACTCCACTTAGCGAGATTTAGGAAAGTTTCTTTTTCCTTTCTTTGTTTTCCAGTCAGAATTTCCCCAGCACCTCTTCAGTAATTAAGATCAAAGAATTCCTAGGAGACTGAAAGAGTAAATGATTTATACATGGTCACACAACTCTTATATGTTTGATGTTGAGATAAGACTTAACCTAGAGACTTCCTGACTCCAAGACCAGCAAAAGCGCTGGTTCCTGTCCTCTCCTCTCTCTCTCTCTCTCTCTCTCTCTCTCTCTCTCTGTGTGTGTGTGTGTGTATGTGTGTGTCTCACTCTCTCTCTCTTCTTGTCTCATTGTCTCACATAGTTTCATAAAGGCTCTGAAACCAATATATACAGTCAGAACAAGTTTTATTATATTCATACAATAGTAGGGATAAATAACGTCAATTTAGCAAAACTAATTCCTTTTTATTTTATCTCCATTTTGTGATTGAGCTATTTTGAATAAACTATTTTTCTATTATTTTTTTCAATGCAAAAATAAGAACAAGTACTTATGTGCAATGATATAGCAAGCAGTGATTGCGCACTTAGATAATGGATATTCATAGGTGGGTAGATTAAAATAGATTCTGAATACTATGTTACATTATAATCAACTTCATTAGCAGTATGTATAATAAATTACCGATCAAATTATTTAGTAAACAACCTAAGAACACCCATAACTGGCATTATAAGAAATCCATTGGAGGCCCCAGCCTTTACTCTTCTCCAGTGTTGCAACTAGAATAGGCTTCTCCATTCCCGGCAGTTGAGACCCAAGCAGCATATGTTTGCTTGAGGACAGCACTGATGGATGGAAACTGACAGGATGACCACCTCAGAATAAGACATTGGGCCTTTGGCTGGGTGGGTAAATCATGAATACCAGTATGGATCGGGTTTTACATATACTATCCACATTCAGAACAGTGATTTGTTCATAGAGAGATCTGATGATTATATTGTTTGTAATCTGATTGATAAAGTGCATATATTGGGAAGTAGAAATTTTATTAATGTTTCCATTGTAGTATTTATCATGCTTATTGGTAATAGACTATAAATGTGTATTACCTATACATTTATCTTCCTACTTTGGAGTTGATCAAAAATTATTTTTAAAAAATGCAGAAAAAAATTCAAAGTAGGTGGGAAGTATGGTATAACTTTCAAAATTCCTGATTAAGGTCAGTGTTCTGTAGCAATAATTACAAAGCCTTGGAAAGATACCTTAATCTACAGATCATTAGTTGCACTGTAAAATTAGAAGAATGATGGGAGGGAAAGGGGGTCAAAGAAATGGGGAGAAAATAAGAAGGTAGATTGAGGCAGGCAGTCATCAGAAGCATCTTAGACTCAAGGAGTCAGAGTAAAGAAAGAGAAAAAGAATAAGTGTAAGAAAATGGGATGGAGGAAACATAAAATTAGTAATTATTACCATGAATGTAAATTAAATGAACTTGATCATAAACTGGAATAGGATATAGGAATATATTAGAAACAAGAGTCCAATGATACATTGTTTATTTAAAAAAAGGTTTGAAATAGAAAGATATAAAGGGAACAGAATCATTATGTTTCAGTTGAAGTAAAAAAAGATAGAGGTGGCTATTATGATCTCAGAAAAAGCAAAAGCAAATTAGACCTAATTAAAGGAGATAAAGGAGGAAAACTACATTTTTCTAAATAGTATCATAGATAATGAATTAATATCTAATTAATACTAAACATATAAGTAGCAAATAGCATAACACCCAAATTCTTAAAGAAAATTTTAAATGAGTTAGAGTATTATTATTATTAGTGTAGAGACCTAAATTTTCCTTCTGCCCAATTAAAATAAACCATACAATGAAAAAAGAAAGAAGTTAAGGGAATGAATAGAATTTTCAAAAAGTTAGATTTGATAGAACCATGAAGAGTACTTAATGGGAATAGAAAGAAGTATATCTATTCTCAAATATATATGGCCCCTTCACAAAAACTGACTATATATTAAGACACAAAAATCTCACAAATAAATCTAGAATGGCAAAAATATTAAATGAATTTTTGTGACCAATTTATATTTACTATAGGACTTTTGAAACATAGAATATAATTGGGATCTACATTTATCTGACACATATCTCATTTCTGAAATATATAGGAAACTGAGTTAAATATACAGAAACAAAAACACAAAAATGTGCCATACCTCAAATTATAAAAGGTCAGGCTGGTTTCAGGGGAAGAAATTTAAGCTATAAGTAGTCATGTGACAAATTACTAATAATTAGAGGAAAATGAGAATTGCCAGAAGGGATATGGGTAAACAGAAATACTAAATCACTTTTGGTGAAACTGTGAACTAGCCCAACTATTCTAGAGAGCAATTATTATGTCCAGCAAAATCAATACTAGGGCTATTCCTAAAGGAGAAAGAAGAAAAGGACCCATATGAACTAAAATATTTATAGCAGTTCTTTGAATGATGGCAAATATTTGGAAACATAGGTGATGTCTGTCAGTTGAAGAATCACTGAGCAAATTATGACATATGAATGCGATAAAATATTACTGTGAAATAAGAAATGATAATAGGTATGGTTTCATAAAACCTTTGGAAGACCTGTATTAATTATGAAAAGTAATGTGAATAGAATTAGAAAAACCATCCACACAGCAATAGTTTTATTGTAGATATAATTGATGTTAGGACTTAATAACTCTGGTCAATACAGAGACCTGTCACAATTCCAAAAAACTCATGAAGAAGTTTTCTAGCCTCCAGAGAGAGAACTGAAAGATTTACATTTCTTTTCCTGCCTTTTTTGTGGATCATGGATAATGAAGAAATTATTTCATTATAGTGCTCTCTCTCTCTCTCTCTCTCCATATATATATATATATATATATATATGCACATATATATATATATATATATATATATATATAATCTGTAATAGGTTTTATTGCTCTTGACTTTTAATTGGATTGGGAAAGAGGTAGTAGAAAGAGAGAATTGGATTGGGAAAGAGGTAGTAGAAAGAGAGAATAAGAAACTAAAAGTAAAGATATAAATATCTATCTTTTAAAATAAACTCATATATGTGTGTATATGTATGTATTTTTTAAAAAAATACTATGACTATAAAATTATTTCTGCAACCTTTTATCTTCCTATGTTCTGAGCATAGATATTTGTATGCAGAGTTTTTAATTTAATAATTGAAATCAAGTGTAAAATATTTTATTTGACTGGCCAAAAATACTGCCTTTACAAATCTTAAAGGAATGAATTTCTCAGAACATTAAATGATGCCTATGTTATTTTATTACTGATTTTGGAGGTGCTATTTTTCTGTAGTTATATAAAGTAAGACTAATCTATCTACTCTTCCCCCATTATTTTCACATTAAGTGATTTTTTGAAAATGACAAATTCTGTTCTTGGCAGTACTACTTCTTTGGAATGTGGGTGAGGATGCATCCTCTACAACACTGGCAGCATTTGTGGGTCAGCTGAATGGTTCTCATGAATGGTAATGAACCTTTGCTTACTGCTTATCATTCTGCTTTTTTAGTTTGAGAAGGTTGCCTTCATAACAAGAAGAGATGATTTCTACCTTTACTTTGCATCCTATGCAGTTAGGGAAAGGAACTATTTTCTTGTTTTAAAAGATTATGTATAAAAATAAATGAATTACATTATTTTTAAAAGATTTTAATTACAAATATCAGTATCATTATATTAATCATACTTCAGATAGATAGATAGATAGATAGATAGATAGATAGATAGATAGATAGATAGATAGATAGATATCAACCCCTCATTCACAGGTTTAGAAATAGCTTTCAGAATCAAAAAGATAAAATTAACTTCATTATATTTATTTAAAGACTCAGAAGTCAAACAATATCTTAGATCTAACCTATCCCTGGGGTAGAGGAAGAAGCAATATATGAATTGTGTTTGTAAATATACTGTATAATGAATTAAAATGAAATATTTCAAATATTGTAATCGCTGAAAGATAAAACACCTGATTAATAAATGTTTACTTTAGGTTTTTATCTACATGAATGAATGAGTGAATGAATAGTATTTTGCTTCATTTTCTTTTTTAAATAATTTTCTCCCCAGATGAGATTAAGTTGCCAGTTTGGTGAATAAATCTCAACATTCTTTGCTCAAAAAGACAAAAATAAGATAGAAATATAAACAATCACAATTTAAATAGCTAACTCTGTCCAGCTCAGGAACCATTTTCCATGCATTTTTGCAAAATCCACACAAAAATACATCATTTTGGGAAGTGCTGGGAGGTTGTTTAAAATGCACTATCTGCCTTTGTTCACATGGATACAGGAAATTTGAACATAAATTCTGTGTGACGAAGATCACACAAGAAAAGCTGTCAGTGCTTAGAACATCTCAAAATGCTAAGCATATCATTTTTCAAAGATAGTGCTTTCATTACAGCCTGCAGCAAAATGTCTTTCAAGATGTTCCCCACTGTAGGCCTAAAGACATGCTGGTCATTCTCTAAATGCATATGCATACTTTAATCCTGTTCAGGATTATGTGGGATTTCATGTAAATTCTTGGACTCTTTAAGCCTAGATTTCAGTCCCTCAGGAATAAAAGGTGCTTTATAATTAGTTTACAAACTACCATATGTGCATCAAAATATATATATACCCTTAAAAATACATAAGCCTGTCTTTTTTTTTTTAGGTTTTTGCAAGGCAAATGGGGTTAAGTGGCTTGCCCAAGGCCACACAGCTAGGTAATTATTAAGTGTCTGAGACTGGATTTGAACTCAGGTACTACTGACTCCAAGGCAGCTGCTTTATCCATTACGCCACCTAGCCACCCCTAGCCTGTCTTTAAAAAAAAAGAAATTGTAAGGAAAATATTTCATTTTTATTTTTATCTATTTATACTTATCTATACATTATCTTACAATATGATAAAGAAGATTCAATAAGTCAATTCAATCTGACCAGATTCTGACATTGACTGATTGTGCCTCTTGTCACATCTATGACTGTTTTTAAAAGACTTTCCAACAGATCCAAAGAGTAAGATTAAATATCACTCAGTGTACAATTGTTCCTATAGAGAGAGGATAACAGTGGAAACATTTTCTGGACTGCAGCCAGTTCAGATCTGTCTCTCAGTTAGATGATAAAGTATCTGTTATAGAGCTCAAGTACTTCCTCCCCATTCTCTGCCCATCCTTTTTACTAGTTCTTATACCTAGGCTCTCTGATGCCCATCTTACATTACCTCTAGGTTTCCAAAATACTTTCAGATTAATATCATGTCCTCTTCCTTCTCCTCCTCCCTCTCTCTATTAGTTCTCCATTATGTATTATCTTCCCTTATTATAATATAAGCTTCTTTAAGGGTATAGATTGCCATTGTTGCTTGTATCCATTGAACCCGGCATACACATATATACATATATATATATATATATATATATATATGAAGCACATAATAAATGCTCTACCTCCAATCTATCTTTAGATCTCTAGTATCTTTTATCATTCTATTTCCCTTGGAGGCTTAACATATAGTGATTTAGTTATTATTTTGGCATAGCAAAATTAAAAACAAAAAATTAAACTTCATTATGTTCACAAATAAATATAATAATTATAATAATAAAAATAATAATAAAAATATTAGACAAGACAGATTAAAGTAATCTTAAATATTTAACTTGTGAAATACTTAATTTCCCACTTAATCTCAATTTTCTTACTCCTATTTAAGGAATATGTTCAAGATCTGCTTATGACTTTTTCCTGAATTAGTTACAGCATTTAAGGAATTAGAAATCACATCAGTAGTCCTCTTCCTAAAAATAATAATGTTCTAGTGTGTTTGATTGTGTTTTTAGGGAAGAGAGAAGCTCTATGAAGCAGAAGTTAAAGATTATATTTCATGTATAGGGGAAGACCATGAAGATGAGAAAGGCAATTGAAAGTGAGGAGCAATGAAAAGTTTGAAGGATGGCAGAATTGATTGGGGTGGGGAGATAATACAGTCAATTTTGTTTTTATTGAATTTGCAATTCTGATAGGCAAGGGATGATTCAATAGTAAAAGTTCATAGGAGAGATCAAGACTAATTGTATAAAATAAAGCTATCTGCATAGAACCATAGTTAAATTTGTGGAAACTTATAAGCACCAGGATATAGTACACAGAAAGAAAATAAAAGGACAGAATTTTGAGGAAAGTTCACAAGTTGATCATATAATATGAGTGATGAGTCAGCAGAAACGAAAAGGAATCTTCAGAGAGGTAGGAAAAAAGTTCCAGAGAAAACGATGTCACCAAAAACAGGTGAAATCAGATTCAGAATCAGAAGTTGTTTAACAAATATGTAGATAAGATTAAAATAATAAAAACTGAAAAAAGTTAATATTTGACAATTAAAAGAAGTTATTGTTAACTTGGAGGGAATAATCAGTTGAGTAATAAGATTGGAAGATAGATTTCAAAGATCTGAATAATGAGTGAAAGACAGTGGAGTCAGAAAAGGCATAACAGAAGATACAGTGGAGTTTAATGAAAAAAATTTTTAAGTATGGGAGAGGCTTTAAAATGCTTGAAATCAGTGGAGGAAAAAACATGGAGGTGATACACAAAAAAAGAAAAATGAGGGTAGGAGAAAGAAGAGATAGGGAGTACCTGTTACTAGGGCAACTTTTTCCTGGGTGTTAAAAAAAAAGCCAAGTTGGGTAGTAGACTCAGAGTGGAGACCATAAACTATTTTTTGCCTCTCTAAAGGAAGGCATTGAGAGGTTAGCATTCGCTTCAACCATAGTATAGATGAAATTAATAGAGGTGGTGTCAAACAAGTCTTGAGTTAACAGCATGATGATAAAATTAGAGATGATGAACTTCAGCTGGGAGGGGAAATCTTCCAAATAATTGGAAAAAAACAGGGCAGAGGAAGCAGAGAGAAGAATTAGAGCCCATTGAAACTGAATAACATGAATTTATAAAACAAACAGTCAGCACTGTTGTGAATCTTCTTCCAGTTCTGTCTAGCAGCTTCAGAATAGGAGGGAAAGGACAGATGGTGGCAGGAATAGATACCATTATGCAATTAAAAAAGGAAAAAGAGCAAAATATAATGCATGTAAGTGAAGGTCCCCAAATGTTGGAAGTGGGAGTTAGAAGACTGTTACTTCCAACATTTGTCCAGATGAGTGTTCATGACACTTGTCAACAGGAAGAAGGCAGTCAGATCTGGTCTGTGATGGGCTGCTGAAGGAGGCAGTTTCTTTAGTCCTTTGCATTTTGACTGAGTGTAGTTTGAGTTTCCCTTGTTCATCTATAGAAAATGTCCTGTAATTAGGTCACTCAACAGCAAACTCTCACTATAATAATAAGAATAACAACAATAATAATAACAAAAATAATAAAGATTTGGGAATGCAAAATGCCAAGAATATATTTGGAAGAGGAAGTCATTCTGATCTTATAGTTAACTTGACTGAGGTGGCTATTCAAGATCTTCATTGACCTCAGAAATAGGTGACTTTTTTTGGCTGGGGGCGGGGAGGCAAATTAGGAAGTTGCCATAATTAGCAGAAAAAATATCAGTAACTTTTGGAATAAACTGTTATCTTAGGGCACGTAGCCTTTGGGGTTTGATTCTGAAGAATTTCACTAAGGAACTTGGAAGGAGGTATTGGAATCTGACAGGGTGGGATAGTAGAAGGGACACCTACATGAAATGTTAGGCAAAACTCACCAAGAAAGGAAAATATTGAATTTTTAGGCATTCAGTTAGGCCATAAACAATTATTAAATACCTGCCAGGCACTGTGATAAGCACTGGAGATAAAATTCCTGCTCTTAGTCATCTTTCAACTTAATGGCAGAGGCAATGTACAAATTATGACTTTATAAATAAGGTATACTCAGATAAGTGGGAAACAATCAATAGAAGAAAATCTCTAAAATCAAGAGGGATTGGAAAAAATTCTTTAAAAAATTGGATTTTCAAGAGACTTGAAGTAAGACGGGGAGTTCAGTAGGGAGAGATGAAATAGAAAAAAAATTCTAGCCGTGGAGCCATGTAAAAGTCTTCCCAGAGTCTGAAGATGAAGAAACATCAAGGAATCCAGTGTCAGTGGACTGAAGAGTATGGCATGGAATATAAGAAGTAAAGAGGATCAAAAGGTAGAGTGGGGCAAGTGACAAAGGGCTTTAAATGGCAAATAGAAGTTTATATTTGATCCCAGAGATGATAGGGAGCCACAGGAATTTTTTGGGTGGCATGGTTAGACTTGAATTTCAGGAAAATGAATTAGATTTGGGGAAAGATATATGGCCAGCAGACAAAGAGTAAGGTGAGGAAAGCCCGCACCAAGGTGTTGGCAGTGTCAGATGAGACCAGGTATGTCACTAAGGTCAATTCAAATGGCCTTTAAGCGTATAACCTATATGTTTGCAAACAACTATACATCAAAGAAAAGGATGCCCTCAAAACTACATGGTTGCATATATAGTTTCAAGAAATGGTGTTCAGTGAATCTAACTCCATTCATGGGCTTGGTTCACCTTACTTCTACAGGTACAAATTCATGTCAGTGGTATTTCTGATTGTGAGATGAATTATGGCAGAAAAAGGCTACAGAACAAGAAAAATAATACATCATTGCCATTTGTTGCCCATCAGGGAGTTTGATTAATGCTAAGACATGGAGCAAAAAAACAAATACACTGAAAGACTTTCAAGCAGACTCTGGAAAAGGTTCATCCACCAGTTGCTGGCAGACCATTAGAATCAAATGATGGATCACTGGATGGTTATTCATATGAAGAAGAAACTGTAGTTTGGGACTCTCTGGAGAGTGAGAAAATTAAACATGATTGCCTCATCCTAAGCTGGACTACAGCCCAGATAGTATAAAAGAGGAAAATTCAGGCTAGTCCTCTGTTGGTTAGTATTTTAGCTTTCTAGTCTTCAAGGTAACAGATATCACCCATGACATCTAGAAATAGTTATAATGGCCTTAGATAAACACAGATACAGATTTAGTATTTCTGGCCATTCAGTGGCTTTGTAAATACCTCAATGTAAAGAAATTGACTCAATATTTATCTTCGTGGTTTTATGGTTTTAAGAAACATTAGTGATAACTCATGAGTCATAGCTTTTGGGTGGGTGCTGACTCAGGATGTGTCTTGAAACTTGGAATGTCTTCAGACAGACATAATAGAGAAGAGTCTGGGCTAAATCTCTTAAAAGGTCCTATGCAATTGACCACATGTGTAGTAATGAGAATTAGAATGAAAGATAGACACAGCCCCACTTTATAAATGAAGAATCTGAGGGCTGCAAAGGTTAAGAAATTTGCTCAAGATCATAGTTAAGGGTCTGGATCTGGAATCTAGGTTCTCTGAATGTAAATCTGTTAGTCTTTCCATTGCACCATGTTAACACCAAAGAATGTCAGAATAGTCAGGACAGATTACATGAGAAATATTGCAGAGATTAAATTGGAAGGACTTGATGACTGATTAATTGTGGGAGGTAAAGGGGGTGGAAGAGTAAAAGATAACATCAAAGTGTCAAATATGAATGACAGGGTGGGTGGCAGTATCATTGAAGTAGGAGATTTTGGTGACAAGATAATATTATTTTTAAATATTTTTAAGTGTTGAAAGGACGTTTAGGTTTAAAAGTGCCTTAGACAGATGGAACTATAGATCTGGAGTACAGAGAAAGGTCAAAGATAGATGGACATTAAAGAAACCCTCAGTGAAACAGATTCAAATTCTTGTGTGTTATACAAGATTTTTCTGTTTAAGCAAGTCCCTTCACCTTTGGGGTCCCTATTTTTATATTTGTAAAAATAGAAAATATTACACTGGTCTTGATGATCTGAAAGGATTATTTCAGAATCATGTTAAATACTAGAGGAAATACACTTTGTAAATATTCATAAGAAATGACATGCACATCTGCAATTCTAATTGAATTTTCTTTACACAACTACTTTGTTGTGTGTTTTTTTTATTTCTTTCATATAGAAACTAAGAAATTTTAGCTCTATAATATAAGGATATTTGGCTGCTTTATTTCTTGAAAAGTCACTGTCATCATTGTCATCATCATCATCATCATCCTCATCACCACTATCACTATTACCATCACTAATAGCAAAACATATTAAGATTTACAAAATGCTTCACGTGCATTATTTTATCTGAGAGCTAAGAGTCAATATCAGGTCACTTTTATCACCATGTGTAGTACTCTTGCCACCAAACAACTTCATTTTCCTTAATAAACCAGTAACTGATTTTTCTAAAATGTAATTTATATCAAGGACTCAAGAAAAAAATGCACAAAATCATTATCATCACCAACAAACATTTTCTGCACACTTATTTATAATAATCCTCTACACACTGAAGACATGAGGAGTCTTGCCTAAAGGGAAATATAGAGAATGTCTAACTGATAAATGGCACACATGGTCAAGAAAATTTTATATGCTAAATGCCACATAAGTGGTTTGAGCATTACCACATAAATTCAGAAAAAATGCAGATATACTGGAGAAGAGAATCATTGATAAGCAGCTAGGTGGCGCAGTGCCTAGAGCACTGGCCCTGGAGTCAGGAGGACCTGAGTTCAAATTTGACCTCAAACATTTAATAATTAGCTAGTAGTGTAACCTTGGGCAAGTCATATAACCCCATTGCCTTAAAAAAAAAAAGAAGAAGAATCATTGAGAAGAGATGGGCAAGTAAAAAAGAAAATGGGACCAATAGAATTTTTTTAATTTATTTTCGTCCATATGCACAGATATATTTTTAAGTTACAAAATTTCCTTCTATCCTCCCTTCCCAACCCCCTCCCCTCAACGGCAAACAGAGAGTTAGCATTTTACATTCATATTTTTGGATAAACATAGTCATTTGTAAAAATAGAAAATATTACACTGGTCATTTTTGGTGTGAGGAAGTAGGGTTGAGGGAAAGAGATAAATAAGAGATAATTTTTATAAAATGTTCATCAGATTCTGAAGGGTTGATTTTTTCTTTTTTTTGTTGTTGTGGTTTTTTTCCCTTCTCTGGATGTAGATAACATTGTCCATAGCCTGTCTTAGACGGTAGTCCTAACTCTGAACTGCTGTGTGGAATTACTTCCATTAAGATTAATCATCTCACAATGTTGTTGTTAATCTGTACATTGTTCTCTTGTTTCTGCTCCCTTCGCTCAGCATCAGATCCTGTAATTCATTCCGCGCTTCTCTAGAGTCTGACCATTTATGGGTTTTTTTTATAATAGTATTCCATAGTATTTACATACCATAACTTGTTTAACAATTCCCCAATTGATGGGCATCCCCTCATTTTCCAATTCTTTGCCACTACAAAAAGAACTGCTATAAATATTTTGGAACATGCAGGATTTTCCCCACTTTTTAGAATTTCTTTTGGATATAGACCTAGAATTGGAATTGCTGGGTCAAAAGGTATGAACAGTTTTATTGTTCTTTGGGAAGAGTTCCATATTGCTCTCCAGAATGGTTGCATTCATTCACAACTCCACCAGCAATGCATTAATGTTCCAATCTTCCCACAACCTCTCCAACATTGATCATCTTTCCTCATCTTGGTCTCAATCAAACTTCTGAGGTTGGTTGGGTGGAAGGGGGGGGGGGAGAGGGGGAGAGAGAGAGAGAGAGAGAGAGAGAGAGAGAGAGAGAGAGAGAGAGAGAGAGAGAGAGAGAAGGAGGTGGGGAGAGAGGGAAGAGAGGGAGGGAGGGAGAATGAATGACTACCAAATGCAGAGTTGAAGATTAAACTTCCTTCATGGAAGAAGTGAAATTTGAGTCATATGCATATCTTTGCAATTTTCCCATGATCCTGTCTCTATGTATCTATTTATCTATCAATCTATCTATTCATCTGTCCATCTGTCTGTCTATCTATTCTCTAAATGTTCTTCCCTGATCAGAGTGTAAGCAGTATATCATTTTTGGTTTCTTTTCATTATTCAAATGTATTTACCTTTCTAGTTTATTCTGACTACTGTATTTGCATCTCAAAGTTTCTACACTGATTTGATATTTTCATCAGGAATATGCAAATATCTTCTACTCATTTAAAAATCTATTTTTCCTTAATGAATGAATTAAGCTTTGCACACTAAAGTATCTTTGGTTGCAAGTCTTTATCTTAATTTTTGAAATAGGATAGCATTTTGAAATTTAAAAAAAACAGAATTTTGAAGAGACTTAGTTTTCTCATATAATAGCAGCTATTAAATTTTCTGTAACCCAGAAAAGTATCTGGCTCATACTAGCACTTAAATAAATACTGATTGAATGATTTTGATTTCATGGTACTTGAAATTTCTTTTTGACTGAATGCAGTGGACCTGGAAGCTCTGAATTTTGGCTGTAATTTCTTTTTTTAGTGTTTTCAGTTTATAGTAGATTTGGGGAAAGGACTGTTGGACTCTTGTACTTTGCTCTATGATTAAAATAAGACCAGTCAGCTACTTTTTAAAAAATTTCTTGAAATATGTTGTCCAGATATGCTGTTGATTGAATAATTTAATCTAATGATTATTAAATTACTTTCCTTGACTTTTTCAGTTGTTTTAGTTGTTCTTAAGTTTGATTTTTCTAATATTTCTTCTTGTCTGCTAGAATTATTGGGTTTCATTTGTTCCATTCTGAGTCATAGAGGCCACTTAGATAGTTTTCTGCCTTCTCTTCTAAAGCTATTTATTCTCCATTCCATTTGATATCTATTCTCAAACTCTCATTTCATTTTTCATTCATTTTATATATCCTTTTCATTTTCTCTAATAGATAGTCAGTGACTATATGACTCTTAGACATTGCAGTCATTCATATTTCCTCTGAGATTTCTCTTTGTACTGATTTTGAGATTATTTTCCCCCCTTCTGGATTCTATTTTAGATTTTTCCTAACCTATGTATTACTTCCTTGTTTTCAAGGTTTTCTTCTTTTTTATTTCCAATTTTAACTATGGTTTTGGATTCAGATCAAAATTCACTTGCTTAGACTCCTCCAAATCTCTTATATAAAGCTTTAGATAGATTCTTGTTTGGTCCTATTCCCTCCATAGTCTGAATATTGCTGCCACTGCAAATTCAGATTTGGGGCAAGTGGGGGTAAGGGGCAATTGGTGGTCTTTTGCCCTAGCTTTTGTCTCAATCCCTCATTTGTATCTCGTTCTGCTAGCTGGTCACTGAGACTTCAGACTTCAAAGTCTGTTTACTTCAATCCTAATTCCCAATAGGAATTACCATCATCAGTTCCATGAGTCAATGATTATCATAATTTCCCTAGTCTTCTGTTACCCTGATGGGAACATTGGAGATCAAGGTTGTTCCAGGTTTTCTGAACCACAGACTGGAGATGAGTTGATCGTGTCTTTTGCTGTGCCTCTCAGTATTCTAAGGAGTGTTTGACCAAATTTTGTTTCCATATGAAGTGACCTTTATGAGCAATTCTGCCCTTCTGTTCTGATAGTTCAGGGTCACTCGAACTCAAGCCAGTTTTTGATCATTTCATTCTGTTTACTAACAGGCTTATGTTTCTAATGTCTTTTCAACAATCAGGACTTAGAAACTGAAATAGAATTAATGTCTCGCTCTAGCACTATTTACTCTAAAGAAATATTTGTTCTTAGGTCTAATCACAGAGGTTTATTTACAGATCTCCACCCCACCCCAAAAGAAAACTCATAAACTTATTTTACCATTTTATGCTACAAACTTCAAGGGCAACATTGTATTTTAAGATACTCCGTGGTATTTTAAGACTACTATGGATCTAGAGAATTTATTAGAACATAAGCCTGAATAACAATCTTAAGTTTTTAAAAAATTAAATATTACTAGTTTTCTTATTTAAATTCTTTGACCTTTTCTTGTCTTGGCCTGTTTTTTTTATTTTTATCATTAGGCTGTTAGGTGATTCAGTGGATAGAGTAGGATATGGAATCATGAAGCTCTGAGTTCAAAGTTTCCTTAACCATAAAAGGGGGTGACAATAACACTTACCTCCCAAGATTATTGTAAGGGTCACCTAAGGTAAATTTTGTAAAGTGTTTAACACAACAACAAGCACTTAAGAAATGTTTTTTTCACCCCTTCACTTTCTCTAATGTTTTCCTAACTTAGTTGAAATCTTTTCTTCTCTAGCATTAAACCTTATCAACTTGATCTAATGAAAGTGTTATTTCTATTTATTAAACAGTCTTTCTTTGGGGAAATGAAAAGGATCTTTTAAGTAAAACTACAAATAAATTCTCAAGGAAAAATCTTTAAGCAAAATTTAGTAATGAAATAATCATATTCTTAATGACTAAAAAAAGGAGTTTATATCAAAATAAAAATTATTTTTAATTATGTGAAAATTCGAGTATTTTTTACATTACCAAATATTCATGGTTTTCAACAAAGAACATCTTTTTTCATAGAAAAATATCTATATTTTCTTTTAAAAATGTCACTTTACAATGTAAAGTAATGTCAAATATGCTAAATTCTCCAATTTGAGTTCTTGAATAAATAGCTAGGGAAAAACATTTAGCCAAAAAGTTTCTATGACAATACTTGTAGCAATGAGTTTTATAACTAAGCATTTCAAAGTTACACATTTCAGAGAAACATTCAAAAGGTAATATGAAATATAATAGGATCATAGTTGTAGAAGTGGAATTAACTTTAAGGACCAATGATTCAAACTCCTCATTTTGAATATAAAGGCCCTGAAGCCTAGAAAGTTTAAGCATCTTGTCCTGGCTTATGCAGTTATTTAGTATATGGAGCAGAATTAAAATTCAGTTCTTCCCCTAACCAAGTCCACCATTTTATCCATTGGAAAACTTAACCTGCCTCTTACAAGGTATCCTAAGTAACATATTTCATTTGTCTAATAGCAGTGTCTATCTCTTAGAATTTGTTCTGATTCTCCCTTCCTCAGAGAATGCTTTGTTTCCTCCTCCATTCATTATTTCACAAAATTCATTTCATTTCAGTATAGTGAATAAGTTATAATAGTGGAATATTTCTTTATGTTCTTTCTAAGTCACAGAGACTCGGTACTTTCAATCTGCTTAAGAAGATACTAGATGGTAGATATATGCCTTTGCATGCTTTTAAAAACTGATTTTTTTTTTAATGAATGGATTTTAGAAAATATGGACAAACAAGCCATCATCTAGAGCAGAGGTCCTTGAATGATTTTGTCATGGACTTGTACATGAAATGTGTAGATCTCATCCTAGAATAACAGTTTAACAGTTTCTTATAATAAAACTTTACATGCATACAATAAGGTTACAAAGGAAAACAATTATGCTGAAATAAAGTAATTTTTTTATTCCCAGACCTGTATACATAAGTCCTAAAATTTACCCATAGCTCCTTGGGGTTCTGTGCATATCAGGTTAAGAATCTCAAATAAAAAGAAAACTATAAACATATGCATATGGGAGTTGCAATCTGCATCACGACAGAGGGCACTGAAAATTGGTGATACCATAGATCCCTTCAAAAAACAAACACCAAATACCTGAGTACAACTGAGAAGTATTTTAATTATCAAAAATGTATTTGCATACTTCACAGTTTATCTCTATTCATGTAGAGACAGGAAATTTTATATAAATGTCACTTCAGTTCTCTATTTCCTCAGATATCCTACTGTCTTTTTCTTAAAAATTTGTATGCAGTCTTCTGGATATTCTGCATCTCTACCAAAAACTTACACTTTCTGACTAAAAATATTTATAGAAGGAAATAACAATTTGATTTGCAATGTCTTTCTGTCAAACTTCCTTTCATCTTCTACTTAGAATAATGATGGAGGAAAGCAATGCAAAACCTCCTGGACATTATTATTCTAATCCAAAATCATGTTATTTCTTTCCAAGTAGGATCAAGATTTATTTCCTTTTACATAGTAAGAAATAACTTTGATCAAAGCTACTCATATACCCATTTGCAAAGGAAAATGTTAATTTTCAACTTACATCATACCTCAGAGCTGTCATCTGCAATTTTCAGTGAGTACATTGACTGATTCAATCTCTCCTTTTCAGACAAAACACTAATCTATTTTTCTTAATAAATATAGGCACAATCTATACATTGCAAAGTAGATATACTCTTCTACTTTAGCAAATGAAAATTCCCAAGATCATTGAAACCACATGTATGATCCCTCACGCAAATCATTAATATATAAAATAAATATCTGTATGTTTCCTAATCACCTGCCAAAGATGATAAATTCTGAGATAACATCCATTGTTTATCTCATGTGCCAGCATAAGTCTTTAATAAAGGACTTATCCTAAGTTTTTCATTGTCTCTTTGGTACTCTTCTATTTCCATTACAATAAATTTAAGGTTGACTTATGAATACACTAATTATCACAGGAATTATGAACAAGTTATGGTCATATAAGCTGCATTAATTTGACTTTGAAAAACCTATGTGCTCAATGTGTGTGTGAGAGAGACAGACAGGGAGATAAGAGAGAAAAGCCATATACAGCTCTACAACCAACCTCTTCTGTAATGACTACAGAGAAATGATTCCCTAGTGCAGAGGTGTCAAACATATAGTTTTTAAACCTCTCAAGTACTGCCCAAACTAGACTAAAACATAATGGGAAAATATTTAACAAAATACATGGATCATGTTCATTTGGGTCTGTCAATTTTTTCTTCAGGGATCCTAAATATAGTTTAATATCGCCTATTTCCAATTGCATTTTACATCACTAATATAGTGTACCTGTAAGAATGATATTAATTGAAAGATTGCATGGCAACTTCAACCTATATAACTCTTGCAACTATATTTCTCCCTCTCCATCATCATATCTACATCTACATCACTATATAGCTATATCTACATCGATGAACCTGTATCTGTAACTGAACTTTGATCTATATCTCATTATCTGCCTCATTTACATTTGGGGTTATAATTTTTAGTTTTCAGGACTACCAAAATATGGTATAATGAATTGATCTATACAACAGGATCAGAAAGGTCAAAAATTAGCAGTATTATTTGTCCTTGTTTGGGTATTTAGTAATGTATGACTATTCATAATACCATGGATCATATCACACCAATATTGTCCATTGTGGGGGTTTTTTTTGCAAAAATTCTGGAGTGGTTTTCTATTTCCTTCTCCAGGGGATTAAGACAAACAGAAGTTAAGTGACTTGCCCAGAGTCACAAAGCTAGTTAATGTCTGAGCCTGGATTTAATCTTATGTCTTCCAGTCTTCAGGCCTAGTGCTCTATCTATTGAGCAACTTAATTGCCTCCAGAAATGTTTATAGAAACAATAATTATTCTTTGTACTCAAATTTTATTTTTGAGTAAGAAACATAAAACCAAATACAAAAGAAAATCAAGTAAAATTTGGCACTCCATATTCTCCCATAAAAGTGCCAAAAGGGTATTCAATGCAATGCACCAGAGACCTTCCTTTTAGCTCCCTTTACATTATCTGTAGAGTTTACATGGTGTTCTATGGTCACCCTTCATTCTTGACTGATACATCTTTTCTAATCATTTCTTTGATTTCATGTTTATTTTTGTAGCCTCCTAATTCTAGGATTGGGTAAGTGACCCTAAAACATGGTTTATAGCCTGCTCACAATAACTATGTATGTCTACAATGACCTCTGGGCTGCTGTACACTTTTTTATTCTTCAAGACTGTAGGGGGTCTATTATTCACAGTCTTAAACATCACCATTAGGGGATATTGATACTAATCGTTAATATTAATTAGTGATACCTTATTTTTTAAGAAGTTTAGGGTGGCAACAAAAAAATCTTTATAATTTCCAAAGTCAAAGTGGTCTATTCTCCTCTGTCATTCGATTATGAATTTACTACAATTTTTATAGTCTGATTTACACAATAATGGACAGGTTTTATAGCTTTTAATTTTATCTGCATATCCAAGTCTGCTGAAAATTACTCTTTGATCCACTTTTTTCCTCATTATGGATGGTTAGATCAAACTCTTATGAGTAGTTATGTATTTTATCCATGCAATTGCGCTATTCTGAGGATGGCTGGAATCAGAACAAGTTTACTTTCAATTAGGAACACATGGAAGAATTCCATCAACTCTAAAGAATCTCTCTTCAAATTGAAATATGGGCTAAATGTGCACAGACAGCAGCAAGTACCCTTAGTGAATACTTTCTGGCTCTGAAAAAATTGTTACATGTGATAACTGAACCACTCTCAATGGACTAAAGATTAGAAGGTTATGGGAGATAAGAAATGATACCACAAGATTGGAGAGAACAAAAATGTTCTTGACTTTTATTTCTCAAAAAAAATTTAGGACTATTAAATATATATCTGAGAAAAATTTAACATGTGCTTGGCAAAGGAATTTAATTATTTTTAATTCATTCATTTGGAAAAGTAAACTATGATTATGACAAGTCAGTATGACTTCATTAAAACCTAATCATGAAGTGGTGCACTGGATAGAGCATCGGCCCTGGAATCAGAAGGACCTGAATTCAAATCTGACCTCAGACACTTGACAATTGCCTATCTGTGTGACCTTGGGCAAGTCACTTAACCCCATTTCCTTGCAAAAAAAAAAAAAAAAAAAAGACCAAATTATGATATATTGACTCCATTTCCTTTTTCAATGGAATTTCTAAACTCAAAGAGGAGAGGAAGACTGTGAATATAAAAGTTTACCTTGGATTTTAGGAAAGCTTTTGCTAAAATTCCTCATTCAATTCTTTTGGAGAAGATAGGGAGAATGAATTCACAATGGGCTAATCAGTCAAACTAGGAAATAGTGTTAATGCTTCAATATTGGAATGACAGAAGGTGACCAGCAGAATACCCTAAAAATGTGTGCTTGATTCTGTTCTGCTTAACATTTTTGCCATTTACTTAAAGTTATGGATGTCACAGTCATCAAATGTTCAGATGACATAAAGATAGGAGAGAGTTAACTTATTACATATATGAGTCAGGAAACAAAAGGGTCTCCACAGACTAGAGTATTGAATGAAATCTAAGAAAATAACATTCACTATGGAAAAAAAATGTAAAATTTAAATCAAAATCTACTTTATGGGTACAGTATGAAAAAAAGATTTTTGTGTAATGCACAAGTACTGCACTAAAGTGATAGTCATAAAGGCTAATGAAACCTTGCATCACATCAAAGGAGACAATGAATCAAGGAAGAAGACATAGGATGGGACAAGATGTGATAATTTCATTGTACTCTATAACTATTAGATCTGATCTTGAGTTCTAGGTACCACGATTTACAAACACTGAAAAGCAGTAGAATAACCAGAAAACCAAGACTGTTGAAAAATCTTACAAAAGGACCATATAAAAATTGCTGAAAGAAAAGAGGATTTTTAGAAAGAAGGGGGAAAAGACCATAAAGACATGGAGCAGGGTAATATCCTTTCCTATAAGTATTTGGAGTGCTGCCATATGAAGGAAGAATTAAAATTGTTCTGTTGGGATGCAAAGAGTAGAGCCATGGCCAATGAACAAAAGTTGCAATGGGAGCATTTTGAGTTTTACTGGAAAATCTTCTAATCAATCAATCAATAAAAATTGATAAAGAATATAATTTGTGGGGGAGGCTAGGTGGCACAGTGGATAGAACACCGGCCCTGGAGTCAGGAGTACCTGAGTTCAAATCCGGACTCAGACACTTAATAATTACCTAGCTGCGTGGCCTTGGGCAAGCCACTTAACCCCATTGCCTTGCAAAAAAAAAAAAAAACTTTAAAAAAAGGAACATAATTTGTTCCAGACACTGTGCTAAGTACTGAGGTTACATAAAGAGGCAAAAGATCCAAGAGTTTATACAGACTAATGGATAAGGGAATATTCCAACAAATCATACAAAGCAAACCACAGACAGGATCAAAAAGGAAATGGTCAACAGTAGGAAGACACTAGAATTAAGACATATTAGGAAAGGTTTCCTATAAAATAGTAGATTTTAACTGGAGCTTGAAGGAAGTCAATTGAGTCAGGAGGCAGAGCTAAGAGTAAGTGGCAATGATTCATTGTGTAAGGTGACGTATAAAGACTAGAACATTTTGGAAAATCACTTTAGTGAAGAATCCAGATGGGATGTTATAAAGGAGAAATCAATAGGGCTAAGCAACAGATGTTGAACATATATAGAAGGAGTGAAAGAGTAAGAATTCCAGTATGACTCTTAGGTTGGGAGTCTAAGTGACTGGGAGGAAGGTATTACTTTCTATAGTGATTGGGAACATAGTGAGAGTTTTGGAAGAAAGAGTCCAAGTTCTGATTTAGATATATTGAATTTAATCTATTCATTTGACATCCAGTTAAAAATTTCTGAAAGGCAATCAAGATAAGTGAGATTGGAGGTCTGTAAAGGGTTTGGAGTAGGACAAGTAGACCTGAGAATCAATAACAGAAATGGTAATTAAAATCATGGGAGTTGATGAGATTACTAAGGGGAATAGAGGAGAGGGAGAAAT
Organism: Macrotis lagotis; assembly: GCF_037893015.1. Classification (NCBI taxonomy): domain Eukaryota; kingdom Metazoa; phylum Chordata; class Mammalia; order Peramelemorphia; family Peramelidae; genus Macrotis; species Macrotis lagotis. Next base: position 1,830,659 of record NC_133660.1, on the reverse strand, counting down.
GAAAAGTGCCCAGGACAACCTCTTAAGGAACACTTATAATTAGAAGCAGAAGATACTAGGGAGGGAGATCTAGTATAGGAGATAGTGATGGAATTGTAGATAGGTGGGAAGAGAATCTCTGTAAATAAAGAATTCATATATAAATGGAATGTCCTTTCAATAAACCTCTTCACTTATGGTGAGCCCAGCCCTCATAAAAGAGATCATTTGTTGCCTGGTGTATTTCCAAATTAGCAGAATTTACTAGAGATTGCACTTTGACAGCATGAACTTTGAAAGAAAGAGTTAATTCTTCAAGGACACAAATAGTGTAGGACTTGGTTGGGGGGGGGGGGCATCTAAATATAGTTAGTTTTGTTACCAAAGATGTTTATTTCATAAAATAACTGCTCCAGTCAAGCTAACAAGAGAAACATTTCCTTATGTTGATTTTAACAAGAGCTAAGATGTGTTGAAAGCTTTTATTAATTTTCTATCTGAAATGAGTACATGCAAAATAGGAAAAACACAAACAACCCTAGCAATAATTTACATAATGATGAAACCAAAACCTAAGTGGAGACAGAACATTCAAAATTGACAAAAAATATTATCTGTAAAGAATAAAAGATATAATCTTAGCCAACCAATGACTTGGAAAAGCTAGTGTTTTGTGGACATCAGATTTTCAGCTACTCATTAATAATTATTTTTGGATTAGAATCCTTTTGTCCAATAAAAACACAGCTCACCTCTGCAGGAGGCTGAACCATGAGCTTCCTATTGTTAGAGAATATTAAAAGTAATTGTTTTTTGGTACTGTGCTGAACATTTTTACTAATGTGTTACTGAACCAAATCTATTTGGACATAATTATTTAACTAGGTCAAGTAGATATAAAAGGATAATTGTTTTAAATTAATGCAAACCACCTAAATATCTCCTTAGTTTATTAAAGTAAATAAATTATTCAATGAATGACTATATAACAAATGCTTACTCTGGATATTATTTTTCTCGTAAAGAGAGGAAGCACTGTATTTTTGTTTATTGATATAGGAGGAAAGCATAAAGAAAAAGTTTATGGACAAATTTCAATACATTAACATAAAGAAGAGGTTTGGGGCATTCATTTCCATACCTATTGTAGTAAAAAGCAACACTGTAGTAGAAAAATTACTGGGATAGAATTAAAAAAAGACTTTGCTTATTTCTGCCCATCTGTTCCCCAAAAAGGTGTGATATGAATTGGATATTAATATTGTTATGTGTAAAATATATCATTATAGTTTTCATAGTAGAGTAACTTTTGATATTGCTACTATATTGCGGGGTATATTTGGCCCAAATTATGCAAATATTTCAAGTTACGTCTTACTCAATCCACTATTCTCAATACAGGAGTTTACATGTGAAAACATACTAAGTATCTTTAAATTTTAACTGATATACTTAGACCTCTGATCATTACAATTCTAAATTAAATTACTTAAGGAACTCTAACATAAAATGATACATTTAGCATAATCTTATTCTAGGTAGGTATGTCTATATTTTAGGAACATCTAGTAATATGATGAATTCTATTCTTGACATGACCAAGGCAGTTTATAAGATTTATCTTGCAATGCTACTTGCCCTATACAGGCAATCCACTTGACCTAATCCTACCTTCATATAAACATTGTTATTAACATTTATCCTAATTACTGTACATACCTGAACACATCCTTAATTATATATTTTATTTCAATCATTAGCTGCACAAATCTTAGTAATATAACTATGAAACCTTATTTTTTGTTTCATTAAAATTTATTTTAATTTCAAATAGTTAATTTTCAACATGTTGGTAAAATATTGAAATGTAAGCTCTTTTCACATAATGGATATAATAGTTCAGAAGAGAACATGAAGTAGGAAATTATGTTTTATCCAGATAACTCATAGTGAAAGCTGAAAAAAAAGCTATATTTCTGCTAGTTGTATTGTAGATTTTTAACACAATTATATTATTTTAATTTCCAGGAATTCAAAAAAACATGAATTCTAAAAGGACATAAATGTTAAAAAAAATAGCTTATAGGATAAATATCATGGAACTAAATATATCACTAGTCAAGTTCAGGGTAAATATAGATGATGCAACTTTAAAAATATATTTGTTTCCTACCTTCAAATACCTTGAGACCAGAGACTATATCCTATCTGACTTAATCCGTTTAGCTCTGGAGCCATAATCAAATAAATATATCTACTATTATATTTTAGCTCTCATCCCTGAATCAATCTATCTATCTATCTATCTATCTATCTATCTGTCTGTCTGTCTGTCTTTCAGAATCTGAAACACTGAGTTAACTCTGACAATGCATGTATCAATCTCATTTTCAATGTGCATCTCCCTGGAAAATACATTGTCAAGGTAAGTGAACTTATCCACACTATTTCCTGTATTTTGGAGATATTTCTCCATTTGCTGTAACTGATGGTTCCACAAATGGATGATGTAGTATTGACTGATGGAGCACCTGTGTTTGCTTGTGTTGGTATGCCAAAGTTAGCACAAGCAACAGAGAACTGATCCATACATTGTTACATCTAAGCTTCAGAGACTGCACTGAATGCACCATCACCTGCAAAGATCAAATCATACACCAATACTCCTCCATTTTTTTTTCTTGGCTTGTAGCCTTTTCAAGTTGAAGAATTTACCATCTGTTCTGTAGCTGATTTTTTTCTTTTTTTTTTCAGTAACTGAGCTTGATGCTGTGCTCATCCTTGGTGAAGGTATCAAATAACATGGTTGAAAATATGATACTAAAAAGCATGGCAGCAAGGACACATGCTTGTTTCATTCCACTGGTGACTGGCACATCATGAGATCATCATCTTACTATACAGAACCTGAGCAAGGATACTGTCATGAAATTGAAGTGCAATACTGATGAATTTCTCTGGGCAACCAAAATTTGGCAAAATTTTCCATAAGCCTTCATGAGAGTATCAGAGGCCTTGGACAGATTGATAAGACATTATAAACAGATCTCTGTTCTGCTCTTGACATTTTTCTTGGAGTTGTTGGGTAGCAAATACCATATTGACTGTTCCTTTACTCTTTCTGAATCCATACTGACTCCGAGAGAGGTGTTCTTCTTCCACGAAAAGGATCAGCCTATTGAGGAAGATACTGGCAAGAATCTTAGTAACAATGACTAAAAAAGAAACACCCCTGTGATTGTCACAGGAAAACCTATTCCCTTTACCTTTATAAAGATGGACAGTGAAGGTATTATGAATTCCTGGGGGATAATCTCTTCATGACATATAATCTAGAAAATTTCAGTCAGCTATTTTTATAAACATTGGACCTCTCACTTTGTAAATGTCAACTATAATAGAATCAACACCAGGTGCTTTGCCACAGTAAAGGAGCCTAATGACATTCAAAACCTCTTCTTCAGTTGGAACTTCAGATAGGGATAGACTGACTTCACCCTGATGTAAAAGGTCAATGGCTTCTGCAACTGACTGATGATAATCTGTTAAGAACACTATGGAAATTTTTAGTCCATCTCTCAGGTGAACATCAGTGGTAGAAAGCATTTCTGGAAAGGACTCAGCAGTCCTCACACCAGAAGTACTAGTCTTCCTTGAACATAAAAGACATATTAGATTGACTATGAAACTGATGGTCTACAGAGTCCCTTTAGGATCATGTCCCTAACTATAATCAATGTGGCTCCATCAGCACTGAGTAGGTGAGATGTATCACATGTCTTTGGCCCATAAATAGCATTTAGGGCATTATAAAAGCACTTCAGATTGTTGCTATCTGCATAAAACTGAAATTAATCTACCTTCTTACTGAACCAAGAACCATCTCTTGTACTTACGGAATTAAATGCTTCCCTCATAGAAATGGATGAACTATCTTACTGGTAATCCATGTGGAGTTCTTGTTTTTCATACAGCAGCTTCTGTATTTCTCCATTTTCAACAACCAGTCTTGATATTTGTGTTTTGACCCAGATGAATGCCGTACACCAATCTCTGAAAGCTACCCATGCCTTCTCTGTACCACTGTTGCCAATTGTGTGTTGGCTCATTCAGGAAGTTTTATTACATTTAGGTAAATGGGAGACAATGTTTGTAATGAGGTAATGAGATATGCATTCTTGAGCAACAGGTGATCACTGTTGTTTCCAGCTCCATGTCTAATAGTCTGAACCTATGCTAAGATTAAAGTCATGCAGAAATAAAAGCTTCTCATCTTTTACTATATTGATGATAAGGGTCTAGAAGTCTTCATAAAATGTTTCTTTGATTTCATCAGGCTTAGTCATGCTGGAAGCATAGACACTGATGGTGATGACATTACATTTGCCTTTAAGTGGCAATCTCATTGTCATGAGCCTGTATTTCATGGGAGGCATTCAAACTTGTGACTAGATTAATTTTGATTGCAAAATCTACCCTAGCTTCATGGCACTCCCCTCTCACTTCATAAAAAAATGTGTATCCAACTCTGACTTCAGTAAGCTGACCTTCGTTTGCCAGCCTTGTTTCACTCAGGGCTACTCTTTGGATTTGATACCTACTGATTTCTCTTGCAACAAGAACTCTTCCTCTTTCAGTCAATTGGATCTTGCATTGTCTATGAGAGTGCACCCATTCCTTGCACCAATAGTGAGTGGAATCTTCTTTGAAGAAGTTTTTGCACATTTTTTTTAATGTGTTTCAACCACTGGCTTGGGATTCCTACTTGCTGCAGTAATCAGGCTAGGGTTGGGTAAGCTGATAATTTTTAGGGCATCTTTTCTAGCCCCTTCATCACAGCAGGAGGTAAACAGTGTGACCCTTAAAAAGTGCTGCTCAGGCACTAAGGGAGCTACTGAATCTCACAGCTGATTTCAGGGAGGAGATAACCCTATGACCTGGGTCGCCTGTGTACAGGATTGTGACTACAGCTCCCAGTGGATTCACTCCTGCTGCTTTGTCACTTGCCTTTGAGACACTTGTCACTTTGAGACAGGAATAGTAGAGTGGTATGGGTAATGTCTTTTGATTTTTATGTAAATTGGATTTGGTGAGTCAGTTGAACAAATTTGAAAGCCTCACTCTCTCTTCCAAAGTCATCATTGTCCAGTGGCAAGACAGAGTCAAGACAATGGGTAATGGCTCTGGTTGCAGCGGATGACATTCAATGGCCAACCAAGCTCTAAGCGCTTCACAATGCCTGCTTCAACTGCCTTCATGATCCTTGGAACAAATTGTTCTCATCTGTCCATTCCACCATTGGAAGACTTCTCAGCCTCCACAACCCACAGATGGCTTTGAGATTCATCAATTGCCTGTAACTTGATTAAACCCTTCTGCCAGAATGGTTTGCCATGGTGTGGTTGCTGTCCATACCACAGCTTCTTGGAGTCACAGGTGAGAATTAGGTGGCTCAGGTGAACATCAATGGTAGAAAGCATTTCTGGAAAGGACTCAGCAGTTCTCACACCAGAAGTACTGGTCTTCCTTGAACAAAGAAGAGGTATTAGATTGACTACCAAACTGAAGGTCTTCAGAGCCCTTGTGCTGGCCTCATTGCTGTTTTCCTGTGAAACCTGGACTGTCTACAAGTTCCATGCCAGGAAACTGCATTACTTCTGTTTAAATTGTCTTAGAAAAAACACTGAAAATCACCTGTTCTTAGGTCCTTTCTCATCCTAAACGGCCAAACTTCAAACATTATTACAAGGGAACACCACTATGATGGGCTGACCAAATTGTCTGAATGTCAGGCATATGCTTGCTACATTTTATGCAGAATCCACATAGAGGAAGTGTTCATAAGGGGGTCAGAAGAAATAAATGGGGATACCCTGAAGGTCTCTCTTAAGAACTTTAGAACTGATTATGTAGCACTGGAGATACTAGTCACAGGACCGCCCAGTGCGGTGTACCCTCATCAGAAAGGTTGCTATGCTCTATGAACAAGGCAGAATTGAAGCAGCTCAAAGAAACCAGAAGATACATAAGTTTTGAATAATCACCCCAGGTGTTCACGAAGACTATTTTTTTACCCAACCTGTGGTCGTGCATTTTGAGTTCTTATCAGTCTGATCAAACACAGTTGAGCACTACAACTCATCTCTGATAGAATGAAGTCATTTTGGTCTTCATCAATAATGAAGGACAAGAAACAAACATATCTATCTATAGTTAAAGATAGATATAGATGTTCTCCCACTATTAAATATAAATGAATATATAGATACACATACAAATATATATACAGATGTATAGATATGTGTGCATATGTGTATATGAATTATGTATTTGTGTATTTCAGCCTATATTTTGAGACCAGAAACATTCTGGGGAGAGGAGAAACCAGTGAGATTTTTTCCTGAGTCCAATGACTGATTATTTTGGGATATAGACTTCACAAAAATTGTAGCTTAAGTTCTGGACTAAAAAATTGGCAGATTCCATTTTATATTTTATGGGGGAAAGGTTGAAGATGTCACCCAAAGACATAAGCTGGCAGAAAAGAGAAATTCTTGATTGACAGCATCTTGTCAGTCAAGAAAAAATGACAATGACAAGAACTAACTTTGTCTCTTCTTTATATTAATATTATATGTACTTCTGAGGGAATGTGCCCTCCATTTCTGGGAAAAATATTTAGTTACTTCTTTCCTTATTATTGCCATTTTACTTTTGCTTTGCTTTGAACTAACATGTAGGAACACAAGGTCTTGGGATGAGATGTGGTTTTGGAGGAAGTTTGTTTAAGAGACTCACTGGAAAATTGGAGTGGTACTCCAAGATGCTAAGCTCTTGAATAGTACAAATAACTACAAAATACTGCATCATACACATTCTTGAAATGAGTGAACAACAACAGTCCCTTTTCTGGGCACCCATGTGGTGCAGTGGATATCGTACAAGCTCTGGAGTGAATAAAATCTGAGTTCAGTACACCCTCACATACTTAGTTGTGTAACCTGTTTTGTCTCACTTTCTTCTTCAGGAAAAGGAGCTAGAGAAGGAAATGACAAGGGTCAGCTAGGGGGTGCACAGGCCCTGGAGTCAGGAGTACCTGGGTTCAAATCCAATCTCAGACATTTAACAATTACCTAGCTGTGCGGCCTTGGGCAAACCACTTAACCCTGTTTGCCTTGCAAAAACCTAAAAGAAAAAGGAAATGACAAACCACCCTAGTTCCTTTATCAAGAAAATCCCTACTGGGGATCCAAAGAGTTGGGCATGATGCAAGCACAACTGAACAGAAACACATATTCCTATTGTTATTTTGATCAACAGTGATTCAATGATTTTCAATGCATCTCATTCCTCATACTTTAAGGACACTTTACAAATACTAGAGGATTATTTTCAACCGGGTCTATAACTAAGCTTGCATGTTATTTAAATGGACATATTTTATCATGACAAAGGAGAGGGTTTTAACTTTGCCTTTGAAACTCAAATGACAGCCTGTTAAGTAACTCTAGGAAGGACAATTGATGTTTGCTTTCTCTTTCTCTGCTCCAGGCATATAATCAATCAAGGATATGCAATGCTTAGTTCCAGAGTAACTTTTCAAGCTATGCACAATCAGTTCTGTTCTAATGCACAAAATATTCCTGGGATATGGGATAGGAAGATAAATGAACATTTTAGATCACAGTGAAAAATTTTACTTATAATAAGTAAATTATTATAATTTATAATAAATGTTTTAATATCTGACATAATAATCTGACTTAATCCTGTAAACTATTCTCTCTAGACAATTAAAAATAGAACAAACAACATGTACATTTATTAAGCAAATTTCAAGAAAGTATAAAGTATCACATTATTTTTATATTGGGGTGAAGTAACTTCATATACTTTAAATTAAGATAGTGAAAATGGTGATTTTTCTTTCAAAACAGAGGGTTTTATAACAGAAGAAAAACATTTTAAAAGTATTTCATTTAACATGATCATATAAATGTTGTTATGTAAAGAACACACTGATGTAACTATTGTAGTTAACTGTTAACTGAATGGTCAGCATTCAAAAAAGACAAGCAGTGGACAGGAGTTAATTTGATTGGATTATCCTTTTCCATTTTTCTAATGATATCAATTAACTATAATCTAAAAGAGCAAGCTCTGATAGATTACCATTAGTTTTTCTAAATATCCAGGACAGAACAACAAAAAAAGTCAAATTGTAAAGGCTTAATAATAGAGTGAGAAGAGAAATAGTGGAGGTGTCTACTGTAGGTGACCTTTTCAGGAATTTGGCCAGAAAGGGCCAACTGCTAGTGAATCTGGAAGAATTATTTTTTTTTTATTTCCAGGATGGTAAATACATGGGTATGTTTGAAATCAGTAGACTGAACACCAGTAGTCAGAAAGTGATTGAAAATAGATGAGAGTGGTGATGATAGAGAGGGCAATCTGTTGGAGAAGATGGAATATAATGGGATCACTTTAACAAATAAAGAGGATTAACCGTGGTAAGAGATAAGTCCATTTCATCATGTGAGAAAAGGGTGGAGAAAAAAATGGCAAAAAGGCACCTTAGTGATAAAGGAAAGGATAAAAGATAGAATTCAAAGAAAATGACCTAAATTTTTCTGTACAATATCATGTGTGGTCCTCAGCTAAGAAAATAGAGGGTAGGAGAACTACTGGAAAATTAAGGGCAGATAACAAAGTTTAGAAGAGCTAAACTGTGAAGTATGCATTAATTAGTTGATAAAAAAAAAATTACATCATAGGATTTCCTAGCAGCACTGAGGGCCCAGTTGATATTGTGTAACCAATTTGTAATGGGCCCAATTAGCAGTTGTATGTTTTTTCTACCTTTGTTGAGGAGGGAAAGTGATTAGTAGTGGGTATTGATGCAAGGTTTAATCTTGACTGGATATAATTGTATTAGGTTAAATTTGTTAGGGAGATAATAGAGGATAATGTAGAGTTTACTCCTCAAGGTAAGAAGAGAACAAAATGATTAATACAAGGGAGTGGGACTTGGAGAGAAAGGGAGGGTCACTTGGAGATTATGATATTGAAAAATGAGGATTTTATAAGAGAAGACAGAAGCAGAGGTGAAAAGACTAAGAACAGATATTGGAATGTGAAATTTAATTTTCATCTCCAAATTCTTTACAATGTGCCATTTTATATTCAAGTTGTGTGTATGTATTTGGAACATATCTTAAGGGATGGTGGTTTTTAACCTAAATCTAATTGTGCCAGAACTGGATCGAATTTCCCAGAATATTTCTAAAATATTGAGTCTTTGCTCCCAGTAATTGGGGTATTTGACTTAGCAAATATTGTGATACTACATTTACTTCCACATATTTTACACCTAATTTCTTTCTTAAATAGAATTCTTCTTTATACCAATACTACTCGTCTTAATGACTATTTTATAATACACTTTGATATGAGGTACTGATAGATTCCATTCCTTCCCTTTTTTATTATTATCCTCAAGATTTTTTTATCTTTTGTCCTTCCATAGCAATTTTATATTTTTTACCTAGTACCATATTTTTGTTACATAGTGTCATTTTAAAAAATTTATTGACTTAACCTTCTCATGAGCAATTAGTTTCTCTAATTACTTGAGTCTTTTTTTTTCTTTAAAAATTATTTTATAATTAGATTCATATTATTCCTAGGAAAATCTTTGAAAATATAATTTCAAGTATTTTATAGCTCCTCTAATTATATTGAATGGAATTTCTCAATCTAGCTAATTCTGAACTTCATTGATTATATTTAGGATTTTTAAAATATATTTATTTTTTTCATCCATATGCACATGTATCTTTTTTAAGTTACAAAATTTCCTTCCATCCTCCCTTCCCACCCTCCTCCCTTTAGCAGCACTCAGGTTAGCTTTACATGTACATATTTTTTTAAGGTTTTTGCAAGGCAAACAGGGTTAAGTGGCTTGCCCAAGGCCACACAGCTAGGTAATTATTAGGTGTCTGAGACTGGATTTGAACCCAGGTACTCCTGACTCCAGGGCCGGTGCTTTATCCACTACGCCACCTCGCCGCCCCTACATGTACATATATTTTGATCAACATGGTTACAAATTAGTCATTTTCAGTATGAGGAATTAGGATGAAGGGAAAGAGATACATAAGAAATAATTTTTATAATGTATTCATCAGGGGGCAGCTAGTGACCTTGGACAAGTAACTTAACCCCACTGCCTTAAATAAATAAGGAACGTATTCATCAGATTCTTAAGACTTGTTTTTTGTTTTGTTTTGTTTTTCTTCCTCTGGAGGGGGATAACATAGTCCATAGCTGGTCCAATACAGTTTTCCTAGCTCTCTGAACTCTGAGAGGAATTGCTTCCATCAAAGTTCATCATCTCACAGTGTTGCTGTTAATGTGTACCTTGTTCTTTTGGTTCTGCTCCCTTCACTCAGCATCAAATTCTCTAAGTCTTTACATGCTTCTCTAGAGTCTGATCATTTATGATTTCTTATAAAACAATATTTTTCCATAGTATTCATGTACCATATGTTTAGACATTCCCCAGTTGTTCAGCATCCCCTCAATTTCCAATTCTTTGCCACTACAAAAAGGGTTGTTATGAATATTTTGGAACATGTAGGACTTTTCTGATTTTTTATAATTTCTTCTGAATATAGACCTAGAATTGGAATTTCTGGGTGAAAAGATATGAACAGTTTTATTGCGCTTTGGGCATAATTCCATATTGCTCTCCAGAATGGCTGGATCCATTCACAACTCCACCAACAATGCATCAAGGTCTCAATCCTCCCACAACTTCTCCACCATTGATCATTTTCCCTTGTTCTCATCTTGGTCAATATAATAGCTGTGAGGTGAATATTTTAAGAATTTTATTTAATTTTGTAATTATATACTTTAGTATTGTTGAAAGCATTTATTAAATTAATTTTGATGATGCTAGAGTTCTCTAGATATATTATCATATCATCTACAAGAAAAAAGTAATTTTGTTTTCTCTTTGGCTATGCTGTTTTTTCAATTACTTTTACTTGTCTTATTTATTATATGTAGGATTTCTAAATCATAGCAATGATGAGCATCATTGTTTCACCCTTCATCTTACTGGAGAGGCCGCTAACTTTTCTGCATTACACACAATGTTTGTTTTGGATTTAGATAAACATTAATTATTATATGATCCATTTATTACTGATATTTTCAGAGTTTTTGTTAGATTATGTAAAAAGTATTTTCAGCAATTATTCATAAATTGATGACATTTTGTAACATATCATTAATAAGATATTATATATTCAGTCTTCTTTCTATTGGACCAAATTTGTATTCTTGGAATAAATTCACCCTAGTCAGAGTATATAGTTGTTTAAATGTGTAGTTACAGTCTACTTGCTGATATTTTTTTATTTAAAACTTCTGTGGTCAATGTTCATTAGGAATAATAGTCTTTCTTTGCTAGTTTTCTATTTTAAGTACTAAACGCATATTTGTATCATAGAATGATATTAGAAGGGTGCATTATTTTCTTGTTATTGAAAACAGTCATAAAATATTGAAATCAATTGTACTTTGAAAGTTTAATGGAATCTTTTGTCAAACCATCTTATTAAGAGTTCTTGAGGGGCGGAGCCAAGATGGCAACAGGAGAGGACCATCTCTTAGTTGCTCTGGAGCAAAACTTATAAGCTAAGGACTCTAACTACATTTTCGAGAGACAGAACCCACAGAGGGATCCAGTGAGGTAATTCTCCAACCCAAGGTAACCTGGAAAAGAATGGAAAGGCTTGGCTCCACGGGTTGGAGGGGTGGCCCACCAAAGCAAAATAACTTCAGCCTCCTGGAGGCAGCCCCAGGGAGCTGGGAGCCACAGCTCACAGCAGCAGGGGTAGTTTCCTGACCAAAACCTTGGGGAGGAGCAAGCACAACTTAGGGAAACAGTGGGGGGACTTCTGCCAGAGTGAGCACATGAAGCCCAGCCCTCAGGGCACATAGCCAACATCCTGGCCAGGGCAGCTGAGTTCCAGGAAGGAGAAGCAGGTGGAGCCAGTAAGCAGGAGCCCCCAGGGCACGAGCCCATTGAACCTAGGGAGGGGAGTGAAGAGAAAGAGACTGCCAAGCTCTGTCCTCTGCCCCTGGAACAGGACTCTGGGGTTCTGACCACATTCAGATCCTGATCACAGTCTAGGCCCCCCCCATAAAACAGCAGAGCCCCCCCCCCCACCTCAGCCCCATGGCAGAGGGGGGCGCTTATGGTCATTCACAGACCAGGAGGGAGGACAGAGCCTCAGACACTGAGACCCTTGTGGGAGTGCCCCAAAAGCTCAGGAAACACCCCCAAAACAGGCTTAGGCTGGGAAAATGAGCAAGCAGAGAAAAAAAAAGGAACACCATTGAGAAATATTTTGCCTATGAGCCCAGGAAGGATCAAAACCCTCAATCTGAAGATGAGGAAGCACAAGCTCCTGCATCTAAAGACTCCAAGAAAAACAGAAATTGGGCTCAGGCCATGACAGAGCTCAAAAAAGACTCTGAAAATCAAATGAGGGAGTTAGAGGAAAAACTGGGAAAAGAAATGAGAGAGATGCAGGAAAAACATGAAAATGAAGTCAGCAGCTTAATCAAGGAGATCCAAAAAAATGCTGAAGCATGCTAAAAACCAGCTTAGGTCAAATGGATAAAACAGTTCAAAAAGTTATTAAGGAGAAGAATGCTTTAAAAAGAGAATTGGCCAGATGGAAAAACAGATAAGAAAGCTCTCTGAGGAAAACAAATCCTTCAGACAAAGAATAGAACTCAGGGAGATTGCTGATTATACAAGAAATCAGGACTCAATACTTCAAAACCAAGAGAATGAAAAATTAGAAGAAAATGTGAAACATCTCATTGAAAAAAAAACTGATATGGAAAACAGAATTAGGAAAAATAATTTAAAAATTATTGGGATACCTGAAAGTCATGACCAGGAAAAAATCTTTGACATCATTTTCAAAGAATTATTACAGGAAAATTGCCCTGATATCCTAGAAGCAGAAGGCAAAATAGAAAGAATCCACCGATCTCCCCGAGAAAGAGATCCAAAAAAAAAAACAACCCCCAGGAATATTATAGCCAAGTTCCAGAACTCCCTAGTCAAACAGAAAATACTACAAGCAGCCAGAAGGACACAATACAAATATCATGGAGCTGCAGTCAGGATCACACAGGCCTTAGCAGCAACTACACTGGAAGCTTGTAGGGCTTGGAATATAACATTCCAGACAGCAAAAGAACTTAGAATGCAACTGAGAATCAACTACCCAGCAAAACTGAATGTCCTCTTCCAGGGAAAAAGGTGGACTTTCAATGAACCAGGGGAATTTCAAATGTTCCTGTTGGAATGGCCAGAGATGAACAGAAGGTTTGATCTTCAAATACAGGACTCAGGTGAAGCATAGAGAGTGGAGGAGAAGGGGAAAATATGAGGGACTTAATGATGATGAACTACATGTATTCCTGCATAGAAAAATGACACTGATAATACTCATATGAACCTTCTCATTTAATACAGCAGGTAGAAAGAGCTTTTATAGATGAAGCACAGGAGAGAGCTGAGTTTGAAGATATAATGTGATGTAAAAATGGAGTCAATAGATAAAAAGGGAAATGTAATGGGAGAAAGAAAAAGGAGAGGAGGAATAGGCCAAGATATTTCATATAATAAGATTTTTCTTGATTACAATGAGCTATTGCAATGATATGGAAGGGGGGAAGGTGAGGGGGAATGGGGGAATCTTTGCTCTCATCAGAGGTGGCTAGGAGAGGAAACAGCATATGTCCTCAATGGACTATAGACATCTGGAGTAAGAAGGAGAGAATGAGATAGGGGGAAAGGGTGGGGGATGTGAGTGATGGAGGAGAGGATGGACCATGGGGAGAGAGTCATCAGATATAACACATTTTCTTTTTTACTTCTTGCAAGGGGCTGGGATTGGATGGCCTGTCCAGGGCCGGGTGGATGCTGGGCCTAAGGGGTGGTATGTGGGCTCAGGGCCAGGGCTCTGTCTGCTGCTCCATTCAGCTACCCTACAGCAGAGACAGTGAAAGGAGAGAGAAAATATAGGACATGGTAGTGGAGAAGTACGAATGGAGGGACTTGCGATTAGCAAAGGCAATGGTGGAAAAATATGGAAGTAACTTTTGTGATGGATTTATCATAAAGAATGTGATCCAATCTCTCAGACTGGCCAGTATGACCAGGAAGGATAATGATCATTGTTGGAAGGGATGTGGGAAATCTGGGACACTACTACATTGTTGGTGGAGCTGTGAACTCATCCAACCCTTCTGGAGAGCTATTTGGAACTATGCCCAAAGGGCAACAAAAATGTGCATACCCTTTGACCCAGAAGTACCACTACTGGGTCTATACCCTGAAGAGATGAGGAAAAAGGGTAAAAACATTACTTGTACAAAAATATTTATAGTAGCCCTGTTTGTGGTGGAAAAGAATTGGAAATCAAGGAAATGTCCTTCATTTGGGGAATGGTTTAGCAAACTATGGTTTATGTATGTATGTCATGGAACACTATTGTTCTATTAGAAACCAGGAGGGACGGGATTTCAGGGAAACCTGGAGGGATTTGCATGAACTGATGCTGAGTGAGATGAGCAGAACCAGAAAAACACTGTACACCAGAAAAACACTGTACACCAGAAAAACACTGTACACCCTAACAGCAACATGGGAGTGATGTTCAACCTTGAAGGACTCGCTCATTCCATCAGTGCAACAATCGGGAACAATTTTGGGCTGTCTGCAAAGGAGAGTACCATCTGTATCCAGATAAGGAGCTGTGGAGTTTGAACAAAGTACAAGGACTATTCCCTTTAATTCGGAAAAAAAAAAAAAACCCAGATGTCTTATTGTTTGATCTGGTTACCTCTGAGAATTCTGTTCTCTTTAAGGATATGATTTCTCTCTCATCACACCCAATTTGGATCAAGGTACAACATGGAAACAAAGTAAAGACTGACGGAGTGCTATCTGTGGGGTGGGGGTGGGGGTAGGGAAGCAAGATTGGGGGAAAACTGTAAAACTTAAATAATATCTTTAATAAAAATTAAAAAAAAAAAGAATGTGATCCACCTGTGACAGAGCTGGTGGTGTTGGAACACAGACTAAAGCACATTTATTATTGTTATTATTATTCTTTTTTGGGGTGGTTGCAGTGCAAATGGGGCTGGGTGGCCTGCCTGGGGTCGCATAGCAGGGTGATTGTTGGGTGTCTGAGGCCAGATTTGGACCTGGGTGCTCCTGGATCAAGGGCTAGTGCTCTGTCCACCAACTGACCACCCCTACTATTATTATTGTTGTTATTATTAATTTAGTAATTATTATTATTATTATTATTACTATTTTATTTTGGGTCTTTTTTTGTTTTATGCAGGGCAAGGGATTGGGGTGGCTTGCATGGGGTCACACAGTTAGGTGATTGTATGCAGCTGGATTTGGGCTCAGGTGCTCCTGGCTCCAGGGCTGGTGCTCCATCTACTGAGCCACCTGGCCATACCTAAAATCATTACTATTATTTTTTTTAGTTTTAATTTTAATTTTTTTCTCTCCCCTTTACTTTATCTTACATGCAGGTCTATATTTTGGGGGAGGAGGGCGTATTATGTTTACTCTTAAGAATATTTTATTAACGTATAAAAAAAATTATTTGTACAAAATAAGAATAAATAAATAAATAAAATTTTAAAAAAGATTTTTCTTTATAACAATGAGCCATTGCAATGATATGGAAGGAGGAAGGTGAGGGGGAATGAGGGGATCTTTGGTCTCATCAGAGGTGGCTAGGAGAGGAAACAGCATATATACTCAACGGGGTATAGACATCTGGAGTAAGAAGCAGAGAAGGGGGATGGGGGAAGGGGGGGATGTGAGTCATGGAGGAGAGGATGGACCATGGTGGGAGAGTGGTCAGATATAACACATTTTCTTTTTTACTGCTTGCAAGGGGCTGGGATTGGAAGGGCTGTCTGGGACCATAGGGCCAGGTGGATGCTGAGTAAGGGGTGGTATGTGGGCTTGGGGCCTCTTGGCCCCAGCACCAGGGATCTGTCTGCTGTGCCACTCAACTACCCTACAGCAGAGACAGAGTGAAAGGAAAGAGAGAAAAATATAGTTCATGGTAATAGAGAAGTATGAATGGAGGGAGTTGCGATCAGCAATGACAACAGTGGAAAAATATGGAAGTAACTTTTGTGATGGACTTATCCTAAAGAATGAGATCCACCCATGACAGAGCTGGTGGTGTTGGAACACAGACTGAAGCACATTTTTGATTATTATTATTCTTTTCTGGGAGGTGTTTCAGGGCAACTGGGACTGGGTGACCTGCCTGGGGCCATACAGCTGAGTGATTGTTGGGTGTCTGAGGCCGGATTTGGACCTGGATGCTCCTGGCTCAAGGGCCAGTGATCTGTCCGCCACCCAGCCATTCCTACTATTATTATTATTACTATTTTATTTTATTTTGGGTCTTTTTTTTGGTTTTTGTAGGGCAATGGAGTTGGGGTGGCTTTCACAGCTAGGTGATTGTTGGGTGTCTGGGGCCAGGTTTGGGCGCAGGTGGTCCTGGCTCAAGGGCCTGTCCTCCATCTACTGCGACACCTGGCCATACCTACTATTATTATTATTGTTGTTGTTGTTGTTATTACTATTATTATTAAATTTTAATTTTTTTCTCTCCCCTTTACTTTATTGTTTATGCAGATGTATATTTTTCTTGGGGGGGAGGGGATATTATGTTTACTTTTTTTTTAGGTTTTTTTGCAAGGCAAACGGGGTTAAGTGGCTTGCCCAAGGCCACACAGCTAGGTAATTATTAAGTGTCTGAGACCGGATTTGAACCCAGGTCCTCCTGACTCCAGGGCCAGTGCTTTATCCACTGTGCCACCTAGCAGCCCCTTATGTTTACTCTTAAACAAAAATATTTTAGTAATGTATAAAAAAAATATTTGTACAAAATAAGAATTAATAAATAAAATTACAAAAAAAAGAGTTCTCCCACATCTTTGAAAGTTCATTATTGCTTATTTATTTTTGTATATTTTATTATCTTCATAATCCATGCTTTTATGTTCTTTTAAATACTCATTTTTTTTTTGTCTAAGTTAGGTTAGCAGCAAGGTGGCGCATTGGATAGAGCATGGGCCCTGGAGTCAGGAAGACCTGAGTTTAAATCCATCCTCAGATACTTAGTAATTACCTAGCTGTGTGGCCTTGGGCAAGACACTTAAGCCCATTGCCTTGCAAAAAAAAAAAAACACAAAAAGAAAATCTAAAAATAAAATTTACCAGTTCAGTTATTGTTGGTAATTGATAATAAATTTCAGAAAATTTTTCTCATTTCTTCCTTTTTAATATGAACAATTTGAGGGGTAGCTAGGTGGCACAGTGGATAAAGCACTGGCCCTGGAGTCAGGAGTACCTGGGTTTAAATGTTGTCTCAGACACTTAATAATTACCTAGCTGTGTGGCCTTGGGCAAGCCACTTAACCCCGTTTGCCTTGCAAAAACCTAAAAAAACAAAACAAAACATGAATAATTAGCTTTTCCTATATTTATGTTTTAACCAGGTCAACTAACATTTATTTCAGTGGTCTATTTCTTTCAATTCTGTTAAACTAGGATATTTATGATTTTTAACTATTTCATTTGGTTGGAGATATTTGATTGATTGTTCAATTTATCCTTAGTTGCAAACTCAATTTGTGCATTTGTGGTCACTTTTGTTGATTTTAATTACATAGAGATATTTTTTCCCTTTAGTTTTATTTTATTTCTCAGATTATCCTTAACTTTTTTGATTTTTCTAAACCAACAATAGTTTTGAACTGTTATTTGCTCTGTATTTATTTTTTTTAATCCTAGGAATTTTTGTTGAGTAAAATTTTAAGGCATTATAACTAGTAAATGATTTGTTTAATATCTCTGTTTCCACATTTTTGGTGAGTTCTTCTGAACCAAAAAAAAAAGATCATATATATTAAATACATAAATTCCTTTGTATTTCTATTCAGTGATTGACAAAGTTTTATGATATCTTCAGAAGTTCTATCCAAAGACCCTAACTTCTTTCTTATAATCTTTGTTTTAGATTTATCTAGGTCTGAAAGGGTTATATTAAGTTCTTCTCTATGCATTTAATATTCATGGGGGAAAGGTCTTCCAGTTGGATACCTTCATCTCCAAGGAGATTCTTGACTCTGATGCTCATTGAGTGAGAATACAAGAAGAAGTTCAGGTCTTATCTGTGACTGAAATGGATTTCTAAGATATTGAGCACAGCAAAGTTGAGATCTTGAGACTGTGCAGGAGATCAGCAGGCCAAACCAAAACATACCCTGGAAAGGACTGTGTACTAGGATGTACAACCTTTCCCTACATGAAGAAATCTATCTGTAACTCCCAGATGACTTAGGAATTATTTGGGAAACTATGTGTTGAACTGGACCTCAGCCAAAACTACTACAGGCTAAAATGCACTGTTACTCATTCTGGGATTAGACTTGAAGCCCTGATCAAGACAAGGGAAATTTTTTAGGAAGAATCACTTTTCTCTGCCAGCACTGATTTGAGAAAGGATGCCCAATGGCAACTTCATCTATCTCTCCTCCCATCTTGCAATCCCAAAATGTCTCCTCTTCCCCAACCAGCCAAATAAAAGTAAAATCTCAGGGAGAAAAAAAATCCTCTCTGTGATCTAATTCTAATTTCAATTTAATCAAGTTTTTCTTTCCTTTTCCAAATACATGCAAAGATAGTTTTTCAACACTTTTTGTTAGAGTTTCACATTTTTCTCGCTCCCTTTCTTACCTCTCTTCTCCCTCTGACAGAGGGCAATCTAATATAGGTTATACATATATAATTGTATTGTATTAAACATATTTCCATATTAATCATGTTGTGAAAAAAAGAATCAGAAGAAAAAGGGAAAAAACATGAGTTTTTCTTTAAGTACTTTAAGTACTAAGATTATTCATTAATTATTAAGCCTTTGAGAATAATGTAGATATATTAATTTCATATATGTGTGTGAGATAAATAAAGAAGAAATGATTGCTATTCCTACTTTTTAAAGTTCAGCAAAAAATAATAGAATTTACTCCAGTCTATCACTTTAATTCTATGTAAATTTATTTTTCATTTAAAGATATTTCAAATAAATAATAAATTATCAGATTCTGTTTTAGTTCATTTTATCATTTTCTATTCTGTGTCTTCATTCCATTCACATTTAAAGTTATGATTGTAAATTTTAATTTCCTTTCATCTATCCTTTTGTGCTTTTGCTCTTTTTACTAACAAATCCCTCTTTATAAATAAAAAAGGAATTGGTAAAAGACAAGGAATTTGCCTGACACCTGTGATCTTAAACATGACTGTTTCCTCTCTGCTATCTACCTCTTTTCCTTTCCCCACTCTGAATCTCAGATTTCTAAACTTTCTTCTATTCCTTCTAAGTTCTCCCTTGCAATTGCCCTCACCAGTATTTTTGTTTCACTCTCTTACCAAATCATGCCCTCATCCTTAGATCATTCTTTACCTTTCTTTCCTATTCTCTTCCATTCCCCTTTTAAGTTCCAAGTTATATCCATACAATATTATTTTTGCATTTGGTAACTGTTTATAATCTTCCATTAACCTCTGAAAGTGAGGCTCATGGAACACTAATTTCCCATACCATTTCTTCCCCTGTAGCTTATGCAGTTCCACAATAGTAATTTTTTCTGCCCTGCTTCCTTTCTTTACCAGCATAGACCCCTATCTTTCCCATTTTTGATTTCTCAAAAGACTCATAGAACTAAATGAAACCATCTATAGACCATTTATTATTCTAAACTTTCCTAATAACTCTCAAACATATTAGAGTTCCAATAGACTTGCTATTGATTCCCCTATAAACATAAAAAATCATTCCCAAATCTTTCCCTTAGATGTACCTTTCTAAATTTCTCTTTATCCCAGCTTTCCTATTTGAAAATATCCACTCAATTCTGATCTTATCATTATGAATCCTTAGAAATATTCTGTTCTACCAATGATCCTTGTTTTCCCTAATGGTATTATATTTAGTTTTACCAGTTCAGTTGTTTTGGTTGCAAATTGTTATTACTTTCCTTTGGGGATTTCATATTCCAAGTTATCCTCTTTAAGTGATAAGGGTTAAACCTTCCATAATCCTTATTTTGTCTCCTTATTCTTTAGTTTTCAAACTTCTTGCTGTTTTCATATTTTTTTAATCTAGAAGTTTAGGATTCTGACTATGATGTTTTCAGGAATTTTCATTTGGAGGTTATTTTCTGGAGCTGGTCAGGGGAATGTTTCTATTTTCACTTTATCCTCTCATTCCAAGATTTCTGGGTAATATTCATTAACAATTCCTGAAATATAATTCCCAGACATATTTTGCTCCTATTTTTCAGAAAATTTGATAATTCTTAAATTTTTCTCCTTTTGATGAGTTTTCATGTGAGTTGCTTCAAATACTATTTTTCAATTTAAATTTCATATTGTAGGTTTCCTATTTTAAAATTTTTTTATTTTTTTATTTTTGAAATTTTTTTATGTGTTGCCAGGTCATTGTTTTGTCTGACCCATTATAATTTTCGGAAAATTTAGTTCATGAATGAAGTTTTCAATGGTCTGCTTATAGTTTCAGTATTGTTTTTGGTCATCCTTTCCTCTCTAGCTTTTGGTCTATGTGTTTTGGTTTCATTTCCTCTAGGTACTCCCACATTTTCTTTTTCTTATAGCCTTTATGTGGATTTAAAGCTTTGATATCCCTTTGCTAACCCTTCTACCTATCTATTTATTTAAAGTATTTTCTTATGTTGTTTAGTTTTCCTTAGATTGTTCATGGGGAAACCTCTTGAGTCAAGCTCCAAATTTGAATAGTGTTGGTAGAGTATGCTTAGTTCTGAGTATGGTGGCCCACTATTGTGCTCCACCTCTGGGGTTACTCTTGTTCAGAGTTCCAGGAACTCTCAGTGCTGTAGATCCAGCCTAGGATCCTTCTCCTCTTGTGATGGGTTCAGCATGGAATCCATCACAGCCTTCACATACTTCTCAGCCTGGATTTTACCTTTCTTAAACAACTTTTCTGGCTTCTCTGATTCTTAAACATTGCCTAGAATGGCCTGATGCTTTTCTCCCTATGACAATCTAATGGTTGGTTGGCTCAATAGAGATGTGACTCTTCAGAAAGTTTGTAGAACTGCTTTGCTGAAGCCACTAAAAATGTTCCAAGTGCTTCCTACTGATCTAGTCCTTCACAGCCAGTTAAGTTTTAGGGGAAAACATCAGTGCTCTCTGGTTTGAACAAGGAGAGCCTCCATGGAATTCAAAAAATTCTTCAAAGTCATTTTGCTATAGTTACAGGTCTTGGGAAAGACTTGGGCTTCTTTGGATTGTAGGCAGAAAGTACTGGGACTTCAGAGAAGATATAAATAGTGCTACTCACATTCTAACTTGCTTTCATTCTTTACCTGATTTGACTTGATCCAAGTTTGTCCTTCATTCTCGAAGAAGACCATGACATCAGCGGAGGTGATGCCATGACAAGCAAGTGAATTGCTGAGCTAAGACATCAGTCTCACTTTATCCTCCAGAGCCATCTGGGTCCAGTAGCCAGATATGTATCAGTATGACCGTAGATGGCCCTGGATGGGAGGTATACAGGGTGAAGTGACTTGCCCAAGGTCACTATAGTCCAGTGTCTTGAGACTGGATTTGAACTCCCATCCTCCTGACTCCAAGGCCAATTCTCTATCCACTGTGCCATCTGATTTGACTATTCTATCTCAGGATCTCCACAGGACTCCTGGAGACACTTGGTGGATATTTGGTTTAGATGGAGGAATTAATAAGTGATTCTTTCTACCACCTAGCAGAGTAGAGTGTTTGGGGCCTGGAATCCTCTGGATTTTTCTCTCATAGTTTAAAAAATAGTGCAATAATTGCTGAAAAAACAAAGAAAAATTGTTTTGTTTAACATTTTTTAAGTAAACAGCATCAAAAGTTCTACATGTTCAGCATTATTCTTGGAAAGGGATTCAGAGGAAAATTTTGGGGAAATTTCTTTTAAAAACAGTACCATTTAAATAAAATGAGAAGAGAAATAATATTTTAACAACAATGGAAAAACATCCCAATAACTAAATTATTTTTATTATTGTAACTAATAATATAATTATTTTCCCACTTATAAAGTAGCCTTGCCAGTGCATAAAGGTGATAAATTTTTCACAGTTTATTTAAATATATATATATATATATATATATATATATATATATATATATATATACACACACACACACACACACATATACATATATATATATACATATTGAGGAAGCAATTGGGAGAAGAAAAATTATGCCTAAAAGATAAAGATATATTAGATGTTATAACAAGCTCTGCTAATTTTATCCTTTTTAAAGGGCCCAAAGAAGAATGAAGAAATGGATAAACTATCATATAGAAAATAAAATACTGAGGGGAATCGTAAATGAAAAGCAGGTAGAGCATAAGGTTTGTGGAACACACTCAACCTCAAAGCATGAGATATAAGCAGTTTCCTAAAGAGAGAGGTAGGCTACATGAAAAAGGAACTTAATTAGCATTCAACTAACAGGCATCACCAGTAGAACAGAACACTCCCAGTTGAGCCTTTTCAAAAAAGTAAGTTTAAAACTAATTTAAATATCCTAGAAGCTGAGTACCAGGCCAGCATTTCCAAAGCAGGTTGAACACTATCTGAGCATATTGAACATGTTGAACACTTTTCTACCCAGGTTGCTAGTCAAATTTCAACATAAGTAATCTTCTGCCTGATCAATTGCTATTGAATAGGTTGCCTTGCCTCCATAAAAATTCCAAATTAATCATAGTTAGACTTAACTTTCTAACATTCATATTTTCTAAGAAATATAAGTTAAGAAAAATGTTAATTAATAAGTGGTTATATGGTGTTTTAAGATTTTCAAAGTATTTTACAGATTTTATCACATAACTATAACTATAATGACCCTGTGAAGGCACAAAGGTTTAAGTGACCTGTCTACCATCGTATAACTAGTAAATTTCTAAGGCAGTATTTGAACTCAGGTCCTCCCAAATCCAAGTCCTGAGCTTAATTCATTTTGTCATCTAGCATCCTATTTGAAAGGCAAGATTTCAGAAATGGAAATTTGTTCAAGAACCTTAGTGGAAAAGTATTGAAAATATTTTTGTAAAGTTCAATTATTATTCAGTTTTCTATGGAAGTTATTATAATTATATATTAGATGTGAATCATTTGTTATAAACAGAGTGTAGGAGTGAGGTCCAAGGAAAGAGGTAAGAAATAAATGGATCCCTAAGGACAACCAAGTTACCTATGCTAACAGAATTTAAGAGTAGCCTGAATATTTGAATTATATGAGTTATGGAAATACCACTCAATCAAAAGATTCAGCATTCTCCATTAAAAAAAAAACCTTTCAAAAATAATCTTAATTTGAATTTCATTCCCATTAAATTCTCAATTCTTTATTTTTATGTGTGGTATAATAGAAAGAGTACCAAACTTAGCATTGGGAAGACTCTTCTTCCAGCATTCAAATCTGAACTCAGATAATTAAAAACTATGTGATTCTAGGCAATTCATTTAACCCTGTATGCTTCAGTTTCCTCATCTGTAAAATGAACTAGAGAAAGGAGTGGCAAAATATTCCAGTATCTTTGTCAAGAAAAAAACCCAAATGGGGTCAAAAAGTTGAGACAAGTGAAAAATGACTGTATACTAAATTAATAGTGAAATGGTCAAAAGACAGGTTTTGGAATGAAAATCTTTTTTTTTTCTCAAGCCAAGGAAGTAAAAGAATGATTAAATTTCCCTACAACTAAAACATATTTATTCTGCTCAAATTATGTTTGTGATATTGAAAATAAAATGATTTGGTCCCCTGTAGCAGAATAATAAATTACCAAAAGTTGAAGCATTTAGGAAATCTTATACCATCAGATTTGTAAATCCAAACTGATTCATTTTGGATCTTTCCTGTTTAGGGAATATTGTCATAGTGAAAAGGGAGGGTAAATTTGAGAAATACTGAATAAACGATGTCATATAAGTTTCATTTCATATTACCTAGAATCAGAACTGAAGTATTAGTAAGCAACTAGAACAAATGGCTTCAAAAATAAGAAAGAGGGATTGGAATATAAATTGATAAAAGTAAGTTTATAGTCTTCCAGACACTTCAAAGTAGCTATATTTTAAGGTTTTATTTCTTTTGGCTTTTATTATTATTATGAATGCTCATAAAAATTATTATAGGAGGTAGTAAAAGAGTTTCTTTCTAGGGGGGCAACTAGGTGGTTTAGGACATAAGAGCACCAGCACTGGAGTCGGGAGGACCTGAGTTCAAATCCAGCCTCAGATATTTACTATTTACTTAGTTGTGTGATCTTGGGCAAATCACCTAACCCCATTGCCTTGCAAAACAAACAAAAAAAGAGCTAGTTTCTTCTTTTTTTGTTTAGGTTTTTGCAAGGCAAATGGGGTTAAGTGGCTTGCCCAAGGCCACACAGCTAGGTAATTATCAAGTGTCTGAGACCAGATTTGAACCCAGGTACTCCTGACTCCAGGGTTGGTGCTTTATACACTGCACCACCTAGGCCCCCCTAAAGAGCTAGTTTCTAAAGAACAATCTGGCTTGCTTACGTTATTTTTTGATCTCTTCAATTATCTATGTAGAAGATAATTTTATTATCTGCTTAAATTTTGAAAGAATATCCTATGATCTAGTGGAAAACATAAATTTCTGCCATGTAATCACTAGATATAATGTCCAATCTCCTGAGAATTTGCCTTATGAATTAGACTCTAAGGAGTGCTGGTGAAAGTCATAAGAAGATAGTTTCTAACATTTCATGAATGTGAGTTTTTGTAAACTGGCAACTTGATTTAAAAATATATAATGAAAAATATGCATATATGTGTATATATATATGTATATATTATATATATACATATACATATACATATACATATGTATATATATATAGCGCATTGGCCAGATATTGCAGTGCAAAAGGGGATATCCAGCCTAGATGCTATGCAAACTTATAACAAGGATAATGATAAGAGGAGAATGGCCAAGACGGCAAGGGGTTTAGAATCATGTCATAGGATAGTTTATTAATGATCCTAGAAGTATTTAACTTAGAATAGAAGATATACATAGCTTTGAAAACAGAAATCATATGTTTGGAGGCCTGTCATCTAGAAGGTGGATGTAACATGGCTCCAGACAACAGAATGAGGAAAACTGGGTGAAAGTTGCAAAATATTGTACAACCATTTAAACTATCCAAACCTAGTTAAGGATGCTGAAAGAGGATAAACCTCCCTAGATGTCTTCAAGCAAAGGTTGAATGCCTACTTGCTGGGCATGCTATATTTTGATTTTTATTCAGGTAAAGTTTGGATTAGGATTCCCCTTCCAAATTTCAGATTCCCAGGGCGGTAGGTAGCACAGTAGATAGAGCACTGGCCCTGGAGTCAGGAAGACCTGAGTTCAAATCCAGCCTTGGACACTTAATAATTACCTAGTTGTGTCTTCTTGGGCAAGTCACTTAATCCCATTGCCTTGCAAAAGAAAAACCTAAAAAAAAAGTGACATCTCAAATTTCAGATTCCCTGATTCCAAGTCTTCAAATAAAATATTTTCTGTAAATTCACATTAGAAGTTGGAGATATTATTAATAAATCAAATGAAAATCACCTTCCTTTAAATTATGAAAAGCTAGCTAAAAGAATTTTGGATAAATGTATCATTCAGCAAACAATTTATCACAATGCCACATATTCCAAATATAGCCCATATATATAGAAAACGTTTAATTTGTGATTTCTTTATTGTTAAAAGAACAGATATAACCTGGAGTTGTTTTTTGTTGAAACTAAATTAGGAAATATTATACTACTATATTTCCAGATATGGGAGAAATATTGAAGAATGTTTTCTGTAAGAAGCACTGAGAAGAGAAACAGAATGTTCTAAACTGAAAAGAATAAAATCAAATTTTCAAAATATTTTCTGATGTCAGTATCAATCAAGCTCAGTCTTTTATATACTGTCTATGTTTAAATATCTGATTCTGAATATTAATAATTGATATCCAGAATAATTATTTCCAAGAATTACAAGATCCTGAATCATCATAGAAGGCTTTGATTATAAAGTCAAATCAATTTGACAAGTATTGATTAAAGTTTCATATGGGAAGTGTGATACTTCAAATCAAATTAGACCCTGATGAAGCAAAAGCAAAAAGCAAATAGTTTCTAATGTTAAGAATATTACTTTCTACTGGGAGTACAAGGCCATGCATACAGTATGCTAACCCTAAAACTCTCACCCAGTGGAGATAGACAGCCCAATTGAGATAGCAGCCTTGTTCTTTATTGTATGGCTATATGAATCTTTACCTTATTCCCACACTAAGAGTGAGGCAGCCAAACTCATTCGTTTCACAAGATGTGACAGACATTCATTCTTTCCTGACACAAGAAAGAAAGGAAGAGCAACTGGAAATGGAAGGTGTCAAAAATATCGGTAGTGCAGGCATCCAAGTAACTTAGAGACAGATGCAAGGAGCTTACAGCTAAGCTTACCTTTTGATCGCCTCTGTCCCCTACCTCTTTTTCTTTGCAATTGAATTCAAGTCTAATTTTTCTTTACTGATAACATACTAGGCTAATTTGAGCACCCAATTTTGCTGCTGAAAGAGTTGGTGAATGCTCAGCTTTAGAGAAAGAGAAAAATTGATACAACAATGCAAGGGGCAGAGCCAAGAGGGCAGAGAGAAGGTAGGAAGCCCCAGAAGCTCTCCAACAAATGACTCCAAATGCCTTTAAAATATGACTCTAGGGGCGGCTAGGTGGCACAGTGGATAAAGCACCAGCCCTGTAGTCAGGAGTGCCTGGGTTCAAATCTGGTTTCAGACACTTAATAATTACCTAGCTGTGTGGCCTTGGGCAAGCCACTTAACCCCGTCTGCCTTGCAAAAACCTAAAGAAACAAAAAAAAAAGTATGACTCTAACCAAATTCTAGACTGGCAGAATTCACAAAAAGATTGTGTGAAACAATTTTTCTGTCCAAGACAACTTGGAAGATCTCCAGAAAAGAGCTGTCACACCAGGGTTAGAAAGGTCCACTGGCCTCTGGAGCATTTCAGCTCCAGATATCCAGGATCAGCCCAGTGGGCACTGATCACCCCCACTGAGTCTCTGGGGGTGCCTGGGACAGTGGCAGCAAGGATGGTTTCCAGAACTCTGCTGCACCATACTGAGTGCAGAGGCCAAGGCCAGTGAAGAACTCAGCACAATTCTGCTGCAGGAATTGAAAAACAGGCCTGTGGACCCACCTTGCAGGGAGCTGGTTCCAGAGTGCTCAGCCAAATGGTCAGGAGTTTGGGGAAAACTGCACAGGTCTCACTTCTGTCCCTGGGGAAGGACTCAGTTACATTGCCCACACTCAGACCCAGGTCACAATCTGGGGCCCCACACTGGACATGGTGAAGCAGGGATTCTTTTCATAGTTCCAGGGCAGAGGAGTAGGCTTGTGGTCATCCACCAACCAGAACAAAAGCCAGAAGAGTAGTCAAAGTCTCTCACAAGATCTTGAAGGAATTAGGGCTGGTGGGGAGGATTGGGGGGAGGGGAGATGTGCATCCTCCACCTTGGAAGCACAGCCCCACCTTAACAAAGAGTTAAAATCAAGGCATAGGCTGGTGTTAGGGACTGCTATATATGGGAGTGCTGTGAACCTTCATCACCTGGTGTCCTTGAGCACCAGAACCTTGTTTTACTAAGTGCCATGGGATTGGGAGTGGATTAGAGACTGGGGAGGTATTTAAGCACAGGTATTTTGGTAAATAAATGGAGACATTGGTGTATAGGGAGAAACTTGTCTTCCTTGACTCCTGCCTCTCCAAATGCTCACCTGGGGAAGACTGAGGGAGTCCAGAAAGGGACTCAACAGGCTAGGGAAATGGGCAAACAACAGAAGAAAAAGTATCTGACTATAGACTATTACTTTGATTCTATGGAGAATCAAAACACACACACTCAGAAGATGATAAAGTCAAAGCTTCTAGATTCAAAAACCTCCAAGAAAAATGTGAATTGGATTCAAGCTACAGAAGAACTCAAAAAAAAAAGATTTTTAAAATAAAATAAGGGAGGTAGAGGGAAAATTGGGAAGGGAAATGGAGTGTTACAGAAAAATCATTAAAAACAATAAAAACCAAGTCAGCAACTTGGTGAGGGAGATACAGAAAAATGCTGAAGAAAATAACATCTTAAAAACCAGTTTAGGTCAAATGGAAAAAGTAGTCCAAAGGTCAATGAGGAGAAGAATGCCTTAACAACAGAACTGACCAGATGAAAAAGGAAATACTAAAGCTCTCTGAAGAAAATAATTCCTTCAAATTGAGACTGGAGCTGAGGGAAGCTGATGACTTTGTGAGAAATCAGGATATAATAAAAGAAATTTTTAAAAATGAAAAATTAGAAGAAAATGTGAAATATCTCATTGGAAAAAGAAATGACCTGGAAAAGAGATCCTGGAGAGAAAATTTAAAAATTATTGGGTCACCTGAAAGTCATGATCAGAAAAAGAGCTTAGACTTCATTTTTATTTTTCTCCCCCTTCAAATACATTTATTTTTTCATATCTTCTATTTATTTTTTCAATCACATGTATGTTTTTAAGTTACAAAATTTCCATCCACCTTCCCTTACTACCTCTCTCTGCTCAGAAGTGAACAGTTGGGTGAGCATTGCACATACATAATTTTGATAAACATGTTTACAGATTAGTCATTTTTCAGTATGAGAAATTAGGATTAAGGGAAGGAGATACATAAAAAAATTTTATAAAGTATTCATCAGATTCTGAAGGGTTTTTGGGTTACTTTACTTACTTTGTTTTACTTTTCTTTTTCTGGCATGGAATTAGACTTCATTTTTCAAGAAATTTTTCAGGGATATTCTAGATATTCTAGAAGCAGAGGGTAAAATGGAAATTGAAGGAATCCACCCAATCACCCCCTGAAAGAGATCCCAAAATAAAAACTCCCGGGAATATCATGCCCAAGTTACAGAATTCACAAGTCAAGGAGCAAATATTACAAGCAGCATAAATAAGCAATTCAAATATTGTGAAGCTACCATCAGTATTACACAAGATTTTGCAGTGTATACATTAAGGACTCATAGAGTTTGGAATATGATATTCTGGAAGGCAAGTGACTTGGATTATAACTGAGAATGAATTCTTCAGGAAAACTGATCATTCCCTTTCCAGGAAAAAGATGGGACATTCAAGGAAATAGGGGACATTAAAATTTTCCTGTTGAAATGAGCAGAGTTGAACAGAAAGTTTGATCTCCAAGAACAGGACTCAGGTGCAGCATAGAGAGGGTAGATGAGAAGGGTAAATTATGAAGGATTTATTGATGTTGATCTGTATATATTCCTGCACAGGAAGATGATACTGACAATTCATATGAACCTTCTTATTTATTAGGGCATTTAGAAGGAGCACATATAGATAAGGTACAGAAGGGAAATGAATATGAAGTTACATTATAAAAAGAAAGGGGAGTTAAGATATTTCATGTAAAAGAGGCAAGAAAAAGTTTTTGCAATGGAGTAGCAGGGGGAAGGTGAGGGGGAATGAGTGAGCTTTTATTCTCATCAGAAGGGGTTCAGAGAGGAAATAATATACACACTTGATAGTATCTTACTGTAGGGGAAAAAGGAGAGGAAAGGGAGGGGAGAGAGGGGTTCAGAGGAGTGGAGGGGAGGGGAGGTGATAGAAGAGAGGGAAATCATGGGAGAAGGTTGTCAGAAACAACATACTTTTGTGGAGGCACAGAGTGAAAGGAGAGACAGAAAATAGAATAAATGGGGGTGGGGAGGAATAGGATAAAGGGAAATACAGCTATCAATAACAACTGTGGGAAAAAATATTGAGGCAATTTCTCTGATGGACTTATGATAAAGAATGGTATACATCTCAAAGACAGAACTGTTGATATCTGAATACAGACTAAGCACACTTTTTTTCTCCCATTTTATTTTTCTTGAGGCTTCTCTATCTTTGTGAGGAGAATTATATTTACTTTTACAAGACTATTGTAGTAATGTAGAAAAAAATAATTATTTAATCTTTAAAAAATTGAAAGGAAGAGGAGTCAAAGAGTAAAGAAACTAGCCATACAGAATATAAGAGAAATATGGAAAGACCAAAAATCCAAGCCAAGAAGGCTGAGTAAAACTAACTCAAGCACTTAAAAAGAGACAGGCTCAAAAAACAAAAGAAGGAAAAATAAGTAAAAAAAGGAAAAAGAAATGCTAGAATAGAAGAAATACTGTTAAATTCTTAAGGAAAATGAATGAAAATTCCTGAGTAAAAAAAGAAAATTGAATGGAATTTCTAATAATACTGAAATAACAATGAAGAAATACTCAGCAAAGTTTCAAAAATGAAATAAAATTATTAAAACAAAATATTAAACATGAAATTGAATTGAAAATTAGTCCTAGCTCTCAGTTCAAAATTTAGGGAGAAGAGGAGTCAAGATATTATGTTTGTCCTTCATTTTCAAAGAAGACCACAACATCAGGGAGGTGATGCCATGACAAATGAATTGGATTTGAGGGAGGAGATGCTGTGCTAAGTCACCAGCCTTACTTTCTCCTTCAGAACCATTTGGATGCAGTGGCCAATTATGAATCAGGATGACTAAAGATTACTGAAGATGCACAGCTAGTAAGTGTCAAGTGTCTGAGGTCACATTTGAACTACTATCCTCCTGACTCCAAGGTGTCACCTAGCTACCCATAATAAAGGCAGGAACTAGCCTAAACTATTTACCAGACTTCTCCAAAAAACTTTAAATAGCAACTCTACACAAATTATAGAGTGACAGAACCCACAAAAGCTCAGAGTAAAACAATATTCAAACATATAAGTCAACTTAGAAGATTGACAGGAAGACTGTTGCACCAGGATAAGAGAGGAGTGTAATCCAGAATAGTAGATAGAGCACCTTGGAGTCAGGATAATGAGAGTTCAAATCCAGTCTCCGACACTTGAGACCTGGGTGACTACTGGGTGACTTTAGGCAAGTTACTTAACCCTGATTGCTACATATCCAGAAACATCTCCAGTTGTCCTGATTCATATCTAACCATAGGACCAGAAGAGAAAGTAGGGATGGTGACTTAGCATAGCACCCCCTCACTCAGATCCAATTCATGTGCTTGTAATAGCATCACCTCCCTGATATCATGGTCTTCTTCAAAAATTAAGGACAGGGCAGCTAGGTGGCGCAGTGGATAGAGCACCAGCCCTGGAGTCAGGAGTACTTGAGTTCAAATCTGGTCTCAGACACTTAATAATTACCTAGCTGTGTGGTATTGGGCAAGCCACTTAACCCCATTGCCTTGCAAAAATCCTAAAAAAACAAAAATGAAGGACAAAACCCAGCAAACAAACAAAAACCAGAAAACAGTCCTAGGAAAATAGGAGCAGGTCTCAGGAGCCACTGAATTAGCTATGGCAGCAGGTGTTTCCAGAATTCTGAGCCCACAGAAGGTAAGGGAGTCAAACAGTTGGTGAGAAAGAGATTATAAGAGTCTATTTGCTAGCACTGAGGGTTCATACTCAGATTCAGGTCAAAATCCTGTGTGGCACTTCTAGGACAAGGAAAAGAACACTAGAGCTTATAATCACAAGGGATCCTCTTCACAGTTACAGGGTGGGAAAAAAGTGTAGACCAGATAGAGCACAGGCCAGAAGAGACTTAAACACTTCTTACTTAGATCACATCAATTTGTAACAAAAGAAAACTTGCAAGTCCCTAGAAGAATTTCTGAAAACCTGCACAAAATCCCTGAAACTTGGGAGTGTGTACACTCCACACTGGAAACAGAGTTCTGTTTTAACAAAAATTTAAAAGTAGAGTAATTGGCTCAAAAATGAGCAAACAGAAAAAAAACTAATTAAAGAAAGGTACTAAGGAGGAAAGGAAAATCAAAACACATACTCAGAAAAAGATAACAAAGTCAAAGCTCCCACATCCACAGCCACCAAGAAAAATATGAATTGGTTTCAGACCATGGAAAAGTTCCAAAAGGATTTTGAAAATCAAGTAAGAGAGGCAGAGGAAAAAATGGAGAAGAGAAATAACAGTGATTTAAGAAAATCTTGAGAAACAAGACAACAGCAAGGCAAAGGAGATACAAAAATTTACTTAAGACAATAACAAAGTAGACCACATGGTAACAGAGGTACAAAAAGCCAATAAGGAGAATAATACTTCAAAAGGATAATTGGCCATATGGAAAAAGAAGCACAAAAATTCACACAAGGAAAAAAGTCCACTCTTCATATAGTAGGATTGGTCAAAGGAAAAAGTAATTATAAATATTTGATGAAGAAAATAATTTCTTAAAAGTTAGAATGAACAAATGGATGCTTCTGACTTTATGTGAAATCAAGAAACACTAAAGGAAACTACATTAAAATAAAAAAATATAAAAAATGCAAAATTTATCATTGGAAATACAATTGATCTGGATAATAGATCCAGGAGAGGTCATTTATTTTTATATTTTATTTTTTAAGTTTTTACAAGGCAATGTAATTATTAAATATCTGAGGCTGAATTTGAACTCAGGTACTCCTGACTCCAGGTCTGGTGCTTTATCCACTGTGCCATCTAGCCACCCCAGGAAAGATTATTTAAAAACCATTCTGACTACCTGAAAGCTATGATCCAAGAAGAGCCTAAACTTCTTCAACAAATTATCAAGAAAAAACTTCCCAGATATTCTAGAACCAGGGGATAAAATAGAAATTGAACAAATTTACCAAATTCCTTCTCAAAGGGATTATAATCAGATTACAGATCTCCTGGGTCAAAAAAAGAAAAATTTTCCAGCAGACAGAAAAAAAAACCAAACAGTTTAAGAATTATAGAGTTGCAGTCAGCATAAAACAGGATTTAGCAACTTCTATATTAAAGATCAGAGGACTTGGAAAATGATATTCTAGAATACAAAAGAGCTTGGATTATAACCAAGAATTGTCTATCAAGCAAAACTGAATAAGATTTTTCAGGGGAAAAGATGAACATTCAACTAAAATAGGAGAATTTCAAATTTTTCTAATGAAAAGACCAGAGCTGAAGAGGAAATTTTATCTGCAAATACCAATCTCAAGAGGAAACAAAAAAAAGTTAACAGGAAAGGGAAATCATAATGGACTTAATAAGGTAAAACCGTTTGTATTCCTACATGGGAAAATGACACTGGTAATTCATAAACCCTTTCTCAATACTAGGGCAGTTAGAAAGAAGTGGCAGGTTTGAGTTGAAGATAAGGGGATGGTATATATATATATATATATACATATATATATATATATATATATACTTAGGAGAATGAGAAAAGGAGAAGTAGAATGGTAAACTATATTTTTAAAAAAAAAGACAAGATAAAGCTTTTACAATGGAGGAAAGGGGGGGGACAGATGAGAAGGAGTGATCGCATTTTACTCTCAACAGAACTGGATGAAAGAGAGGAATAATAGACTTTCAATCTATTTTACCCTAAAGAATAGTAGCAGGGTAAGGGGATAAAAGAAGATGGGGAAAGGTGATAGAAGAAAGATTAGGGGCAGGATAATCAGAAGCAAAACTGAAGGAGGACAGAATGAAAGCAATGAGAGAATAGAATAAATGAAGGATACAGGATGGAGGAAAATACAGTTACAAATAGTAAAGTTCTCTAATGAAGGTATCTTTTTTCAAATATATAGAGAACTGAGTCAAATTTATAAAAAGTAAGTCTAATGATAAATGATCAAAAGATATAAACAAACTATCTATAGCAATCTACAGCCATATGAAAAAATGTTCCTAAAACACTACTGACTGAAGAAATGAAAATTAAATCAATTCTGAGGTACTACCTCATACCTATTAGATTGACTAATAGTGCAGAAAAGAAAAATGACTAAGGTTGGAGGGGATGCAGGGGAGAAAATTAGATATTAATGCCTTGTTGTTGGTGTTTTGAAGTGATTCAGTAAATCTTTAGAGCAATTTGGAACTCTGCTCTATATCCCCCAAAAAAGATAAACAACAAAAAAGGAAAAATTCCCATATGTACAAAAATATTTATAGTATCTCTTATTGGATGACAAAGCATTAGAAATTGAGAGGCTACCCATCAAATGGGGAATAGCAGAACAAACTACATTGTGGGATTCTAATGGAGAGTTGCTGACCAGTGGCATATGAATGTAATGAAATACTATTGTGCCATAAAAAATTCTAAAAGGGGAGAGCTTCAGAGAAATGAGTGAATATTTACATAGATTAATTCAGGATGAAGGAAGTAAAAGAGCAATTCATATAAAAATACCATCATGAAAATTAATACAATTAAAAATTTTCAGAATTATGATTAACGTAATAATCACCAAACTTAAAATGATACATCTCCTTAGAAAGAGGGAGAAAGATAGGAGGAAGATAATTTTTTTAGATATTTTTAATTTAAAAAATGAAGTTAAACATGAAAACTATATCATAGTTAAATGAATCATAGACTATTAGAAAGATCAATACCAAATGTGAATGCATAAATTATATAGTAACAAATTGTTAACATAAAATTAACTGAATGTCAAAAATATTTATAGAAGATTTTAATATTTCCTTTCAGGAAAATAAAAAAGAAATTATAGATAAAGTTAGACTGAAAAATCATAAAGCAAGTCTGACTGATTATATTAAAACTGATTCAAAATTAGAACACTAAGATATTTCAATTAATGATAAAAGGCAACAAAAAATATTAATTAATATTAGGAATAAGTACAAAAGATATAGATCCAATGGGGGTTTATTAATTATATCTGGAATAAAAAATGTGTCTAGAAAAATTACACAAACAATTGAGATCTATATAAAATGTAATGATGATTAGCCAATAAAATAAAATTTCTGGATTCTAGCCAAAGCAATTCTCAGAATAAAAATTATCTATCTGAACATTTACAAAAAGAACAGATGATTAAATTCACTATGCAACTTTTAAAAGGGAATGAACAAATAATAAATCTCAAATATGGAATTTTTGAAAATTGAAGAAGAAATAGAGATACATATAGTATATATAATATTTTAAATGAAAAAGTAAAAAAAACAATTCAACTAGTAGAATTGGTAAACTCTTGGATAATATAACTACAAAAGAAGACTGAAAATTAAAAAATTTTTAAAACAAGGTAAATAATTATATGGTAAAAAGAAATCAAAATAAGTATACTATAATGAGTACAAGACAGAAAATGCAAGAATATAAAATACTTAGAGAAATAGGAAATAAAAAACATAAACCAAACAGAAATGAAAGTGAACACATATGCAAGCACACACACACACACACACACACACAACCAAATGAGGGATATTTTTAAATGCAGACTCATTTAACATGAATTTTCTCAAGAAAGAGCACTTAATATTCAGACTTTTCCAACTATTATTAAAAAAATCATAAAGAAAACTATATTATTTTCTCATGATGCACATTAACCTCATATGTACCCAGAGAAGGATAATGGTAATACAAGCAAAGGGAGGTATATATATTAATGTAATTAATCAAAAATGATAAAAAAAAATTTAATTAATACTCTAAAACAAGAGCATAGAATATGATGTCCCAAAAGTCAGACTTTTGGAAAGATGAAGTTAATATTTTCATTAACAAATTGTATTTATAATGGAGATAAAAGATGGATCATCAGGAAAATATGAGCATTACAGTTCGATAGAAATCACAATTAACTTTTTAATTATATTAATAAATGGAGAACAAAGCATTTAATTGATATTATATATATTAAAATCCTTAAGGAATATGTTCATAAAAGACCTATCAATTAGCATAGGAAATATTTCTAAATCCAAAAGCTTATATGTTTTACAACAGAGAAACACTACAAGTTTTCCTAATAAATATATCAAGCAATCAAGGATGTCCCAAATCCACATCATTAAACATAGAAACATTAATTTTCAGAATTAGGAAAAATATATAGCTTTAAGTTTTAGCAATGGGAAAATGAAATTATACTTAACTTAGTTCTTATAATAGTTGCTATATAATCACAAAGAATTAATAAATTTAAAGAGAATAGCTTTAACGAAACATCAGAATACAAAAGAAATATACAATTAGCTCATACTTACAGAAAAAATAAAAAAGTACAGATGAAAATAAAAGTGAAATACCATTCAATACAACTACAAAAATCATGTAATATTCTTTAATTAATTTGCTAACATGAATGTAATAATTTGTCAGGCTGTAGAAATGATACTGAACTAAATAATTGGTATCAAATTCATTATTTGGATATGGGCTGTTGCAGAAAACCCAAAATGATGACACTATTAGATGTTAGATACTAGTACTTTGTCATTAGGACTATCTTGGATTACTTAATAGAGACTGACAAAAATATTTTTAAAAATGAAGTCACATTAACAATAGTGTGTTAATAAAAAGGGTATTAAATATAGATTTAAATTGTATTTAAAAATATTAAACCTAGAAATCATCTGTACTGTTTAAGAAATAAGACAATAGCAAAATAGAAGAAGCCAGAAATGTAAGAACTGGAAGCAATCAACATCAATAACCACGAGTTCAATTGACCCTGGATGATAAGCTAGTTGGTGGAAAGCTCTCTTTAACAAGAAATTAAGAAGGATGGATGGGGAGAGAGAATAAAATGATTTAGTGTCCATTATCTTTCAAACAAATCTTTCACTGTAGAACAAGTTCAAATGTATATACAACAAGATTTAAAAGAACATCATTAAAGAGAGAGAGAGAGCTCAATCACATATATTGCTACCAGATAGTAGAGATCACAAAAGATAAAAGATTTTAATTTCATGAAAATGAAAGACTTTTGCAGGAACTCAAGAGAGCAAACCAATATAAAGAAGGAAGCAACTGATTATATATTTTTTGTTTATGTTATTTTTTGTCTTCAATCAGACCAAAGCTTGGACTAGAGTTTAATAGTTGGTATATATATGAATTGATATTGAGATTGGTGTTCATCAACATCAGTTTTTACAAAGGTTGAAGAAACACTTCTGCAATGAATTATATAATACATTTAGAACTCTACAAAAGAATGTTCCAAATGACTAGGAAGTAAAAATGTAAAACGCTAAGGTTTTATCTCACATTCTTCCAATTTTTAAGTATAGCAATTGAAAGTAATTAAAAGATTATAACAATATCAAAACAATACACTCTTGATATAGTTACAAATTTGACTAACCATTGTATTAAATAACTTGGAGTTACATGTTCTTTAATCCATAGCTCCCTATGCTAGAAATGTACTCAAAAGAGAAAAAGCCAAATCCAATATATGTCAAAATATTCAAAATACAATTTATTGATAGCCTATAAACAACTTGAATGAGATAAGGGTCTATTGCTGGAATAATGACAAAGTGAAATGTTGTATAGTGAAATATGCCATCATAAAGAGATAAGAATAACATGAGAAATAGAAATGTACAAATTCAGAGTAAAATAAGCATAGAGATGAAAATATCACACACATAGTGAACATAATAATATATTTGGGAGTATAAAGAAGGAAACGACCTGTAAACTATATGATCATAGCAACTGTTTGAGCCTGGTAAAGAATGGAGCAAATTGATCTCTTTTCATCAGAGTCAAAATTTCATTCAGTGTCACACCCCATCTATGTGGTAGCTCTTGCTCAATTTTTTCCTCCTTCTTTGTCAATATTTGTTACACGGAACTAATTTTGTATGGGGGAAAGATAAAGGACATATTAGAAATTGATGCAATTGATATGCTAAAACCAATAAAAAAACAAGATGAAGTTTCGTGTGTGTGTGTGTGTGTGTGTGTGTGTGTCTTGTTCAGTTATTTTTCAGTCATGTCCGATTCTTCATAACCCCATTTGGGGTTTTCTTGATAGATATTGAATTAGTTTACTATTTCCTTGTCCAGCTCATTTTTCTTTTTACAGAAGAGAAAATTGAGACAAAGTTAAGTGAATTGCCCAGGGTCTCACAGCTATTAAATATCTGAGATCAGATCTGAACTCAGGAACATAAGACACCTTCCTAATTCCAGACCAAGCACTATATCTATTGAACCACCTAGCAACTGTTATTGCTATTGCTACTGCTACTGTTATTTCTTCTACTACTGCTACTACTGCTACTGATGCTACTACTGCTGCAGCTACTACTACTGCCACTACTGCTGCTGCTGCTGCTGCTACTACTGCTACTACTACTACTACTACTACTATTACTTCTGTTGCTGCTGCTGTAATGCAACTGCTATTACTCTATAAACACAAATATACATACATATCCACATGCACACATTCATAGAGACACACATTATCCTTCTACAGATCAAATTTCTCCATCAGTTTCAATATATTGCACATTAGCATAAGAAATTATATGAAGATTTGGGGGTTATGGAAGTCACAGAAGACATGTAAATTACATATATATATATATATATATATATATATAGCATAGTATAATATCAATATATTTTATTTCTTTATTTCATAATAATTTAGAATTTTTCCTGGTACACAGGGAGGGTCAAAATTTTCATGTGAATTTTCAAGATCATTGGGGCACCATGTCCCTATACCATGACACAGAATGGCCATACATGTATATATGTCTTGTATTAACAGATGATTGAATGTCTAGGTATGCATTGATTTCTTTTATCTGAGGATGGAGAAACAACAAATATGATTGATTTACATGATTTTAAAATTCCCCAATGCTATGATGCCTTGTCATAACTTCTCTCTAGAGCACTGTACTATGAATAAAACCAAAATATGGCAAAAAAAAAATCAAACAAGATTTGTTCTCCAGGAACTATGTGAAAAAAATAAATTAGAAATTTGAGAAAAAACAATCTTATTTAATAAAGTTGACTCTCCCTTTAGGATAGGCTTTCTAACCTGAAAAATCAAATGCAAACCTATTCTCAGTTACCATGATTAGAACTGAGATCTCTAGAAACCAAAAAGATCTGACACCCAGCTGCCTGAATTCTTTCTAGAAGGGAATTACAGAGAATACATAGGTCATCAAAAAATAAGTAAAATCTTTCCCATTTTTAACAAATTGATATGGTTTTACCACAAAACAAAAGGCCTTAATTCTTTTTTAATACTCAATTGAAAACAAGATTTGATGGACTTTTTCAGAAAAGCAGTACTTAGTGACAAAGATCCCATTTTTTGTGCCTGAAAGGCACAAGGATTTCAGATTAAAAGTCAACATCACAGTTAACCCAGAGCTATCTCTGCTTCCCCTAGTCATTCCAAAGCAAGTTCTATGTACATCATTGTCATTTTTTCCTGCTGGTATCACAATAGCTTGATTTATGTGACTGTACATAGCTCTAATCTTTTCCTAAAAGCCTTGAAGCCCTTGAAATAATGGTAAAGCACAAAATAAAAATACTTAGTACTTTTCAAAGACTTTCAAGGGTGTATATTAAACCCTATACCTAAAGTCAGAGAAATATAATTTAAAAATCACAGTTAACTTTTCTTTTCTAGCCATTAAACAGCAAAGTTTGAGGACTCTTTTATTAAACCTTTTGCTCTGCACTTGTTAAACATTATTGCTTCTTGACAATTAGATCCATTTTTTTCTGTCTGACTTTCAGTAGAAAATATACATAACATAATAATTTAACAGCTTACAGAACACCTTCTATACTGGACATGCTTTGTGAAAGGTTGTTAAATTTTATGAAAATAATATTTACTTAGGATGAAGGATGGCAATTTCATTTCATTTCACTGATATAGTAAAATCCTAGTGAGATAACTGCCAATAGCCTCTTCTCTTAAACTCTCCGTTTCCTAGAGCACTGAGAAATGAAGAAATTGGTCCAGGATCATGCTGCTAGAATGTCTCAGGGGCAGGATATCCAACTTTCTCTGATTCCAAGGGAAGTTCTCTCTCTTTACTACTACAAGCATGAAGTTACATACAAATTATTAACATCTTTTTACTAGGTTTGCATGTTTCATCCAGAAAACTCTTTCTGTCTGGGCAGAACAATCTTTTATTTTTTCAACTTACCATTTTATTGATGTACTTGTGTAATTTATAGTGAGGTTAAGAGACTTGCACAGATTAGTTACCTAGCCAAGATTACCCAACCAATATGGGTATCTCAGGTAAGGTATGAGGTGTGGTTCTGACACTGAGGCAAGCTTTCTAGCCATGACATTACACTGCCACAATTTAGCTAATTAATGAATTTCTTTTGAATTTTTTTTTGTGCTAGGGTTAGTATTTAGCTTACTAAATTCATTCATCTGCTATTTATAAAATAATGAATTATTAATAACAAATATACTAAGACTGAAAATGCATATGTTATTTATATAATACATATGCTAGATATAAACTACAATAATTTAACATTTTTTGTAACTTCAATGAAAATCAGGTTTATTCTGTATGTGCTGTCTTGTTCAGAAGCTTCTTTTGGAATTTTCAAATTGGTAAGTGTGAAGCTCATGACAATACTCCATATACTTTCATTTTTCATTTAATAACCCAAATTCATTTAAAAATAAATGTTATTGGACAGCTAGGTGGCACAGTGGATAGAGCACAAGCCCTGGAGTCAGGAGTATATGAGTTCAAATCTGATCTCGGACACTTAGCAATTACCTAGCTGTATGACTTTCAGAAAGTCATTTAACACCATTGCCTTGCCAAAAAAAAAAAAAGAAGAAATGCTATTACTATAGGACTATATATTTTTGTTCTTTTGTAGTGTCCAATGAGTATAGAAGTTATGGTGGATATATGATATAGGGACTTACAGGTTACCACCTAGGGTTTTTATAGACATTATATGAACAGATGGCACCACTATTGTAAACAGTTGATGAAACGTACAATAATATTATTGTAGGCGTGTACCCAGGACTTAATTTTCTACAACAGAGATTCTTTTGACTATGTCTTTCAAAGATAATCAGATTGGTATACTACAGAGATGTCACATATATGAATCACACTCCCCAGTATAACCCAAACTAGAATAAAAATTAATTGGGAAATATTTAACAAATTTCATAAAAATGCATTGACATTTTGAAAAAGATAAAATTTTAAACTTCCTTATGAGGCACACAGGTGTTCTTATATATGATAAAGATGTTTCCCTTTCTATTTGCCTTTGAGATCACTTTTGTAGTACCTAAAGAGTCAGGAAGACAAGGGTTCACGTACTTCCTCTGACACAGTGACTTATGTGACTTTGGGTAAGTCACCTTCATTTTAATGCTTTAGTCAACTAAGACTATAGCATCTTTCTTGGTAGAGATAACTTCCTAATGCAGGAGTTAATTAACAAAATCATGGGTCTATACCAAGTCTCTATTTTTCTCACCTAAGAATTTATATATAGCATAATGTGCCATCAATTTAGTACATTGAAAATGAATGCCATGGTCTCAATCAGGAAGACTCATCTTCCTGAATTCAAATTTGTCTTTAGAACCCTACACATAGCCCTACAGGCTATGTGACCCTGACAAAGTCACTTGAACTATTTGCCTTAGTTCCTCATCTGTAAAATGAGATAGAGAAAGAAATAGCAAAACACTCCATTATCTTTACCAAGAAAGCCTCAAATGGGATCGTAATCAGATACCACTGAAATGACTTGGGGGCAGCTAGGTGGCGTAGTGGATAAAGCACTGGCCTTGGAGTCAGGAGTACCTGGGTTCAAATCCAGTCTCAGACACTTAATAATTACCTAGCTGTGTGGCCTTGGGCAAGCCACTTAACCCCATTTGCCTTGCAAAAAAAAAATAAAACCTAAAACCAAAATGACTAGACAACAATAACAATATCCCTGAAAAGAGAACTCCAAAAGGACATGGTACTACACTGTACAACACCAAGATTATATGTTGCAAAGTAGATGTGTCATTTTGCACTGGTGAAGAATCAGAGGAACTGAAAATTTCATGGAGGTATATATTTGACTAGTTGATTCCCTCCTTTATTATTTATGTTGTTTCATGTGTTGATGAAATGATTCTTCTATTGGATTTATGTTTCTTGGTATTGGCTTTAGCAATAGATTAATATCAGTTGGGGCTTCAGGCTGATTGTTACTCCAAAACAGCCACACTTAACTTGGGAATAGCTAAGGCTGAGAGTAGGGTTTTGAGTTTCTGAGGTCTCATGTGTAATGTTTATGGATTGAAGAAAGGTATTTTAAAGTATTGGGTCAAGTTAAGACAACCTACTTGGGAATTGCAGGGTTCCTTTGAAAAATTATAGAAGGGAGTTGATTTTGGCAATGCTATTTCAGAATATTAAGTTCCTTACATCAACAGACTCAAAGCAATACAACCGTTAGTAGCTCTCAAATCAAAGAATTATATTTTATTTTTTTTTCCTCAACTATAATTTAACAGTGTTTTCAAAAGCCAACTATTTTTCTGGTAAAGTAGTTCAAGTGACCACTATACCACTGATTCAAAGTAGAGCTCATTTGCTGTTGTTTTATTAATGAAGCGGCATGGTATATTGTATGAAAGAAATTTTAGGAGTCTGCTAGTAAATAGAGGACTGGTTCTGCAGTCAGAAGACCTGAGTTCTGATCTGATCTCACAAATTAGCTCTAAGACCATGTATAAGTCCCTTAAACTCTTTTTGTTTGTTATTTGTATTGTTTTGTTTTTATAATCCACTGGGGAAATAAATGATAAACTACTCCAGTATCTTTTTTAAATAAAATTCACAGAGTTGAAAATGACTGAACAAGTGAACAACAATAAATATTAGTAAAGTATTTATGTGAGTGTGAATAATGGTATATTTTGATATAGCATAGTAATTCTGTCCCTGCACATTTTATTCTTTAGTATTGGGCTAAATATTCAACATGGCTTTCCATTTATTAGAAAAAAGAATATTTTTTTCAAATTAGTAGGAATTAAATATCATTAAGAATTATTAATACTGTTCTACCTATCAAGTATAATAATAGTGATATAGAAAATGATGTTATATATATTGTGGACTTCTTAGGAAGCAATGTCAGGTATTAACTGACACAAGAAAGAAGATAAAGTGCTAGTTACCTGATCTGGGGACTGTGAGACTTTTTTTTTCTTAGATAACTGGTGGAATAACATGACTAGCATAGAAATATGTTAAACATCATTTTACATGAATAAATAATATCAGATAACTCACTCTCACTGGGTAGGGGGGAGAAAAGGAAGAGCAGAAAAATGGGGAACTCAAAAGTATACAAAAAGATGGATGTTGAAAATTATTTTTACAGGTAATTGAAAAAATGTGTGTCTATGTATATATATTTAAATTATCTTCATTGTAATATGGTAGCTTTGGAGGGTATAAGTTATTTCTTTTTTTACTCAGTCTCTCAAACTCAGAGGGTGATTACAAGTAAATACAAGAAGTAATATGAATGAGAGTATTTTATTAACACTCCTATTCAATTATTTTTTACAGAAAACCAGAATAGTCCCAATTTGTTTGCTTGAAAGAGTATTCCTCTAATT
The DNA here is from genome assembly GCF_037893015.1 of Macrotis lagotis. Classification (NCBI taxonomy): domain Eukaryota; kingdom Metazoa; phylum Chordata; class Mammalia; order Peramelemorphia; family Peramelidae; genus Macrotis; species Macrotis lagotis. The sequence continues at coordinate 1,786,848 of NC_133660.1, read as the reverse complement.
GGAGAGAGGGGTTAAACTACATAACAGATAGCCAATGTGTATCTAACTCATCAGTGAAGTAGAGAGGTATCCTGTATTGACCATGGGTGAAGTACACAGTTAAAATTACTTTGATGATCAGTGCATAGTAGACATGTTCTTAATATTCTTCTTGTTGGATAAACAAAGAGCTTAAAAGGGAAACAGATTACATGTCTTCCAAAACTGAAAGAAATTGTACTCTTTTATATGGATAAAGATTTGGGGTGGTTTATAGGCTAGAATCCAGGACTTGGAGTCAGAAAGAAGTAGGTCCAAATCTTACCTCTGATACTCTGTCAAAGTAATGTAACCCTTGAATTTTAGATGAAACTCTAATATTTATCTACTCAATTATAATTCATTTGTGATCTGACTTAGGGTGGGGGTTCTCCGTTTATGGAATCAAAGATGCGTGACATATTGATGTATATAGAAGCAGAGAATTATTTAAGATTTCTTACCAATATAATCTTGGTGTTACATTATGTTGCTTTAAATCTGTGACTTTGACATAACTTAGGTGTAGAGTAATACATTACACGTGCCCTTTGACCATTGAATTTTAATTACCATAGAAGCAGTGATGTTGAACCTGGAAGCAACTAAGACTGTGCCACAACATTAAAGTGAAAAAAAATTATTATAGACTACAAAGAACTTGTCTACTTTACACTGGTCATCAGAGTAGTTTTAATTGTGTTTTAACAAGTCTTCAGAGTTAGGAAGTAAATGAAGAAATGCAATTAAAAAATGTAAGATGTAGAAACATAAAATGAACAATGCTCATTATTTTTGAAAGTTTCACAGTTTAATTACTAATGGTGCTACATAGTTTACAATGTAGAAGTGAATCCACTGTATATTTTGGAAAAAATAATGATGTTTAAGCAATGTTTCCTTCTAGTAAATCTCTGCTGATAAAAAGGACTGCAAATGTTAAGGCTTGCCAAAGAAAAATGTTAAGAATTAGTGAGGGTGCACTGAACTCCCAAATTTATTCATGAACTTCAAATCACTCAGTTATGTAACTTTTACATCATCATAAAACTTTTTAAACTCTCTTTGCTCTTATGCCTACACACTCATAAATACAAATATTCTAAGCAATTAAATGGAATAGATAGTGTAAATGCGATGAGCAAAGAATATGCCTGCTACTTCCTATTAGTGTTACTGAAAGTTATGAAGTTAATTTCCTGACACTTTTCCAAAATATTATTATTCCCTATAATCAGACATACATTTATTAATAATAAATTTATACTACAACTGAAATTTCTACTCACCTCTGTAATGAAGGATTTGGCTGTAGAAGGATTCATCACAAGAATGGCTCGTCTAAGGGTATCACGATAACGGTTTAATTCCTCTATTCTCATTGTATCAAAGAGAGTGGTGATCATTCTATTGATGTTATTTTCTACTTTCTGCAATGCTACATCCATTCCCTGCTGTGATCCTTTGTCCAAAAACTCTTGTATTCCCCGGATATCTAGGAACAGCAAAAGCCCATCAAATGCTAATTAAAATTCAGAAGAAACAAGAAACATAAGCTATTTGTTACCTTCTAAAATATATATTTAGTCCTGTATTTAAAAACAATCTGAAGTGAAAAGTCAGTATCTATTAGAATAATCTTAGAGTAAAAAACATAACCTGAAATGTTCACATAAATAAAAAGGTTATTTTTTCTTTCTTTATTTGTAGGCTTCCCTTTGAATCACCATGCCATTTGAAACCTGTACAAGATTTCTAATATGTTTTTTACCTTCTTAAATAAAAACTATATAAAATAACAATACTTCCCTCTGTTCCTTCCTTCATTCCACATATAACAAAAAATATAAAAGATTCTTAATGGACATTCAATATATTTTATCCAATTTAGTATAAATTCTCATTTCTGTTCATTTAAAAGAAACAGTGGGAAGAGTTAGAATGGGAAATTCCATTTAAGATAACTGCAGAATGCAAACAAATACTTGGAAGTTTATCTATCAAATAACAAACAGGAAGTATATTAATACAAGTACATAATACTCTTTATGGAAATAAAATTATGATATTAGCCCAGCAACAATTTCTAGTAAATCTTTGCTGAGAAATGGACTCAGAATTTTAGTGCCAGAAAAAAAGTTAAGAATTCGTACCAGTGCAGCTCATTTTCAAAAATTAACTTGATGAAAAAGAGGCAACATTATTCCATCTGAAATCTAAGAACTGCAATATGTGATCAATTTATCTGAATTTTATGATACTGAGAATCAACATGGAATAGTGGAAAGAAAGCAAGGAAGTCAGGATATTAGCTCAAGTTTTAACTCTGACATATACTGATTGTGTCACTTTGAGTAAGTAACTTGATCTTCCTAAGTCCCATTTTCCTCAAATGCAATATAAAGGGAATTTGACTAGATTGCTTCTGATGACCTTTCTAGCTCTATGTCATATCTAGAATTATAACAAAGAATTATGATTAATTAACTTACATAATTAAATATTCAATAATGCATTATGACATTAAAATATGTTACATATGATAAATGCAATATTATATAACCAATATACAATTAAGAATATCTTGCTGAACAGTTGTAATTAGGTAACAGTAGAGGAAGTTCCCTATGTTTGCTATTTTTCCACAGTTTGCTATGACAGAAAAATCAGATTTGTGATCAAAAAAATTATAAAAGAAGTTTTTTGAGAAATTAATGTTTCATGATACCTATGTAGTAATAAAATACACTTGTATTTAACCCATAAGAAATAAAACTGCTCAATACTGAATAAACCGAATATAGATTTCTTAACTAGAAAGTTTGTAGCTAATTCTTTTTTAATTCTATTTTTTTTATTTTCATCCATTTGCACATGAATATTTTCAAGTTACAAAATTTTCTTCCAGTCTCCCTTCCCTTCCCCTCCCCTTCAGTGGTGAACAGTCAGATTAGCATTATACATACATATTTTGACAAATATGTTTACAGATTAATATTAGTTATTTTCAGTATGCAGAATTAGGAAAGAGATACATAAGAGATAATTTTTATAAAGTATTCATAATATTCTGAAGGGCTGTGTAGTTAATTCTTTAAAAGTATAGTTTTTTTCAAAACATACTTTAATCTTTTAGAAAATGAAAACTAAATATTCCTGCTTCTTTTGAAGTATTTTTAAAATAATATGCTACTACCTTTCACTGGTACACTAAAAAAAGCATCTAATACTCATGTCACTATAATAAGAGGTACTGGACCATTCTGTCATTTGGCAAAATGCATTTTATATCAAACAACCTTAAATACAAGAACTAGAAGAAAATAAGATAATGATTTGAACAAGAAAATGGTAGAGAGGGGGAAAAAAGAAAATAAGGAAAGTACAGGAAACTAGAACAAGATATTAAAAGGTCCAAAGTGATAACAGATTGAAATTAGTAATATAAAATCTGGTAAATCAAAGAAAAAATTTATTGAGTAAATATGATTGAAAGTGGGGGGAGCAACAAGAAAAAAAATAAAAATAGAATCCACTCATAGCAACAAGTTGAAATACTAAAGAGTAATGTTACAGATTATTAAAGCAAAACAGTTAATAAAAAAAAGCTTTAAAAATGTTTTATTCCAGATTAATTCAGGCCTATTCTGACAGTCTTTGGCTAGAATGCTTGCCAGTAAATTCAAAGAGAAGAAAAAAAGTCTTGTCAGTCTATATTCTATGTCAAATTAAACACACAGGAATTTCATCCTTTAATAGTTAATAGATAGAGATTTGAAGTCAAGAACTTCTGCGTTAACAACCTGCCTTGGTGTTCAATAGCAAACACATCATTAAAGGCAGTGGTTCAACATCTCTTCCAGACCAGTCTGCATAACTGAGGAATTGATGATCCTTGTGGGGCATATTTGGGGGAAATCTCATCACACTGACAAACTGCAGGTCTTCACAATACCAAAGCAAATTATGACAAATGAATAATTGAATGCCATGAAACAAAAAAATTCTAAGAAATAGAAATATAATTATACATGTGTAAACCATAGTGTACTACTTACTGTCTCAGGAAGAAGGGGAAGGGGAAAAAAGCAATAGAGTTTGGAACTCAAAACTTATTTAATGCTATAAATTCTTTTAACATGAAATTGGAGGAATAAAATATTATGTTAAGATATAAAAGAAATATAGTTTGTATGTTATAAATAGATGTTTGATATATGTATATAGGTATTTGTCATATAAATAGGTCCTAAAGACCAAAAAGAATTTAGCAAACATTTCTTGGAATTTAAAGAAAATAGTAATATTCATTAGTAACTTTTTCCTTCTGTGTATTGAAGAAATGTTTTTTGTTGTTTAATTCTTCAAAACTCCAAATAATTCACAACTTTAAGGGAGAAGAAGATAATTTAAAACAACAGCAATAACAATAGGATTTATATTAAGGTTTGGAAAATACTATACACACAAGTTCTACATGCCAATCCTATGAGGCAAGTGATAGTATTATTATTTTTATTTCAAAGAGGAGGAAACTGAGACACAGAGAGGCTAAGTTACTTTCACTTGACCATAGACCTAGAAAGTAGCTAAGGTAATTTATTTGATTCCCAATTCATTACTCTATCAATTAGGTTAACCTAACTGACATCCTAAGTATGGGTAGCAGGTTAGCCTTAGAGATTAGAAGATCTTTATTCATGAACAAGGAAAAGAATAAAAGAACAGTATTTTCTTGACCTTCCGTCTGAGAGAAAATGTTGCATTTTCAGTACAGTTTATATTCTCCACAAGAACTCGAGATATTCTGCCCCACATGCTGTAATAGTGTAAATCAAAAGTTCTTTCCCTGCTAAATAAAATGAATTAGTCAATGAATATTTGTAATATTATTATCTGTTTTTTTCCTAATGCAAATAATTGACACTTCAAACAAACATTTATTGTTTTTCTAGTTCAGGTAGAAATCTTCCTGCTAAGTATTTCTTTGTGCTTGACATTATATTTTAAAAGACAAAGTAAGAGATTGCCAGTGATTAGTTTTAATAATCTTTTAAATAGGAATCAAATTTCTAAGGCTGTGTTTCCTTTGTGTATTGCTGTCTGTCTAAAAAACATATTAGCATTAAAATAGGAGTATGAGCATGGGAAATGTAATGAAGATGAAATGAATGAGAAAAATTTCCTGAAAAGGCTTATGAATGAAAGAAAAATTAAGTAAAAGTGGCAGCAGGGCCAAAAGGAATTGACAAACAGTAAAAGTCTTTTGAATAATAGTTTAGACATGTTCCAAATTTACCAGTGTTTGTCTTTATGAAATACAGATCTGTTTTCCAATGTATTAGTAATAGGGGTATTTATGAGGGCAATCCTGTTCAATTCCATTTTCTCCCAGTAGAGTTGATGAAATGTTACTAGAGAATACAATGGGCAGGTAAAGGAGGCAGGAGTGAATATTTTGAGTGGTTCATACTCCAGATGATTTATTCTTAGGGATGATCATGGCTTTCCTAATCAGTCCTCCCTCTAAACTACAAGAATAAAAAATGATCATAACACCAACAGATATTTATTTCAGTAGTAGTTCAGAGGCAGAGATTTATGTAAAACTATCATGATCTGATAGAGCATAGAACTCAGAGACACTTCTTCAAGAAGAATTTGAGTTTATGTCTATCAAAGGAGCCAATGGATGACTTTTTGTACATAAATGGAATATAGAAGAAGAATATAGAAAATGATGAATAAATAATATAAATCAAAATGCTGAGTTTTTGGAATTCAAGGATAAAATGAGAACAGATGATAAGAGAATGAAGAATATCTCTAAAAAATTAGAGAAAAATAGCAGTAATATAACCACTAATTTAAACATATATAAATGACCAAAAGAAACTTTCTGAATGTAGTCTGAAAAAGAATGAACTCTGATTTAAAAGACGATGGTGTCTTTGCTCAATTGCCTTATTTAAAATAAGAAAGAAAATTTTAAATTATCATTCAATTAATTGAAAGATTTACTAATAATGTATTATGTATTAGGCAAAGGGAAGTTCAAAAATCAATGAACCATTTGTAAACTTTTACATAACATCATTTCAAGTATTTTCTTAATTTTTAATTTTATTTTTTCCCAATCACATGCAAAGACGATTCATTCATTTCCAAGTTTATTTTTCTACCATTCTCTCTTCCCACCTCCCTCCCTATGGAAACTAACAATATTGGAGAAGTTGTAGATATATAATTGTGTTTAATGTATTTCTAATTTAGTCATGTTGTGAAAGAGGAATTAGAGCTGGGGCGGGGGAGGGAACAACATGAGAAAGAAGGAAGAAACATAAAAAAAATTTTAAAGAGTAAACATAATATGCTTTGCTCTGCATTTAGGCTCCATAGTTTGATTGTTTATTTGTTTTCTGGATTTGGATGTCATTTTCTATATTGGTCCCTCAGGATTGTTTTTATCAATGAATTGTTGAGAGGTACTACATCTATCATAACTGATCCATCTCGCAATATTGCTGTTAATATTGCAATGGTCTCCTAGTTCTGCCCATTTCACTCCATATCAGTTCATGCAAGGCTTTTCAGGCTTTTCTAAAGTCTGACCACTCATAATTTCTTACAGAACAACAGTACTCCTAACATTCATATACGATAATGTGTTCAATCATTCCCCAACTGATGGGCATTCCCTAACTTTCCAATTCTTTGCTACTACAAAAAAAAGCTATGAATATTTTTGTAGATGAGGACCTTTCACCCCTTTTTATAATATATTTGAGGTTATAAAACTAACTCTGAATTTTACTTATTAGTTCAATAATTATTTTTTTTTACTTTCATTTTTCTTAATTTTTCCTTTGATTTCCAGAATTTGGTATTTAATTTGAGATTTTTCATTTGTTCCTTTTTTTAAGCTATTTTTAATTATAATTTTATGTCTTTGATGCCCTCTTTCTCATTTTATCAATGCAAGCATTTAGAGATATAAAATTTCCTCTAATAACTGCTTTGGCTGCATCCCTCAAGTTTTGGTATAATGTCTTACCATTGTCATTGTCTTGAATGAAGTTACTGATTATTTCTCTGATATAGTTGTTTGATACATGCATGCTTTAAAATTAATTAATTTATTTTCCAATTAATTTTTACTTTATCTTTTCACAATCTTTTATTACAAGTAATTTTATTGCAAAAAAAATGCATTCAACATGGTCAATATTTTGTGGAGGTGCCATGTACCAAAGAGAAGAAGGTATTAATCCCTTCTATCTCCATTAAATTTTCTCCAGAGGCATACAATATCTAACTTTACTAAAATTCTATTCATTATCTTATCTTCTTGTTTATTTTGTAGTTAGATTTGTCTAATTCTGAGAGAGGCAGGTTGAGGTTCCCCTTTAGTATAATTTTGCTGTCTCCCTGTGATTCCTTTATCTTCTCCTCTAAGAATCTCAATGCCACTTGGTGCTTATATGTCTATATTGATATTACTTCATTGCCCATGGTACCTTTTAAGAAGCTATAGTTTCCTTCCTTATTCCTTTTAATAGATCTATTTCTGCTTTTTTGGTTTGTCTTCGATCAGGACTGCAGCCCTTGTTATTTTTTTACTCTGACTAAAGCATAATATATTCTATTCCTGTGTTTGACTTTTATTATTCTGCATCCATTTCTCACTTTCAAATGTGTTTCTTGTAAACAGCTTATTTAGGATTCTGGTTTTTTAATTCATCCTGTTATCTGCTTCTGTTTTGTGGGAAGGTTCATTCCATTCATATTTATAGTTATGATTGCTAACTCTATATTATCCTCCATTCTATCTTCCTTCTGCTTGTGATTTTTTTCTTTCCTTTCTCCTTATCCTTCCTCATCAATGTTTTCCTTCTGACTGCTGCCTCTCAATAAACACTCTATTCTATTAGTCCTTTTCCCTTTCCTTTTCCCTTCCTTCTTTTACTTTTTTTTTTATTTTTTACTTTTACCATTACTTTTCCTTTCCTCCTTCATTTTATCAGCTTCCTTTCCCCTTCCCCCCTTCCCCCTCCCCCACTAACCTACAGGGTAGGATAAATTTCTAAACCCAATTGGGAATGTATGTTATTCACTCTCCAGGCTACAACTTTTGTCCATAAGATTTACTTAATACTCAAACTCTTTCTTCTTTTCTTCCACTACAATAGAACCTTTGTACCTCTTCACGTGGTCTTATTTATTCTCTTAGGCCTCACCCTCTCCCAGTATAATCTTTCATGTCTTAACTGTTTTCTACCTATATGTGTACTCATTTTGTACTCACAACCTCTGACAAAGCATACTTCTTTTTATCTGTCCTGATAGAAGTACAGTTCTCAAGGATTGATTGATTGATTACCTTAAAATCATGTCATGCACTGAGGCTCTGTCCAAATACACTTCCCACAACTTTTCCATTAGAAATTCAATTCTCAAGAGCCATAAACATCACCAAATTATAATCAATTTATAGCCACTCCTTCTAACTATTCCTATAGAAACACAACCCTCATGAGCTAAAAAGTATCATGAAAAGCAAAAATCACTTCATGATCCATTTATGCCTACACTTTGGAAATACACTATTTCTAGCTGTCCCAATAAAACTAAAACCCTTATGGGCTAAAGTATCTGCAAAAGCATCATCATTTTCATGATCAATCTAAACCCATACCTTCTCTTTACATATTATTCTTTTAACTATTCTAAGAGGAATACAGTTCTCAAGAGTTACAGATATTATCTTCCTGTATAGCAATGTGCAGTTTAATATTATTAACATTTTTTCTACTTTCTGTTTACCTTTTTATGTATCTCTTGAGTCTTATATTTAAAGATCAAATTTTCTAATCAGTTCTGACCTTTTCATCAGATAAATTTGAAAGTTCACTATGTCATTGAAAATCTATCTTTTCTCCTGAAAGAATATGCTGAGTATACTAGTAGTTGATTCTTAGATACAATCCAAACTCCTTTACCTTCTGATCCCTTAATGTTGAAGCTGATAAATCCTGCATAATCCTGACTTGGGCTCCCTGGTATTTGAATTGCTTTTTTATTTTTGCCCACTTGCAGTATTTTTTCTTTTTCTTGAGAATTCTGAAATTTGACTACAATATTCATTGGGGTTTTATTTTGGCTTATCTTTCTGAGACTAATGAATGGATTCTTTCAAGATTATTTTGCTTTCTTATTCTAGGATATTAGGACAATTTTCCCTGACAAATTACTGCAAGATATTGTACAGGTTTTTTTCTGATTTTTGGCTTTCAGATAGAACAATGATTTTTAATTATCTCTATTGGATCTATTTTCCAGCTTGATCATTTATTTCCTAAAAGGTACTCTATATTTGCTCCTATTTTTTAGTCTTAATTTTGTTTGATGGAATCTTGGTGTCCCATATAGTCATTAGTTTCCATGATCCAATTCTAGATTTTATCATTTTTTTCAGTTAGCATTTTTGTTTCATTTTTCAGTTAATTTTACTCATAGATGAGCTTCTTTTCTTTTCCAGTTGTTTAGTTTTACTTTTTGATGAGTTTCATTACTTTTCTATATGACCATTTTTACTTTTAAATGAGTTGATTTCTCCTTCCATTTGGCCAATTTTACTTCCAAAGTTTTCTTTATTTTTTCATAATTCTTCTACATTACCTCATTTATTTTCTCCATTATTTTCTTCCTCTCTTCTTTTATTTTTAAATCCTTTTTAAGCTATTCCAAGAGCTCAGATTTGGATGTGAGACCAATTCATAAAACCCCTGAGGCTTTACATGTAGGCATTATGTCACTGCTTTCTTCTATTTGAGGTTTGATTTGACAGGATAAGAAAAGATTTAGTGTGACGTTGAAGGGATATTTGAAAGACAGTAAAATAGGAGAAGATATTTCTCTCCTTAGTCTGAGGACAGATCTAAGAAAAGTTCTAGGATATGCTTTAAATGTTGGTTGAAATGGAATGGATTCCTTGAGAAATAATGGGTCCTTTAAAGGTTTACTTGTCAACTTAAAATAATGTGATATTTAAAAATCTAATATATTTGTCATATCTGCCTGGAAAAATCAACAATTTCAGATGCTACTAAAATTTGAAATGTGTTATTTAATATTATTATATAATGTTTATGTCCATGTGTACTTCTATGTATACACATACACACACACACACACACACATATACATTATAGATAGACAGATGAATAGAAAGAGCTATCTTATGAAGTCATTTTATAGCAAATGATATTGATCATCCCCTGGTTTAATAATGGACCATTAAAAATCTGCCTCAGGAATACTTCTTCACAGAGACAGCTATCAAGGCAGAAATATCCATTCCAGAAACACTTCAAATATTAAGATAGAACAGGGAGATACAGATTTTAAGAATCCTTCCCTTTGTCTACCAATGAAGCCTTGACACTCAGCAAGTGGAAAAAATATCAGTCTTTGGGCAGATAATACTGCCCCTGAAAACTACTCTCCCTAAGAATGGAATCTCAGTCTAAGTATATGCTTTCATTTTCAATTTTGCATCTTTAAGTCAATGACATTGGATAGAGGAAAAAAAGATATTCTCCTAATTTGAATTTTTCAGAAGAGGAAATTAAGGCAAATGGGGTTAAGTGAATTGCTCAGGATCATACAGTTAGTAAGTATCTGAGGCTAAATTTAAACTTAGGAAGATGACTTCAAGCCTGGAATTTTATTCAAGGTGTAATCGAGTTGCCCCTTCTTCATCTATACAATCAGAATAATAATGCCAACTAGGTAGTTAAGTGGATAGAGTGGTAAAAACAACAAAAAAAATGAGATAATGTTTGTACAAGTACTACTTTATATTATTTTTACAATGATATTGTTAAACATTTGGGTATTCAAAATATTACTTTTATACAAAATGTTATTTAAAAGTATATTATTCCTTGTGTTCTTGGAGATTTTATTATAAGCAAGTGAATATTGTCTGATGAATCTAAATCACTAATGACACCTTAAATACACAAGAAAACCTTTCAGTTTCTAGAAGATGTTCTTTAAGAATCTGATATTGTCATTGACTCAAATATCACAACCAGCAATTCATTTTAGATATGGGTATTGGGTAATGATATCACACTATGAATGATCTGACTTCTCATAGGTTGGTAAATTGAAAATATAAATAAAATAGCTACTTCCAGCACAATTACACTTATGTGATTTAAGATATAATGAAAGGAGGGAGGGATGAGAGAGAGACAGAGAGAGAGACTGAGACTATGAGTAGTTTAACTAATAACCTATAGTTTTGTTCTGTCAAGAAGTCCAAATAAAATACACACGCATATATGTAGATAATACATATACATATGTAGTATAGCTATAGCTCTCTTTTTCATGTATATAGATTCATACCTATATGTGTGTATGTGTGTACATGCACAAATATATTAGTCCTTCATGATAGTGATAACCAACTTTGGCAAACATTTGTCTTCCTGTTTTAGTTATTGTAAGATAATGATCAATAAGGTTATCAAAGTTCTTTTTTACATCTACTAAGAAAGCTTATATAGCTTGGACAAATATGAATCAGATGTCATGTTTAAGAGTAATCTTTATGTATGTGATATTTTATTTTTCCAAACACACCTTGTTAATAGTATACCATAAAAAGAGGTCTATTATAAAATATTATATGTTAAAGTTTTGAGCTGCCTTTCTCATTCCTTTATCAAAATGTCCTTAAAGCATAATTACATTATTTTATCATGATATATTTTTGTTATATAAGTGAAAGTAATCATATGTGTTATTATCACTATATAGACTGTATTCAATGCCCTAGAAACAATTCCAAAAGAGCAGGCATGGTGGGGATGACATAATGATGGCAACAGATAGCACAATAGCAATAGATATTTGAGCCTTTGATGCATGAAACTCTATTGTCCCTGTTCTCTGACATATATATTTCCTTTTATGTCTGTTTCTCCATACTATTACCCTGATTACACTTGTCCCTGGTATGCTGTCATCATCATCATGTCATTCCCACCATGCCTGCTCTCTTGCTCTTGACAAATATTTTCAGCAGATATTTTAATTTTGCTGGATTATAGATCATTGGAAAATTATGACAAAATCTGGTTGCCCAGAGAAATTCAACTGTATTGTATGCCAGTTCCATGATGGCATGCATGATCAGGTTCTGGATAGAAAATGATGCTCATGAGATTTCCCTATCACCAATGGAGTGAAATAAGGATGTGTCCTCACTCCTAGCATGAACTGTTTAGCCATGTTATCAAATGCCTTCGCAGAGGATGAACACAGCTTCAAGGTCAGCTACACACTGATGGCAAATTCCTCAACTTGAAAAGGCTACAAGCCAAGACCAAAGTAGAGGGAGTCTTGGTGTATTATTTTCTGTTTGCAGATGATTGTTCACTCAATGCAGCCTCTGAAGTTGAGATGCAAAAAAGTATGGACTGATTATCTGCTGCTTATACTAACTTTGGTCTAGCAATTAACTCCAAGAAAACCCAGGTGCTCCATCAGCCAGCATCACACCATCCAAATGTGGAACCATTGATTGCAGCAAATGGAGAAGTTGTAAGTACTGTGGAAAAGTTCACTTACATTGGCAGTGTCCTTTCCAAGGAGTTACACACTGACAATGAAGTTGACACTTGCACTGCCAGGCCTAGCTCAGTATTTGGGAGACTTCAAAAGAGAGTATGGGAGAGAAGACTGACTACCGAACTGAAGGTCTACAGAACCATTGTTCTAACCTCATTGCTATATGCCTCTAAAACCTGGACAATCTACTAGCACCATGTCAGAAAACTGAATCACTTCAATTTAAATTGTTTTAGGAAGATTTTGAAGATAACCTGGCAGGAGGAGATACCAGACATTGAGGTCCTTTCTTGGGCTAAACTGACTAGCATTCCAACATTTCTTGAGTACAACCACAAATTGTTAGAATGTCAGATATACACTTGCCAAAAAAACTATTTTATGGAGAACTCACACAGGGCAAGTACTCACAAGAAGGCCTGAAGAAGTGGTACTGAGACACCCTGAAGGTTTCATTGAAGAACTTTAGACGTGACTACAACTTGGGAGACACTGGCAGGGGGCCAACCAATATGGCATGCCTTTATCAGTGAGGGTGCTGAACTCTATGAAGAAAGCAGAATTGGAACAGCTCAAAGGAAACATGACATGTAAGTGTAGAGTGCCCATCATAGAGGTTCACACAGACTATTTGTGCCAAACCTGTGGTACAGCATTCCAAGCTTGTATTGGTCTGATCAGTCATAGTCCAACACACTGTAATTTTTCTCAAACATAGTAATGTCATTTTGGTCTTCTTTGATAATGAAGGACAAAAACCAACCCTATGTGCATCCATTTGGCTTGGGGAAACAAGGGAGATTAGAGGGCATCTAGGTGGCTCAGTGGACAGAGCAAGAACTCTGGAGTCAGGAGTTCAAATCTGGCCTCAGATATTTAATATTTACTAGCTATGTGATTCTGGGCAAGTCACACAACTTTGATGGCCTCAAATCCAGAACCATCTCCAGACAACCTGATACATATCTGGCCACTGGCCCTAGGTGGTTCTGGAGGAGAAAGAGGGGCATGTGACTTTGCATAAGACCTCCTCACTCAAATCCAGTTCACATGCATATGATGGCATCACTTTCCTGATTTCATGGTCTTCTTAGAGAATGAAGGATAAACAACAACTACTTCTCCAATTTATAGTTCAATGATTTGTGGGAAAATGTATCAGGTTTATGAAGGAATTATTTATTTTATTTTTAATGTAATTTCATTTAAATGACTACTTTGAACTGAATTTATCTTTTCTACTAAATATAGATTAATTAGTCTTACATTGGTAGGATTAATGATTACTGAATTAATGATTACTGGATTAATGGTTACTGAAGTGAATGTGTATCACAAAATTATTTAAGTAAGCTATCCTGTTTCCTAAGGGAATCACATTGAAATGGGGTGCAAGAAATGGGTGCTACATCTAGTTTTAGAGATAATATCATTTTGGTTGGGTATGATAATAAGTTGCCAACATGGTCTATAGCCATTTACTAAAATATTTTTATATTACATTCCAATGTATGCATATGTTATATCTGCATATATTCTAACAGATCACTTTTAGAATGTAATCTACATTAAAGTAAGATCATCATTTTGTGAGAACAAAGAGGGAATTAAAACTCTAACTGTCATTCAATTGCTACTGGCTCTAATTAGCATTCCCATGAGGAGTAATGTTCCTTATCTAATAGTCAAGTGTCATTCAAACTGCACTGGAATGCTCCAGAAAATGCTGAAGCAATAATTTCCAATTTGATGATTTTAACCAAATATGAACTTTTAAAAAAATGAATGAGTATAGGAAGAGATAATTATTAGTAAATACTTATTTCAATTTTTGTTCCCCCTTTTCCCCTCTTCCCAAGCTATTTTTCTTTAGGAGTTTCTTTTTTCTTATCTTTTGACCAATTCTGAGGACAATATCATTATTGCCAGAGGATACATTAACACTGCAGGCTTCAGGACTATGACTCAAAATTATTTTTTTCACCTTAATTACAGAATGATCTTGAAATTTCATAATAAATTAACTTTTTGCTTAAAAATTTGGGAACCCATCTTGAAAAAGCTGAAGAACTTGACAGCTGTTTCCTGGTTAAGATCATAATTCCGTAGCTTCAAAGAACCCCCTTAACATAGTATGGATTAATAATAAAGAAAATTTTTCAAAAATAATCCTGAATTAATAATGTTCTTATTGAGGATCCCTTGGAATAATAAAGTGGAGAGAGGTCAAAGGAGTAGCAAATTGCTCAAACTGTCAAGTGGCAGCTTTGACAAATTTTTCATTTACTGATTAGTTGAAAATAGGACTAGGGTGTTTATGAACTTGAGCAATCAAAAGTAATTATAATTTCGGGGCAGCTAGGTGGCGCAGTGGATAGCGCACTGGTCCTGGAGTCAGGAGTATCTGAGTTTAAATGTGGCCTTAGATACTTAATAATCACTTAGCTGTGTGGCCTTGGGCAAGCCACTTAACCCCATTGCCTTGCAAAAAAAAAAAAAAAACCTAAACAAAAAAAGAAATATATAATTTTTATCAATCTTGAATAAAATTATAACAAGAGAAAAAATAATTCATATGAATTTGATAAGATTTTCTTCTTTAATAAAGTGGTCAGTCAGCAAGCATTTGTTAAATGTTTACTATGTACCCCACATTGTGAAAAACAAGATGTCAAGTAATCCCAGAATAGTCCAATATAATCACCAGAACATGAGTCATTGGGATGACTTTTTACATTTTAACCTTTTAACATTTGGCTTCTGAACTCATGACTATTATTTTAGTTCAGATTATTTTGGAGGGTATTTATTAATATAATTAAACACTTACAAATGCTAGATTGATCATCTTTGTATTCTGGTTAGCATGTGGTGTAACATGTGAATAGTAGGTTCTCAAGCATTCAACATTTAAATAAATATTTAAATTTAAGTACTAACATATCCATCTACACCAGAAACTATATTGGTTAACCACTACATTTCAAACAAAATCCAAACTTCTATGAATATATTTAAAGCCTCACAGAATTTGGTGGCAATATACTTTTTTCAGATATATCACATGATATTGTTTCATACATTCAGTTGACAACATACTATCTCCCACTTCCAGGCTCTTTTGGCATGAGTCTTTGCACAGAAGATAAGATATTTTTCCTTTTCACCTTCATTTTTAAAGTTTTCAGTTTTCTTCAATTCAAGATTCATGATGTTCTCAATAAAATTATCCCAACCAGAATTTAACAAGGAAAAACAAATTTAAAATGCCATAGATCTGTGCATAAGTTTAAAGTAAGTAGTATTAGACAAATTTGGCAAGATTTAATTTTACTACTGAATGATCTAGGGGTGCTTTTGTGCTCTTTTAGTATATAGTGATCTTCCTTCCTTTGCCGAACTTTCTTTAATTATACTTAAATGTTTATTAGGTGCATCCTCCCAAGAGAAGGTAAACTGCTTGAAGGAAGAAAATGTTTCTTTTTGTCTTTGCATCTTTAGAGCTTAGGATAGAGCCTTGAACACGCAAGCAATATATTTATCGAACTGGCTTCATTTATCCTTGGTAGGGAAAAGCTCCAGGAGCATGTTAGCTAAATGGTGATATCTTGGCTCCAAACTGGAAGTCCATGTTTATCGAATTCAACACCTACTAGCTACATTCTACAATAATTAATTTTTCTAAGTTTCCACATTTGTAATATGGGCATGCTCATATTTACATTTTCTAGTTGTTTTAAAAAAATTATAAACATTAAACCTGTATGAATTACTTTTTGATACAATGTTTAAAGTACTTTATAAATCATAAAGTAATGTACAAATATTAGCTCTTTGACTTCTGATATATTTGATTTACATAAAACACCAATAATATATAGAATCCATTTCTATAGAAAGAAATATTGAAGTTTCACAAAATTTTTTTGCCAGAAATAAACACAAGTGGTTTTAATTAATTGATGTTTCTGAGCAATGAAAAAGACTTTTCCATCTATGACCTAGTGATTATAAGACTGCATCTGAAATCTTTTCAGAATAACAGAACAATAATTTAATTGGAAATAGGTGTATTAATATTAATAGAGTAATTTATAACTCATTATAAATAAAAAGCTATTAGTAGACTATTTGGGGACTGAATGAGTTCAAGTCCATGTGCACAGTTCAGTGTCGTACTAAAATATGAAAAAAATTTGCAGGGCTGAAAATGATGCTTGCAAACTTGGAAACCATGGGAAAATTGTGACCACCAGAAAACTAAATGTTTGATTGTTCAATGAATGAAGAATTGAATTCCTAAAAAGATAGACCAATATGCCTATTCTTGTTTGTCATATTTAGTGTATATTCTTCTTCCTCACCTCCATGAGTTTTTTTCCCATGCTTTGCTCTGGTTCCATTTTCTCTGTATTTCCTGGTTGTTAATGTTTTCTCTTTTATCAAAGGAGTTTGTATTTAACTATTATTTATATAGCTCTCTAGATTTTGAAGGCTCAAAAAATTTAAAGGACTTGAAGGCTGGGCATGTTTACCATGTCTGTGTTTCTATTTCCAGCACTTAGCACAATGCTTTGCATATACCAGGCATTTAAGAAATGTTTATTAAACTGAACTGAATGGAATGTAGGTCTTTGGAAAAATTCAAGAACATATAATCATATATAGAAAGAAAAATTAAGGGTAGAGAATAATTCATAGGGGTCAGGATAGATGAACTAAAATTTGTCATGTCAAAGAACCCCTTGATTTTAGCAAGACATTAGACTAAATATCACATACTAATTTGAAGGAAAAATAAAAATGGGAGTTGCACACTTTAAAAGACTTTGATAAAATAGGATAGCATCATTAAGGTAGGACTCCAGTCCTATAGTCCTATACAAAAGAACCATTTGGATCTTTCTTATTTATTACTTTTAACAATGAACTGGAATGCAGGCCAAAAAACCCCAAAATTTCAAGGGAATAGCTCAAATGCCAAGTAACAGAATTGAGATTTGGTATTTCCTTAATTAAATCATGTCACACTAATAAGATGGAATTTAATAAGTATAAATAAACAAATAAAAATTGATATAAACTGGGGTGGCTAGGTGGCGCAGTGAATAGAGCACCGGCCTTGGAGTCAGGTGTACCTGGGTTCAAATCCGACCTCAGACACTTAATAATTACCTAGCCATGTGGTCTTGGGCAAGCCACTTAACCCCACTGCCTTGGGAAAAAAAACTAAAAAAAATTTATATAAACTTGTGTTTAGGTTTTAAAAAATGTACAATAGAGATTTGTCAAAATTCAACTTTACAGTTGAATGATAGGATTTTTGTTGGCCAAAATTAAAATAGGGATATAATGTAATCACTAGACATGATTAAAATATCTTAAGCTATAGTATTTTATATGTATAGACCAAGTAACATAATGCTATAACAATATTCTGTTTTGATCAGAATTCATTTGAAGAGTTGTCTTAGGGAAAAACTCTTAAGAGATTCAGCAACAAAAAAGATTGCACTGAAAGGAATCCATCCAGATACTGAAATTTCCAATAATTATTTCAGATTAGGAATAGTTAGAAAGTGTTAGTGATTTGCCTGGAGATTAAAGGAAGTACCTTTGATGAGCCAGGCTACAAGGGAAAAAAGAAACCTCTTATTACAAGGGCTATCACCTACAAATGGGAATAATAGTTTATTCTATGTAACTGCAAGTAGTAGAACTACATAAAGTTATATTAAGGACCCTTAACTATCAATAGACTCTACATAATAAAGAAATTTCTAAGAATTTCTAACAAGAATGTATTAAGTTTTAAGTCATTAAGTAATGCTCTATCCAACAATGAAATTTCTCAAATAAAAACTAGATAACTATTTGGTTTTTTCTTCTGTTTGTTTCTGTTTTTGTTTTTACAAGGCAATGGGTTAAGTGATTTGCCCAAGGTCATATATATATATATATATATATAGATAATTATTAAGTGTCTGAGGTCACATTTGAACTCAGGTCCTCCTGACTCCAGGGCCACCTATCTATCCACTGCACCACTGAGCTGCCCCTAGATACTATTTGTTAAGGATACTGGAGAATAGATACTTTCCTTTGATGGTTTATTGAATTCAAGGCCATTTAATTTTTGTTATGTACACATACATATGGTAATATATAGTTAAAAGCATTTTTTTTGTGAGAAACTGATGGAAAATTCTTAGGACTTCTGGGACAGAGTCAAGGTGGTAAGACAAAGCTTGCATGCTCCCAGAACTTTCCCTACACAAGGCTAAATGTAGCATCTAGACAGACATTAAAACTAAAGATCATACTGGAAAAAAAAAGATCAAAACAGGTTTTCATCTATAGGTATCATTAAGGATCTTCAGTGAAAGTTTGTCTCTTTGGGAGAAAAGGGGACATAGAGTGGACTTAGCCTGGAGAGAAGGAAAGTCATCAGGAGGATTTTAACCTTGCAACCCAGGTCCCAATGATTAGACAGCAAAACAGGTCCTGGCAGTGAGATAGCAAACCAGTAAGGAGGGTCCCAACCCCAGACAAAATCTAAGCCCTGAGAACAATGGGGCAAAAGTGAGCACCAGATTAGAAATAAAGCATGGCATAGTCAGAGTCTGACATAAAGGAGGAAACAAACCTCTGCATAGGAAAAGCCTGGGCTGCATAGGCAACATCTTGACCAGCAACAGATCTGGTATCAGACCCCAGTCCCAGGACAAAATGTTGGGTCTATACTCCCTATACCCCAGGAGCAGAGCTCAAAAAAGTCAGAATGAGCAAAAAATCCTAAAAGAGTGCTAACCATAGAAAGTTACTATGCAGATAGAGATGCCGTCTCAGAAGAAAGCAGTAATAAATTGCCTACATGGAGTCTCAAATGAGTCTATGATTTGGAGTCAAATCCAAAACCTCATAGAAGAGTTTAAGAAACAATTTAAAAACCAAAGAGGAAGAAGAAAACTGGAAAAAACAAATGAGAACCATGCAGGAAAATTATGAAAAACTGATCAAAGAAATCAACTCCTTTATAAGTAAAAATAACCAACTCAAAAAAAGAATGTAACTCTTCAAAAAATAAAAATCAATCAACTGGAAAAGGAATGCAATTTATCTAAAACTCAAATCAACCAACTGGAAAGGAAATACAATTCAGCAAAAAGTAAAATTAACCAGCTAGAAAAAGAAATACATGAAGAAAATAAGACCCTAGAAATTAGAATTAGACAAATTAAAACTAATGAGTATATGAGACATCAAGATTCCATAAAAAAGAATCAAAATGCTAAAAAAAGAAAAATTGAAGAAGAAGTAAAGTAGGCGTGGCTAGGTGGTGCAATAGATAAAGCACCCGCCCTGGAGTCAGGAGTACCTGGGTTCAAATCTGGTCTCAGACACTTAATAATTACCTAGCTGTGTGGCCTTGGGCAAGTCACTTAACCCCATTTGCCTTGCAAAAAAAAATCCTTATTAGATGTAAATTACATTTTAGGAAAAACAAACAAATCCAGTTAAGAGAGAGAATTTACAAACTATTGTTTTACTGAAAAGCCTATATCAAAAAAAATAACCTGGAAATATCTTTCTGGAAATTATTAGGGAAACCTGTTCAAATATCAGGAAGATAAAATAGGCCTTAAAAGAAAACACAGAACAAATCCAGAAAGAAATCCCATAATAAAAACTCCAAGGATTATCATAAACAAATTCCAGAACTGGAATTAAAGGAGGAAATAAATAAATAAAGAAGAAAATACAGTAAACAGTCAAAAAGAAGCAATTTTTAAAAAAAGGAAGCATATGTGAACTTATCCAACCTTTCTGGATAGCAATCTGGAATTATTCTCAAAAGGCAACAAAAATGTGATACAGTAATACCACTACTGAGTCTATACCCTGAAGAGATGATGAAAAAGGGTAAAAATATCACTTGTACAAAAATATTCATAGCAGCCCTGTTTGTGGTGGCAAAGAATTGGAAATTAAGTAAATGTCCTTCAAGTGGGGAATGGTTTAACAAACTGTGGTATATGTATGTCATGGAACACTATTGTTCTATTAGAAACCAGGAGGGATGAGAATTCAGGGAAGCCTGGAGGGATTTGCATGAACTGATGCTGAGTGAGATGAGCAGAACCAGAAAAACACTGTACACCGTAACAGCAACATGGGGGTGATGATCAACCTTGATGGATTTGCTCATTCCTTCAGTGCAACAACCAGGGACAATTCTGGGCTATCTGCAATGGAGAATACCATCTGTAACCAGAAAAAAACTATTGTGGAATTTGAACAAAAACCAAAGACTATTATTTTTCAATTTACCAAAAAAAAAGATATCTTATTATGTAATTTTGCGATCTCTTATGCTTTATTTTTATTCCTTAAGGATATGAGATCAGTGTATACTATGTGAATACCATGGAAACAATGTAAAGACTAACAGAATGCCTTCTATGGGCGGGGGAGGAAGGAAGCAAGAATGGGAGAAAATTGTAAAGCTCAAAATTAATGAAATCTTTCTAAAGGAAAAAAAAGGAAGTATAATTAAAATTACACAGAATTTGTCAGGTCCAACATTAAAGGATAAGAGGACCTGAAATATGATATTTCAGAGGGCAAAAGACCTTGAATTCCAACCAAGAATCTACAACCTTGCAAAAGTCAGCATGTTCTGTTGGGGAAAAGATGAATATTCTATGAAATAAAAGGCTTACAAAATTTCCTGATAAAAAGATCAGAACTGAACAGAGAATTAAATCGTCAAATATAAAACTCAAAACATGCATAAAATGGTAAATGGAAAGGGCAAAAAAAACCCCAAATGTTAGTCAAGAACATTAAATTGTATACAACTCTACAAGAGAAGAAAACACTTGAAACTCTTGAGAATTGTATTTCTCTCAGAACAGTTAAAGGAGTGAAGATAGTTGAAGAGATCCTCCTTAGAACATCTAGGTATAGTTGATTCTTGTCCTTTATTATCAAAGAAGAATAAAACGACATCACTATGTTGGAGACAAACTATAGTACATCTGACTGTGGCTGATCAGACCTATCTAGGGGTCAGAATGCTCTACCACAGGACAGAAACAAATAGTCCAGGTGAAAAACTGTAATTCTATCTTGTTCTATACTAGGTGGTCCTGTGTCAGTGTCTCCCATGCCTCATAATCAATGTTGAAGTTCTTTTTTGTTTTTTAGAGAATTTTATTAAGTCATATAGCAAAGGAGAAGGCAGATAAATCTAAACAATCAAGAAAGTTTGGGTAAGGTCAAAACATAAGCTTTGGATGAAGTCCAAATAAATAAAGAAGAGGCAGGGAACCTCTGACCCACAGGCCATATTGGTCTGACACTGCCAAGGCAAATCAGGGACTCAAAATTCAATAAATCTAGCAGCTTTTCAGGGGTGAATTAATTAAATATTTGACCAATGAATTGTTAAAAATATCCAAATGGCCATTGGAAGAAAAAAACATTCCCCACACCCCTACTTAAATACATGTTATCACAATGAAAGGTTGTAACAGTATAATGTCATTAAAAGTTATTACAATGGTAAATTATAACAATATAAAATCATAAAAAAGTTATAATGAAATATTCTGTTATTGTCAAATAAGAAAGCTGAACTAAATGGATTTTGTAGTTTCTTTTACTTTTAATCTATAATCATGATCAAATAAACAAGTTATTTGTTTAAATGTTAAAATTCTTAAGACAGACTTTCAGGGTGTTTTATAGTTGTTTTCATAGAGGTTCTGAGTCTGCCTTGGCAGGAAGACTCCCAAGTATTTTATATTGTCTGAAGTTATTTTAAATGCAATTTCTCTTTCTCGTTCTTGCTGTTATAATCTTGCTATTAATATATAGAAATCCTGAGGATTTACGACAGTTCATTTTATATCCTGCACCTTTGCCAAAGTTGTTAATTGTTTCTAGTAGTTTTTTGGATGATTTTTTTAGGATTCTGTAGGTATGCCATCATGTCATCAGCAGAGAGTGAAAGTTTTGTTTTTTCCTTCCCAATTCTAATTCCTTCAATTTCTTTTTCTTCTCTTATTTATGAAGCTAACAATTCTAATACCATATTGAATAGTAATGGTGATGATGGGCATCCTTGTTTCACCCCTGATCTTATTGGGAATGCCTCTAGCTTATCTCCATTGCATATAATACTTGATGATGGTTTTAGATAGATACTGATAATCTTTCTAAGGAACAGTCCATTTATTCCTAGGCTCTTTAGTATTTTTAGTAGGAATGGGTACTGTATTTTGTATTTCTATTAGGTTTGTTATTAATACAGTCAATTATGCTAACAGTTTTCCTAATATTGAACCAACCCTTCATTCCTGGGATAAATCCTGCTTTGTTATAGTAATAACTTACTGTGATCATTTTGCTAAGATTTTTGCCTTCATATTCATTAGGGAAATTGGTCTGTAATTTTCTTTCTCTGTTTTGACTCTTCCTGGTTTAGGTATGAGCACCATAATGGTGTCATAGAAGGAGTTAGTCAGAATTCCATCTGCACCTATTTTTCCAAAGAGTTTATATAGAATTAGAACCATTTTTTCCCTTAAATGATTGATAGAATTCACTTGTGAATCCAATTGGCCCTGGTGATTTTTTTCTTAGGTAGTTCAATGATAGCTTGTTGAATTTCTTTTTCTGAGATACGGTTATTTAGGTTTAATTTCCTCTTCATTCAACCTGGGAAACTTATTGTTTTGTAAATATTCATCTATTTTACTTAGATTATCAAATTTATTGGCATACAGTTGGGCAAAATAGTTCTGAATTATTATTTTAATTTCCTCCACAATGGTGGTGAGTTTACCCTTTTCATCTATGATACTAGTAATTTGGTTTTCTTTCTTTTTTTTAATCGAATTAACCAAAGATTTATGAATTTTATTGGGTTTTACATAAAACCAAACTCTTGGTTTTCTTTATTAGCTCAATAATTTTCTTGCTTTCAATTTTATTAATTTTTCTCCTGAATTTTTAGAATTTCTAATTTGTATATAATTGGGGGTATTTGATTTGTCCTTTCTCTAATTTTTTTTTAGTTGTGTGCTTAGTTCATTCATTTCTTATTTCTCCAATTTATTCACGTAAGCATTTAAAGATATAATATATCCCCTGATAGCTGCCTTGAGTATATCCCTTGAGTGGTATATTGTTTCATTATTGTCATTATCTAGGATGAAATAATTAATTCTTTCTATAATTTGTTGCTTGATCTACTCATTCTTTAAAATGTATTTATTTAGTTTCTAATTAGTTTTAGATCTATCTTTCCATGGCCCATTACTGCACATGATTTTTATTATGTTATGATCTGAGAAGGAAGTATTCTTTATTTCTGCCTTTCTGTATTTGATTTTAAGGTTTTTTTGTGCCCTAGTACATGGTCAGTTTTTTGCAAGTGCCATGTGCTGCAGAAAAAAAAAAGTATATTCCTTCCTATCTCCATTCAATCTTCTCCAAAGGTCTATCATGACTAAATTTTCTAACAGTTAGATTTATCTAAATCTGAAAGAGGAAAGTTGAGATCTCCCACCAGTACCAATAAGGAAATTGAGGGAAACAGAGATTAAGTATATGAGACTGGATTTGAACAAGTCATCCTAACTCCAGGTTCAGCACTGAAATGACCATCACTTTAGAGTAAGCTCAGTTGAGTAATAAGATAATACACAAGATCAGAAGCTAGATTGTCAAAATTTTGTAAGAGGGAAAGAGCTAGTTTAGATGATGTTTCAAAGACTTTATCTGAGAAGAGAGACAGAGAGCAATAGAGAGCAAAGCAAATGATTTCCATGCATATGTCTAGAATACTTAAATGACTTTCCTAAGTTCAAGGAAGTCATAAGAGCAGAGTGTTATCTTTTCTACTGCACCCCATTTCCATTATATCAAAGATTCTTAATTTTATCGCTTGCTGTGATTTTTTTTTGTACAGTCTCCTACTCTTCACTGACCTCATTTGAGACTTGCTTGGGGAACATGTTAGAATGCTTTGGCATTTCCTTCTCCAGTTCATTTTACAGATGAGAAACTAAGGCAAAAAGATTTAAGTGAGCTGGCCAAGAATACAAAACTACCATATCTGAGATCAGATTTGAACTAAGGAAAATGAATGCTTCTGACTCTGGTCCCAGCACTCTTTTCTCTATACACCTAGTTGCCTTTTACTGAGATTAGAGCAGATTTTTTTTTTCTACAGAGGACCTAATCATAGTTAATTACTTTGGATAAAGTTATCTTCTAAGCAAATGGATATCAAAGCCTAAGGGAACTTTAAAAACATGAAAGATGTTTTGGAAGTTGAGTGGTTTATCAATACTTAAACACATCAATACAGCTCTGCCCCTGCAGTCAGGGTGATACCTTTACAAATGGTAGTCAGTCACTCTTCTAAGGAAAATTAATTCCTAATGGCCAAGAGAAAAGTCACATGAAATTCCTAGTGGTCGAACTTAAAACTTATGACATTGATAAATGGATATATATAAAGAGATGCAGCCCTCTTTCAAAGTACAATATATTGGATACCTTGATTTTATTTTTTGGACTCCATCCCAGTTTTATGGTAACAAGGTTTATTGTAAATACCAAAAGCAAAATTTATTTTATTAAAGAGCAATATTACTGGAAATAATTTTAATGATATCAGAAAAGTAATTTTATATTCATAAATTGAATTATAAGTCAAAAGCAAATTCATTATCAGAATGAACAAAAATGTGATATTTTTAACTGTTAAAAGACATCATAATGGTCAGATCATATATCCTTACATTTCATTTTTAAAAGATCAAGCACTGTAAAAAAAAAGACTTAAGTAAAATAATCAAATATATCAAAATGTTTATGAATATATGTAAAATGAAAATATTATATTAAATGATCATTAAGGTTTCTTTAAGCTCTAAAATCTTAGATCCTACACTTGAGTTATCTGAATAGTTATGACATTCTTTACTAATAAATAAAAATATTAGCTATAGTAAAAATATCCAGATTTAAAAACCATGCCAACTCCTTTACTAGTTAACAAGAAGCTCACGGCAGACACTTTTGGAGATGGTGGATATACATTTATATAAATTAACCAATTGTCTCTGTTGTCTAGCTTGATATTTGAACATTGTAAAGATTTTCTATTGTTAAATTTTTATAAAAAAGTTTGAAGACATAAAATGTTTTCACATAATTGAAATATATTAAAATTTTAAAGTCTTGAAGGAAAATTTGATCAGAAGTAAATTTAAATAGGAACAGAAAATAACACATATTTTGGTTTTATGGACAAATAATGCTTATTGATATATTCTAATTTCAAAATAAATTCAAAACTAGATTTGTTTCATCTCATAATTGTACTTATAAGTCAATCATTTTTATTGCACATTGTATTCATTTAGGCCCATTGTGACTCTCCTATGATTCATTAGTAATGTGAAAATGAAATAAAAGAAAGACAAGATTTCCTTCAGTAGGTGAAACAACAAAGAGTGACACAGACTTTTGGTTGAAGAATTACTGATTAAGCTTGATAGTTGTCTCATGACCAAAATCCCATGCCACCTTTTGAATATGTAAACCTAAGTATAAATGCCACTTGCTTAAACTAGCTGAGAATCCACAGGGGTTCCTAATCATTATTTCCTAATATTCTGCCAATCTGTTAGTGCCTATTCTATCAAAGGCACTTTTTTGGCTCATGTTTCTTTTGTAACTATTCCCCATTATTTTGCACAAAACTGAATAGATTGTGGAAGTAAACGTTCTTTTGCTTATTATTTTTGCTAAGTAAAAATAAACTGCCCTAAAATGCCCCCCTTTTCTCTGATTTGCATTCATTATAAATATCAAAAACATATCCTAGATTCCCAAACCAATATACTCTGATTATGAAGAGAATATTAGTTCCAGAAGACTCATAATCTAACTCTACTATACAGGGTTACATAACTATATGAAATAAAAATTAATTATTAAGATATTATGGGGGGGCAGGGCCAAGATAGCAGCATGAAGGCAATTCCTGGAAACTCATTCCCCAAAAACTCCAAAAGTCATTAAATTATGACTCTAACAAAAATTTAGTGGGGCAGAACCCACAGAAAGACTACATGATACAATTTCCCAGTAAAAGACAACTTAGAAGATCTATAGGGAAGGTGTGTTTCACCAGGACTGGGGGCCAGAAAGAGCCATAGAGCAGCCCCACCACAGGACAGCCAGCCCAAAACAAACCAGCTCCAGACTTCTAGGAACAGCCTGTGGGGCACCTAGGTCCATGGCAGAGGGGGAAATTTCTAGACCTCTTGGCCCAGAGATCACTGGGGACAGCTTGTAAGAGAACTCTGCCACATCAGAGTGAGCATGGAGCACCAGCCTCAGAACAACCCTACAGTGAGAACCTTCAGCAGGAATCAGTTGAGCCACCCAGCTCTTCCAGAGCTCCCACCCTACAGATCTATAGATGGTAAAGGGGTTGGGGAGAGACTGAATATGTCTCTCTGCTCTCCCTGGGGCAGGACTCAGTTGCTTGCCCACACTCAAAATCAGGTTGAAGTTTGGATCCCCACAACACCACTATAGCCAAGCAGGAACCCTCCTCACATCTCCAGGGTAGAGGGGAGTTCCTGAACACAGGTAAGAGAGCAGTAGGAGCCTCTCATAAGACCTTGGAGGAAATAAGGTCCAAGTGGGGTGTCCCAAAAACCCCCCAAAACCTTGGAAATGTGGTAAATCAATCATAGGCTGAGGAAATGAGCAAACAACAGAAAAAGAAGAATCTGACCATAGAAAATTACTTTGGTCCCATGGAGGACCACAATACATACTCAGATGATGAAAAAAATCGAAGTTTCTGTATCCACAAACTCCCAGAGAAATAGAAAATGGGCTTAGGGTATAGATGAGCCCAAAAAAGACTTTGAAAAGCAACTGAAGGAGGTAGAGGAAAAATTGGGAAGAGAAATGAGAGCCATGCAGATAAATCATGAAAACCAAGTCAGCAGCTTGGTGAAAGAAGTACAAAAAATACTGAAGAAAATAAGATTTTGAAAACCAGTGTAGGCCAAATGGAAAAAACAACCCAAAAGGCAAATGAGGAGAAGAATGTCTTAAAAAGCAGAACTGGGGGTGACTAGGTGGCATAGTGGATAAAGCACCAGCCCTGGAGTCAGGAGTACCTGAGTTCAAATCCGGTCTCAGACACTTAATAATTACCTAGCTGTGTGGTCTTGGGCAAACCACTTAACCCCATTTGCCTTGCAAAAAAAAAAAAAACCCTTAAAAAAAAGCAGAATTGGCCAGCTGGAAAAGGAGAGAAAAAAGTGCTTTGAAGAAAATCACTCCTTCAAATGTAGAATGGAATTAAAGGAAGCAACTTTGCAGGAAATCAAGAAACAATAAAACAATACTAAAAGAATAAAAAATTAGAAGAATATGTGAAATATCTCACTGCAAAATAGATCCAGGAGAGATCATTTAAAAATTACTTATTGGGCTACTTGAAAGTCATGACCAGGAAAAGAGCCTAGATTTCATTTTTCAAGAAATAATGCAGAAAAATTTCCCTGAGATCCTAGAAGCAGAGGGTAAAATAGAAATTGAGGGAATTCACAAGTCACCTCCTGAAAGAGATCCAGAAGAAAAACTCCCAGGAATATTATAGCCAAATTCCAAAACTTCCAAGTCAAAGAAAAAATATTCTATAGTCAGGATTGCACAGGATCTGGCAGCATCCATATTGAGGACTGGTAGGGCTTGGAATATGATATTCTGGAAGGCAAAAGATCTTGGTTTACAATGGAGAATCAACTACCCAGCAAAACTCAACATCCTCTTTCAGGGAAAAAAAATGGGACTTTCAATGAAACAGGGAACTTTCAAACTTTCCTGTTGAAACAACCAGCATTGAACAGAAAGTTTGATCTCCAAGTACGGGACTCAGGTGAACCATAGAGAGGGTGGATGAAAAGGATTAACTATGAAGAACTTAATGATGTTGAAATGCTTGTATTCCTGCATGGGAAGAAGATATTGATAACTCACATGAACTTTCTCTTTCATAATAGCAGTTAGAAGAATCAATTATAAGGCATAGGGGGGAATTGAACCTAAAGGTATAATTTAGTATGAAGATGAAGTCAATAGGTGTTAAAGAAAAGTACTGGAAGAAGAGAAAGGAGAGGAAGAAGGGGCTAAGATATTTCACATAAAAGAGTCAATAAAAAGCTTTTGTAATGGAATGGAATGGGGGGAAGGAGAGGGGGAATGAGTGAGGCTTCATTCTTTATCAGAAGTGGCTCAGAGAGAAAATAATGTACAAATCTATCTTACCCTAGAGAAAAATGAGAGGCAAGGATGGAATAAGGGGGATGGGGGGAGGTAGGTGATAGAAGAGAGGAAAGCTTGTGGGATACAACACCCATCTGAACAGGGACAGGGTAAAAGAAGATAAAGAATAGAATAAATAAGAGTGGGGAGGAATATAATGGAGCTAAATACAACTAGTAATAGTGACTGTGGGAAATATATTGAAGCAACTTCTCTGGTGGTCTTATGATAAAGAAGGCAACTCATCCCAGAGACAGAGCCATTGGAATCTGAACATAGATTAAAGTATACTTTTTTCTCTCTCTCTCACTATTCCTAGGGTTTCCTCTATCTTTTTTTAGGGGGAAGGGGTTTAATGTTTACTTCCACAACAAGATAACTGTAATAATATAAAATATATAACCCATAAAACAAAAAAAAATTATCAAGTGTGCCAAATTAGGCCTATTTCACTCTGCAAGAGAACTATATAGCTTATCTATAATATGTGTGTGTGTGTGTGTGTGTGTGTATACGTACACACACACATACACACACACACACACACACACACACAGAAAAGATGTATGATTTGTTCTACGTTCCACAAGATTTATGACTGTCTCTGGTGGTACAACAAGATCAAATCTGAACAGAATAGTCTGACAATTATCACAATCTAAATCTTTAAAAGAAACAAATTATTTTTGTTTATAGAATTTGGTTACTGTTTTATGGTGTCAAAACCATACAAGCTGACTAGAACAATTAAAAAAAATCAACTTTTCAGTCTCATTTGATCAGGATTTCATTCCTCCATCTCTGCTTAGAAGCAGAGGTTTAATTAAATTGTTTTCTTTCTAGATTCTCTTAGTTTAAAGCACTACAAATGATATTGATCAATTCAAGTAAACTTGAAAATCCTAAACCAGATTATTGGCAGTTACTCTAATTTTCCCTATTTTTCCCAGTTTATCCTCCTGATCAGTTCTTCATTTTCCTTTATTCACAACCATGGAGCAAACTTTTTCAAATTTACAACATAGAATCTACCTTAGAATCTTTTTATTCTATTACTTGTCTTCTCTTTCCAAACATCAGTACTCAATTACTACACTGAACCACATTGATTTCCCATCTTCTACTCATTGGCTATAGTACTTGCTGAACAATTTAGTAGACTCTGTCTACTAAAAGTTTATCTCATTTAATCTCAAATGTGCCTTCAATGCTCTACAGCAATTGATTCACTATCATACTTTCTACCTAATCTATTTCAAATCTTCCTTCTCTCTCTTTCCTCTTTGCCTCCTTCTCAAATGAAAATCTCCCTTCATTCTTAACTGAGAAATTCAGTGCTATTGTCTCCTCCCCTTGATTTTCAAAGGACCTATTCTCCACCTTTTAGTTTCTGAGGAAAAGGTCAAGGCAGTCATTCTGTGCAGATGATAATCAGATATATGTTTTTCAGCCTTTCTCTTTTTTTTTTTTTTGAGATCCATTTTCTACTGATGTCTTCCTCTGGACATCTAATAGGAATCTCAAATAGATTATGAATAAAATGGAAACAATATTTCTGTGCCCCCTTTTCTGTCAAGGGTACCACCATCCTTTTAGTCACCCAAGTTTGCAACCCATGAGTCATCCTCCATTGTTCATCTTTCTTCTCTCATTCTGGTATCAGATCAGTTGCCAAGTCTCATCAATTCTAATTGCCTAACATCTATCATTTTTCCCTACAATCTACACATACCCTAAACACTTAAATTATTGAAATGGCTTCTACATTGGATTCATTAACTCAAGTTTATCCTCTCTCCATTCCATCTTCCACCTAGAGGCCAAATTTTTATCTAAACTACAATTGTAGATGTATAATTTCTCTATTTGACATTTAATGCCCTTCACAATCTGGATTCAATCAAACATTCCTGAATGATTTCAAATGATCCTTTCTCATTGATCTGCATTCTAGAAAGCCAGAACTGCTTAGGTATTCCTTTTGTATGCCATTCCACTTCCTTCCTTTCTGCTTTTGTACAAACCATCTCTTTGCTAAATTATTTTTTTCTCCTCACCTCTGTTCTCTGAAATTCTTGGTTATTTCAGGTGTCTCTTGCTATTTGAGACCTTTCCAGATCTTCTCAAATGATAGGCCTTGCTTTTAATTTAATTAGCATTTACTTATCTGCTGTCTGTTTTCTTCTTCTCTCCACCCCACCCATTAGAAGGTAAGGTTCTCAAGGACTAGGTTTATTTTGCTTTTATCTCTATTTCCCTAACAGCAAGCACCTTGCCAGCCAAATGGAATGTGCCTAATGATTTCTGGCTGAACTGAATATATTTGATTTCCTTCTTCTGTGTAAAAGACTAGTCAGCATTTTAGTTCAATGATGCATTTCTTACATTCTGTAAAACCTGAAAAATAAACTTGTAGCTTCTGTGGGAAATTTAAATTCACCTAAGTTGCTCTATCCCTCTATAAATGCCCACAGAATTCAGGACTACAAGCTATTTATGCAAGAACAAGAATGACAAGGACAAAAATAAATAAAAAAATAAGTAGGTTAGATACTAAAACATTGTAAGGTTAAATGACAAGATTTTCTTAAAATATCATGCTAAATAATAGTTTAGATCATATTTTAGAGCATTTCAAATCTCACTCACCCCTTTAAAGTAATAATTTGTCTCTTGTATAAAAAAAAGTTTTATGATAGGGAAACTGGGCAAATAAGAATATCAATAAATAACAATTTGTCATCATAAAACACTGAGACTTTATGAGATGTTAGCATTTGCTTTGAAATTTTTTCACACACATAATTTTAATCAAAAATATAAAACTTCAAGCTCCATTCAGATAGGTTTTCTTGGATACGCAGTAAGGACACAATGGATAACTTCACGTGGTAACACAAAAATACAATATCCTCAAAGAGGTATGATATCTTTTTCATGAAGAAATGATATTTAGACTTACCATAATCATTGTCATAGAAAATAATGAATTTCTGCCAGGCATATTCTGTGACCACTCTTAAAATAACATCATTAAGATAGACAGGTGGGCGGATAGACAGGGTATAGTCATCATTTCTGTTACTCCTGGTAAGTCCACAGCCACTCCTTGGGGTCCCAGCTGTTGAACGTTGAATGAAGAGGTGAGGGATGTGCATTGCATCTGCTAAGGACTGGAGTGATCCAGCTGATGTACAGCCAATGGAGCTGACAAGGGCCAAGATGCCTTGGTTCATGAGGTCACAGGCTGTAAGGAAACAAAGAGATATTCAAAATGATACAGTTTTCAAGTTCTATTCTTTTAAAGTTTTCCTTAGGAGAAATGGATTTGAAAATCAGATAAATTAATTTAGCAATATGAAGTAATTAATGAATTGTAAAGTATGTGTGTGTGGGGGGGGATTACAATACACAGCCTAAGATTATTTTTTATTCCTTGATGAGTATGTATTTATTCTTTCACTTAAATATTCAGTGGACACAGAGATCTAAGTTTCAATCTGACCTCAGCTACTTAATAAACTTGGGGCAATGGGCAAGTCGTGTAATTCTTTTTTTTTTTTGCCTCAGTTCCTCATTTGTAAAATGGGGGCAACCCTGGGGAAGGAAATGGCAAACCACTTTAATAAATTTATCCCCCCAAAATCAAATCCCAAGGACAAAAGTCCATTGGGATCCGTAGAGTCAGACCTGACTGAAACAACCACAATATTCAAGTCATTTTTGTAGTTGTTAGGAGAGGTATAAACATGAGTCAGACAATCAAGAAGTCTGCAATTCAAAAGGATAACAAAAGGGGAAAGAACACAAATAACTCCGAAGAAAATATTATTTCACATGCCACAAAGAAAGTTATAAAGCAAGTTATCTAGCAGTTGCAATTCAAATAAGAGAGCCAGATACTAAGGTAAGCATATCTAGTGTGAAAAATAATTATTAATAACTAATATTTTGGGGAGATTAGGAGGCTGTCTACTTTTTCTCAATTACTAATTTTAAAAAAGTTCCTTTTTTCTTTTAAGGCAATGGGGTCAAGTGACTTGCCTAAGGTCACATAGCTAGTTCATTGCTAAGTATCTGAGGCCAGAACTGAACTCAGGTCTGCCTGACTCCAGGGCCGGTGCTCTCTCCACTGTGCCACCTAGCTGCCCCTAAAAGTTCTCTTTTCTTGAAGGATGCCAGTGATAATGAGATTGAGTGGTCTGATACAGCTGGTGTGGATATATGCTACCCAAGTGATACTCAGTACTTCAATGCATATCATGGCATCACCTCCCTGTTATCAAGGTCCTCTTTCAGAAAGGACAAATAACATGGTGGTCACATTGCTGGCCTATTGGGCAGTTGCGCTATACAGATTCTTTGTTTCTTTGCACAGTTGCTCACATTCTCTCCCTTCCTCTCTTTCCCTCTCCCTCCCTCTTTCTGTCTCACTTCTTACCTGCACCTGCATGGCTCAAAAGACCTAGTAAGATATCTTGGGATTTAAAGGATTCAAATCATTCTAACTCTCATTGATTGGTCTACAATAAGTCCCAGGCTAAGTTGCACTTGGTTTTTGTTTGGTCCCCCCTGATTGGCCCTGAATGAATGACAATAACAATTGTTTCCATTTTGGTCAGAAATCCAGTAGGTCTTCCCTTTACAAATAAATGCTTTTTATCTATGCAAAAAAATGCTATTCTTTGTTTCATTTCTTTCATATCTGCCTTAATCATGGAGAAGCAATAAGGGTCTTGCTCTTGCAGTTTGATTTTTTTGGACTAGTTAAAAGTTGTCATTCTGTGTCTCTTTGCCTCATCTTTTTCTTACATAAACTTACTCACCTAATGGAGGCTGCCTTAATCAAACTGAGACCTGTTAGAGACATTAGCTAAAAAGGGTCAGTGTCTCCCAGTGCATCCAGAGCTATCTCCAGTAGACCTGATTCATATCTGGCCACTGGCCCCAGATGACTCCAGAAGATAAAATAAGGCTGGTGACTTTGCACAATCTCACCCCCCTCTCCTGAAACCAATTCACTTGTACATCAGAGTATCACATTCCTCATGTTATGGTCTTCTTCAAGAACAAAGGAGAAACAACAACTCAGTACTTCATCACCATGTTAGCTTATTAGTTCTTACTTCTATTTGAGGAACCATCTACTGTTTTGAAAGGTATATTAACTATGAGTCCTTTACCATGATAGTCTTTGGTCTAAGAGAGAACTATCCTTTTATTAATAACCTACTGGTCTTAATAATAAAATGATTAAATTATCCAGAAACTATGTCTCTAGAACCATTTTAATCCTCACACTAGTAAAGGTGGATGTTAAGTTGGGCACTATTTTAATGATTGGGAATGGAGAAAGTTATGAATTTTAAAGTGAGTAGTAAGCATGATTTGTGTTGACTGAATGATAATATTTATATAAAAGTTAGGTCACATGTAGAAGAATGGAAAGAAATGAAATTAATTACATATTGGATCCAGATCTGTTAATAAATATTGAAATGCCAAAATAAGCCTATAGATATATAAGCAATATAGATAAAGAATACTAAATAGGTTATTGATTACTGAAATCAAAGTTATAGGTCATATCTATAAAATTATCATGAAACAAAAAATTAATATTGATATCATAAGCCAGAAACTATCTAAAACCAAAATTAAACATCATAAGAACAGGAGATGATCCCAAACCTCTTCAACTAAACCCAATAATAAAGCAAGAATGCCCATTCTCCTTACTATAAATTGACCTTGTTTACGAAATGCTAGCAATACCAATAAGACAGGAAAGAGAAAATAAAATTGTAAAGACAGGTAAAGAAGAAATAAAACTATTCCAAATGCTGATTATATTATGACTTACTTGGAAGATACTAGAGAATCAGCAAAGGTTCTAAATGAGATATCAGGTTTGACAAAGTTGCAGGTTATAAATTAAACCCTCAAAAATCAATTGTATTTCTAATATCAAATCCCAACTGGAAATAATAAAGAGAAATTCCATTCTACTAGATCAGAAATGAATAAAATATCTGTGCATCAATTTATCAATACATACAACATATCTGTATAGATTTAATTACAAGGCATGCCTTAAAGCTATAAAGAACATGTAACTAATTGGAGAAACAGTCAATCATCATGTCTGGACTGTACCAATTTAATAGAAGTGGTCAAATTGCTAAATTATACTTTTAATGCAATATCATTAGATTATCTAACACATAAGCTAGAGAACTTGGTGAAAAAAAATAACAAAATTCATTTTTAAAAAGAAAAGATAGGGGGCAGCTAGGTGACACAGTGGATAAAGCACCAGCCCTGGAGTCAGGAGTACCTGGGTTCAAATCTGGTCTCAGACACTTAATAATTACCTAGCTGTGTGGCCTTGGGCAAGCCACTTAACCCCATTTGACTTGCAACAACCTAAAAATAAAAAATCTAGAATATCAAGGGCAAAGGAGTACTTCAAGATCTCAAGCCAGAGATAAATTCAAGATGTCAGAAAAAAGTTGGGAAGTTGCCTGAACTTTTCCAAAATTCCCTATATACAATTTAATTCATTCATCAAAATGAATTCTGGAGTGACAGAATCCACAAAAGCTGGGGATGAAGCAATTTTCTAGTCAAAGATAACTGGAAGGCCTGAAGGAAAGACAAGAAAAGCCCAGAACATGTAGTGTCCTGGAAAGTCAATGGGAAGCCCCTTGCCCCAGCACAGAGCAGCTTCTGAGGCCCTGTACTGGGCAAGAGGTCAGTGGCAAACAGTCTAGTTATGAGGCCTCTAGTCTCAGGGAAAAATAAGTGACCAGATCAAGGGGTCCCAACACAGCTGGTGAGTTGGCAGATCTGAAGGCCCAGTCCAAAGATATCCTACACAAAGTGGCAAAGTCTCTGGCCTCCTGTACTTCATCAGCAGAACTCCAATTTGAAAGTTATAAAATAAAATGGAAAATGAGTAAAATAAAACACCACCACAAAAACAAGATCATAAAAACTCTGATCATGGAAAGCTACCATGATGATAGGAAATATAAAAAATAAACTCATGAGAGAACAAAAATATCAAAATCCTTTTATGTGAAACTTCAAAGAGAGATATGAATTGGGTTTAGAATAACCCAAAACAAACAAGCAAGAAAACAAAAAAAAAAGAAATTGAAAACTCAAATAAAAGAGGTAAAAAGAAAAATGAGAAAAATAAATGAAAGTTATACAAAAGACACAGGAAAATAAATGGAAAGAAAGTTCAGTAAAGAAAACATGAAAATGGAAAAAAACTACAAAAATTGATTGAAAAAAACAACTCTCCACAAAACAGATTTGACCAAAGGAAAAAGGAGATATAAAAGCTAACTGGAGAAAATAATGGCTTAAGAATTGAACAAGTAGAAGACATCACAGAAAAAAAATCAAAAGAATGAAAAAAGAGAAGAAATTAGATTCAAGAGATATAATTTAATAACTGTTGGACCACCAGAAAATGATGGTCCACAAAAGACCCAAGACATCATTTGTCATGAAGTTATCAAGGAAAAGTGCTCTGCTATCCTAGAGGGCAAACTAGAAATTTAAAGAACCCACCAATCACCTCCTGAAAGATATCCAAAAATAAAAACTCTTGGAAATATAGATAAATTCCAGAAATTTCAGTTGAAAGATAAAGTACTGCAAGCAGTCAAAAAGAAAGAAGTCACACACTGAGAAATCAATCCCTCTTCAAGACTACAGAGAATTTAGCAGCTTCTACATTAAAGGATCTTATGACTTGTTATATGATATTCTAGAAGGCAAAGGAACTCAGATTACAACTAAGAATCACCTCAGAAAGACTGAGCATAATCCTTTAGGCAAAAAAAAAAATGAATTTTCAATGAAATAAAGGATTTTCAACCATTCCTGATGAAAAGACCAGCACTAAAGAGAAAATTTAATTTTTAAATACATGACTGTCCAGAAAATGTAAATAAGGAAAAAACAACAATAGTTGTTCAATAGGGTAAAACTGTTTACATCCCTCAGAGGAATATATTTGCAATCGCTAAGATCTATATTACTATTGGGGAAGTTGAAAGGTACTAAAAGGAGAGAAGTACTATCAAAACTAAACATACATAAATATATTCACACACACACACACACACACACACACACAGACACATATATACATACCAAATTGCATAGCATACAAATTTCTAAAGTTAAATGAATTTCAGAAAGAAATAGGCAATACAACTATTATTGTGGAAGACTTCAATTTTCTGCTTTCATGACTAACTATATTAACAACAAAATCAACAAGAAAGAAGTTAAGGAGGTGAACAGAATTTTGGAGAATTTGGAGGAAATTCAATGGGGAGAAAAAGGGAAATATCTTTTTTCTTGACAGAACATGACTCCTATACAAAATTAATGATGTAAAGCATTAAATGTTAAAATATTGCTCATGTAAAATAATCAGACAAACATATTAATGCATCTTTTTCAAATCATAATACAATAAAAATTACATTTAAAGAAGGGCAATGAAAGACAAACTGAAAATTTATTGGAAAGCAAAAAAATGTAATTTTTTTTATTTTAGTTTTTGTGAGGCAATGGGATTATGTGACTTGCCCAAAGTCACATAGCTAAGTAATTATTAAGTTTCTGAGACTGGATTTAAACTTAGGTCTTCCTGACTCCAGGGCTGGTCAATCAATCAATCCAGCTGCTCCAAAATAATATGATCTTAAAGAATGAGTTAGTCAAAGAATAAATCATTGAAACAATCATGCTGTTGATGTTGTGGTTGTTCACCCTTCATTCTCTTTTGTTAATTGATATTTTATTTTTTCAAATACATGCTATGAATGTTTTTCAATATTCATCGATATGCATTTTTTAAAGCTACATAATTTCCTTCCACCCTCCCTTCCCACTCCCCTCCCCTCACTGGCAAATAGTCAGGTAAATATTGTACATATACATTTGTGTTAAACATGCTTATAGATTCATCATTTTTAGTATGAGGAATTAGGATTAAGAGAAAGAAATACAAAAGAGAAATTTTTTAAGAAGTGAATGTAGTGTTCATTCAGATTCTGAAGGTTCTTTCTGTTTTCTTTTGTTTTGTTTTTCTTCCTCTCTTTCCTCAGGATGGGGATAGCATTGCCCATAGCTGGTCTCCTAGGGTTGTCCTAGCTCTCTGAACTTTTGAGAGG
The DNA here is from genome assembly GCF_037893015.1 of Macrotis lagotis. Taxonomy (NCBI): domain Eukaryota; kingdom Metazoa; phylum Chordata; class Mammalia; order Peramelemorphia; family Peramelidae; genus Macrotis; species Macrotis lagotis. The sequence goes on along the minus strand of NC_133660.1, from coordinate 1,748,608 downwards.
AGCTGCAGCATTAAAGCTGATTAACTCACAATGTTATTGTTAATATGTAGAGTTCTCTTTTGGTTCTGCTCCCTTTGCTCAGCATCAGATCCTGTAATTTTTTCCATTCTTCTCTAGAATCCAACCATTTATGACTTCTTATAGAACAATAATATTCCATAACATTCAAATACTATTATAACTTGTTCAACCATTCCCTAATTGGTGGGCATCCCTCAATTTCTAGTTCTTTGCCATTACAAAAAAAAGGGCTGCTAAGAATATTTTGGAACATGTGGGACTTATCCCATTTTTTTTATGATTTCTTCTGGATATAGGTCTAGAATTTGAATCAATCACTGGATCAAAGAGTATGAGCAATTTTATTGTTCTTTGAGCATAGCTCCGTATTGCTTTTCAGAATGGTTGGATCAGTTAACAACTCCACCAGCAATGCATTAATGCCCCAATCCTCCTATAACCTCTCCAACATTGAGCATTTTCCCTTTTTGTCATCTTAACTAATCTGACAGATATGAGGTACCTCATTGTAATTTTAATTTGCATTTCTCTAGTCGATAATGAATTGGAGCAGTTTTTCCATATGATTATATATAACTTTAATTTCTTCATTTGGGAGCAGTCTATTCATATCCTTTGACCATTCATCAACTGGGGAATGACTTGCAACATTATAAATTTGATGCAATTCTCTATATATTTTAGAAATGAGACCTTTATCAGAACCCTTAGCTGTGAAAATTGTTTCACAGCTTTCTGTTTTCCTTCCAATTTTGGCAGCATTTATTTTATTGCTACAAAAACTTTAATATAATCAAAATCATTCATTCTGCAGTTTATAATGTAATCTAAATCACTTGGTCATAAATTTGTCTCCTATCCATAGTTCTGACAGAGTATTTCTTGATCTGGAAACTGGTGTATGGCACTGCCCTTTATGTCTAAATCCTGTGCTGATTTTGACCTTTTATTTGGTACAAGGGTGAATGATATGGGTCTATGCCTAATTTTTGGCACACTATTTTCCAGTTTCTCAACAATTTTTGTCAAATAGTGAGTTCTTATCCCAAAAGTTAATGTCTTTGAGTTTGTCATCTGGTCAGACATGGATGAGGATGACTGAAGATGCCCCTGGAGGAGAGGCAATCAGGTTTAAGTGACTTGTTCAAGCTAATAAGTGTTAAGTACTTGAGATCAGATTTGAGATTAGGTACTTCTGAATACAGAGATGGTATCCCAGGCTATCTAATGTACCACCTAGCTGTCCCATAATTTCATTAAAGAGAATGCCAACAATGAGATAACAAACTATAATTTATGGGATGCAGCCAAAGCAGTATTTAAGAGAACATTTATATCTAAGCATTTGGCTTACATTAATAAAATAGGAAAACAGAGATCAATGAATTGTCTAAATTAACAAAAAAAAGTAAAAATTAGAAAAAAGAACATATTAAAACCCCTAATTAAATATCAAATTGGTAATTCTGGAAAATCACAGATATTATTAAATTTTAAAATAAGAAAACTATTGAAGTAATGAATAAAACTGAGTCGGTTTTATGAAAAAATAATAAAAGAGATAAATCATTGTTAGATTTTTACCTTGAAGAAAAAAGAAAATGAGAATACCTATTTCAAAAACTTAAGGTTGAAAATGACACCAATGAAGAGAAAATTAATAAATAATTTATCTAATATTTTTCCTAATTATAAATCAATATATTTGACAATCTAAGTGAAATGAGTCAATATTCAACAGAAATATAAATTGCTCAATTAACAGAAAAGGAATTAGAATTCTTAATCCCATTTTAGAAAAAGAATTTAAATAATTCTCAGTGAACTCCCTAAGAAAAAACTGTTCAGAAGATATGGATATATTAGTGAATTCTATCAAGTATTTAAATAACAATTAATTGAGACTTCTTGTACCTATGTGGCAGAATGAGGAAGGAACTCTCTGAAACTCTCCTAAATTCCTCTCATAAACAATGAGAAAAACCACCTCAGAATTGATCTAGGAGCAGAGAATCAGTAAACCAGAACAGCAGAAAAATGTTGCCTTTCTGGGGTAGGAGGGGAACCAGGTCCAAGAGCAGCAGCAGATTTCACAGTATGGAGCCTGAGGCAAAACTCTCAGCTGAGGGCTCATCTCAAATTAGGCCCACCTCTTCTGAAAATCAGCAGACCCTTTATGTAACTGAAAAGTCTGAGAAGCTCAGCAAGGTTCCATCCCAGAAACACTACACTCAGCAGAAGCCACCAGAGTCCTTGACCTCACTGCTAACCAGTGATGAAGCCCCACCCCAGAGCTGGCTAACAATGAAATCTCACTTCTGGGGTCTCCAGGTAGAGAGAGACCTTATTTCCATAGCCACCCAGTAGCAAAAGCCTACCTCAGTGTCCAAAAGCAGCAATATCCCTCTAGGGCCAGTCATCAGAAAGATTCTGTTATCATAGCAAACCCACAGCAAGTCTCACCACCTTGGGGCAAGTCAGTTGCTCAGTCCCATTCCTAGAGGAGGCCCTTAGGGAGGCCTCAACCCCCTTTTTCCTCCAGTATAAACCAGAAGGATAGCCTACATCCAGTGAAAGTAAGCAGCTAATGCCTAATGTACAGTGAAATCCAGTAGTAAGACCCAAAAAGCTGGGGAAACTCCAGGACCAGAACACAACTCTCACAAATGAAAAGCAGCCTAGTAACAAAAAAGGCAAGGAAAAAAAAAACAAAAAAGAATATGACTACAAAAATTTATTATTGTGACAGGAAAAATGAAGGCATAAACTTAGAATCATATAATAATATCAAAATGGTTATATATAAAGACTCAAAGGAAAATATATTTGGTCTCAGTAACAAAAAGGATCCTGGAAACATAAAAGGGATTTAAAAAGCAAATTAGAGAATAGAAGAAAAATTCAAGAGAATCATAAAAAAAAAATTCAATAACATGGGAAAAGAAATACAAAAATTTAATTAAAATAATTCCCTAAAAATAAAATTGGCCAAATGGAAAAGCAAATACAAAACTTCCCTGAAGAAGCTATTTCTTTAAAAATTAGAATGGAATAAGTTTGGAACTTCAAGATAAGTTAAAACAAAATCAAATTAGAAAAAAAAATAGCAGACAATGTGAAATTTCTCACTATTAAAAGAATTGATCTGGAAAATAGATCCAGGAGAAATAATTTAAGAATTATTGAACTATGTCATGATTAAAAAAAAATTCAGAACACCATATCTCAAGTAATTATTAAAGTAAACTTCTCTGACATATTAGAATTGAGAGGGCACAACAGACATTGAAAGATTGCCTGATCCCAAAAAAGGAAAACTCCCCCCAAAAAAATCATAGTCAAATTCCAGAGCTTAGAGATCAAAGAGAAAATATTGCATGAAGCAAAAAAGAATCAATTCAAATACAGTGGAGTTACTGTCAGGATTACACAGGATTCCACACTAAAAAATCAAGAGTGCTTGTAATACAGTACACTGAAAGGCAAGAAATTAGGATTATATATCCATCAGTCCTGTCTATATACACTTTTAGGGAATAAATGGGAAAAATAAAGAGAACTGACAAGCATTCCTAATTAAAAGATCAGAGATGAATAAAATATCTGACCTCCAAATACAGGACTTAAAGAAAAAAAGAAACATGAAAGAAAATAAATAAGAAATTCTATACAGTCAAACTGCTAATATTTCAGCATGGCAAGATAATATTTATAACTTCTAAGAATTTTATTGCTATAAGAGAAATTAGAAAGAATATATATAGACAAAAGTTGTGGATTTAAGGTGACTTTAATGAGATGAAAGCCCAAAAATAAATTAAAGGGATGAAAAAGAAAATTTCAGCAGGGAAAAAAAAGGAATTATCTCAAGAAGGAATGAAGAGGCAGTAGCCAAAGCTTAAACTTTAATTCTCATCAAAACTGGCTCAAAAAAGGAACAATATACCTACTCAGTTGGAATACAGAGATTCTCTTACCATACAAGGAATTTATAAAGTGTCAGGGATAATAGAAGGGGTGGATAAATGGGAAAGTAGATTGGGGAAGGTGGTGATCAGAAGTAAAATATTCATGAGGAAGGTAAAGGTTGAGGATAAAACAGAGGAGAGAACAAACAAGAGGAAACTAGCAAAAAGGGTAACACCATTAGTTATCATAACTATAAATGTGAGTGTGATGAACTCACCCATAAAATGGAAGTGGATAGCAGAATGGATTAAAAGCCAGAATTCAACAATATATTTTTACAAGAAAGAAATTTGAAGCACAGAGATACACAAAGAATAAAAGTAAGAGACTGGATCAATATATATTATGCTTCAGCTGAAGCAAACAAAAAGGGTAGCAATCATGAACTCAGATAAATAAAAAGCAAAATTAGATCTAATTAAAAGAGATTAGAAAGGGAACTACTTTTTTCTGAAAGGTACTATAAACAATGAAGTCATATCAGTACTGAACAGATATCAAAAGACTTAGCATGTAAATTTTTGAAGAAGTTGAATGAGTTAATGGAGGAAATCAATTAAAAAAACTACAGTAGTGGAAAACTTCAACTTCCCCTCTCAGAATTTGATAAATCTAAACAAGAAAAAAAAGGCAAATAAATTTCTGGAAAAATTAGATATTGTAGCCCTCTGGAGAAAACTGAATGGAAATATAAAGTAGTACACTGTTTTGTCAGCAGTACATGGCATCCAAGCAAACATTGACCATCTTTTAGGACATAAAAACTTCACAACTAGAAGCAGAAAAGCAGAGTTAGTAAATGCATCATTTTCAGATCACAATGTAGAAAAAAGTTCATCCAGTGATGGACATTTGAGAGATTAAAAATCGATTTAAAATTAAATAGTATAATATTAAGAAATAAGTGAGTCATAGAACAAATTATAGAAATAATTGATAATTTATTTTTTAAATAACGATAATGAGACAACATACAGTAATTTATAGGATGCAGTCAGAATGGTACTGGGGAAATTTTATATGTCTAATAGGTTGCATCAAAGAAGCAGAGAAAAAGATCAATGAATCTGACATGCAAATTAAAAAATAACTTGCAACACAAAATTAAAAATCCCCAACAAACACCAAATTGGAAATCCTAGAAATCTAAGGAGAAATTAATAATTTGAAAGAAAATCACTGTGCTAATAAAATTAGAAGCTAGTTTTATAAAAAAATGACCATAAATTAGATAAACCACTGGTAAATTTTATTAAAAATTAGAAAGAAGAAAATCAAATTACCTGTATCAAAAATAAAAGGAGTGACTTCATTACTAATGAGACAGAAATTAAGACAGCTATTAGGAATTATTTTGTCCATTTATGTGCCATTAAATCTGACCATCTAAATGAAAAGGATGAATATGTACAAAAAATATAAATTATCCAGATTAACAGAAGAAATAAAGTGTCTAAGAAACCCAATCTTAGAAAAAAAAATTGAACAAGCCATTAATGAACTCCCAAAGAAAAAAATCTCAGGAACAGATGGATTCACAAGGGAATTCTACTAAACATTTGAAGAACAATTAATCACAATACTGTCTAATAATTGAGTGGGACTATAACTGAGTGAAGCCTCTCTCATGTTTTCAGTGAGTCTTTTTTTCCCAAACCCATGTTAGCAAGAGTTGCAAAGCTTCCACTTTGCAATTATCTCTCCTTGATAGGGTAAAGCTTAATCTAAATAATCATGCAAATAGGGCTTGAAAATGCTTTACAATGATTGGCTAGATACTGAAGGAAAGATTATGAACCCAGGTTTCTAGTCAATAAGTGGCAAGACAGGGAGTTGGGACTGCATTAGGGACTAAGATAAAAGAGGAGTGCATGCTTCCATATTTTGTACTCCTCTTTTAGCTGGGAGGTTGTGCTCTCCTCTCAAGAAGTGTAAATAAACTCCATTGCTGTAGTTGTAACACATTGATTGTTCTGATTCCATACATAGATGAAGAAATAATCGAACCAAATTCTTATTATGTCTCAACTACAGTACTGATATGTAAACCAGAAAGAGCCAAAAAAGAGAAAGTTATAAATCGATTTCCATAATCAATATTGATGCAAAAAATTAAATAAATATTAGCAAAAACATTATAGTATGTCATAATCATGAGGGATTTATATCAGGAATATTGGGGAAAATATCAGCAAAAATTGACCAAATTGAAAGCAAAACCAATAGGAAACATATGACTATTTCAATAGATTCTGAAAAAGCCTTTGACAAAACATACAACTCATTCCTATTTGAAACACTATAGAGAATAGAAATAAATGGAGCTTAATTGAAAATGATAAGTAATATTTAGCTAAATCTATCAGCAAACATTATGTAATAGAGACAAGCTAAAAACCTCAGTACAATCAGAGGTGAAGGGCCATTAAGTACCACTTTTTTCATTCATTTCTAGAAATGTTAAAAAGAAAAGAAAAAAAGAAATTAAAGGAATTAGAATAGACAATAAAGAAAAAATTATCCAGTGATATAGTGGAATAATTAGAAAATCCTAGAGTATCATCTACAAGGTTACTTGAAATTATTATCAATTTTACAAAAGTTGCAAGATATAATATAAATCCATCTGGTCTCATAGCTCTGGATAGGATATGTATTGTTTTCTAAAGAAGAGACAGAGGAATAAACAGAGATGAAATTGATAACGTTTTGATACCGATATAGTTATAGGGTTATAGATAACTAGATGAAAATGAAAAGCTTTTGCACTCAGCAAAATTGTGCACCTAGGAAAAGAAATGAAGTTGTTAAATAAGAGAAAACAATTGCAATATATTTCCCTTAGAGGGATTTGGTATCCAAGATATTACTTGTACACAGATATTGCTGCTTGTCCTTTGATAATGAAGAACATTATGACATATCCTTGCCAGGACATTCAAGAGAATTAAATTTAAGTGAGGGAGGGCTTTGCAAAGTCAGCCTCAATTTCTTATCTGTAGTCATTTCAGTCCAGTCACAAGATATGGATCTAGAAGATTGGAGATGGGTCTGGATACAGTGCAAGATCTTTTTAACCTAACCTCTTCAACAAGTCTCAGTTTGCCTGAGGCAATGTCCATTAAAGTGAAATAGGTAGATAAGAAAGAAAAGAAGCAAGGAATGGGCTCTTTTGTTTAGTAAAAGAAAAAAAAATCAATCTAGGAGGGAATGACTCTTAAGGTTTGTGGCCAAAATATAAACAATTTCTATTTACATTCTCTGTGAGTCAATCAGGCCCAAACTTTGACCAAGCAGGATTTGGCCTGAGACTTATTGTTGTTCAATCAAGGAAAGCCAGAATGATTTGAAACCAGTAAATGGCAAGATACATTGCCAGTTTCAGTAACAAAAATTTATATTTCTTTGAGCATAGCACCTGCAGGTGAAGGAAGGAAGGAAGGAAGGAAGGAAGGAAGGAAGGAAGGAAGGAAGGAAGGAAGGAAGGAAGGAAGGAAGGAAGGAAGGAAGGAAGGAAGGAAGGAAGGAAGGAAGGAAAGGAGAAGAGAGGCAAGAAGAAAGGGAGGGAGGAAAGAAAGAAGAAAAGAATAAAGAAAAACTAAGAGCAAAAAGAAATAAGGAGCCGAACTGTGTTTCCCAACTAGTGACTATTCCTAATACTCACATAAGTTGTTGTTTGTCTTTAATTCTTTTTTTTTTTAGATTTTGCAAGGCAATGGGGTTAAGTGGCTTGCCCAAGGTCACACCGCTAGGTAATTATTAAGTGTTTGAGGTCGGATTTGAACCCAGGTACTCCTGACTCCAAGGCCGATGATCTATCCACTGCGCCACCTAGCCACCCTGTTTGTTCTTAATTCTTGAAGAGGACCCTGACATCAGAAATGTCATGCCATGCCATAAGAATTGAGCTAGATTTAAGTGAGGGAGGAAAGTCACCACTCTCAATTTCTCCTCTGGTTTCATCTGGGTCCAGTAGCTACATATGAATCAGAATGATTTGAGATGACTCTCACAATACACATATAATATATATAATATGTATATATATATATATATATATATATATATATATGTGTGTGTGTGTGTGTGTGTGTGTGTGTATGTATGTAACATATACACACAACACCCACACCCACACATCTATCTACATTTATTCAAAAGCCATACCCTAATGGATAAGTAGTCAAAAGATATAAACATATAATTCTCAAAAGTAGATTTCAAAGTTAAAAAAACAAATGAAAGTAAGCTTTAAGTCAATAACTATGAGAGAAATACAAATAAAAGACAACAAAAATGCAAACAAAATGACAAATGGAAACAATTCTAAGGTTAAATGCATACCCTGAAAATAGTTGAAGATGAGAAAAGATGGCAATAATCAATGTTGGTAGAGTTTGAATTGATTCAATCACTTGAAGTAAACTTGGAAATGTGAAAATAAAATGAATAAAAAGATGATATCTTTTGAATAAGACTCCATTACTGGGCTAATATTCTAATGAGGTCATTAATAAGCAAAAATTCTCCTTTGTATATAAACATTTTATAGTAGCACTTTATGTGATAGCAAAGACTTGGAAACAAAATAAATATCCATTTGATGAATAGCTAAACAAATTGTGGTAAATTAATGTATTAGAATATCACATTATGAATGTGATGAATACTGAGAAATATGGAAAGATCTATGTAAAATGATGAAAAAATGAAAAGAGCAAGAAATGACTAGAAATTATAAACAGAAAGAAAAATAAAGACAAATAAAAATGAATGTTGCAAAATTATAATAAATACTACTTGAAAGAAGAAATGTGAGAGGAATTACCCAGTATACATACCCTTTTACAGAAATGGGAAATAACCAAGTACCTAATATTGTATACATTTTCAACTTTTACAATATATGAATGAGTTTTGGTGACTTTTCTTCTGTTTTCTTTTTTTTTTGTCTTTAAAATTATATTTGTTATATAGGATAGCTCTCAAGGAGAGGGACAAATACTGGAAGAAATGATGGTGATGTTAAAAACAAAGTCACCAATTATAACATTTTTTTAAAGAGTTAACATTTAATTGGAGAAAATATGCAACAATTTTTATTTGCAATGATAGATTTTAAAACATTCCAAAAACAATAGTTTTTTGCAAGTTAATTGAATAATAAATTTCCTATGCTAAACTGCAAAATCCAAAGGAATGCTTGGTTGATAAATATTGCTTTGAAAGTAATGAGCCAACTAACAGAGCAATTTATAAAGGAGATTTTCAAGTACTATATTAATGATATCCATATAACTATCACATAAATTTATCATAATTAATGTTAAGGTAATTAAAACATAGCAAAAATTAATAATAATCATGGTCATAATTTTGAAGCATTACCTCATTAAAAACTCTTGCAAATTTTACTACAAGAAGTTGGAAGATTATCATTACTTTACTTATTATTGGTTACAATATGTGGGCAAGAAAATTTTAAAAAACCCACAGAATTAGCACAAAATCAAATAGATAATTTAGAAAAGAAATTTGTATTTGTAAAAGCAAATATAAATATATATATAAGGGATCTTTGCAAGAACTTACTTATGAGGTTTCTAAAAATTACTGTTAATTTCTATATTTGAATGCAAAACTTAGATCTTTTTAGATGACAAAGAACTGCCCATTTGTTGTTTCTTTGAGTCACATATATGAAGAAACATTAAAGACTAACCTCAATCTGTTTACATGAAAGTGACCAATAATATATCAATTTATTGATTGCTATTGCTCTAATTTGCTGTTTTGTTTCAGTTTCAGTTTTATGGACTTTTTAAAACTATAAATTGTTTTTTAAATCAAGATGTATTGGTGAAAATGGGGGAATTTTAAAAAAAGGAAAGCATATATGAATAATTAATACCATAAATACTATTATCATTAAGAACCATGAATTTTGTTCAAATAACAAGCCCTCTCAAAGAACAAAAAACATAAATGATAGTAATTATCTTCATTTTGATTTACTTTTAGTGATGTTGATACATAGCATCTTCTATTTCTTGACTGAACAAAATAATAATTCCACGCTTCTGACAAATTTAAAAGGTTCTAACAAAATATAACCAATTTAGAAAGAAAACTCTTGAAGATTATTTTATACAAAAATAACCTATCTAGATACTGAACTTGGTGAAAGAAAATTAAAATGATTATAAAACAACCTACAACATGAGCTACCATATCAGATGTTGTTCCCAATTATAAATTACTTACTAGCATAAGTAGGAAATTAATAACTTTAAAAAAAAGATGAGGAAACACAGTGACTGAAATGTTTATATCCTTTTACCCAGAGATCCAACTACTAGGAGTTTACCCACCCAAAGGTCAAAGACAGAAAGGTTTTCATTTATATAAATATATATACATATATATGTGTGTGTGTGTGTGTGTGTGTGTGTGTGTGTATATATATATATATATATATATATATATATGCCAAAAAATTCATTGCAATAATTTATTTTATCAAAGATCAGGAATAAAGTAGATGTTTATAAATTAAAGATTAGCTAAATTAATTATAGCATATGAATGTTATATAATATTACTTTACTCTAAGAAATGACAAATATAAAGAATTCAATAACCATAGCAAGATGCATGAACTAGTAGCAATGACTACAATAGTTGACAATCCAGTTCCAACTTACTTTTCCAGCCTTAGGATACACTCCACATTATTCTTTTTGGTGCTCCTCCCATAAGACTCAAATCCTTGTTCCTTCTATGTCAAGAATGCATTCCTGGAATATACTTATTTTTTTAACTCCATTTCTAATTTCTTTAAATTATGAATTCAAGGGCAGCTAAGTGGTACAGGGGATAGAGCACCAGCCCTGGAGTCAGGAGGACTTGAGTTCAAATGTGGCCTCAGAGACTTAATAATTACCTAGCTGGGTGACCTTGGGCAAGTCCCTTAACCCCATTGCCTTGCAACCCCCTCCCCCAAAAAAATATGAGTTCAAGTATCACTCCCTCTCTCCCCCTTTCTTTAACTATTAATGCCTTCATCACTCTAACCTATAAAATGCTTATATTTATTTTGTATATATTTATATAAGTACATATATCCTCTATGTTATAGAATATAAACTTCTTGAGGGCAAAGGCTTGGTTTTGTACTCTCTGAGTTCCTAGTACAGTTCTGGTGCATGACTTGAATAAAGTAAATAACAAAAATTAACCTTGATGTCATTACAATGTCCAAGATTGGACCAAGAAAAGAAAGAAGAAAATAAACTTCTTTTCCTATTTGCAGATGTGAGGAACAATGGGTGGGGAATATTACCCATTTTGCCATTAGGTTTCTTTTTCTATTTTTATTTTTTTAATGGGGCATAATTGAAGCAAAGGAAAAGCATAAGATAGAGTAAAACATGTTATGAGTACAGAAAATAACAATTAAAACAAAATCAATATAAGACCAACAGTAAGCTCACATTTATATCTTTAAGGTTTATTTAGGTCTTTCTGCATGACAACTGTATGAAGTAGGTGAAGAAAATGAAAGACTTTAAAAATTAAATTTTAGTGTACCCATTTTTATTTCTAAAAATTATTTAAAAGACTTTAAAATAAGGTCATTGAAAAATTGAGTTTTGGTCAAATTAGAGGTTTCAACTTTCATTATATTTGTGAATGCTATTGTATTAGGACAAAAATTCCAACCTTTTCTTCACTGGGAATCAAGTCCATATCTTTTCAATGATATTTTATTTTTAATTTAATTATATTCTCATTTAAGGAACTATTGCTCCCAGCTCCTTGATTCCTACTATGTATGTCCAAGCAGACCCTAAATTCACACATGGAAAAGTTCTGCTAGTGTTTAGAGCTTTACTGACTTATTTTCTTTTGTAATGTCTATAATTATAATAAACACTATCAGAAGAAATTTAACATTTTTTTGTTTATTGTACAGTTATGGAAATAAACCTTAAAATACTTACTGTACTTCATTTAAAGTAAAGCCTGCTATACCTCTTTTAACTGAAACCGAAGCTGAGTCTTCTTTGAACCCATGAAACAAAAAATACAATGAACCATAAAAACTACTTATGCAAAATGTGACATTTTAACAGATAATTGGTTTTATTCCCTAACCTGCTCCTTTTATACAGGAGTGTGAGCATTCATGCATGCGTATTTACATATAAAAATATCTATATAGATAGATATAGATATATGATCATATATATCTGTATATATGCATATGAACATACATATATATAAAGCATTCATTTTGTAGTAATTTTAAATTGAACTTTTATTTTTTAATGGAATTTCTTTTTCTATCTCTCCTTAATGGTTTCATTGGAATTTGTTTTATATTCTGCATGTTTGCTAAATTATTTCAATTTTTTGTGGCCTAGTATTAAATATTCTATCATATCATCTGAAAACAGTTATATTTTTGTTATTTCTTTGGCAAAGTTAATTTTTTAAAACTTCTTTTACTTGCCTTATTGTTATGGCAAGTATTTCTAATACTTGTATCAAAAAGAGATCTTGATAATGGATATTCCGGTTACTCCTCTGAATTTACTTGAAACCATTCTAGTTTATTTCTATCATATATAACAATTTCAATTCTTTGCTTTATATACTATTTAATATATTAGGGAAATGTCCATTTGTTCAATTTTTTCTAGTATTTTAAACAGAAACGGGTGTTTCATTGTGTCAAAATCCTTTCCTGTATCTATTGATATGATCATAGGATTTTGCTAATTTTATTATTAATACCACCAATTAAATTAATAGTTTTCCTTTTAAATCAATTCTGACTTTCTAGTATAAACTCAGCTCAGTCATAATATATAATCACTGTGATGTATAAAATATTGTTTTCACTATTATATTATTAAAATGTTTATATCTATGTTTATTAGGGCTATTGGTCTAGTTTTTATTTTTTGCTTATATTCTCCCCAGTTAATATATCAAGCCTATGTCTGTATCATAGATAGAAAGTCTTCTTCTTCCACTTTCAATAAATATTGGAATTTGTTTTCTTAAATGCTTGATAGAATTTATTTGCTCTTGGACTTCCCTCCTTCCCCTATGTACATTCATTTATTGGATCATTTAAATGCATCCATTGTAAGTGATTTGTTTAAATGATTTATTCTAAATACTGTTAATTTGGATATTTTAGACTTCTGTAAATAATCATTTATATCATTTGATTTTTTTCTTTGTTGGGTAAACAAAAACTTAAAATACATTACTTAAATCTAGTTGGCTAAATCACTCAACTGTTGTTTTTGAGACAGGGGAAGTATACTAGGAGGAACTGAGCCAGTGACAGATCACACATGACTTCTAAGAGATATCTCTAGAACCCTGAGGGATATATGTTACCTTCTTTGGAGACTTTAGACAGATTCTGTGAGAGCAAGAGTTGGGATAAAAATTCTCAATTCTCAACTGGGATAGACTTGCAAGGACATTCATAAAAAAGGTTCTGTCCTACCTTTCCCAACACAGTTTTATTCTGCTAATTATTTGTGCCAATAAAAGAATTTTTTGTAAAAGCTAGGTAATAAGGTAATACAATGAACAGAGCACCAGCCATGGAGTCAGGGGAGCCTGAGTTCAGATCTGTCCTCAGACAATAAAAACTTACTAGCCAGGGGACCTTGAGCAAATCACTTAACCTTGATTGCCTCATATCCAGGGTCATATCCAGTCATCATGATCTATATCTGGCCACTGGACCCAGATGGCTCTAGAGGAGAAAATTCATTTATATGTCATGTCATCACCTCCCTTATGTAATTTTATATTTTTTTAAAGAACTAAGTAGAAACATTTTGTAGCAAAATTGTATCCTCATATTCCTCTCTTAAGGACTTCAGCAAGAGTACCCATTCTTAGCCTTTTAGTTTTCTTACTTTTTGATCTAATCCTACCCATCTCTTTAATATTATGTAGTCACATTCAGTTCTAGGCTTAAATCCCTTAATCCCTTTTTCCCTTAATCCCTTTAGGACATCTTCTAGGGTCTGAATCTCTAGAGGTTACTTCATCCTTAAGCATAAAGTGCATTCTCTTAAATTGGCATTTGAATATAGGTCTTAAAGTTAGGCTTTTATCTTCCCTGGAATTCAGTTTCCAAGGTGGGGAAGCTGGATTCAAAGTTTGTTTGGTTTTTGGAGGAGGATAATAGTGGTTAAAATCTTTTATCTGCAATTCTAATTGACAGTGCTGGTGTTGGGTGCTTGAGAGGAAAAAGGATGGAGATGAAAAAAATACTATGTCTATTTTGATTTCTGGAAAGCTATTAATTACTGATCCCATATAACTTTTATAACTCTTTTCTAAATTCCAAATTGTTTATCTATCCACTTAAGTCCCATTTGTGAGTCATTCTTCTGACCTTGAAAGTAATTGATGCCATTGTTCTTTTCCATGTTCTTTATATCTGTTGGGTACAAGAAAAAAGAGACCCTCCCTCCATTTGCCTAAATTAATATCAAGGAAACTAAAAAAAAAAAAAAAAGCGCGGTAACAATCACAAGGACAAATATTCCTGATTAAGGCTTTGCTTTGAGGCTTGTTATTTATGGATACTGTTGATATATTTCAAATATAAAAATGTTTTATGACCAAATTAATCTGAGCAAAAATATTTTAGCCCTTTCCTATTCATTCTGCCATTGAAATATAATCAATCAGCCAATAAAAATTTATTAACTTCCCACTACAAGTTCAGTATTATGCGAAGCTCCAGAGATAGAAAGACAAAAATTAAATAATCCTTGTCATTCTTAGGCTCACATTTCATCAGGAACTTCAGGAACTCATCAGACTCACCAGAACTACTTCAGAAAATATTTAAAGAAGGCTTTTCTCACTTGATTGATAAGAGATTTCAATTAAGAAACTCCTAAGAAACACTAAAGATAAAAAATAATAATATAAAAATTAGTGTCCAAAGAATGACCAAATCCATTAAATTCAATTCAATAATCATTTATTTATTTATTTTTATCTTAGAGGTAGCAGCATGCTCTTGAAGTTTCTTCAATAGGAGGATAAAGTCAGAACTGTGATTTAAGAAGGGTTTTTAAGGGGGGGGGCAGGCAGGGTTTTTTTGGTATGTTTTTGGAAAATGGATTGAAGAGGGAATAGACTGGAATCAACATTGACTTAGGAGGTAACTGCAACAGTCCAGATAAGAGGTGCTGATATCCTGAACTAGGATGCTGCTTCTCTAAGTGGAAAGATCATGCAAAAGATATCACTGAGGTAAAGCAATTTAAAAAAAAGCCATATGCTTGTTCAAGTGATTGGACAGAGAAGACAAGGACCAGTAAAGAACAGAAAATAACTTTGAAGTTATGAAGCTGAGTGATTGGAAAGTTATTGGTATACTCAAGAGAAAAAAAATGATTTTAGGAGGAGGGATGAATTCAGGGGAGGAAGTGATAATAGATTTCTTTTGGTCATGTTGTTTTTGAGATGCCTGTGGGATTATTGCTGGACATATTGCACCTTACTTATAATTGACTGTTAGACACTGGTTACAGTAAAATAGGGTTAAGCCTATTTCCTTCTCTGAATTTTCCCATGCCTCCCTTCACCACCCTCAGACATTCATCTATGATTTATTCAATTTCTTCCACTGGAAATGTGTAGCAACCCAATTTAAGCATAAATTCTCTATTTTTATTCTGCTAATTGGATTGTTTTGAATTTTT
Source organism: Macrotis lagotis (assembly GCF_037893015.1). Lineage (NCBI taxonomy): Eukaryota > Metazoa > Chordata > Mammalia > Peramelemorphia > Peramelidae > Macrotis > Macrotis lagotis. The sequence goes on along the minus strand of NC_133660.1, from coordinate 1,732,859 downwards.
ATAACCATTTATTTCATTTAATTTTATTTAATATATGCTACTAAATCTGGGTGGCAAAATCATTCTGAACTGATGTGATTGCAGGTGTGGGAAGCAGGCAAGGAGAGACTGAGACAGTGACCATAGAGAATCACACATGGCTTCTCAGAGATAACCCTGGAACTGTAAGAGGTATAGATTGCCTCTTCTGAGACTTTAGAAACTTTAACTGTGATAAAGATCCACAGCATTCACCTAGGCAACTTGCAAGAAAATATCATATTTTGTACAATAAAAATTGAGTCATTCAATTATGCTGAAAAGTAGAGTCTATAGACAGGAATAGCATTCCTTAGAATAGTGATGTAAGCTGAAATAGAAACAGCAGTCACTAAATCATATATAAGAAACTTAGCAAGCTATTATATAAGTTTAGAAACCCACATGAGTTATATATTTCTTTTTAAAATGAATATACAGGGTGGCTAGGTGGCACAGATGATAGAGCACTAGCCCTGGAGTCAGGAGTACCTGAGTTCAAATCCGACTTCAGACACTTAATAATTACCTAGCTGTGTGGCCTTGGGCAAGCCACTTAACTCCATTGCCTTACAAAAAAAAAATCCTTAAAAAAAATAAAATAAAATTAATATACCAACATATTAAATTGAGACAGGAACTACATTTTATCTGCTTTAGGTCACACTGAGGAGTGTTACAGCCACATGTGATGTAAATCCCACATGTTTGATATCTCTGAGTCAGATTACTTTAAAGTTACTCTTTATATTAAAAATATCTATTAAACTTTTTTTAAGACTAATAATATTATGCCAAAGTGACAACTCTCTCAGTCCATGCTCCATACTAGACTGAAAGTCTTCATACATACATCCACATACACACACATATTTTTTTCACCAATTACATGCAAAACAATCAACATTTTTTAAAAATTGAGTTCCAAGTTCTTTCCTAAGATAAGCAGTATCTATCTAAAACCATCAGCAAGCATTATATGTAATAGGGATAAACTACCAGTATTTCCAATAAGAACAGAAGTGAAACATGGATGTCCACTATCATCAGTCTTATTCAATATTGTATTTGAAATGTTGGCTTTAGTAATAAGGGAAGAAAAAGAAATTGAAGGGATAACAGTAGGCAACAAAGAAAACTCTTTACAGATGATTTTATGGTAAACATAGAGAACTCTAGAAAGTAAACTAAAAAACTACTTGAAAAAATTAATAACTTTAGCAAACTAGTATGATATAAAATAAACCCATATAAATTAATAGCATTTCTATATATGACTAATAAAGCCCAACAACAAGCAATAGAATGAGAAATTCAATTTAAAGTCATCTAGTCAACATAAAATTCTTGGGAATCTACCTCTGAAGATAAACCCAGAAACTATATGAATACATTTACAAAACATTTCAAAGTCAGATGTAAACAACTGAAAAGATGTCAAATGCTCAGTGTTAGGCTAAGCTAATAAAATACAAATGACAATTCTGCCTAAATTAAATTACTTATTCAGTGCCATACCAATCAAGTCTCCAAAAAACTATTTTACAGACTGAGAAAAAATAGTAACAAAATTTATAGAGGGCCAGCCCCAGGGAGTGATATTCACATATCCTTGGTGATCTTCTTCACCAAAGGTATGTATGGATTATTGCTCACTGTATGGATCCATTGGCTCACCAGTGAACCCTGACCTAGGATAATCTGTGGCTCCAGGGTGGTTGTAAAAGGTTTCTTTTATGCATTTTTCTAAGAACAAATATTGTAAATTTACCCAGGAACTTGTAAAATTGGGTCTCTTTTAACCCGTCATTCCTGAAATAAGTTTCTGCTATAAAAAAGTCTGAGTTTCCAAAAATAAAGTTGATAGATTTTCACTTCCCAATCTTTTGTGTTTGGGTATGTTTGTCTACCCGACCTGACTCTCGGAAATTCATGTTCAGACCCACACCAAAAGCTATTGCGGGCAATAAAAATTCATCTAAAGCTACAAAAGGTCAAGAATACTAAGGGAATTAATGAAAAAAATGGAAAGGAAGGCAGCCTAGCTGAAAAAATAAAGCAGTAGTCATCAAAACTGTCTTGCTTAAGTAGTGGAGAAGTAGATCAGTAGACTAGTTTAGGTACAAAAGAAACAATAGTAAATATTCAGATTTGGTTTGATAAACCCAAAGACTGAGCTTATTTTACAAAAACTGCTGGGAAAGCTGAAAGAGTATGGACAGGAAAACAGGCAAAGACCTCTCATATGTCAAATAAGGTTGAAATGGGTACAAAATGTAAAGATAAACAGTGATATACTGTAGGCCAATTAAAAGGACAAAAAAATAGTCTATCTGTCAGATCTATTGAGAGGGGAGGAATTCATGACCAATGAGATAGAGAATAAAACTATTTTTGTTTGTTTGTTTGTTTATTGGTTTTTGCAAGGCTGAAAGAAGAAATTAGTTAAGAGAGATCATATCACCAAGAGCTATGCCAACTTTCTTCATAACCATGTCTACCATACCATTCAAATTTGGAGGTCAGGTCATATGACTGAAGAAATACCATGTCATCAGTCAGACAATTCCAGTAGAAGGCTATGAAAAAAAATCACAGAAGCAGAAGGAATTGATGGTCCTTCATGGAAGACCAAATTCATAGAAGATGATGATATGGTCTTTTATTCAAGGACAATGCAATTACATTGGACAGTTATCTATTTACATTGTGGGAATTTGTCTTTTTTTTTTAGATTTTTGCAAGGCAAACAGGGTTAAGTGGCTTGCCCAAGGCCACACAGCTAGGTCATTATTAAGTGTCTGAGACCTAATTTGAACCCAGGTACTCCTGACTCCAAGGCCAGTGCTTTATCCACTATAACACCTAGCCACCCCTAGGGAATTTGTTTCTTTAGGATTCTATAATGTTCTATGTTTCATCGATATTCATATAGTCTTTGTTTTATGAAATAAAACAATATTTTAAAATATTATAATCAGTATATTTATATTTGGGAATTTGATATTATAATTTTTCTCATATCAAAGAGGTATAGATTTTATAGGTAAAAGTGTACTTAGATATAATCTAGACTACCCTCTTCAGATTTAGTTCATAGAATAACAAAAATCCGAGGGAATTATGAATCAGAAAGATATAGATTCAAATCAGATCTCTCTCTCTCTCTCTCTCTTGCTTTTTCTCAGGAAAAACAAAGTAGGCATTAGATACAGTGTATATTTACCATAATGTAGTTTAAGATTTGGTATGGGTATAGTATACATAAGTAATTAAAATGAAAAATATGACATTATAAGCAGTATGGAAATGTTACACAAGATGCTAGGAATTAAAGATAATTTCTGAGGAGAAGAAAACTGGTGAGGTCTTTCAGACTAGAGATGGTATTATATGTACCCACACTTGGGACATGGTGAAGGTCCTTCATGATTCCCACAAGAGTTTAATTAAGCCAATTTTCTACTTCTCATTTTTCATTTTCCTTTAATTAATCACTCACCACTAAACTAAAATCAGCTCTTTCCTATTCCACTCTTAAGAAAAAGTCCTTGACCTTTGCTTTTCTCTCTTTAAGAATATAATACATACAACTAGACACTTAGCAGTCATTTAGCATTTGATTTTCAATAATTCTCTAAGAGGTAGCATACAAAGGTGATAATAATTTTAAACTTCATAATCAATGCATATTGCCAAAAAATTGCCATATATAACATTCTCTGATAAATAAAATCTTTGGACAGTATGTAAAAGTGGAATACCTTAATCATCAAGGCATATGAACCATGGAAAGATAGAAGAATGAGAAGTGACCATAGTAAACACCACTCACATTAAATGAGCAAGAAAAAAGTCTTCAAGTTTAGCAATGAGCAGAGATATCAAAGGAATGCAGCCAGAATTAATTCTTATCTAAAAAAACAATTGAACAAACAAACATAACACAGCAACTGAAGTATGATTCAAAAGTCCTTCACTCTACTGCTCCTTACTTGGCCTAATCAAACCTGGATACCTCTCCCCAACCTCAAAGTTTGAAGCTTAAAATTCTACAGAACAGGGAAAATCTACAGCTCTCCTTCCAGGTGTGGTTTTAGTCATAACATAAGTGAAAGAATATGGAGTCAGGAACTTGGGTGGGTGAAAATACAACCTCCAAGATTCATTATCTGTGTGACCTTGGTAAGTCATTTCATTCTTACATGTAAAATAAGGGATTGGATTAAATGGCACCTGAGGTTCTAACTCTACCATGTGCCAGACTGCTTAGCACTCATAGTGTAAAGAAAAAGAATGAAAGAAAATTAAAGTCCTTCTAATTATAATTCTTTGTATCTATTTTTTGTTCTTAGAATTTCAAGAAATCAGAGATTCAAGGACAAACTTACATCAATAATCAAAATTATGTTACACAGTTTATCTTATTCAGATTTACATAAAAGTAGGATAACTTTTACAGATAAAGAAATTGAATTAATTTTTAGCCTACATCTTATATATCTTTATATTTCTATCTAGTAGACAAAATTTTACATCCTTTATATTTACTAATGTGATTTCTGTCTTAGAAAGTTAGAAGGTACTGCAATTTTTTTCTTGTAGAAATGTTCAAAAAATACCTTTGATATTAGAAAAAATTTTTAAAAAAGCATCTTCAATCTCAGAATCTCTGTTACATTTGAGTTTAGGAATAGCAAAATGCAATTATTTTTATCTTAGTCTTCTACACTGATATAAACCAAAAGCATGAGGAGGGAAAGCTTGAATAGCATTATGGATATAATGAATAAAATATGTTTTTATTCAAAAGTATCATAGGAATTCCATATGGATTATTGTTCTAAGACAATGGCATTGGTTTAGTGAGCTCTTATTCTTTAATTATGAAATTACATTTTCCCAATTATAGTCACTGAGCAAAACAAAAATGACATTTCTCAAAAGTATCACAAAATCAAGAAATTTAAAATTACATTTTTTTACTTACTTATTACTGTTCACACTCCTGATATTCAAACTCAGCAATATGTATAAGCTGAATTAATCAAGTGTCTACCAATAAAGTTAACCTACTAACTAGCTGGAAACACAATATTTAAACTATTATAAAAATCTTCATTTTAATATAAGGTATTTGAAGCAGTACAGCTAATTATCATTATTGCTTTTATGAAAACAAGAAGAGTTTAAATTCAGTCATACATCAATAATAGATTTAAATCAAAGATAATAGTTACTAGTTCATGTCAAAGTAGAAAACTGACCTAAAAGTTGGGCAAATCACCTCTTAATATGTAATTTTCCTTATTTGTAAAATTTGAGATTAGATCTATATTATTTTTAAGATAGACTTTCTAGTCTCAACACATATAAGTATAGAGAAAATGGATAATACATATATGATTTTTCAAAAAATAAGAATAATGAAAATGGGAGTTAGGAGAGAAGGAAAGAGAAAAAGATGGAAGAGAGAGAGAGAAAAAGAGAGAGGAGCGGAGGGGAGGGGAGGGGAGGGGAGAGAAGAGAAGAGATGTTCTCAAAATGCAATAAAGGTCTTCAGTTTTTAAGAAACAAATTAGAATTTCAGAAACACAAATGAACACAAACTATTCTCATTAGGATAAATCTCCTGGTATCCATCTACATAATTCTTTTTCTTTTCTTTTCTTTTTTTTTTTATTTTAGCAAAGAATGAGACCAAGGTACAATCCTGATAATACCATTTCCTAGAGGTGTAAGCTTGGGCAAGTCAGTCAAATTCATAGTTATTGAAAACAAGGTGTTTAGAGGAGATTTCCTTTATTTATCATTCCAAATTTATAATCACATATGAAGGTGCTGAAATATATTTATGTGTCTAATCAATTCAAAGAGATAGGTATTACTTTTGTTTTATATAGAGTTATTTAACTTGAAAAGGAATGGTCTTCCAAAGTTTACTTTATTTCTTAAAAAGATTACCATACATTCAAAAGACCTTCTCAAAGACTATGAATTTTCTTACTGTATCTTTAAGAGGGAATTGAAGCTTGGAAGAGAAGTTGTATTCATTGAGAATGTGAGGTACTGAGATGTCTAATAGAATTTCTTTCTTTGAAGGACTTAGGAAGCTAAAGGTTACTTTTGAAAAGGACTTGAAAGTATCCTTTTGATAAAAACGAGTATAACTAAAGTTTGTGTTGGAAGAGATCCTAATGAGTATTCTTTAGAGGTTTGGATCGCCTTTCTGAGAAAACTAGATAGGCTCTACTTCCAGAGCTGAAGAGAAATCAGAAATTATAGTTAATTATAGCTGATTTTGTCTATGATATTTCTCATTGTGAAAGAATTGAAATACTTAATGTTTTTATTACATTGCTAATACTGTATATAATATATTATAAAATATAATTATATATAGTAAATATATTATAAAATATAATTATAAAATAACTTGTATATAATAAATGGAAATATTTTTGTTTACTTAAGCCTATGAAACTAGTTAGTTTGAAAAGTAAAATTAAAAGCTTAGGAGGGAAAAAGGATTTATCTTGTTTATTTTAAATACTAGGCCTTGGGCTCTTAGAGAAAATGTACATTTCAATTAATTTATGAGAAAATTTTAGAATAGATGGATTTAGAATGGGACTTAATAGAAAAAAATGAGTCAGAAATAGTTAATAGAGTGGTACCTAACATATTTAATCTATATATGCAAGATTTGTTAACACATTTCAGTTTTGATTTGTTCTTCAAAATCTGAAAAGATAGTGATGATATGGAGGCATAGACTAAGCATGTTTTTCCATTGAAGATCAACTATAAGAGATCTACAACTTAATTGTGTCAAAACTAAATAGAGCTCATGTAGTAATGAATTCAGAAGCAAAGTAATGAAACAGTGAAGACAGTAAGGGGTTTGTCTAAGAAAAAATTGTGGGCATTTTTCCTACACTGATGTTATACTATTGTAAATGTGGTGTTACAACTACTTTACCTCATTTTAGTTCTGATACCATAAACAGGGGAGGACATATCTCATTTTAAACAACGAATCAATGAAAAGACTTCAAACTAAATATAGAAAGGCTTAGAAAATCATTGGATGCAAGGAAATGAATTTGATGAGGGGACTCTTAGGAGTCTAGAGATTGTTTTATACCCTCTGATAGCCCTGCTTTAACTAAATTGAAATGGTAAAGAATTCCAGAAATTGGAAACTGTTTATCTTTTAGGAAAAAAAAAAATAAAAACTGAGCCGTAGAAGATAAAATTATTAAGGAGTAGAACTGACCCTCTGGAGGTCTTTGAGCAGATGATCTGGGTATTGGTGGTATCCTCCACACTAATAGGGCAGTTCTGAAGAAGTGCGGGTTTAAGGGAAGAAATAGAATGAGTAGAAATGAATTTGAAATCTGGGAATCTGGATTTCAATCCATGTTCTGCTATTTAATATTAATTGTGCTTGTATATGACTTGCATATGACATTTTACTCTTTTGGACCTTACGTTCTACATCTATAAAATGAAGATTATACAATTGAGAGTATAAAAGATGGATTAAAAAAGAATAAGATGTATATGAAAAGGAAAGGGGAATAAATGAGGAACTGAATGAACTAGGGAGTAGTTTACAGTGCTATGAATTCATCAACTGCATGCTGTATAAATGAAGAGGCAACTAAATTTTCCTTCAGAGTCTATACATTTCATGAAGAGGTGGTGAATAAGAAGCACAAAACTCTTTTATTTTCATGGGGTTTTGGTTTTAAACTTTAACCACTAAAGTATACTATTTGGTTTCACTTTATAACTATTCATGGGATAAGTAGGTGTTTCAGTGGATAGAACACTGGCCTTGGAGTAAGACAGGAGTTCAAAACCAGTCTCAGACACATACTAGCAGTGGGACCTTGGACAAGTCACTTAACTCTGCCTCACATCCAGGGCCATTTCCAGGTGTTCTGATTCATATCGGTCACTGGACTCAGATGACTTTGGAGAAGAAAGTGAGGCTGGTGACTGAGCACAGCCCCTGTCACTCAGATTCAATTCATGTGTTTGTCATGACATCACCTCCCTGATGTCATGGTCTTTTGTGAGAATAAATGCCCATCATCATCATCATCATCATCATCACAACTATTCATTATTATTAGCTATTGATTTAATTTGGAAGGCATGGTTACTGGAATTGTGTTCCCCTGACTATAAAAAATGTCACATACAACTGTGGGAATATAATCCATGCCCAAGCTTCATATAAATGCAAGATAACAATGACTTCATTAAGAACATAAATTTGTTCTATGCCATTATTCCAATATTTCTGGCTCTGGCCATCAATTTCCTAGTGTATTAATAGATGAATAAAGTTACAAATAAAAGAAGCATGATGGGTTGCAATTGAAGTACAAAGACCTTGGTCAAATCAAGCCTCATTTTCCTCACCTATAAAAAGTAATTTAGACTAAATCATTTGCAAGGTCTTTTCCACCTCTGAATCTATGATCCTATAATAGCTCAATAAAAATGACTTTTAAAAATGTTGTAATTTAAACATTTTATAAATACAAACTTCCAATGGATATTTTTCAAAAATATTTCAAACTTTAATTAGTCTTAACTTTGTACAACTAGACACATATTTAGGAGATCTATTATAACTTTTAAACCACTCACTGAAAATGAATTTTAATTTGTCATTTGTCTTGACATAATTTGATCTTATCTTGATTTGCTAAAACTGAACAGTTGGCACAAAGTCAGGTAGCAGTTTTCCCACCATAAATCTTTCATTGCTGTGACTAAATTTATTGATAACCATTTTTCACTTAATCTAACATTCACTTGGACTTATTCTCTTCTAGGATGAGCACTTATAACATTTGCAGTTTGTTAATTTATTGTAATGCATTTCCCTGAATAAATACTTTTCAGCATACATGTAGATATTTTCAATAAAATGAAAAAATGAAGTTATTAATCAGTGAATAATATCTAATGTGCTGTGTATAACTTTGCCTTTTTACAATACTATTTATATAGGAGGAGTAAAAGGTAGATCCTAGTACAAATACAGTATAAAATTATTGGCAACTTTAGACAATGGCATTCCACTAAAGACATGGGGTTTTTCTCTCATTATATGTTTCCCGACTTGCATTATGAGTTAAAAGACCTCTATTTATATGTTGGACACCAATCCTCATTGGGTGCACTTCACTTAAACTTACAAAGATGGTATTTCTATTAAATCCACAAAAACCAAAACATCATAGTATTAAAATGCTAGCCTATTCCCTTAGAAGATTATTCCTTTCTACAAATTATTGTTCTTTCACAATATAAGTAAAGTCTTAGAAAGATGTGTGTTTAAGGGGTGGCTAGGTGGCATAGTGGATAAAGCACCAGCCCTGGAGTCAGGAGTACCTGGGTTCAAATCCAGTCTCAGACACTTAATAATTACCTAGCTGTGTGGCCTTGGGCAAGCCACTTAACCCACTTTGCCTTGCAAAAACCTAAAAAAAAAAAAAAAAAAAAAGATGTGTGTTTGAATTAGGGTTTTGTTGTTATTGCTTTTTTTTGTTGCTTTAATTTTGGGAAGTTTTTCAAAACAAACTATCACCCTACCTGGGGATTATGGTTATTAGCGATCTCTTCTATCTAAAAAGGTAGGGGTTTTCTTGCAAGGAAATGGGGTTAAGTGACTTACCCAAGGTCACACAGGTAAATATTAAGTGTCTCAAGCCAGAATTGAACTCAGGACCTCTTGATTCTACCGTGTCACTTTTGAAGCACAAATTACACAACTATATCTTGGATATAAACGGAAATGATTTAATGGGGGCAAAAATCTTTTCCTCTTTCTCTGATATAGATTTGCTATCCAAGATATTTCAGAGATACATGTTCAAGGGATATGAACAGACTTCTTAAAAGAAGAACCTAAAATTATTCACAACCACATAAAAGGCTTCAAATCACTAATAAAAAGAGAAATGGAAATCAAAACAAAACTGAGGTTTCACTGCATAGCCTGCTTATGGGCAAAAATGACTAAGTAAGACAAAAAAATGTTAGAGGGGTTATATGATGGTAGCCACAATAAGATAATTAAGACCAATGTCTTAAGAATGAATTAATTATGAATGCAGAGGTAAAATAGAATTCTATCTTGTTCAGTCTCTTTCCCAGCATTGCCACACTAAGACATTGTTTATAGAGCTATGGAATGGTACAACCACTTTGGAATTATGTAAATAACTAAGTAAAATATTCATATCCTTCAAAATGGAGAATCCATTATTAGACTAATACCTCAAGGAAGTCAGTAATAAAGGGGGGGAGCTTATGTACTTTGAAATATTTAAGAAAGTTTTGTGACAGCTAAGAATTGACAACCATGTAGATATCCATCAATTAGAAAAGGGTAAAAACAAATATTGGTATGTGAATATAATAGAGCATTACTATGCTGAAAGACGTGATGTATGTGATATGAAAAGAACAAAAAAGTAACAATATAGTACAATATATAAAGTAATGACAACAATAAAAGTGGAAAGCACATCAAAGTATCAAAAAATCAAGAGAAATGTAACAAATTTATAAAGATCAAGAGGGAGTCAAATGAAAATACATGAGAAGACACCCCCTGCCCCAAGTTAATCTTGTACATAGTATCATATATAGGGAGTTTCTGAGGTTGAAGAGAATATTAGACTTGACATTTCTTGATTTATAGCATGTCATTCTGACCAATGTCTTATGAATGAATTAATTGTGGATGCAGAGCTAAAATAGACATCTATCTTGTTCAGTCTCTTCCCCAGCATTGCACCTTATCACTCTTTCATGTGCAGAACTAAGTAATCTGAAAGCCAGCTTTTATTTCTCAAATTAGACTCATTTTCTAAAATGAAAGCTTAGTTAATTCAAATCTTTAAGGACAGAAGAATATTTTATAGCCAATATTTGAGATTTATGATGTTTTTTAAATCCAAATTTTAAATAAAAAGTAATTTTAATGTCACAAGTAAAAATAAATCATCCATGATATATTATCAAAATGCCTTCAAATATGCATTAAATTATATCAGACCAGTGCTAGACAATCAGATTTCAGAAAATATCCATTAAAAGGTCTAGGACAAAATAAGAAATAAATGAAAGCACTGGGAAAATGTTTCCATTAAAAATTTTCTTCTCTTTTCTTTACTGAGAAAATAATGTTTGCTTTCCCTAGTTTACTGTCAAAGCAACTGTGTACTGCCCATTCCATTTACTGATAACATATGGTTTCTAAATTTCCAAAGCATTTGTAATTATTCGATTTAAGGATAAAATGAGTTATTCTATGCAATTCAATTTTTAACTGCTAAGAAAGTTGTAAAAATTGACATTAAAAAGAAAACCAGTTGCCTCACCACCTTTTTAACTGTGAAAGACTATACCAAATTAGTTAGAGACAGTGAATGGGAGGGGAAAGACAGTGAAATTAATTGTAGAATCAAAATTCTTAATTTTTGCCCAGTAAAAAACAATATGTCAAAAGTATCATGACAACCAATGTATCAATTACCCAGTAGGCATTACTCTGACTAGGTATCTGGATGTGGGAAGTAGGGATGCTGTCTGACTCATTAACTGGGAAGTATAACATGCTGTTAAATTATACACAGGCCCTGCCAAAATCAGTTCTCTCAGGCAAAATAGCTAGTTGTGCTTTTCCTAAATGTAAAAATCTCTATTGCTGCTAATTTCCAAATGAAAGAAGCAGATAAATGGGCCTTTGAAAAAATCATTAAAGAAAACATTTATGAGTAATGCCAGTTTGAACTGAAAATAATGAAGATGTTGCTACTTTCTCTACCAGAATAACAAGCATCTGGGTCCTATGTCGGGGAAATAATAGGGCCTGAGTGACAAGATCCCTTGGTTCCTCAGAAGGTCTTGCTAGTCAAACTTCCCTTTTCCTCATTTCTCAAGTATTGAAAACAGGCTATACTTGTGTAATTCTATAATATTTAGGAACTCAAGAAAAAATGAGTTTATATATGAGGCTCTGTCTTTTAGCTTGAAACCAAATAATTCATTTGTTGAAGAAACTTAAATTTCATATAGCTGCTTGCAAATGATAAGAAATCTCAGATGGGGTTCTTTTTTGCCCTTTTTCTAAATGTAATTTCAAAAGATGCATTCATTTGGATTAATCATGATACCAAATTTCAGGACAGAATTCATAAATTAACAAAGGTGAAATAGTTCATTTTCTTGATTAATGTATTTATATCCCAGGATCTTGCTTATTTTGCAACAAGAATGAATCAGTTTGATATCTGACTAGTGTCTCTGTGATCTAGTAAGACACAAATGATAACATGGTGTCAGAACAGATGGAACCCAATGCCACTTTTACTCTATGGTTTATTTGTTTTCCTAGATTCATATATACTGAACATTTGCAGTTTCCCTGAAAGCACATGCATTTTTTATTTCTTGGTGAGGCACTGATATTAAATTTAAAATTATGTAAAAAGCATTTACTTGAAAATGAGCCAAAGTAAAGTTCCTGAAACTGAATACTGAATGAAAATGTGTGTGTATGTGAATTTGTTTCAGTGTCTTTCCATGGATGCATGTATATGGCTTAAGAAAATCCAATTTCATTAGCAATAAAATTTTCAAATATTTCAGAGTAACAAATTTCAGAGTGTATTATTTATTTCTTCCTGTTAGAATTACTGCTAATAGAGAATAGCTTTAGAAATACTGATCACAGCAATAATTCTAGTTACTTATGGAACTTTAATGGAAGATTCTTAAATGAAAAAACTAAGCTTGTTGTTTACAAACCAAACTTAGAAAAATGGAATCATTTTAGACACAAGAGAAGACCACAGCTGGTGAAATAAGACAATATGGATAATTACACCATGGGTGAATTACATGGAAACACTGAGAAAATACAAATTTTATGACAAAAAACCCAAAACATCTAAAGGCTAGATAGACAATCTGAGTGAAGTGAGAAATGAGTGAAACCACTCAACTTCCATTTCCTTGGTATTATGAAATTCATGAAAAACACTGTCAAAAAAGAATCAAAAATATGTGGTACTAAAGGTGACTTTTTCACAAAGTGTACTAAAATAATCATTTTACTATGGCATGCCAATCTGTTCATCCAAATACCTATGTAGAAATCTGGCCACCAAATTAGGAGCAATAAGTTTAAGAATTTTAGCTGTCAAATTCATATTAAGGTTTTGAAAATATCTTATTAGCACCATATTTTATATTATTAAATTCAAAACTTCATACACTAGCCAAAGTAAAGATTATTTGAGAGTAAATTTCACAGTTCACAAGGTTCACTGTCAGGATCTACCAAGTCTCTCTCTCTCTCTCTCTCTCTCTCTCTCTCTCTCTCTCTCTTTGGAGGAAGGTTTAAGGGAGAAGGCTATGAAATTGAAATGAAGGCAAAAATCAAAAATCTTAATCAAAGCATAATTTCACTATAGGTATGCGCATGCATAGTCTTTGCCTTAAAATAGCTTTACTACCAACAATGTAGGAAATCAAAATGAATCACTAACAGCCTCAGACTATCCTTGTTACAAATGCTACATTATTTCCTAGGTAACATGTAGCCATACTATATAGGCATATACATAGATATATATGTCCAACAGTTAATTATTCAATGGCCAGAATATATATCTATATTCTGAGAATATTTCCATAGATAAAAAAGGAAAAATCATTCTGTAAGTATTAACAAATATTGATTACATAAATGCTACATACAAAGCACTCTTCTAGATTATGTGTATAGAATGAAAAAAATCAAAGAGTTCCTACCATCAAGGAGCTTACGTTCAACTGTGGGGGTACTATACATGCCCAGGTAAATAAATATAAAATATAACAAAGCAATTTTAAAAGGAAGATAGCTTGGAATTTAAGGAACTGTCCGACATGGCCCATAAGTTCTGGTTTGATGGAAGCTAAGGATTTCACAAGAGAAAGAGAAAGAGAATATTTCAGATACTTGGGGAAAGGTTATGTGTACTCCTCACATTTCTCAGGAGAGTGTCGGAATATCTAATAGATGAATGGCAGGCCAGTTTGAAAAAGACAAAGAGTGAGAAAATGAGAATCACCTATGTTTTAGGACTATCAGTTTGTCAGCTATGTGCATGAACTGGGTTATTTTTGTAATAGGATGAATTAGCTAGGAATGATTTCGTTGCTAAGAGAACCTTTCCCCTCCCACATAACTTTGCTAATTTTATCTGTTTTGAAATATATTTGGGTTCCAGTATTTTGAAGTTCTTATCATAATCTCCACAGCTATAAGGAATACCACCTCATTTAACCTAAAGGGTTTTTTTTTAATTTAGATTATTTGATCACTAAACTTTCATAGGGACTGCAAAGGTAATATACATATAGCAGAGCAGACTGCAACAGTATTCTTTTTACTCAATTGTGTGACAGGAAAGATATATCCAGATCTAAAATAACATTAGCAAAATATAACTTCAACAAGAATATTCTCTATATGTGGGCTTATAAAAGTTACAGAAATGGAAAAGGAGTTATATATTGGTAGCTATTAATCTTACCTCAGATGTACTTTTTTCGGGGAGGGGGGGAAGAGAAAGGGAATAAGGTCAAATTTTTTTCCTTAACACTTTAGTATCTTTTCTTTCAGATAATTTAAATTTTAATTCCTTAATATTACTGTGATGTCTCACAATTGTGTTGCCTCCTAAATAGGCCATGTCCAATCTACCTATTCTTAACTTCTTTGTTTTCTTTAGCACTATTTTTGTGCCCTAATGGAGTAAATTTAGTAGTTAAAGAGTACAAATGTTTTGGCTTCACAATCACTGCTGGAGAAATCATTTTTTTGTAAAAATTGTACTAGCTCTTTTGTTTTCTTTTACTTTTTGACCTCTTATTTTATTATTAAATACTATTGGGATGACTCTGCTTAGTATCTTACAAAGTATAACATGAATTTTATTCCCCCTTTCTCAGCTTCCATTGTTTTTAGCTCTTGTTGAGGAAATGCTCTTTGACTCTATCATTATTTTCCTATATGAGATTTTACAAACAAGCCTCTATCCCCTCTGCTTGACATGGAGACCAAATGTGTGCTCACTGAAATAATTTCTACTCCTCTCCCCTTCATAATTGATTTATATCAGCTAAGCTTCAGAAGAACAAGACAAAAGTTAATGCATTGAAGCCACTTAGTATTCAATTTATATGTTGATTAATTATGTGTGTGTGTGTGTGTGTGTGTGTATGAAAAGGGACACATTTGTCTTAATAAGTTATCCATATAATTTCTCAACCTCATCCTCTGAAGCATATTTTAACTCATAAATTATAACAATTTCCATGGTGATCTTTTTTCAAATGCTCTCATGAGCAGCCCCATATGAAATGAGCAATTCCATGAGCTTCTTTATTTGCCTTTTCTTTTTTTTTTCAAGGCAAACGAGGTTAAGCGGCTTGCCCAAGGCCACACAGCTAGGCAATTATTAAGTGTCTGAGACCGGATTTGAACCCAGGTACTCCTGACTCCAAGACTGGTGCTTTATCCACTACGCCACCTAGCCGCCCCTTTATTTGCCTTTTCAAGGAGATCCTGTGAACCATGTTTTTTTTAAAAATTTTATTAGCCTTCCTTTCCCTTTAACTTGTAACAAAAATGTCAAATATGATATGATTTAATTACTGTAATCTAATCTAATAGTATGTCTTCCTGGGATTTATTGGAGAAGCATCTCGGACTTAGAGTACCAATAAGTTTAATGTTTGTAGACAGTTTAAAACCTATAATTCTTATTACTATTTATCTATTTTTGGTGACTCTGCTACTGTCCCTGAAGGGGGATACATAGAATTGAGGGGTGAATTGTGTTTTCTTTCTTTCATGAGTTGTCAGAGTCAAAACTTCATTATTTAATGACCAGTCTGTTAGGGATAACCTCTCATCATTTAAGGTGGCCTTTGGAATGACTGGATGATAGCATTATATAGATATGGGCTTATAAAAACTTATAGAACTGGGAAAAGGGGCTATTTGGGTGAAACTCATATGTATTCATTTGCACATACACAAATATATATATATATATACATATATATGTATATATATATTCATGAGCTAAGGGAATTTTGTTTTAGAGCATCACACCATGCAATGATCACACCAATGCCTACCACAGTAGAATTAATGTGATTACTGTTTTCAAAATAAGAGGCAGAAAGTGATTTGGGAAGATAGCAAGATGTCCAGAAAAGCCTTGAGTTGAGCATGGATGGCTAAATAGGATATGAAACATGGCCTGGGGGCAGATATATATGATAAATTAGGCTATTTCATATTCACAGCTTTACTCCAGCAACTGAGGAGTAGAGTGTCTCGAAGTTCAGTCCACCATTGCAAGTGAAGAGAATGATATTTAGAGACAGCCTGTTGAGGAAGTCACCTGAAACCTGTGCAATGTAGCAGAATATTCTAGGTTTTGCATTCCACTGATAAAATCTGGGAGAAACGGGTCACCCTTATCATTTTAGCTCAGTGTGAGCATGAGTTTAGTTCTGCTCTTTGATAGACAGATGCACAAAAAGGCAGATAGAGATCTACTTTGGTCTAATGATGTTGATTCCATAGGTGTCAGTTCATTCTCCCTTATTCATTCTCCTATTCATCTCCAGTTCATCTCCTATCCGAAGATACTTTCAGGAGAATTGAGCAGGAAATCCATCCACGTGAGCAAGTCAAAGAGAGAGTCCAGGTTAAATAAATTCCAATCTTTTGTATTGTCTTTAAACACACTTTCTTCTTTCCTTCCTTCCTTCCTTCCTTCCTTCCTTCCTTCCTTCCTTCCTTCCTTCCTTCCTTCCTTCCTTCCTTCCTTCCTTCCTTCCTTCCAAAGGCAATGGGGTTAAAGTGACTTGCCCAAGGTTACACAGTTAGGCAATAATTAAGAGTCTGAGGCAGGATTTGACCTCGGGTCATCTTGACTCCAGGGCTGGTATTCTATTCACTCTGACACCTAGCTGCCCTGACACAACACTTTCTAAATCATGGCTCCTTCTCTACACTAAGCACAATTGTAAAGGTTGTACTAGAATAGTGCTAAATCATACTTTTCAAAATTCTTACTTTTTTTTTGAGATCTTTGCAATATTGTATCTTTAAAAAAAAATTAGAGGAAAGTTATAGAGACCAATTATATTAAAATGTGTTTTATACTGATTCCATGACCTCTCCCCACTCACCTTTTCTGATTAGTTTTAGTAAGTTTATAAGTAATCTTGTATAGAAAAACAATATCAGGAAATAACTTAAAGACTGTGCCATTGATCACAGAAGCAATTATAGTTACTTGCAAAATGCATCATAAAATGACTGCAAAATCGGGGGAAGTCTACTAGGCCTTACTACCTTAATGTGAGGGTGATGATAAAGGCTATGATGTATAAGCCTAAAATAAGTTCCAGAAATCTGCACTAAATGTTGATAATAATGTTTGACTTTGAAATGATGTAAATATGCTTGGGAACTATCCAAGGCTGGATAGATAAGAGTTAGTATTTCACCAACCAGACCCATAAAACCCTAAAAATGAGACCCCCAAACTACTGTTCCCAAGTACTTTTCTGTCTCTTAGGAGGAGTGCATGTTGTTCTAGAGTCCCTAACGCTAATCCCATCTCTTCCCCTTGATGCCTGCCTTCACCAATCAACCCAAATCAGTTCTCATATTGTCTGCCTTTTTAACACTGCCCCACATTGTTTGTTGCTGTTTTCTTTGTTTTTTTGCTCATGTATCATCCAAATATGATTGAATTTTCTTCTTCCACTTTGGTCTTCCCAACTAATATCCAGAAAATTGTACAGATCTACCCCAATTTGACTCAGAAGGATACCTTTGTCATCCCATTCCTTTATTCCATTAATAATTTATGAATTAATTATTAATCTACCAATCAAGGGATTTGATTGATGTGTATGACATAAAGTAAAACTATGAGGAAGAGACTAGTAGATGAAGATATTTTGAGGAAGAAGTGGATATATAAGGGAAAATAAAATCAAGGAAATATAAGAGGAAAAGCAAAGCTAACTCCTCTTTTTTGCTCTTTCTCCTCATTCTATTGCTGGATTCATGTTTTTAATCAAGAATTTTAAGTTGTAGGTGTCTATATTGAACAAACCAACAATTATTAAGAAGCTATTAAAGACAAAATTCTGCATTAGTCATTGAGGAAGGGGCGTCTAGGTGATGCAGTGGATAGAGCATCAGCTCTAGAGTCAGGAGGACCTAAGTTCAAATCTGGCCTCAGACACTTAATAATTACCTAGCTGTGTGGCCTTGGGCAAGTCACTTAATCTCACTGCCTTGCAAAAACTAAAAAAAAAAAGAAAGAAAAAAAGGAATTGAAGAAGACAAAGAATATTAGTCAAAGAATTTGTGTTGGGTAGACTAAACAAATTCTCAAAAGAAAAAAAACCCAAACCAAAAACAAAACATAATTAACTGTACATCTAGAGAATCAACATTCATCTATAAGAGTTCCAAGGAGGAAGAAATTCTACTTAATTATGATCTTTGATGGAAAGTTATCACCTCTATTATTAGATTATTATTATTATTATTATTATTACTATCATTATTCTATTACTATTACTATGTATGACAAAGTTAATAAATCTAAACCTGGGAGGTTAGGAACAGGCAAGATCTACTCTAAAGGCAGTTCTTTTGGGGTTTGTTTTTATAAGGCAATGGGGTTCAGTGACTTCTCCAAAGTCACACAACTAAATAAGTATTGAGTGTCGGAGACAGGATTTGAACTCAGGTTTTCCTGACTCTAGGACTAGTGCTCTATCCACCAGGCTGGTCACCTATCTGCTCCTCTAAAGAGGGTTCTTAGAGGAACAAATTCTCTTTTCCTGAAAGTTGACGTGCTCAGTAACTTAAAGGAGTCACAGTCCTTTCTCCATTCCAGTTCCTTTAGCAATACATCTGAAATAATAAACCCAACTTCACTTGCAGAGTGATTATTTTTAATGATATTAATAACTGACATTCAGAGAGTTCTCCAAAATTTGCAAGGTGATCATCACCCTGGAGTCTCACAATATCCAACTTAGAATTGTATATATTATTATTTCGATTTTTTTTAGGTTGCTTTTTTGCAAGGCAAATGGGGTTAAGTGGCTTGCCCAAGGCCATACAGCTAGGTAATTATTAAGTGTTTGAGATAGGATTTGATGACAGGTACTCCTGACTTCAGGGCCAGTACTTTATCCACTGCGCCACCTAGCCACCCCATTTGGATTTTTGAGATGAGGAATTTGAGGATCAGAGAAAGTGAATATCTTGTTTGCAGTTATACATCTGGCAAATGAGACATGTTAGCCTAGATCTTCTTGGCTCTAAGACCAATGCTCTTTCCATTATACCATGTAATCTTTTTTTTTCCTTTTTTAAATTTTATTTTATTTTTAAAAAATTTTCCCTGGCTACATGGAAAAACAAGTTTCAACATTTACTTCCAAAATCTTGTGTTCCAAATTTCCTCCCTTCCTCCCCTCCCATTGTACAGCATGTAATCTATTGAAAATAAGACACCTTAGTTTCTCCATGAGTAAGCTAAGAATATGATACTCTTTGCCACCCATAGTCATGCAAGGATAGGAGGGAAACACTGAAACACCTTGTCTTCATTTCTTGAGATTTCAGTTATCTGATAGTTCTGGGTAGAGATTTAGATTCTAAACCAGAAAAGACAAGCAAGTCCTTGCTGCTCCCTAATTGCAAAGTACTGGCACTAGGGACAAAAGTAATAATGTAAAATGCAATTATTACCTTTTGGGGGGACAATTAGTAACTAATGAATTTTAATGAAGTCCCATTAGCAGCTGGAGTTTAACAATTTTTAAAACCAGTGTGGTATTGACCTCTTCAGATATATGATTATGATGGGGGCACTTTTGAACAGTTTGAAGGAACATTTGAATTAAATAAGAATGATTTGAACCATTATTCCATCTGAACATATTTACTTACCAGTCAGTCTGATGTCCTTTATATTGGATATTTAAATAACTCAACAAAATTTCCCAGAACAGTTTATATGGGAAGTAATTCTTTATACAGAGATAGTGAAATTAAAATACGGGAGAAGCTGAAAGGAAAAGTTAATAGCAGGGAAAAGAGGTCACAGAAAAAAGATATTTATTTATTTATTTATTTATTTATTTATATACACTATTAGGTACTCAATATTGATTGTTATTGGTGGTATTTTTATGCTTGTAACTTGACTCAGATTATGCGATTTTCAACTTCAAAATGACACTGGTATGGTATAGTGGTTAAATTTATATATTCCCATTTGAAGAAAGTTCTTAGAAAGTGAATCAATATGGGGGTGGGGTGGAGAAGGACCTAGAGTTTGTCTCAGAGAGATTTTTGTTTGTTTTAATAGCTATTTAAAAAAAAAGAAAAAACTCTCATGTATATAATAACTACAAACACCCAAACAGGTATTATTTCTTATCTGGTCAAGGACTGACTTCCAGGTTTCCATGACAACCCAGTTTTCACAATGCTCTCCTTAGGCAGCTACTGATTACACATTGAATTGTATTTGCATTTGTGATTAAAGAAGAGTATAAAAGGACTGAGCTAAAGAATTTTAAAAGGCAATAAGAGGATAAAAGGCCTTTCAATCAATGTTTCTCAGCAACTTTAATTAAAGAAAATAATGAAAGGGGAGATGCTGGAATTTCAGAAACTTTTATTTAATGGTTGACTGACTGTTAAAATAATACTAAATGTAGGTGCAGGCAGTAGTCTGTACCTCCAAGAAATTACAGGTATATAATATTAGTTATTGGGAACAGTTAGACTTTTTTTTTAATTTTCTAGTAATGGTCCATGTAGTTTCATGGGAGAAAATATATTCTCTTAAATATCATATTAAAATGAAGAAACTTTAAAAATATTCAGTATAGCATAGTTGATCCAAATTGCTTATACTTTTAGATGTAACAACAGGATCTTGGAAGCCATCTAATATCATTCTCTCTTTTATAGATAAGGAAAGTGAGCTTTAGAAAGGTTATATAATTTGCTTCTGATCACACAGACAGAAACAAATTAGGAGAGACAAGATTTAGAGCCACATCCTCTGAATCCAAGGTCAATTGCCTTTTCATCATACGACCGACCCATATTCCAACAACTCCAAAGGACAAAGCTTATATTTGTTCATCTCCAACTTAGAGGAAAAGAAAACATTTATTGTGTTCAGAAATGACTATTTTGTTTTCTTCTTAAAAGTCTGATGCAGATCGTTTTTAAAATACTGATGATGACTCACTCTGGAAATTTAATAATCAAAGGTCATATGATGAGTATATTAAGGTCTGGAGGACATGAAATGGTGCATAGGAGTTTATTGAAAATTATAGAGATTATATTTTGAAATTTAATGAATCAAAGTGGGGTAAAAATTTTATCTCATGCAATACTTGGTAAATCCTCGATAAAAGGTAAATTTATACTTAAATCAAATGCAGTTGCATTGAACTGGGTGATTGTGGTATTATGTCCCTCTGATCCATAGACTACGGAAATATTATCCCTCAAAAATTTGACAGTCAACTAAAGGATCCAACATTGCCATTTGAGAAAACCACAGAAGGGTGGGTAGGGCCCAAAGAGACCAGTCCAGTTCATCACTGAAAAAGAGTTTCTGGGGCAGTTAGGTGGCGCAGTGGATAGAGCACCGGCCCTGGAGTCAGGAGTCCCTGAGTTCAAATCAGGCCTCAGACACTTGATAATTACCTAGTTGTGTGGCCTTGGCCAAGCCACTTAACATCATTGCCTTGTAAAAAAAAGAAAAAAAGAAAAAGAAAAAGAGTACCTTCTACAACACGACCAACTAATATCAAACAGTAATTTATACTTTGAACAAGACTTCCACTGGAGGGTAGAGGCATAACCAGGACCAGACCTCTTATTTTCACCAGAGGATTTGTCCCATAGACTGAAGCTTGCTTCACTGGAGCATCATAAGGCAAGATAATCTTCAAGGGGGGGTGGATCTAGGGCTGTTACCCACCTAGGGTCCTATTGCCATTGTGCTCCTATTAGCATTATTCTTGCCAAGTAAAACTGTGCCTATATTGAGCAGGCTGCCTAGATGTAGTCCAGACAGGTATATAAGCCCCAGATCATGGTGATCAAAGGAAATTGGCTTCCACCCCCAGTCTTTTTTTTTAAGGCTTTTGCAAGGCAAATCAGGTTAAGTGCCTTGCTCAAGGCCACACAGCCGGGTAATTAAGTGTCTGAGGCCGAATTTGAACCCAGGTACTCCTGACTCCAGGGCCAGTGCTTTATCGACTGTGCCACCTAGCCGCCACCACCCCGTCTTAGAGAGTCCGAGGTGTCTGTCTATCCTCACCTCCAAATGTAGAATTCCCAAGTACATCTCTAATGAGGGGGTTGTCATTACTTCTTGAGGCAATCAACTTCATTTTGAAATGTTCTAATTGTTATAAATGTATTCTGTACATCAAATCTACATTTCTATTTGTATAATTTCCAGCCAACATTTTTAGTTTTATTTTCTGGGAGAGGGTTCATATAAAGAAGCTTAATTCCTCTTCCATGTGCTAGCGTTTTAAAAATTTGACTACAAATATTGTGCCCTATCATCATGAGTCTTCTCTTCTCCCAGTTAAATATTACCTATCATCTGATTCTCATAGGATTAAACTGAATGGCATTCATCTCCCTAGTCACCTTCCTCTGGATATCATCCAACTTATCACTGTCTTATCTTAAAATGCATTGTTTAGAAGCTAACATAATACTCTAAATCTAATAGCAGTCAAAAGAAACAACTTATTAGCTGCTGAAAACCATAAATTAGCTAAACAACCAATAAGCACTATATTCTTAGAAAAATACCTATCTTTTTAAAGTAAAGAAAAAAAATGAAAATGAAGCAATAGATTGCTTTTTTTTTTTTGGCAAGGCAATGGGGTTAAGCGGCTTGCCCAAGGTCACACAGCTAGGGAATTATTAAGTGTCTGAGGTCATATTTGAACTCAGGTACTCCTGACTCCAGGGCCGGTGCTCTATCCACTGCACCACCTAGCCACCCCAATAGATTGTTTATCATATAGTTTTTGATAACTATTCTCAGCTGAAAGGCATAGTAGATAGACTATCAGACCTGGAACCAAGAAAACCTGAGCTGAAATCTAGCCTTACACACTTACTAGTTATGTGCTTTTGGGCAAACTTAACCCAGACTTAGCTCATTTTCTTCATTTGTAAATTAGCTAGCAATAGCACCTACTTATACCTAAAGAATCTTTAAAAATCATCTAAAAAATTACTAGAAACAATTAGCAACTTTAGCAAAGGCACAGATATAAAATAAACCATCATAAATCCTCAGCATTTCTATATATTACTAGCAAGATACAACAAGAACTAGAAAGAGAAATTCCATTTAAAGTAACTTAAGACAATATAAAATATTTGGGAGTCTACCTGCCAAGGCAGACTCAGAAACTCCATGAAAACAACTAAAAACAATTTTCACACAAATAAAAATCAGATTTAAATAACTGGGCAAATATCAACTACTCATGGACAGGCTGAGTTAATAAAATGACAATTCTACCTAAAGTAAACTACTTATTTAGTGCCTTAGCAATCAAACTTCCAAAAAATTATTTTAATGAGCTACAAAAAACTGTATCTAAATTCATATGGAAAAACAAAAAGTCAAGAATATTCAAGGATTTAAATTAAAAAAATTCAAAAGAAGGTGGCTTAGCCTTACCAGATTTAAAATTATATTATAAAGCATCAGTCATCAAAACTGTCTGGTAGTGGCAAAGAAAAAGGAGTGGTGAATCAGTGGAATAGACTAAATGCAAAAGAGATAGCAGGAAATGATTATAGTAATCTACTGTTTGATATACCCAAAGAGTTCAGCTTCTGGGATAAGAACTCTCTCTTTGATAACAACTGTTGGGAAAATTGAAAGTTTGTATGATAGAAACTTGGATTAGACCAACACCTCATACCCTATACCAAGATAAGATCCAAAAGGGTACAGGATTTAGACATAAAAGAAAACATTTAGACAAAGAAAATTAGGAGGTCAAGGAATAGTTCACATGTTAGATATATGGAGAAAGAAGCAGTTTATAACCAAGGAAGAGATGGAGAACACTATTAAATTAGAAAGCTTTTGCACAAAAAACCAATTGTAACCTAGATCAAAAGAAATATAGTAAAATGGGAAACAATTTTAACAACTAGTATTTCTGACAAAGGATTCATTTCTAAAATATTTAGAAGATTGAGTCAAATTTATAAAGAAAAAATAAGCAATTCCCCACTTGGCAAATGGTCAAAAGCTATGCAAAGGCCATTTACAGGTGAGGAAAACAAAGTGATCAATAGTCACATGAAAAACTGCTCTAAATCTTTACTGATTAGAGAAATGAAAATTAAAGCATCTCTGAGGTAGCACTTCACACCAATCAGACTGGCCAATATAACCAGAAAGGACAATGATCTATATTGGAAGGGATGTGGGAAATCTGGGACACTAATACATTGTTGGTGGAACTGTGAGTTCATCCTACCAATTTGGAATTATGGCCAAAGGACAATAAAAATGTGCATAGCCTTCAATCCAGCAATACCACTACTGGACCTATATCCTGAAGAGATCATAAATGAGGGTAAAAACATCAATTTACAAAAATATTCGTAGCAGCTCTGTTTGTGGTAGCAAATATTTGGAAATCGAGTGAATGTCCATCAATTGGGGAATGACTAAACAAATTGTGTTATTTATATGTTATGGAATACTATTGTTCTATTAGAAATCAGGAGGGATGGGAATTCAGAGAAGCTGGAAGGATTTGCATGAACTGATGCTGAGTGAGAAGAGCAGAACCAGAAGAACATTGTACATCTTAACAACAATATGGGGTGATGATCAACCTTAATGGACTTGCTCATTTCACCATGCAATAATCAGGGACAATTTTAGGGTATCTACGATGGAGAATATCATCTCTATCCAAAGAAAGAACTGTGGAATTTAAACAAAGACCAAAGATTATTACCTTTATTTTTTTAAGTTATCTTATGTGTTATGTAATTTTGTTATCTCTTAAATTTTATTTTTTCTTCAAGGATATGATTTTTCTCTTAACACATTGAATTTTGATCATTGTATAGCATGTAAAACAATGTAAATATTATCATACTGCCTTCTGTGGGGGATGGGGAAAGGGCAGGGAAGTTGAGGGGAAAATTGTAAAATTCAAAACATTACAAAGAGTGATAGGTAGAAACTACTATTGTACAATAACTGGAAAACAAATAAAATGTTTATTAAATGTTTATTAAAAATAAAGAGCTGGATAAACCCAGAAAAAAATTATAGCACCTAGTTCCAAGTGTGGTTAAAAGGTTAAAATAGGATAAGCACTACATAGATGGTAGATATCATTAATAGTAGTACTAAGAAATAAGATAAAATAAAAATTAAGAGCAATGAGTTTCTTAGGTATTTTAAAACACCACAGCTAATTCCCTCTTTTCACTTTAAATTAATTGCTATACAATGGTTTCCAGTTTTTATTTGCCTTTTTCCCTATATTACAAAGCCTGCAGAAATTATATTTGAGCACTGACTTCATTGCAAATATCAAGGTGTGGTGGAATAACTCTAATTTTTTTGGGAGAGAGGGAGAATATTTGTTTTTTATAAATAATAACAGTAACTGACTATTGAAGCAATATGATACAGGGAATAATCAGATGGTTCAAGTCAGAAAGATATGGGTTTAATTCCCATTTCAGACATACCTTGATAATATAATACCAGATAAGTCACATTCACTCAGGGCTCAGGCAACTGTCTTGACTTCTATCAAACAATTTTTTTTAGGTTTTTGCAAGGCAAATGGGGTTAAGTGGCTTGCCCAAGGCCACACAGCTAGGTAATTATTAAGTGTCTGAGACCGGATTTGAACCCAGGTACTCCTGATTCCAAGGCCAGTGCTTTATCCACTGTACCACCTAGCCTCCCCCTCTATCACAGAATTTTGTACCTGCCTTGGTAGTTAGAGTTTCCTCAACAGGAGTTCTGCATTTCAGTGAAATCACAGATCTCATCCCAAAACAGTAACCCATGATCAGGGGCAGCTAGGTGGTGCAGTGGATAGAGTACCAGTCCTGTGGTCAGGAGGACCTGAGTTCTAGTTTGACAACAGATCCTTAATAATTACTTAGCTCTGTGACCTTAACCCCACTATCTTGCAAAAACCAAAAACAGTAATCCATGGTGTAAAAAACAACTCTATAAGCCAGTACAGGCATTATTATCCCCATTTTACAGAAGGATAAAATGGCTTGCATGCTTATAATCAGTTAGTAATAGAGTTAGTATTCTAATTCAGACAAAAGCACTAATTATGAATAAAGGAGAGACAGCCTCCAAGCCAAGAAAGTGTTCAAAATCTGTCTCTTATGAATATGTGACAATGTCTAAGCCACTCAACTTTTCAGTGCTGTAGATAACTCTTAGTTTCAGGGCAGGTGATAACCTGCAATGCAGAAAGGAATTAACTCAACTGGAAGTTTGTTTTATCAATCACAATTCAATCTCTATTTCTAATCCCTACAAATAAAAATGTATTAATCATAAAATTTACCTCAGCATACATATATTAATGCCCTTCTCCCTTTAATAGAGCAAAGTTCTTTGAGGACAGGGGGAATTTTGTCTGAAACCAGCCCTCAATGCTATGGCTGATCAGCTATCCTGAAGCTCTCAATCAGGATAGTCATTTTATCAAGAAAGGAGCTGATGGAGTTAGAATTTTGAAGAATTTTTCTCTGTATTTTTCAATGGTTATGAATGATTTCAAGTTGCATTATATTTACAGATAAGAATATGTCTTCATTTTGTCTTGTAATTCTGGAATTGAACAATCCCAAGCTGTTTTTGAACAGAACAAGAGATTTTCCACATCAAGAAAGTCAGATTGTCCAAAGCCAAGGAAGTGAGAGTTCCAATATCATCCACTTTGGTTGAAGAGTGACTGGACTTTCAAAATGGTCTTAGGTTCTAGGCATCGCAATATAGGAAAAAAACTGGTAAGCTAAAAGGAATACAAGGAAGGAAATGGGCATTGTCAGAGTGTCAAACAGGATGAAAATGGAAATTTTCACCTGAGTAAGAAATTGGTGGGATATTTGCCCAAGATATATTTAAAGAGTTTCTGACAATCTATTATATTTCTCTAAAGAAAAATAAATGTATAGGCAGCTCAGAGGCAGAGTAATTACAGGGTTAAACCTGGAGTCAGGAAGACTCAACTTTTTACCTTCCAATCTGTTCTCAGAAACTTTATGGCTACGTTACCATAAAGAAGTTGCTTAATCCTATTTGCCTCATTTTTCCCTTCTATAAAATTAGCTGGAGGAGGAAATGGCAAACTACTTCAGTATCTTTGCCAAGAAAACTCCTGACAAAGTATCAGACACAACTGAAAAATTGTAGAACAACAGCATAGAAAAAATGAAGGAAAAGAGGGATATACCTATGGTCAGGAAAAATGAATGATAGGTTAGTGAAAACGGATCCCAGGATCACTTGAAGAGTGGCTTTATTTTCTCACATAATTCCATAGAGAATAAGTTCTGTGCAAAGTTTAAATCTAGAAGACCTCAGCTTTGGTCCTGCAAAAGATATAATCCTGATTCAATGAACCAAAGTGGCCAATCAATTAATATACATTTATAAAGTACCCACAATATGTGGGGTATTGTGCTAAGTGCTAAGGATTCAAAAAAAGAGGCACGAAATAATTCTTGCCTTGAAAAAAACCCACAATCTAGTAAAGGATATATATATAATAAACAGAAAAAATTAACAGAAAGAAGGTACTAGATTTAAGAGGTAAGGGGAAAGGCTTCTTATAGAAGATAGTATTTTGCTTGGAAACCAAGGGTGGCAGGAGGCAGAGATGAGCAGAAAAAGAGCCTTCCAGACATGGGTGATGGCTCAAGAGTGAAGAGACTGAGAGGCTTGTCCAAAGAAAAGCAAGGTTAGCAGTATTAATGGATAGAAGAATATGCATCAGGGAATAAGATGGAAGAATTCCTGAGTTATGAGGATGCTAGGCTATGAAGTGCTTTGAAGCCAAGCAAGAGTTTTTGTATTTTTATCATGGAAGTAGTAGGGAGGAGTGGTAACATGGTCAGACTATCAATTTAGAAAAATCACTTTCTTGGCTGAGTGTGGAGGAAGGATTAAAATGGGGAAGAGATATGATGCAGGCACACCCACCAGTAGGTTATTACAGCATTTTAGGTAGAGGTGATGAAAGCCTGCAACAATGGCAGAGGAGAGAAGAAAATATATTCAAGATTTATGGTAAAGCTGTAATCAATGGATTTTGGCAACAAATTTGATATGGGGATGGAGAGAGAGTGAGCAGTTGAGGGTAACTTGTAAGCAGAGGGAGAATGATGATGTTTTCCACAGAAGGAGGGTAAGTAGGAGGGCAAAGGACTTAAGGGGAAAGACGAGTTCTGTTTTGCATAGTGAGTTTAAGATGTCTCCTGAATAATCAGTTTGAAATGCCTATAGGAAGTGGAAGATATGAGACTGAAAGTCAGCAGGGAGGTTGGGGCAGGAAAGGTAAATTTGTTTTTTTTTTTAATTTTTCTTTTTTTCTAATTTATTTTTTTATTCTCATTTTGTACAAATTTTTTTTTACATTAATAAAATATTCTTGTTTACAAGTAAACAAAATACCCTTCCTCCCCCATGAATATAGATAGACTTGCTTGGGCGAAAAAAGTAAAGGGGAGAGAAAAAAATTAAAATAAAAAAAAATAATAGCAATAATTGTAGGTATGGCCAGGTGGTACAATGGACAAAGCACCAGCCCTGGAGCCACGAGTACCTGAGCCCATATACACCATCATAAACCCAACAATCACCCAGCCGTGTGACATGCAAGCCACACGATCCCCACTGCCCTGCAAAAACCAAAAAGAAGAAAAAAAAAAAGAGACCCAAAATAAAATAAAATAGTAATGATAGTAGGGGTGGCTGGGTGGCAGACAGAGCATTGGCCCTTGAGCCAGGAGCACCCGGGTCCAAATCAGGCCCCAGACACCCAAAGATTACTGTGCTATGTGGCCCCAGGCAGGCCATCCAGCCCCACTTGCCCTGCATCCTTCCCCAAATAATAATAACAAAAAAATGTGCTTTTGTCTTTGTTCCAACACCAACAACTCTGTCATGGGTGGATCTCATTCTTTATGATAAGTCCATCACAGAAGTTACTTCCATATTTTTCCACCTTTGCCATTGCTAATTGCAACTCCCTCCTTTCTTATTTCTCCACTACCATGTACTCTATTTTCTCTCTCCTTTCACTATGACTCTGCTGTAGGGTCGCTGAGTGGTGCAGCAGACAGATCCCTGGTCCTGGGGCCAAGAAGCCCTGAGCCCCCATACCACCCCTTAGGCCCAGCATCCACCTGGCCCTATGGTCCCAGACAGGCCATCCAATCCCAGCCCCTTGCATGAAGTAAGAAAGAAAATGTGTTATATCTGACCACTCTCCCCCCATGGTCCATCCTCTCCTCCTTTATTCACATCCCCACCCCTTCCCCCTGCTCCCTCCTCCTTCTTACTCCAGATGTCTATACCCCATTGAGTATATATGCTGTTTCCTCTCCTAGCCATCTCCGATGAGAGCAAAGGTTCTCTCATTCCCACTTGCCTCCCCCCTTCCATATCATTTCAATAGCTCATTGTAATAAAAAAAATCTTATGTGAAATATCTTGGACTATTCCCCCTCTCCTTTTTCTTTCTCCCATTACATTTCCCTTTTTTAATATTGATTCCATTTTTGCACCATATTTTATCTTCGAGTTCAGCTTTCTCCTGTGCTTCAACTATAAAAGCTCTCTCTACCTGCTCTATTAACTGAGAAGGTTCATATGAGTATTATCAGTGTCATTTTTCCATGCAGGAATACATGCAGTTCATCATCATTAAGTCCCTCATATTTCCCCCCTCTCCTCCAATCTCCATGCTTCACCTGAGTCCTGTATCTGAAGATCAAACCTTCTGTTCAGCTCTGGCCATTCCAAAAGGAACATTTGAAATTCCCCTGGGTCATTGAAAGTCCATCTTTTTCCCTGGAAGAGGACATTCAGCCTTGCTGGGTAGTTCATTCTTGGCTGCATTCTAAGCTCTTTTGCCTTCCGGTATATTGTATTCCAAGCCCTACGAGCTTCCAGTGTAGTTGCTGCTAAGTCCTGTGTGATCCTGACTGCAGCTCCACGATATTGAACTGTGTCCTTCTGGCTGCTTGTAATATTTTCTCTTTGACTTGGGAGTTCTGGAACTTGGCTATGATATTCCTAGGGGTTGGTTTTTTGGGATCTCTTTCTCTGGGGGATCGGTGGATTCTCTCCAGTTCTATTTTGCCCTCTGCTTCTAGGATATCAGGGCAATTTTCCTGTAGTAATTCTTTGAAAATGATGTCAAGGCTCTTTTCCTGATCATGACTTTCAGGTATTGCAATAATTTTTAAATTATCTTTCCTAAGTCTGTTTTCCATATCAGTTGTTTTTTCAATGAGATATTTCACATTTTCTTCTAATTTTTCATTTTTTATTGTTTTGAAGTATTGATTCCTGATTTCTGGTAAATTCATCAATCTCCCTGAATTCTATTCTTTGTCTGAAGGATTTGTTCTCCTCAGGGAGTTTTCTTATCTCTTTTTCCATCTGACCAATTTTGCTTTTTAAAGCATTCTTCTCCTCAATAACTTTTTGAACTGTTTTATCCATTTGACCTAAGCTGGTTTTTAGCATGCTATTTTCTTCAGCATTTTTTTGGATTTCCTTGACTAAGCTGCTGACTTCATTTTCATGTTTTTCCTGCATCTCTCTCCTTTCTTTTCCCAGTTTTTCTTCCAACTCCCTCATTTGATTTTCAAAGTCTTTTTTGAGCTCTGTCATAGCCTGAGCCCAATTTCTGTTTTTCTTGGAGTCTTTAGATGCAGGAACTTGTGCTTCCTCATCTTCAGACTGAGTATTTTGATCCTTCTTGGGCTCATTTGCAAAATATTTCTCAATAGTTTTCCTTTTGTTTCTCTGCTTGCTCATTTTCCCAGCCTGGGCCTGGTTTGGGGTGCTTCCTGAGCTTTTGGGATACTCCCACAAGTTTCTCAGTGTGTGGGGCTCTGTCCTCCCTCCTGGTCTTTGAATGACCATAAGTGCCCCCCTCTGCAATGGGGCTGAGGTGGGGGGGGGCCTGCTGTTCTATGGGGGGTCCTAGACTTCGATCAGGATCTGAATGTGGTCAGAGCTGCAGAGTCCTGTTCCAGGGGCAGAGGACCAAGCTAGCAGTTTCTCTTTACTCCCCTCCCTCAGCTCAATGGGCTCATGCCCTGAGGGCTCCTACTTACCAGCTCCGCCTGCTCCTGTTACCGGGTCTGGGCTGCAGAAAGACCAAGCTGCTCCCTGTGTGCCCTGAGGGCTGGGCTCCACGTGCTTGCTCTGGCAGAGGTCCCCCGCTGTTCCCCCACTTTGTGCTCGGTGCTCCTCGGGGTGCAGCTCAGGAGACTCCCCCGCTGCTGTGAGCTGAGGCTCCCAGCACCCTGGGGCTGCCTCCAGGAGGCTGAAGTTCTTTGGCTCTGGTGGGCCACCCCTCTGGTAGGCCGCCTCTCCGATCCCGGGGAGCAGAGCCTTTCTGCTCTCTTCCAGGTTACCTTGAGTAGGAGAACTGCCTCACTGGGTCCCTTTGTGGGTTCTGTCTCTCAAAAGTTTAGTTAGAGTCCTTAGCTGATTAGTTTTATCAGAGAGCTCCTAAGACTCAATCTCTTCTAGTCGCCATCTTGGCTCTGCCCCCCAGGAAAGGTAAATTTGATAATCATCAACAAAGAGATCACAAAGTGCCTGAAGAAATTACCAGATGAAATATTATAGAGGGAGAAGAAAAGCAGGTCCAAGACATAAATCTGTTCAGCAGATAGGGTTAGAGGGTAAGGTCTATCAGGAATTTAGTAAAAATGACAGAAAAGGAAGAGAACCAATAACTTAGTTGAATCTCAAAAGCCTGGAGAGAAGTTTATATGGTTTGTGGGGGAAAGGGGTGAGGGGAAAGCAGAGTCAAAGGCTGCAGGAAGTCAAATATAATAAGATTTGAGGAAAAAGTCATTGGAATTGGCAACTGAAAGCTAAATCACTGATAACTTTGGAGAGGACAGCTTTGGTGGAATGATAAGGTGAGAATGATTTAGGTGTTTCAGGGATTAAGTAGAGAGTGAGAGGACATAGACAGTCTTTTCAAAGATTTTAGTCACTAAAGAGCAGAAGAGATATAGAACAAAATAGCAGGAATGGAAGAACTAAAGGGGTTTTTTGTTTTGCTTTTCTTTGTTGTTAATTTGTTGTCTTCCTTAAGGAGTCCTGGGCATGGTTGTAGGCAGTACACTTTTCAATGCTTAGGTTGATCAAGAATAGTAGAATAGGAATTACTCCCCTCCCTCTTATATATACTATATATATATATACTATATACTTATATATATATATATACTACTTATATATACTACTATATACTACCCACAAAAGAGATTCTTTCATGGATTGATGACAACCAAGGCTTCCTTGGACATGACTGTCTATTCTGATCTTGGAAATGTTTTCTTTCCTCTTTGGCTTTTGACCTCTTTGGCTTCTCAAACTTTCATGAGGTTGCAACATGGGAGCACGGAACTAGATTACACAGTCAATGAAGAGTCTGGTACCATAGGAATCTTTCTACAGAGGATTTAACCCTGTCACTCCAGCCCTCATTCTCTCTGAGATCCGATTGATGAATACTCTGACTATATTGGAGCAGCTTCTCTAGTTCTACACGATGCTATAATTTTCACTCCTATGTTTCTGCCACAGGAATATAACTCTTCTTTCTCCTTTCTCCACCACATACATATACTTTCCAATTCTGGAATCCTTATCAAATCAATTGCCATTGATAAAGGAAATAATGTGTCAATCTTCTTTCTTCACCACATAGGACAAGCAAGTGAGCTGAAGCAGTAGGGTGCCCTGAGGGATAGAGAGGAGGCAATGTGTGAGACCAGCCAAGTCATCACCACAATTACCACGACTTTGTCTACTATCTCTCTCTATTCCCTAATGGAAACAGTATTGGATCCTTAATCCAAATGTCTTGGGGAAGAACAGTGCCCCAGAAACAACCAGACCTGCCTAATGCTCAGCTCCTGTAACTCTCATTAAGGAGAAATATTTGTAAAAAGAGATCCAATTTCTTCATAACCACCAGTAACAACTACAAATCAACTGTTCAGGTTATCAAGTAATGGCAATACCCTGATATCAGTTTTACTTTCAGCCCAGCCCTCACAGTTATAAACTTGGCTATCACATTCTTTTGAGAAAAGGCTAATCATTTTCACCAACTTCCAACTAATCTCCAAGAGAAGGCAAGCCAGCCTAGTTGAATAGTTGAAGCAGCAAAACACTCTGAAGCAGTGACAAAAGGAGACATGTTCCAGCAAAGTCAAACCACCATCATCACCCTGACCTCCTCATTCCCAATGATGACTATTCAGACTCTGAATCCAAGCAATGTTTTCAGCTGAAAGCTATGAACCACCATTATAGGAAAAACCCCGTTGGAGATGAAGACTGGAAAAACAGGTATTATAGTCATGGCTATTGAAGACCCAGAAAGTTCTTGCCACCAAAGTCCATAGCACTGTTAAATTTTTCAGCATCAAATATGGATATGATTGGAAATGAAAATGGCATGGAGAAAGAACTGTAATCATCTGTTTGACCCATGCCCCAAGGATCTTTCCATCTATTATGGAGTTGTGCTTTCCATACATGCTATCTCTTTTATTAGAATTAGAATTCCTTAACAGCAGAGATTGCTTCTTATTCTATTTGTATTCTCAGCATGCAGCACAGTGTTTTGCACATAGTAAGCATATAATAAGTGCTTCATCACTCCTTGAAAAATATACTAACTCTAAGTCAAAATTCCTTTCCCTTAATATGTTCTCCCTTCTTCTAAAGTTTTCCTCTATTAGATTATAAGCTCCCTGAAAAAACATAATTTTCTTTCTTTTATTTTTTTGTAGCCACAAAGGCTAGCATAATACTGCATATAAGTGATAATAAATTATTTTTCTTTCATTTATTCATCTGTCTTTTCATTCATAGGTCAAGTTCTTATAGATTTTTGGGGGGAGGTATTGGTGTTCAGAAAATGCTTCCATGGGCTGAGATTTCTTCTATCTCTCAATGTTGTCTGCCCAATCTTCCCAGAAAGAGGGATGGTAAGTGGGGGGATTCACTGCAAGTGAGTAAAAGAAGGGGAGAAAGAATCCAACACTCCATATTGGAGCACATGCCTTCCCCTGTTGAAACCATCATAGGGAACCTTCCTTCTCAAAACTTTGCCTTATCAAGATGCTTAAATTTTCAAGTAGGGGAAGGCAGGGGTTGCAATATTTTAAGTCCTTCAAATTTTAGCATTTGATTTGTAATTTAGTCAGTCATTTCATATAATATTCTTATATATGTTTTTAAAGTCCATTATTTTAGTACATTATGATATTTTTCCAATTCTGACTTGATCATTACAAAAAGATCATTTTTTCTAAAATAATATCATCTCTATATTTGACCAACATGCCACAGTGGGGAAGGTTTAGGAGAGGGATGTTATACAGCAAAGAACAAAAGACAGAGACCAGGGACATTCAAGAGTCTCTTATATTGACATTAAGTTATTAATTATTCATACTTTGGGTCCAGTCAATCAACCAGTTCTGTATTCATATAAATATACTATATATATCATATATTATATATAAACTATAATATTTCCCATTTCTGTCTATCCAGTCCATAAAAATCATATGAGTTTCTCTTAAATACTTTGTTAAAACCTAGTTAAACTAATTTTACATAATTGTCCTGATCCACAAGTCTAGTAATCCTGTCAGAAAAAGGACATTGATGGTTAGAATTTTATCATGTTTTTGATAAAGTCATTCTGATTTTCCAATCTAAGAGTTCAGGAATCATCTCTCCAATAATAAGGTGTGAATTACTTGAGACAAAGGAATTAAAATTCTTGACATGCAACAAACCATATAACTCTTTTATAAAAAAGATTTTTAAATATAGAACATACCATCCTTTGGTGCACTTATTTTATGCAATTTTTTATTGAGTTCCCAAGATTTTTATACATGTTCATGAATCATTAATCATGAAATAATATATCACACTGCATAGTAACATAGGACTTTGAAAAAATGGCACATTTTCTCCAAATACAGCTTAGATAATAATCCCATGGGTTTTCTTTATTTTATTTTATTTTATTTTTTGGTTTTTACAAGGCAATGGGATTAAGTGGCTTGCCCAAGGCCACACAGCTAGGTAATTGTTAAGTGTCTGAGGTCAGATTTGAACTCAGGTACTCTTGACTCCAGGGCCGGTGCTCTATTCACTGCACCATCTAGCTGCCCCAATTCCATGGGTTTTCAAAGAGACATAGATTGCCTAACATGGAAATGTTTTTTTTTCTCCATATCATAGATACATAAAATAACATGAATTATATATAAATTACATTTCAAAGGTCTATTTTAATTAAGTTTTTTTGCAATTATGGAATAATTTTCCTCCTCATGACATTAATATATTAGATCATTTTTACCTCAATGGTAAAAAGACATTTATTTCTATTTGGAAGAATAAAAAAAACTTAAATCATATTTTAGGATAAATCTTTAAAATATAACATAGATTCAAAGAATATAAATATACACTTTTCAAATGAAGAAACTAAAGATATATATAAAATCATATGAAAAACTGCTCCAAATCATTTTTGATTACAGAAATGCAAATTAAAACAACAAAGAGGTATCATCTCACATCTATCAGACTGACCAAGGTGAGAATAAGGGAAAATGACCAAAGTTGGACAGGTTGTGGGAGGATTGGGGCATTGATGTATTGCTGGGGGAGTTGTGAATGGATCCAATCTTTCTGGAGAGCAATATGGCACTATGCCCAAAGAGCAATAAAACTGTTCATACCCTTTGACCCAGAAATTCCAATTCTAGTTCTCTAGCCAGAAGAAGTTATAAAAAAATGGGAAAAGTCTCATGTGTTGCAAAATAGTCATAACAGCTCTTTTTTGTAGTAGCAAAGAACTGGAAATTGAGGGGATGCCCATCAATTGGGAAACAGCTAAACAAGTTATGGTACATGAATACTATGAAATACTTTTGTTCTAAAAGAAACCATAAATGGTCGGACTCTAGAGAAGCATAGGATGACTGAGCAAAGGGAGCAGATCTAAGAGAACAATGCACACATTAACAAAAACATTGTGAGATGAACAACCTTGATGGAAGCAGTTCCTCTCAGGAGTTCAGAGAGCTAGAACAACCATATCAGACCAGCTCTGTACAATGTTATCCCCTTCCAGAGGAAGAAAAACAGAACAAAATAAAACAAAAACAAAAAACAAGCCTTCAGAATCTGATGAACACTTTATAAAAATTATCTCTTATTATATCTCTGTCCCTTAAACCTAATTCCTTATACCAAAAATGATATAATCACCTGTATCAAAAATGCATAAGTGCAATGCTAATGTGACTGCTGCTGAGGGGATAGGGATTGGAAGGGAGGGTGGAAGGACATTTTGTAACTTAAAAATATATATGTGTATATGGATGAAAAAATAAATTAAAAAAAAGTCTGATGTAGATGCCCAAGAACTACTGGCTCCCCTGGATATCACCCAGTATTTTTTCTAATAGCTTTATAAGAAAAAGTGAATTACTTCATTGAAAGTTACATTCCACCCCCCAATCTTTTCTAGTTCAGTTTTATACTGTCTTGTCGATGACAAATATTTTTTTCATAGAAATATTATTTTTAAAACTGTTTTTCTGTCTATTCTTCCAACTTCAAGAGACCTACATCACAATGAAGAGGAAGCAGTAAAATAAAAACAAAACCATGAAACCCTTCAGCTGCCAGGTCCTTCTGAAGGTCTTTGCTTTTTTTTTTTGTCCCCTAAGGATTGATTAAGTTGCTTTGCTGCAGAAATTTGTTGGTTCTTGCCTTCATTTTTCATTTTCACAGCACATTTGTATGCACTTTTCTGTGACTGATTCTATTTTGTTTTTGGATTGAATTATTCTAGAAAATTTTAACTTTTTCATTCCAATATCCCCTACAGTTCATCAACAAATAATCTTTGAAGTGTCATAGTATGTCTTATTTCAATACTTCAAGGCAATTACATATCACCTGTTTGTCATTTCAAATGACAGAAATGTGGAATTTTGTTCTTTTTTGAGATCATACTTAAAAACACTAAGGTTGAATGAGCCTGAGAAGAATCCTCAGAGATGTCAAGACCTCAAAGTCCGAACTACTATTTGATGTTTTGAACAGCAGAATGGGAGAGAAGCTTTGCTGTTGGGAAGAGCTATTTAAAAGGAAAGTTTTACTGCTTGCCATTTATAATTAGAAACATTTTTCTACTATTATGGCTGAAGAGTTGGGAACCCCTCAGATTCCATTCAAGGAAGTAGACATGAGAAAGTTCTGTAGATCCTAAGTTTAGGGGAGCTAATTTTAGCTGAAAAACTATAACAATGCTTTAGAGGCAATTAAAAAAAGTTTTTTGTTTATTTCTTTGTTTTTTTTGGCTAATCAGAGAGAATGACCATCATATTAAAATACAGTAATCAAGTACATAAGGAAAATGATCCTTCCCATCAGGAAACTCTTGGGAGGACAGTTCCTTAAGAGGAAAAGACATGTCAAATCTATAATCTGGATTTATGGGTATATTTGTTCCCTTTTCACATATGTTCATGCTATGGTTTTAAAAGTCTGTATTCACTCTACATCATGGCCGCTCTGTGAATTGGTGGTATGGTATATATATCAGTATATGGAAAGAATATAATACACACACACACACACACACACACACACACACACACACACACATATTAAGTTGGGTTTTTTTTTGCAAGGCAAAATGGGATTAAGTGGCTTGCCCAAGACCACACAGCTAGGTCATTATTGTGTCTGAGACTGGATTTGAACTCAGGTCCTCCTGACTACAGGGCCAGTGCTCTATTCATTGCGCCACCTAGCCACCCCCAAGAATATAATATATTAATTGTTTGTTTCGCCCATCGAGTAGAAAGGACATCAATGATGCTCAGGCTCTATAGTTGTAAGTAGTAAGAGATTATTAATTGCCTTCCACCAAGGTTACCCAAGGGAATTCAAGAGTGATTTGGAACATATCACCCACTCTGGTTACTTTCATCCTTCATTTAGCATTGTGAGTGCACTCGGGTTCAATCAACCCAGAGAAAAGAGAGAAAGAAGAAGTGGGTTGAGTCCCTTATTATACTCCTATATTACAAGAAGTAAAACTTTTGCACATGTCCCTGCATTAATGTTCATGCATTTAAAAATCACAGAATCAAAATTATGTTAGTGACAGAGAAGGTAGGACAAGCATCTCGTTATAGTTTAATCTGATCAGGGTCAAATGTTTTGAGTCACTTAAGTATCAGTAGAGATTTTACACACACACACACATGCACACATATACACTTGTGTGTGTATGTGTGTGTGTGTGTGAGTCATCATAACTGGCACACACAAAAATATCAAAATTATTTGGCATACCACTGTAGTTCTGGGATTGTACCAAGTATTGGTATAAAGTCTTAACTGTTTGTAGATTTTAATCTATTCCCTTTCCTAAAAATCAGTATACAAGTTGCTCTTTTCATGTCTTTTGGCAACTGTCATTCTTCATGATTTTTGAAAGTTTACTGATAAGGTCTCAAAAAAAATATTCATCATTTCATTCAATACTCTGGGATATAATTTGAGCCCAGTATTTGAAATTCTTAATGACAGAGATGTTGACTGGAAAAGTATTTATCTACTCATCTATTCAATGTTTCAGTTCTATTTTTTTTTTTTGTTATCCTTTGGTGTCAAAATAGTATTCTTCTTGACAGAGAAAAGCAGAAGCAGCATAAGAGTTGAATAGGTTTTCCTTTTCTATTTTTCATTACCATTATTCCGTTCATTTCAAGCAATGATTCTTTTGTTCCCTTCATCTTTTATTCTTGACATCAAACTTAAATCCTTTTACTTTGTTATTCTGGTCCTAGCCTTTTTCATATGTTGTTTATTCTAAGTTTTAACCAATAGTGTGATAGCGTTGAATTAAACAATCACTTCAGAAAAAAATCGAGAATTAAGAGGTGATGGAAAAACATTCAATAATTCAGATAAAACTTAAGTGTGTGTTATCCATAAATCCACCAGTATTGGCTTTCCAGCACAGCAGTTGTGTTTTCCAATTTAGCCCATAAACAGTGGAAATAATTTTTTTCCTTTCATATAACATATTCTAAAATTCAAAAACATAACAAAATAATTATATTCAATGAAATAATGCTAAAATTGACATATGCTAATATAAAATTAAATTTCCCCTCAATAAGGAAAATAATTTCTAATAAGTTTTCTAAGAAAATTCAATGGGATTTCTTTTTAATGAAAATTTAATTTTCCAACAGTTAAATACATTGGAATGATTTTTCAAAACAAAATATCTTTCAAAAGATAAAGCAATTATTTTAAGGATTATAATCATTCAGCATAAACTT
The DNA here is from genome assembly GCF_037893015.1 of Macrotis lagotis. Classification (NCBI taxonomy): domain Eukaryota; kingdom Metazoa; phylum Chordata; class Mammalia; order Peramelemorphia; family Peramelidae; genus Macrotis; species Macrotis lagotis. The sequence continues at coordinate 1,692,943 of NC_133660.1, read as the reverse complement.
GATTATCTTTCCTATACCTTATGCAAAAGGTTGCTTTTGTTATGAATGTCTCATCGATCGAGAAGTTTATCACATTCAGATTTAATCTCAGAAACTTTTGCTTTATTTCATTGAGATAGTCTTTTTCTCCTTTAGGAAGAAAAACGATGTAAACTTTAACAAGGAGTCATCAGGGAATCTTTGACATTTTTTGTGGAAAATATTAGCTTCTGAAATGAGGAATGACAGACTATAACTGATTTCTATTGTTCAAAATTTTAATTGTGATATGGTGTTATCAATAAAAGAATAAAAGGAAATGTTTAGAACCAAATATATTAGAATATTTGAGAACCATATTAAATGATACCATAAACTGATGATAGAAAATTTTAGGAAAATGAATGTTTATTCTTTTTTTTATAAAAGAAAGATTTTATTTATTTTGAATTTTACAATTTTCCCCCTAAGCTTGCTTCCCTTCCCCTACTCCCCACAGAAGGCAGTCTGCTAGTCTTTACATTGTTTCCATGGTATGCATTGATCTTAGTTGAATGTGATGAGAGAGAAATCATATCCTTAAGGAAAAAAATAAAGTATAAAAGATAGTAAAATTACAAAATAAGATAATGGGTTTTTTTTTAAATTAAAAGTAATAGTCTTTGGTCTTTTTTCAAATCCCACAATTCTTTCTCTAGATATAGATGATATTCTCCACCACAGATATCCCAAAATTGTGCCTGATTGTTGCACTGATGAAATGAGCAAGTCTGTCAAGATTAATCATGAACCCCATGTTGCTGTTAGGGTGTACAATGTTTTTTTGGTTCTGCTCATCTTGCTCAGCATCAGTTCATGCAAATCCTTCCAGGCTTCCCTGTATTCCCAGCCTTCCTGGTTTCTAATACAACAATAGTGTTCCATGACATACATTTACCACAATTTATTACGCCATTCCCCAATTGATGGACATTCACTTAATTTCCAATTCTTTGCTACCACAAACAGGGCTGCTATAAATATTTTGGACAAGTGATGCTTTTACCCTGCTTATACAGATTCTAACTATAATTTATTCCTACTGACCACTTTCTATTTTTCTAATACCTCTAGGAATTCATTGGTTGGACTGTGAGAAATGAATCCTTATTTTAATCTATGGTAATAAGATCTATACCGATTAATTTTTCTCTATTGTAATACATTTTTTGGGCAATAGAACAATTTTTTTTTCTTAAAAATCTTTATAATGAACTGGGTATCTAAATCACTTAGAAAGGAGACTCTCTTACTAAAGAGAGTCTTAATATCTTAATTGGTCTTTAATAATATCTTAAGCTATACGTTGCAAATCATATCCAAACAAGTTGTTGTCCATTGGACTGTGAAAAATGAGGGGGAACATCAAAAATCAGCCAATGGAGCTATCTTAATGATTTCCAGGAAATGTGATCAACCATCTGAATTGAAAACAACCAGGAGACTGAATTGCATAGCACAATGAACATTTATACGCTCAAATCAAGTACAGTTCATTAGATTTTTCTTAATGAAAAAAACTCTTAATAAATTGGTTTGAAGACACAGAGTATAATTGACACCCAACCAAAGATACTCATTTTTCATTACATTAATGGTACCTTACAAGAATTATAGATGCTCAGGAGCATAAACAATGTTAGCCTGAGCCTTTTTACTAGAATCGCATTAATTAAATTAGTCCTAAAATGCACTTAAATTTCATCAGTACTTAAATGTCCCCTAATATACCTTGCCAATTGTCTAAGTTATTCCTATGAAGTGTGTTCTCACTTATAGAATTTTGATAATTTAAAAGAATATTTAGAAAATGCACTTATTTTTCTTGTAGAGCTGATAAGTATATCTAAACATCAAAAAGGGATATTAGTATATTTGTATTTTGTGGGATTTTAAAAACCATATAATATAGTAAACCTTTTACCATAACTTCTTATTTTTCGGAAGGTACTCTGGAAAGTAAAAGCATATTCCTTATCTGAAATCAAAGTATTGAAAAAGACTCTCGGGTAATAGGAGTAGGCAAGTTAAAACATAATCACACAAATAAACTTATTTTTCCAATGACCTCTCATCTATTTCCTTCTGCAAACATGGTATCTAATTTTCAAAAGATGATAAATGCTACTAAATGATAAATTCATCAGATTTAAGTTAAATTATTTTTATGATCCCTCCACAGATTTTTTTTTTTTTGCTAGGCAATGGGGTTTAGTGGCTTGCCCAAGGCCATGCGGCTGGGTAATATTAAGTGTCTGAGGCTGGATTTGAACCCAGGTACTCCTGACTTCAGGGCCAGTGCTCTATCCACTGTGCTGCCTAGCTGCCCCCAGATTTTTTTTTTTAGTGAAACAAAGTTGAGTTATAAGAAGCATGTCACAGAAAGACTGACTTAGTTGCATATATCAAAGTCTATATTGCTTTCTTTAAACAATCTGGATTACTATAGAGATTCTCCTCAATATTTCATATGACAAATGGTTATAGTCCCTGTATGTTCCTTTTCAAAAAATAAACTTCTGGAAAAAAAATTACAGTATCTTTTGGTGTATCTCCCTAGCATATGTCAAATTCTTCGGTCATTTGGTAGGAGCTAAAAATGGGCTGTTTGATTTTTTCATTCATCAACCTTCAATGGGCTTTGCTCACAGAATCTACTGGCACCTATCACCCTAGATTCACTTAATCATTCAAAATATCTCAACATTCTTTCCCTCCAAGAACCAAGAAGAATTTTCCAGGGTTAACTAATATACTTATTCATAATCATACCAAATCAATTATCAAGTCTTATCAATTCTTCCTTCCCAAGGCCTCTGAAAAGGTCAGTGGTCTAATTGTCTACATAACCTTTTCTTTTCTGGCCTGCAACCATACTCACCCTGGAATGCAAAGAACAAAGATGGCAGATCATGGGAATATCACCACTGGATAGCTATTTAGTATCATTTATGGTCAAAAGTATGCTAGTATCTGATCATTTTTAACTATACAGACTCTGACTGCAATTCTTGATTAATGAAAAACATCCTTGGCAAATTCCTTTTCTTGGGTCTGTCTTGTGCCAGTCCAAGAATTTCACTTCTAGAGGCACAGTATGAATGCCTAATCCATTATCCAAATCCAAGCAAAAAGTACCCTTTCTAAAATGGCTTTTATCCTATCCCTCTCTGTTAAAAAAAAAGTCATAGTTTCTCATTTTCAACTGAATAAATTCTAAATTCATCAGGTAGAAATTCAAAGGATTCTATAATTAAGAACTCTACTTTAGTTTTAACTCCCTTACTGTACTATAACCACAGTGATCCCCAATATGCTTTCATCTTATTTCTAATTTTTGGAATAAAACAAGCATTTCCATAACACACATAACAAAAATGTACTTTTTTTTTTAGGTTTTTGCAAGGCAAATGGGGTTAAGTGGCTTGCCCAAGGCCACACAGCTAGGTAATTATTAAGTGTCTGAGACAGAGACCGGATTCAAACCCAGGTACTCCTGACTCCAAGGCCAGTGCTTTATCCACTACACCACCTAGCCACCCCAACAAAAATGTACCTTTGAAAATATGTGCTTACAAAAAAAATTATTGAACTCTTTCACTTTTAAATCACCTAAATTTTCCCAGATTTTTTAAAAATAAAAAAATTCTGCAAAAACTAGTCAATAAATTTAAAAATCTGAAAATAAGCATGTTTAACAACCATGTAAAGACATGGGGACTTAGGTCTCTTCCTATAATTCTCTCAGGATTTCATGTGTTCTTTGTAATTCTGAATTATTCACTTTTCTTTATTTGTGGCTACTGTTCTATCTATTTATATTGTTTAAGCCACTGTGCATAATGTTTTGTGACTATTTTGGTTATATGAAGACTTTCTTATCAATGACATTCTTTTCTTTTTAGGTTTTTTGTTTTTTGTTATTTTGCAAGGCAATGGGGTTAAGTGACTTGGTCAAGGCCACATAACTAGATAATTATTAAGTGTCTGAGGTCAGATTTGAACTCTGGTACTCTTGATTCCAGGATCAGTGCTCTATCTTCTGTGCCACCTAGCTGCCCCTCATTCTTTTTTTTTAAAAGATTTATTTATTTTGAGTTTTACAATTTTTTTCCCCTATTCTTGCTTCCCTCCCCCCACCCCCCACAGAAGACAGTCTGTTAATCTTTATATATTGTTTGCATGGTATACAATCAATGACATTCTTGAGGATTGTATATGGCTAGCAAAGGAATCTTTGGGTCAAAGTGCATGAATATTTTAGACACTATATTTGCATATTTCCAAAATGTTTTTCCTTTAATTAATTTACAGCTCCACTGATAATGTATTCCCTCAACTATGGCATCTTAAATGATTCCATTTTCAGGTAAACTTTGTCATTTGGGGATTTTGAGGTGAAGGTTCAAAGTTGTTTAAATTTGAGTTGAAATTTCAAAGAAATTGAGGACTTTTTGTCCTTCATAGCATTTGATCTTTTCCTCTTGGCAAGATTCCTAATTATAGGGAGAGGAAAAACAAGTGAGAGTTTAACAATGATTAGATTTTGGGTTAAAATTTGTAATAGGGTTAGTTAGTTCAAAGGAAGCAGAATCCTCAGTAAAGCCTATATGAAATATTCAGTTTGCTGTCTGGCTGAGCAGCGGTGGAAATATGGATGAGAAACATCTTAAAACCACATTTCCCTAACTCATTTCACCATGGAACTCTTGGAAGTGTGAGATATATTTGGAAGATCTCTAAATGCCATTCTAAAGGGTGAGCAAGATAGCGAGGAACAGAAATGTTGAAGAAAAATAGAACAAATCTAGGTTACTTTCATACAAAAAATCTTCATAATCAATAGGTGTCTTTGTAGACAGAATTCCATAATTTATATTTTGAGGGAATAATAGTTATCTCATTGAAGTTCTTTTGAGGAATTTCTACACAAATCACACTGTAATTCTATAGAAGACAGCCTGGGAAGTATCTCAACTCCTGAAGAAAGCTTTTTTTTTCTTTTTTAAATCTAATATCTCTTAAAAATTAACTCAGATATTTAGGATATAGAAACATATGAGGAAGAGTGAGAATAACCTCAGCAATTTATGTCAAACAACAGATTAGAGTAATCGACCCATTTTAGATTTCAGCTTATCATGAGAAAAATACTTTTTTTGGGGGGTTTTTACAAGGCAAATAGGGTTAAGTGGCTTGCCCAAGGCCACACAGCTAGGTAACTATTAAGTGTCTGAGACCAGATTTGAACCCAGGTACTCCTGACTCCAGGGTCAAGGCTTAATCCACTGCGCCACCTAGCCGTCCTGAGAAAAATACTTTCAAAGGTATATCTAGGAAATTGTTTTCAATTTTATCTTTCAGTAGAAAATAAGAGGAAAAAATATCTGCTGCTAGTGAGTCAAATATGAACAGGCTGGAAAAGAATATTCTTTGCACTAGTCCTGAAGTTGATAGTGGGTATTTCTACAGAGGTTTATCTTTCTATGTGAATGACAGCACAAAAGAAATTAATACTTTATTTCATAGATGCCAAAGCTGATTTAATCCACTTGGTTAAGTAACAACCAAGGCTCCAAATATGTAATAATAGCTAGATCTAAAATCCAAAGTGTCTGATTCTAGTTCAGTATTTTCTCTATTCATTACACTGTACAGTCTTTTCAGTTCACTGTGACCTAGGTTCTGCTTGAAGGATTACATAAATATTTTTTTCTCTCTTTCATTCATATATATGTCTGTGTGTGTGTGTGTGTGTGTGTGTGTGTGTGTGTGTATGTGTGTGTGTGAAATTTCATATCAAGATTGATGAAAATGAAACTATAATTTATTTTCCCATCCAAGTTTATGAATCATTTAAAATCTATCCATAGGTTCCCCAAAGAACTACTGACCTAAGTATTTGAGTCAATACTAAATCTCTTTCTTTTATTTTATAACATATCAACAGAATGCCATTTATGCTTATCTCTTTTTAAAAATTATTTATTTAAGGCAATGAGGTTTGAGTGACTTGCCCAAGATCACACAGCTAGGCAATTATTGTGTCTGAATCTGAATTTGAACTCAGGTCCTCCTGACTCCAGGACCAGTGCTCTATCCATTGTGCCATCTAGCTGCCCCCATTTATGCTTATCTCTTAATAACATTTGCCATTTATTATTACCAAAGTTTTAGGCACTGATAATTTAAAGGAAATAATATAGATCTGGAAAATATTTCATAAATAAGAGTTGCAGAAGAAAGCAATTCTCATTGTATGTTGGAGTTCTTCAAATTGCCTCTTTGCAATCTTCCCTTGAATTATTTTGTCCACTTCTTCCTGGCCAATAACCTTTAAAAATTTTCATGATATTAAGTCACTAAGTGAAGCTCCTTGGAAAGGGGAAATATTGAGGTTTTAGAGACTTATGATAATTGTGGATCAGTAAGCTCAAAAGGAAAAGTGAGGCATCAGGATATCATCCTTCTGTTTTTTTAAGATTGTAAAAATAATACTCTAAATATAGCAATAAATAGTCCTTTTTATTTTGGAAGACAGAAATTACATTATGTTGGCAATCTTCTTGATAAATGTATAGTGTGGCCAAGATGCAAATTAATGTCTTATTGCTTTCTAGCTACTTAATAAAAATCCCACTGGCAACAATCAGAAGTGAATTTTCAGGAGCAGTATAATTGAATTGATGAAGATATCTAAGAAAAGACAGGCAGATCTTCTCTGGGATTCCACTAATTTCCCTCCAGGAGGACAGCTTTTATCCTTATTTATCACAACTTGATGGTTGATCATCATAACTTAAGGGAAGAATGCATGAAATGTAAAAGAAGCTAAAGCTATCTGCTCTCTATCTCTAGCCTCATAGCAATGGAATAGATATGACAGGGACACAAACACTGAGATTTAGGAGGGTGAAACCCATGTCTCGTGAGTCATTCTAGAAGGTTAGATATTCAAAAAGATCAAGATGGATGTTAGAGGAGTAGAGAGGGCAGTTTGTTTATTAAGAAGATATATCTAAAGAAATTAAGGGAAATTAAGATGGGGAGAGAGAAATGGAGAACATTTGAATAAAGATACATGGAAGCAAAAAACTCCAAAAAAACAGGTCAATACTTATATTCATTGAAATATGTAACATACCATTTCAGGCAGAAATAGGAAACTTTAATATATACTCAATATGAGAATATATATATTCACCTAAACATTTTTGGTACATATCTACTTATCTCTTACATTCTTTCTGTATATCTTATTTACATAATATTTTGTCAGAATTTTTATAAATGCCCAATTTTCTCACGAAAAGAAATTTTTCTTTTATATTGCCATGATTGTTTTTATTGCATTTTCCCAAATATTTTATCAAAATCATCATCAGCAATGTCATTTTCTCTCCATATATGTGCATATAGCTATTTTTTGTCCTTCATTTCAAAGAAGAAAAATATAATTATAAAGCATCTATATACATGTTATTAAATATGCATAATAGCCACAGTTTATTCAGTATACATAAACTTTCAAGGCTTACTTTGCCCATGTGCTGCCAATCCAAGATTTTCAAGTTCAAGAAATAATGAGTTCATAAACGTTGTTCTTGACATATCTTTGAGGAAGATGACTGTCCACTAAAGCACAATTTTGTAAAGTTGGAAAACCTGCATAATTTTTCTTAGTATTATAGTGAAAGAGGATGTATTTATATTTATTGTTGCATAGCCCTTTAGAATGTTTTATCACATAATCCTTTCTGTATCACTTAAATTACGTGTCTGTAGGTTTCCTCTTAAATGACTTTGTTTTAGGCCAGATCTAATTTAAAATCATTACATTCAGGTGACGTAGGAGTTAGGCAAAGGAAATAGTAGGGAAAGTCCTATTGCAAACAGTAGTGGTAGTACATATACAGTAATAACCATCTTTCTCATTTATCTTTGATTTACAGATGAAAATGTCCTAGACTTTTTTTCCAGCTGTGCTCCCTTAGCAGATTGTGACATGAAACAATCTGTCTTAGAGCAGCTGTTATTTCACATGTACTTTATTTGCATCACTGAGAAATAGCAGCCTGATGCATGAATAAAAGATGTTTTTTTCCTAAACCTTTCCATCCCATTAAAATACATTTGACTAATCTATTTTTGAAGGAGTAGGCAGAATGTATGTGGTTATTTGTTTGTTTTTTAAATAATTTATGTTGTTTCCTTTTGTTTTTGTCTCACTCATTTTTTGAATGACCACCTACCTCCCCCAAATCAAGCTCTCTCTTGTAATGAATAAAAATAAACAAATAACCATTACAATGATTATTTCTGACAAAGTATATACAGCATTCTACCTTAATATTTCCCACTGTCTCTTTACCATAAGATGGGAGACAAGAGATCAACTTTCCTTAACTGTTACATCTAACCCATCGCTAGATTTTATTTAATTCAGAGTTTGAGTTATTTTAGAAATTGTTACATTATATTGTAGTCATTGTATGTTATTTTAGATTCTGCTTAATACTTTAGTTTATAGACAGTAACACATACCTTACTATTTTCTGCTTTCTTAATATTCTTAATATTAATTTGAATTCATAATATTAATCATTTCTTGCTATATCAAATTTTTTTATTTTTTTCAGCCACTGTCCATTGATAGGCATAACTATCCTTGCAGTACTTCACATTGCACAAGAAATTTAATTCAGATGACGCTCAGTTAATGGTTACATGGTACCATGAGAAGCTTAGACCCTCAATCCTAAATAACTATAACATTCTCTCTCAGCTTGGGGTTCTGGCTTCAGGAACCTAGAGTTCACCATAGTAGCAGCCCCAAGATTCTACACTTAATAGTTGTTTTGCCTTCTTTCAATTAGATTAAGTGCCTAGTACTTTTGCCTAGTGTAACACAATAAAAAATGCAAATAATCAGGTTATTGAGGAGTAAGGAAAACACATATTTCATTTTCATTTTTGTCATAGTCCTTCTTTCCCTACTTGCATCAGTAATTTAACCATGAAAACTATCTGGAATTTATTAAAGCTAAATTAAAATTCTCAAAAGCATTAATGTAAGACTTGACTGAGCTTCTTCCTCCTAGAATACTTTCTGGTGAGGCAAAAATTACCCACCAATGAAAAGTAATTAGAATATTATTACAAATGAGTTCATAAGAGCTGGAAGGGACCTCAGAAATTGTTTAGTTCAACCACCCTTGTTTTGACTGATAGGCAAAACTGAAGTTCACTTGGGATACACTGATGCTCCAAGGTCAAAATGTTGGTCTGAACACAAGATCTTTGACAAGAAATTTAGTTTTCCTTCTATGATACTATACTACCTGTTAATTTGTGTCCCTTACTTTAACTGAACTTAGTACAAAATTAAATCAAAAGCCTCTTAGAATTATATCTATGACCATATGAATTCAATTGCTTGTTACTTATCTTTTTTGTAATTTTTAAAAATGTCAAGCTTTGCTAAGCTTGATCTGATTTCTTAGTTTCTTCATAATAAGAATCCCACTTAGAATTATGCTAATGATAGACAATCTACCAAAGAACTAAATGGAGCATGAAGTTGTTCTATGGATAACCACATTACTTTTTCTATTGGTCTTATAGGATATCATCTTTGTTTCTCAGTAAACACATAGTTTTATTTCTCTTCAAGAATATAAGGAAATAGGGGCAGCTAAGTGACCCAGTGGATAAAACAGTGGCCCTGGAGTCAGGAGTACCTGGGTTCAAATCTGGTCTCAGACACTTAATCATTACCTAGCTGTGTGGCCTTGGGCAAGCCACTTAACCCCATCGCCTTGCAAAAACCAAAACAAACAAACAAACAAAAAAGAATATAAGGAAATGCTTCAGGTTGGATAATAGTAGTATTGGTCTTAGTAGTAGTAGTAGTAGTAGTAGTAGTAGTAGTAGTAGTAGTAGTAGTAGTGGTAGTAGTAGTAGCAGTAGTAGAAGTAGTAGAAGTAGTAATAGTAGTAGCAGAATCCATAGTAGTAGTAGTAGTAGTAGTAGTAATACTAGTAAGTAGTAGTAGTGGTAGTAGTAGAAGTACTATAGTGCTTCAGTTTCAAAGAAGGCCATGACATCAGGAAAGTACAATTAAATTTTCAACAGTCAGGAATTTCAAAGTCATTATAGATACAGAGGGATGATGGTTAAATACAACTTAGAATGCTCTTTAAATACACACACACACACACACACACATATACACACAATTACAAACATTTTTAAACACAAAATCAATATATAAAAAGGTCTGGCACATGCATAGATCATCTAAGATGGAGGAATCAGCTTCTTTGAGACCACATTTTGTATCACTAACACATGGGTGAGAACAGTTTTTTCTGTCAACTTTGTGGCTAGAACATAGGCTGAACTTAGAAAAGAAAAACTGCCAGTCTGGGTCACGCTCTTTCTCCCTGCAGTTCAAGGGTAAAGTCTAGTTCATCTGCAACAGTTAGCATGAATGGAAAGGATGAAGAAAGAAAAACTCTTGCTTTCTCTTCCCCTCTCTGTTTTACCACATATTCTCAAGAATTGGACTAGAGGCTTTGTTTTAGCTTTATCCATTTATCCTTTTCAGCTATAGTTCAAGCAGTGGAATCCCCATTGAATGCAGGACCTTGAACCCGGGAGACATTGGAGGCAGGATTCTACGCCTGATGTTTCTGCCAGCCTGGTGGAAAAGTCCTGAGAAGGCAAGGTCCCTGAACATGAGGTCAATGGGGCTTTTGAACTTGGAACCTGGTGGAACGCTGTTATTCAAGAACTGGACAAAGCTGTGGACCTAATCCTTCCCTAGTACAAGAGGTAGTGGTTGTGGTAATTATAGTCTCAGGTAGTAGGGGAGAATGGTTTGAACTTTGAAGCAATTATTCCTTTGAAAAAAATAATCTATTAAGTGGTAAAATAAAAATGGGGTTTAGAAAATCCCTAAAATTAGGGGAATATTATGGTGCTGTCTGGAATTGTTGACAGAGAGCAAAAGTTATCAGAGAACACTAAAAGAGAAGCAGATTTAACATACCTAGCTTTGAAGCTGTTCTTTCCAGGATAGTAACTGTTACAAAGGATTATAAAAAAAAAAACAGAGACATTTAGAAAACGAAGTTTTATTTTTACCAAGCTCTTACATTAAAAAAAAAAAAAAGAAGAAACTATTCTTTTAGGGATGGATATAGCAACTTCAATTTTTCTCCTCCTAGACATACTATGTCATAGTACAATTGAAAAGAAAATGTAATGTTAAGATTAATATTTTATTATTCAATTCTATTGAAACTGCACATTGCCTATCCATAAAGATCACCTGTTTTGGAGGGGAAAAAAGACATCACTAGTGACTATATATGCTGTTAGGATATAAACATATTATCAAAATAAATTGATATTCATAGAGATAAGATTCTTTTCCTAAAATTTTATTTAAAGCAATGTGACTTGCTCAAAGTCAGACAGTTAGACAATCAAGTGTCTGAGGTCAGATATGAACTCAGGTCCTCCTGACTCTAGGGCCAGTGCTTTATCCACTGCACCACCTAGCTGTCTCTTATAAGAGATAGTTTCTAATGGTTTTATCTCAGTAAGCCAGGAAAGATAACTAAAATGAATAGTTCTAAGATTACCTAGCTCCTGGAACTATATATTGAAGAATTTTGCTTTAAAATAAAATACTCTAAATATTAGGAAAAATCCTACAGGAATTGTAGACAAAAATTCTTAAAGTTTAATAACTATTTTTCCATCATACAATCATTTAAAAGCCTTTCTAAATTTCTGAACTCAGGTCAAATATTATTTTTAAAATTCATATATAAATGGTATCTTCCTGCTGGCAGCATTTGTCCATATTATGGACAAAAATCATACATATTCATGAACTACTGTCCTTACATATATATTATTCCTTATAAAAGTGTTTTTGGGAATGGGTGGAGAGTGGTATTTGTAACCCTGTTTAAAATGCCCTCTGTCCTCCTCCACCCCCCAAAACACAAAGTAGTAGCAGCAGTAGTATTCTAGGGAAGGATGTTGTAATGTAAGGATGCCACAATCCCTTCGGGATCTGAGCAAAGTTAACCATATTCTCTTAGCCATTTCTGTGACATTTTTTTTAGGTTTTTTTTTTTTGCAAGGCAACCGGGGTTAAGTGGCTTACCCTAGGCCACACAGCTAGGTAATTATTAAGTGTCTGAGACCAGTTTTGAACCCAGGTACTCCTGACTCTAGGGCCGGTGCTTTATCCACTGTGCCACCTAGCTGCCCCCCCCCCGTGACATTTTTCTACACAACTTTTAAACTGCACATTTCTCTACTAAAAGTGTATTTATCTTAGAGCAAATAAAATCAGTAAAGATAATAAATTTGTGGTCATTTGACATATATTATTACAAGTGAGAAAGGATGGATCAAGTAGATTATTATTTACAAGACAAATTATAATTTTCAATATAAAAATACTTAAATGCCTATTTTACTACTTGGGGAATCTTTCCTTTAGATTAAAAGAGATAAAAGGGTAATTCCCTCATAATACCTCACTATGGTCACCCTAGAAAAAAATAGGGAAAAAATTGTCAGGTCCTAAGAAAGCTTCAAGTTCAGACCTTTAAGGTTAGGGGTGTCATTGTCCAATGGCCATCTGAAAAAACGGTTACAGAATTCTCACCATACTGATTACAGAACACTGAATTTTCAGTGATCAAGAAAATATAAAGAAGAGCGTCTGCTCAAATACCGTGTGCTTTGTATCTGTATCAGTAGAGTTATTATGCAAATAAGGAAATCATAGTTCCTTAAAAATTTTAAGAATAAATAAAAACTGAGAATGTTTTTTGGAAATCTGGAAGTAAGCTCTATTTCCTTGAAAGCCTCTTCTCATTTTATTTTATATTATTTTTTCCCTATGTCTTATCTCTCTTACTAAGCTCCTCAAGGAAAAGAAGCATGTCTTATTTATAACTACCTTAGCTCCTGGTAGTGTTTTGCACACAGTAAACATTAACTAAATGCCTTTTATTTCTTTTTCCCAAGATGTCCCAGGGTCAAGATGACAGACTTTCACTGTATGCAGGCTACAGAATTGTTAAGAGTACTGATAATATAGCCGACTATCAAACCACAAGGGAAATAATAGGGAGTCATTTTTAACAACATAAGTGATTTCAGCCAAAAATATAGTATAAAAATAATCTGAACTTGAACCAAGTTATTTTCTACAAATATTGGAGCTAAAATTTAGTCATTGAAATGCCATATTTTTTTAAAATTAATTTTTTGAAAGTAATAGGTGTAGCAGAAATAATCCTGGGTATAGAGCAGGAAATGTAAATTAAAATCTCATTTCTTAACATTTTAGCCTATTTTTTTATTTTTCGAATGAACTATTGAAAAGAGAGTATTTTGTAAAACTTAAAGCATTCTCTATGAGTAAGTTACATTTCTACACAAAGGATAAGTTGGATCAAATGACCTTCTAAAAACTCATCTTTATCCAAAACTTAAGGGAGGGTCCTCACTTTCTACAAATTTAAGAAGCCTTATTTATTAAATAGTTTTACAGAACTTATGTATAGTTTATATTATTAAAACAGTTGTCTTAAAACTATTTTCTACAAACAAGGTTGATAACCTAAATACATCACATTAAGAAAGATCCTGTATTTTTTACTCCATTTAAACAGACTGTTTAATGTTTTTCCTTTTCCATGGCTTCTATCACCTTCTTCAAACCTATGACCAAATCACTGCTCATGCATGAAGGGACTCCTTCATTAATTCAGTTTCATAAAAAAAAAACTAGTATCTATCAAAATGCAGGCCAAGTTCCTCCTCTGCACAAAGGAAGCCTATCCTGATTCTCTGACCCCCACCCACCCCACTTAGTAGTGACCTCCCCTGCCCAGAAATTGCTTTCAATATCTTTTATTCTGCTTTCTATGTTTCCTACCAAGAGACTGTCTGTAATTAATCTTTGTAAGTCTAGCACTTAGGGACTAGGAAAGAAGCACATTAATAAATACTTGTAGAAGAACTGTAAAATATTGCCAAAATAATAGTAATTATTGGGGCAGAATATCATTTTAAATCTCTTGGATTGAAACAAAAATAATTCCAAAGAACATTTTTATTGACAAAGAAGAATAGTTCAACTCTATTCTTATCATTGAATTCTAAAGACAGTTCAGTAGCTTTCTCTAAAAAGCTATTTATCTTTTCTTGCATAACATTTGATGAGCATAAATAAATTAAAACCCCAAATAGCCTTAATTGTTAAGGGTAAGCTTTCATCCTGCCTATGAAAAGGCAAATCCCAAATAGTAAGAACTTCAATTCACTGGTTAATTTATTTACAAAATGCCAAACAAATGATTTGTTTTAACTAAAATCAATTGAACAAATGTCATTGCCCAAGATACCAAGTGAAAAAATTTGAGCCCTTAGGAGAGATGTTATATAAACACTGGATAAAGATGGTTCAGTGCACATTAGGGCATGATCTCAAAACTAAGAGGACCTGGGTTTAAGGCCAACATTTGAGAAATATTGGCAGTATAATCTTCGACAAGTTATTTCTCAGGGAACGGAATTCTCTAAATTACAGACCGGGTATTTAGAGAGAAAAGCCTTTTCTAGGAGCTCTCTACAACAATAAAATCAAGGATTCAATTAAAATTCAATTATATATTTATTTTTACATTTTTAAATAAATGTAATAAAGTAAAAGATCCACTGATTCCATTTTGAATGTTTCTGGTACTTCCAAATTCCACATGGATTTTTCCTTGCAACCAGATTTTCTTTCTTTTTTCTGGCTCAGTATTGTGGAAATATAGAATTATATGAAGACCTCTCTTGAAAGTTTTGTGAAATACAAAAATATGAATGAACAATACAATAGAAGCTATTTAACGGATTTTGTTATTTTTTTTTATGGTAGAATGAGAGCACATTTGTGACTATAGAATGTACGTGATCTCAAAATGAAGTCTTATTTGAGTGACAATAGTCTTTTTTTTTTTTTGCAAGGCAAACGGGGTTAAGTGGCTTGCCCAAGGCCACACAGCTAGGTATTTATTAAGTGTCTGAGACCGGATTTGAACCCAGGTACTCCTGACTCCAGGGCTGGGGCTTTATCCACTAGGTCTAGCCGCCCCTGACAATAGTCTTAAGGAGGAAAAAAAAAAGGACATTCTTAATGAATTTATCCTTATAGGGATAGTGATGAAAAAAATCAAGAACTTTTTTGTTGTTCATGATGACAGATATATATAATAAAATCAAGAAATATAGAAAAGTAATATTTGCACTGATTGATTACAACACTACTGCCAAATCACACCAGGTTAGCTGATCACTAAAAATCAGCATGGTTATTAAGTGCCCTTGAGGCATATTTTTATACTAGGTACTGTAGGAACTACAAAGAAATATTAGTCCTTGTTCTTGTACTCAAGTTACTATGCTCTAGGTCAGGAGTTTTTCACCTGGTATTTTGAGATAGACTTAAGGAGACTGACTTTGAATGGGGAAAAATACATCTTTTACTAAATTGAACTCTATCAGAATTTGGTATTTCATTAAATTACAAATTTAAAAAAAATATTCTGAGAAAAGAACTTCATCCAATTCCCACAGGTATCCATTGACCTAATATAGTGTAAGAAGCCTTCCTCTAAATGTAATTTCAAGATATAAAGAATTCACTCCAGTAAATAGTAAAAAGTGATTTTTATTATACAGACTATTTATATACTGGGGTTTTTTTTGTTTGTTTTTTGGGATTTTGCAAGGCAAATAGGGTTAAGTGGCTTGCCCAAAGCCACACAGCTACGCATACTGTTAATACTTTATTAGTAGATATATTGAGAATATAGAAAACATTGTCCTCACTAAAAATTGTCCATTATCTGACCTTAAACTGAAATGATAAGCCTGAGCCTGAGTACCTAAGTAGGCTGGGAAAGGATTAGACTTGGGGAGACTTGGTCATCCTCCCTAAGACTAAAAACATCCCTTGATGTATTTTCTGGATGTCCAGTTCCTGGGATCAAGAAAATACCACCTGAAGGAGCTCACAAGATCTTGCACAGTCTTCTTTGTTTGGAAGACCAGAGCTACCTTCTTTGGAGCCTCTGGTGGAATTTTTCCCTACGAAATTCTGGAGGTTTGTTCCTGGGGCTCCCCAGCAGAATAAATCCAGATGTTGCTGATTCCCTCACAAGTGAAGACTACATGTGACAAAATAACCTTCTTGTGATAGGTGATGACTTATTGTGGTAAGATAACCTTATTGTGACTTGGGATATTACAGAAACTTGTAATAATCTTACTGTGAATCTTGTGATAAGTGATTTTGCTTAAACTTTTGAATTTACTGAGATGATTTATCTACTTATAAAACTTAATAACTTTCAGATCTGAGACTCATAGCCATTTCTTTTCCCATCCAAACCAAAACTAAATTATAGTTGCAGCTTCCATTGTTTTGCAACACAGTAGGTCATTTCTAGATATGTGGGAATCTCAACATTTTACTAAAGTGTTCTTAAATAGAATATAGAAAATATGGTAAATACACTGGAAAAAACTTTTGGTTAATTAGACTAAAGCTAGAAATGCAATTTAAACAATTTAATGTCAGTATGTGGCTCCCTCACACGTATATGTGTGTGTGTGTGTGTGTGTAATTTCTCAAATATATAGAAAAGTATTAAATTTATAGAAAAAGAGTCATTCCTCAATTAGTAAATGATCAAAGAATTTGAGCAGGCAGGTTTCAGATAAAGTAATTAAAATTATCTATAGTGATATAAAAATGTTTTATCATTAACATTTAGAAAAATACAAATTTAAATAACCCAAACTATCAAATTCACTAATATAACAGAAAAGGAAAATAACAGATGTTGGAGGTAATGTGGGAAAATTAAGACACTGATGTACCATTTGTTTAATTGGATACTGATTCAGCCATTCGCTGGAACAATTTGAAATTTTGCCCATAGGATTGTAGAATCATACAAACCCTTTGACCAAGCAAGACCACTGAACTATATTCCAAATAGATTTGAAAAAGTAAAGGAAAAAATATTTATAAGAAGCCTTTTAATGGTGCTAAAGAATTGGAAATTGAGGAAATGTCCATCAATTGGGGAATGACTGAATGATTTGTTATACATTATTATGATGGAATACTATTATGTTATATACATTTTATTATGATGAAATACTATAGGAAATGATAAACAATGCTTAAAGAAAAATCTAGAAAGAATTACATGAACTGATTCAAAGTGAAATGATCAGAATTAAGACCACACTATACACAATAACAGCAATATTACATGAAGATCAACTGGTAATAACTTAGCTTTTCTCAGAAATACAATGATCCCAGATGATTTTGAAGAACTTGTTATCTACAGAGAAAGAACTGGTAGGGTTTGAATGCAGATTGAATCATCCTTTTTCTTTGTTGTTCTTGTTTTCTTTCAGAGTGTGACTTTCTAGATGTGGGAATCTCAACATTTTACTGGAAATGTGTCTTGTATGACTATACACGTTTGACATCAAATTGGTTGCCTTCTTAATGGGGGGGAGGAGAGAATTTGGAACTCATAATTGAAAAAAATGTTTTTACATGTAGTTGGGGGAAAATAAAATATTAAATTTAAAATAAACTCTCTAAAGATACCAAAAAATAGGTATAAAATATCTTTCCAGGAACAGCCTGATGGCGCAACGATAGAGCACTGGCCCTGGAGTCAGAAGGATATGAATTTAAATTGGCTTCAGGCACTTAATAATTACCTAGCTGTGTGACTCTGGGGGAGTCACTTAGTTCCACTGCCTTGAAAAAAATCAAATTAATACATATATATAATATATGTATATATTATATATATGTATGTATGTATAAGCATGTCTTTCCAAAGATCTATAACACAGTATCTCACCAGAGCATACAAAATCCAGGGGGAAATGAGGTCTATTAAAGAGAACATATCATAAGAAAATAATTAATAGTATCCAAGTACCTAGGGTGCATTTTTTTTCCTATTTGTGGGAAACTGAAGAAAATGCTCTCTCTAGTGTTTGGACTAGGCTTCTGGTAGATGGATTTAGCCTGTCCTCAATCTCCAAAGATAGATACTGTTATCATCTAATCTGGGGAAATATGAGAAGCCCATGAACCTCTGACCCAAGTATGTGTTTGGGGGTAAAAATAAATCAAAGAGTGGTCGATTAGAATTCTTCATTCAGCCTTGAATGGTTCCTTCTCATGGATATTCTGGAAAGTCAAGAACTCTAATTTTGTTCTTGACCCAAATAGTACACCCAAATCACCTGGTCAATTGAAAGAAGCTTTTTTAACTTGTTCTATTCCATTTCTCCCAATGGTTTTCAAAGATTTTTGTACTTAGTCCAATTCCTATAAATGAGTGATTAGTTGAGGCGTACCATCTAGGCTTATTCCATCTTTACATCTATTTTATTTGGAATCTGATCTGCCTTTGAAGGAGAACCACAGAGTTAGTCGATTTCTACATGTATCTTGTAGAGATACTACAAACTGATAACTGACTGGCCCAGAACTGAAAAGAAATAAATCAAAAGAAAAACTGCACTGAAAAATATAGTATTCTTACGATCACAATATTAATCCTAGAGTTTTAAAACCAATGTTGTTCTGGGGCAGCTAGGTGGTGCTGTGGATAGAGCACTGGTCCTGGAGTTAGGAGTACCTGAGTTCAAATCTGACCTAAGACACTTAATAATGACCTAGCTGTGTGGCCCTGGGGCAAGGCCCATTGCCTTGCAACAACAGCGACAACAACAAAAAAAAACTAAAAAAAAGACCAATGTTGTTCTAATAATGTTGCACAATTATGTGTCATATACAGTGGTTCACATTTATAAACTGCAGCATATCACCAAGGAAAAATTATATAAAAGATAGTATCAGAGAAGAGAGAGAATGTAAAATTTATAATAGCCAGTATTTTTTTTATTATTAACTTTGGGTCAGGTTCTATGCTAAAGAGCTTTACAAATATCTCATTTCCTCCTCACAAAAATGTTATGAGCTAGGAGTCCAAACTTGACACATTAACAATGAATAGTCTGTGTTTCACTGTTATCCATACAGTGTCTATGCATCTAGAAAAACCTTTCTGTATATGCCAATGTGCTCCTTTGTTAATGAATTTAAGAGAAGACCCGAGCAAGAAGCATACAGTATGAGAAGACATGGATGAACTTTAATTTGCACAACCAGATGTTATCTTCACATTGATAAGATCAGAATCACTGACTTTATGTGTGAAAGGATAGAGGTGGGTTTGTCCTGAAGTGAGAATGAAAAAAAAAGGATACACACCTTGGACGATAGGTTGTTTAGTAACAATACTAAGTAAAAGGAAGGTCTTGGGTGCTTTGTATAGAGTGACACATTTATGAGGAAAACATGGATAAGAATCATACAGAGGAATAGGTTAAAAGGTGATTATGCTCTGCTTTATTGGAATAACCTTATTAATGAAATTATGAATCTTTCAAAGTTTCCAAATTTAAGTGATTCATTTGCCTTCTTCCCCATTTTATAAATGAATGATGATCCCTGAAGAAGCCAGAGCCACCTGCCACTCAAGAAACTTTAAATTACTTTTTTAAAAAATCTAGCATTTGAGGAAGTATTCTATTAAACTTCTATGTAACTAGAGAATAAAACAAGCGTGCTTCCATGTCTGAGTGCACATACTGTCTAGAATATTTGTTTTAATATTTTTGTCTTTTGTTTTTCTTTCCCTGTTTCAGCAAACACGTGCCCTATTTTTTAAAGGTATGGAATTGATGCATATCTTTTCCATTCAAAAGCAGTAAAAGGAGATTTTTTTCCAAGAGCAACAAGATGGTGACAAAATAATGAAACATAAATAATAAAATGTAAACAAAATGTTGCATAAATTCTGCAGAGAATGGCATATGCTGTTCATTTTGGAATCCCCTGACATCGAATTAAAATCATTTCTCTTATCTGGATGAGGCAAAAGGCCCTTATGAACATTACCATGCTCAAGTAAAATACCATCTCCTCTTAAACATGCTTTCCCTTACAAGATGCCTGGGGCTCTAACTTGTTTTGTCTCCATGATCTTAGAAAGTGCTCAATAAGCCTCCTTATAAATGTACATTTTGGGAGATCTTCCAAGGCCCTGATCAATCAATAAGCAGCCAACTCTATGGAAAGTACAATACTGAATGTAAGAAATATGTCCAGTTGGACTTTGTTCCTCTATTAATTACAGTTTTAGTTGCTCTGCTTTGCCTGCAATTTGATATCTACCAGAGGGAAAAAAATATAGAAAGGTTAAATAAATGTAGCTTGGTTTGTTTTTTTGTTACATAAAACCAAGATCCCAAGGCATAATGCCAATTTCCATGCCTTAAATTTACCAAGATAACTTAATATGTTGTGGAAAAAACACATATGCCTACCTACCTGCATACATACATACATATGAATAAATATATATATATACATATATATATATGTATATATTTGTATATTAGAAATGAACCAGTAGGCTAAAATAGTATGTAGGGAAATCTAATTCCTTTTATTTTCAAAGCAATTTAGCCACTACCAACTTCAGCCATTGGTACTAAACTAGGAACACATTAATCTCTTTATTCATCTATCATTGAAATAATGAATACTGACTATTACTCAGTCTTCCTTAATGAAAAGTGTGGGAGAGATTTAAGAAGAGGGGAAAAAAATCTTTGTCAAATTCTCAACAAAGCTATTGAACTGCATTTTTCTTCAGCACATTGAAACCAAATGTTCAAGCTTCATGCTTCCAAGGAGTTTTATGCTTTGATTTAGGTGAATGTGAAAAATTAAATGTGTGCATACAAACTTTACACAGAGAGAATTGGTTATTTTGAAACTGTAACTATATCTTATAGTACACAAATAACAATTTCATATAAAAGGATATAATTCTAAAGATGATGTGGAAAATTAATGGGACTAGCTAATATATTTCCTCTGGGTTTTTATATAAAATTCTTCCAAATTACTGTGAAAGGCTAAAATAGTATGGGTAATATATGTAGGATGACATTATTTTCATACTGATGCTTATTTTCATCTTTATTTTTCCCATAATTAAAACAAAATGGAATATAAAGGAATGTTTGATGTTTGAAAGTATTTACTTCAGGTGAAGTGATACAATTGAGATACACCAAATTTATCCTGTATTTTCACTGTTTATCTCCAAAGTCTTAGATTTCTGGAGAACAGTTTAAATACATCAATAAATCAATCAATCAATAAGTATTCATTAAACACTTATTCTGTGCCAAGTATTTGTATATTAGTTGGAGGTTTTCTGAATACAGAGTCTCTACTCATTTCAATGCATTCCTGCCATGCTCTCCCTTTGCCCTATTCATACTATTATGAACAAACATTTGCTTAGTGCTTACCCTGAGCCAGAAACTGTGTTAGACATTCAAATAAAAAGAAAGGCAAAAATACCAGATCCTGCTTTGAAAGAACCCATATTTCAACGGTGGTAACAACATTTAAATAATTATGTGTAGTATGGATGGAAAGCAATGGAAAGAACTTTGATGGTAGTGTATGGAAAAGGTCTCTGGAAGATGGTGGGATTCTAGTTAGGGGAACTAAGAGGCAGAGAGAAGAAGGAAAAGTATTCCAAGAATGAAGGACAGCTAATACAAAGTCAAGGAGTCAGGAAATGAAGTGCCATGTTGAAGGAATAGCAAGTTAATCTGTGTAGAAGTATCCAGGTAGTATAATAGAATCGGGAAGACCTGAGGTGTTATGTGACCTCAGAAACTCGTTGTGGGACTTAGAGATCATAGATATTACTGTGGCTTGGGTTGGAATCCATTCCTTTAACAAGGTTCTAGAGGGTAAATTTCATTCAAAGTGAACAGGATTAGGAAACAGGGAGCAGAGAACAGTTTCATATCAAGAAGAGTATAAAAGAGACTAGAGGGTGGAAGCTGAACAAGCATACACCTAGAAAGATTGACAGATTCAGAAACTTAAGTGATATTCTCTCCAGAGCATATAACAGAATGCAAAGACAAAAATTATACAGGTGAGTTACAAATTCATGATATAGGATTACTATTATTCAGAAAATACATTAATTTAACAAGAGAGAAATCAATTAAATATCTCCCATGTGCTAGTTACTGAGGATACACAAATGATCATCCTGGCCTTAAAGGAATGTCTATTCCATTGTCCACACACAGTGTGGTGCCAATAGGGAAGGAACTGTTAATCCATGGTGTCTCAAAAAAATCTTATATATAGGGTGACATTTGATTGTTTAAGAAAAGAGAGCTAAGGATTCTAAAAGGTGTAGGTGAAGAGAACATGTATTTTAGTCAAGAGGAAAAGTATGGCCAAAATCAAGGAGGCTGGAGATGGAAGAAATGGGAGGGGGAATAGCCTAGAGTCCAGACAAAATATCCTTGCTATCTGAGAGGAAATAATGTGATAGTAATTAAGAAAGATAAGTTGGAGTAATATTATGAAGGTTTTAAATACCAGTGAACATTGTTTTTTAAACTGTTGCTGTATTTTAAACAGTTATATTGAGAATCACTGCAATTCCTTCAATAAGAAGTGAAATGATCAGATAGGTGTTTTAATAGTATCATGTTTTACTTATGCAGACAATGTATTGAAGAGGGGATAGTCTGGGAGGCAGGAAGAATAAGAAATCTATTGGTTTTGTCCATAACAGAGATAGTACGGGTATGGAAAAGGGCAAAATCTGTCAGTAGAGAGGTGATAGTTATATTCCTTTGAATAGGAAGAATCAATATTTTTGCAACTGACTAGATATTGTCCAATCTCATTCTTTAAATTGGGATGAATATTTCTGATCTATATATTTCTGATCAGAAATTAGTCTCTTACCTGTCTCCTACAATGTTGATTGGCCTGTGTCAATACTATCTGGTCATATCAATGATAGCACAAATAAATTCCTTATCTGATCAAGAAACCTCAAGATAAGAGACATCATGGATGAGGAGAGAAAATCCAATTGTTATTTTTAAACATTTATTCTTCAGCATAAATGGAATTCTTGTCAATAGGAATTTTAAGCAAATATAAGATTTGAGAGAATTATAAAACCATGTCATCTATGTCAAATCTCATTGATTATTTAACACAGTTTTTATGATTCTATGTCCTTTCTATATAAAATGCCCACGAATTTTTGTATCAGCATTGGCATTCATAATGATGTCATCAACACATGGGTTTTTTTGGCAAGATTCTGGAAAATAAAACTTCATTTATAAAACTATTTCATTTTTAGCCTAAGAAAATTATGGTTAACAATATTTATTTAAAAAAGAAAATTATTGGTTCTTTCTCTCCTCCAAGAGAAGAAATATTAGTAATTACTTGATTTATTTTAATGATGTTACTATCTTTCTAATGGCAGCTACACCAATTAAGAGGACTTCTTTTTTCTGGATTTGATTCTCAACTGGTAACTGAAGTGGAAATGATGGAAAATTTATGAGAAAGCTCCTATCTTATCTTATAATTTATGAAAGAGAGGAGGAAAATCTAAGGTCATAGCTGTCTCTTATATTTGGAAGCATCATAAACAATGGTACCAAAATTCTACTATAGAAGCTAGCTTAGGAGGGCTTTTAAGAAGGAAATCCTTAAGACTAAGTGAGTATTGTTACAACTGATAAGTAGAAGAGAAAACTGCCTTTGGGAACATGTTTTTATATTTCACTTTTGAGACTTTTGGTTAAAGGAAGTTGGAGAAAATATTTACATTCTCTTGTGCCTTGTGTGGGAGGAAGTACCAATGGAAAGGTTGCCCTGAAACAATTACAATATGAGAAGACACATAGTGCAATTCTTAATTTCTAGCCAAGTATATCCTGCTCTGTTTGTTTGCACCCTCCAGCTCACGGGGTATTTGCTACAAACTACTTTGAACTTAGTAAAGGATGATGAAAGAGAATAGGATTAGTAACTATTCTTCTTTCCTTTATGCCTATCTAATGCAGGTATTTATCTTTCTAAAGAAAGACTCTTTAACCTGGGGTCCATAAGTCTGAAGATAAATATAATGAATCCCACGAATCTGAATGAAAATAAATATTTATTTTCACTCACCCCTAACTGAAATTTATATTTTTATTCAACTGTGAATTTAGAAATAAGGTCTACTTGAACTTCCCACTTCCACATCAATGTTCCAAATAAGATGAAACACCAAATGGGATGAAGAGCAGATCAAATGAAGAGGAAGTTAGATGGGGCACAATGGAAAGAGGACCAGCCCTGTAGTCAAGAGGACCTGAGTTCAAATCCAGCCTCAGACACTTAATAATTGCTTAACTGTGTGACCCTGGAAAAAATCACTTAACCCCATTGTCTTGCCAAAATAAAAAAAGCTCCCTCCCAAAAAAAGAATTAGTAGAAGTATTAGTTTATTTGGGGTATTTTAATCCTCCCCTATTATGTTATAAAATATCTGACTTATATAATGTTTCTTGACATCTTATATATTGGAATTCAGACTTGTGCTCACTGTGCATTTTTATATACAGTTTTTAGGTTAGATACTTGGAAAGATACATATCCCACCATCTTGTCAATCACGTATACCCTCAAACCTCTTATAATCTTGAACACATTTTCTATGGTATCACACATAATACCATATGTGCATTGAGTCTGGAACTGATTCTCTTATTTCCTCTGTGGTGAACAAGTATAAGAGAAAATATATTGAACATATGGTGTTGCTACAATATTAGCATATGGTCACAATGACAGAGTTACAAAGTAAATGGAGGGAAAATTTCATCCACCACCACCACCACCACCACCACAATGAATGACAACCGAGCAAAGCAGATCATCAAATTCCCCTGATAATCTGCCCAAGGCAATTCCAAGGCATTTTGCTCATTCTATTGATTCTGGACCCCCCACTTCCTTTTTCTAATCAATGTATTTGTTTTTTGTTTATTTGTTTTTTATTTTCATTTTTTTGGTTTGACAAATATTTTTTATTTTATTTTTTATTAATAAACATTTTATTTATTTTCCAATTATATACAATAGTAGTAAAATTATACAATTGTAAAATTCAAAACCTTACAAAAAAGATAGTATCTACCTATCATTTTTTGTAAGGTTTTGAATTTTACAATTTTTTCCCCCACCCTCCCCCACCACAGAAGGCTGTCTGATGGTCTTTACATTGTTTCTATACTCTACATTGAATGAAAGTGAATGTATTATAAGAGTAAACATAAGAGTAAACATAAATCCCCCTCCCTCCCACCCAAGAAGATGAGAAACCTCAAGAATAGGGAAAGAAAAAAAATGTACTTCAGTCTGTGTTCATATTCCAATGGCCCTGTCTCTGGGGTGACTAGCCTTCAGAGAAGTTGCTTCAATATTTTTCCCCCAGTTGCTATTACTAGCTGTATTTTCCTGCACTCTATTCCTCCCCACTGTCATTTATTCTATTCTCTCTCTCCTTTCATCCTAGCCCAGTCCAAAAGTATGATGTATCTAAGGACCCTCTCCCTCGATCTTCCCTCTCTTCTATCACCTATTCCCCACTTCCCTCCTCCCATTCCCCCTTATCCCACCCTTTTCTTCTCATTTTTCTCTAGGGTAAGATAGATTTCCTCACCCTCTTAAGTGTGTGTGTTATTTCCTCCCTGAGCCATTTCTGATGAGAATGCAAGCTCACTCATTCCCCTTGCCTTCCCCTTTTCCACTCCATTGAAAAAAGCTTTTTCTTGACTCTTATATGAAATTTCTTAGCTGCTTCTTCTTCATCTCCTTTCCCTTCCTCCCAATACTTTTCTTTATCATCCATTGGCTCAATCTTTTTACTATATTATGCCATCATAATATGCTCCTTCCTATGTCCTATTTATATATGCTCCTTCTAACAGCTCTTATAAATGAGAAAGTTCATATGAGTTATCTGTATCTTCTTCCCATGCAGGAATACAAACAGTTCAATATCATTAAGTTCCTCATAGTTGGTCCTTCTCTTCCACCCCCTCTCTATGGTTCACCAGAGTCCTATACTTGAAGATCAAACTTTCTGTTCAGCTCTGGTTGTTTCAATAAGAAAGTTTGAAAGTCCCCTGTTTCAATGAAAGTCCATCTTTTCCCCTGAAACAGGATGTTCAGTTTTTCTGGGTAGTTGATTCTCGGCTGTAAAGCAAGATCTTTTGCCTTTCGGAATATGATATTCTAATCCCTACGAGCCCTTAATGTAGATGCTGCCAGATCCTGTGCAATCCTGACTGTGGAGCCTCGGTAGTTGAATTGTCTGTTTCTGGCAGCTTTTAGAGTCTTCATTTTGATTTGGGAGTTTTGGAATTTGGTTATTATATTCCTGGAAGTTTTTCTTTTGGGATCTCTTTCAGGAGGTGACCAGTGAGTTCTCTCGATTTCTATTTTACGCTCAGCTTCTAGGATCTCAGGGCAATTTTTCTATATTATTTCTTGAAAAATGAAGTCTAGGCTTTTCTCCTGATGGTGCCTTTCAAATAGCCCAATACTTTTTAAATTATTTTTTCTGGATCTGTTTTCAAGGTCAGTTGCTTTTCCAGTGAGATATTTCACATTTTCTTTTAATTTCTGGCTTTTTTTTTGGGAAGAGTTTCATTTCTTCCTGATTTCTTGCAAAGTCATCAGCTTCCTCTGGCTTCATTTTGCATTTGAAGGATTTATTTTCTTCAGAGAGCTTTTTTATCTCCTTTTCCAGCTGGCCAATTCTGCTTTTTTAAGGCATTCTCCTCATTTGCCATTTGTTTTACTTTTTCCATTAGTCCTAAACTGGTTTTTAACATATTATTTTCTTCAGCATTTTTTTGCATATCTTTTACTAAGCTGTTGATTTGGTTTTCATGATATTTCTGCATTGCTCTCATTTTTCCTCCCAATTTTTCCTCTATTTCCCTTAATTGCTTTTCAAATTTTTTTTTTAACTCATTCATAGTCAGAGCCCATTTTCTATTTCTCGTGGAGGTTTTAGATACAGAAGCTTTGATTTTGTCATCATCTGAGTATGTGTTTTGATCTTCCATGGGACTAAAGTAATTCTCTATAGTCAGATTCTTCTTTTTCTGTTGTTTACTCATTTCCTCAGCCCAAGACAGCACCTCCAAGGCTTTGGGGTGTTTTTTGGGGGGACACCCCACTGGGACCTTTATTTCTCCAAGGTCTTATGCTTTCTTGCCTGTGCTTTGATATGTATATGGACCCTGGAGCTATAAGGAGGAATCTTGCTTGACTTCTTAATATGGAAGCTCAAACTGCAACCTTGATCTGAGTGTAGGCTTGCAGCAGAGTCCTGCCCCCAGGGAGAGCAGAGAAATCTCTGCAGACTTTCCTTACTGTCTCTGGGGGTGCAGGCTGCTTTCTCAAGATTCTAGCTACAGATGCTGCTGCCAGTGCTCCTCACTCCACACTCATTCTGGTATAGCATAGTTTTTTCCATGCCCCTTCAAACTGTTGCCGGTGATCTCTGGGCTGGACTGGACTGGGCTGGGCTGCACTGCTGCCGTGGCTTTTTTCCAATCCCCGGTCCTGGTGAAACACGTTTCTGGTGGAACTTTTAAGTTATCTTGGACTGGGAAAATGTATCATTAAGTCTTTCTGTAGGTTCTGCCTCTCTAAGTTTTGGCTAGAGTCATAATTTGTTGGTTTTTGGAATTTGGGGTGGGGGGAAGGAGTGCCCAGGAAATGTTGCCTTCATGCCATCTTTTTTTATCTTCATTTTAAAAATGATGATAGATCCCTGAAAACCAGGGTTATTAAAAGCAATTGACTAGAGTTATTGTTAGTTCATAATATTTTTTGACATTTCCCTCTGCTAGTTTATAGATGAATCTTTCACAAAGATAGAAATTCTCAAAACAGTCCTTCCCAGCAAGCAAATGTTTATGTAGCACAACCCAGAAAAGGATACAAGACTGACAGATTTATTTATATTTTTCTTTTAATCCTGGGACCTGTCTCTTTGAATTGACTTCATTGGTGACTGATTAGCTGATATATATTATCTGACTTATTGGCAATTTATGTTTTTGAATTTAATATTGGAAAGTTTGATCTAGTTTAGTAAAATATGTATATTTCCCACTTCTGTGTCCTCAACTATGCATAGTGATTACAAAATCTTTGAGAATATACTTTAAAAACATAGAAGAACCTTTTTTAATCATGTAACTTCAGAAAACCTATTTCCACCAGTCTTAACTTAGTTTATAATTTACTTAAAGCCTATGCTGAAATAATGTCAGAGTAAATTCACACTTATTTTTAAACTGATAATCCACATTATGGTTCAAAATGTGGTAGACTGGGAGCCAATTCCTCTGACAGGGACAAAATGAGGAGAGTTTGTCTGGTCCAGCTGCTACACTGTTGGTCCAGATCCAAATGATTGAGCTGATCCTGGAGTTAAGCCTCCTGCTGAGCTGGCTTGGGACATCTGGGTTGGAGGAAGTGGGTGACTGAATTTAATCCAATTGAGAACACATCCATGCTTTTCAATTATTCACATCAATTCTCTCCTTTGTATGATCCTATGGATAATCAAAAATTGACTCTAAATTGATAACGTTCATGGCACTATAGAAATATGTGCTTTTCTTATTTTAGATTTATGGGGGAAATTGCAGAAACAAAATGATCCCCTTTAACCTGCTCTAACCACCTACCCACTCATTTGCCATTCTAAATTCTCTGCTAAGTAAATAAACAAGAAAAAAGGAAAAAGGAGAAACGAGAGGAGATTCTGAATTCAGGAAGCAGAATTAGAGCTACCAGAAAATTCAGTATTTGGATATTCCAAAGACTGACATTGCCCAAATATAGGCTATTTTAGTTTCTAGAACTGTGGTTATGCTGCACACAGAATTACCTTTAAAAGGCTCTCAGGAAACACAATAAGCCACTTTTCATTATATCATTTTATTTTGATTATTTTGCACCAAATTCAAGCAATGACATATGTATGCATAATAAATGTAATAAACATGACTTTATTAATAACAAAAGATGAAATAATACAATCTCCAAGGTTAAAATGGAAACAAATTCAAATATATCATAGAAATCTGCAAGACTAGAATCAAAATATTGCCTCAAAAAGCAGTAGGAGTTTCTCTAAAATCCCCCTGCAAAAACAATTCCTCAAAAGATGGTCTTTTATGCATTGGTGGTTAAGAAAAAAGTAAGAACAATTCCACTCCTAGTGTTGTGGTCCAATGAACTCCTGAGGACATCCTACTTGGCCCTATAAGAAGAAGGATTCTTAAACTTTTTTTTGTCATCTTCTCCTTAGAAGATTTTTAAATGCATAAAAGTCATAAAATTAAAAAAAAATAATTACATATGGAATGTAGCATATACTGTGCAAAAACTGATGAAATTATCAGAAAAAAAATCATAGAACTCAGATTAAATAACTTGATCTGATGACTGAAAATAGTTCTTTTTTTTCCATTTAAGATCATAAACCCCTGATATGTATCCACAGATTCCTAGGTTTAGAATTCCTGATTAAAACTCACACAAAACATATCACAACCAAATAGCAACATGGCACTTTTACATTAAAAATTATATTCTTCTTCAATTACATATAAAAATAAATTGTGATATTCATTTTTAAACATTTTTGAGAGATCCAGATTTCTGCCTCACTCTATGAGGTGGCTCCCTCACTGAGACAATATGTAGTCCGGTAAAGACTATGTAAACCATATTTACATATTTGCCATTTTTATGGAAAAACACTCAAACCAAATAAATAAAGTGAAAAGTTCCATCTGTATTCAGACTCCAGCAAGTTCTCTCTCTAGAGGCAGATGGAACTTTCCACTATGAGTCCTTTGGGATTGTTTTGGGTTATTGGATTACTGAAAATAGCTAATTCATCATACATTACTGCTATTATTGTGTACAGTATTCTACCGGTTCTGTTCCTTTTGGTTTTTATCTTTGTTTTCAGTCTTTCTGGTTGTTGATTTTTTTTTAGATTTTTTTTTTTCAAGGCCGTGGGGTTAAGTGGCTTGCCCAAGGCCACACAGCTAGGCAATTATTAAGTGTCTGAGGCCGGATTTGAACTCAGGTACTCCTGACTCCAAGGCCAGTGCTCTATCCACTGCACCACCTAGCTGTCCCTGTTGATTTTTTTTAATGAAATCATCCTGTTCATTATTTCTTAGAGTACAGTAGCATTTTATAATAATCAGTACCACAATTTGATCAAACATTCCCCAATTGATGGCCATCCCTTAAGTTTCCAAGCCTTTGCTAGCACAAAAAAGAGGGTATTTACCATTTATGAAGAGATCATTTTAACCTTTTTTTTAAACCTCTTTGAGATACGGAGATATTAGTGCTATTGCTAGATCAAAGGGTATATACAGTTTTAGAGCTTTTAGGGCCTAAATTGCTCTCTAGAATGGTTAGGTCAGTTCACAACTCTACCAAGAGTACATTATTGTCCCCATCTTCCCAAATCTTCTCCAACATTTACAAATTTCCTTTTCTGTCTTATTAGCCAATCTGATAGGAGCAGGATAGTATCTCAGAGTTATTTTAATTTGCATTTCTCTGATCAAAAGTGATTTAGAGACTTTTATATGTTTGTAGATAGTTTTGACTTCTTCATTTGAAAAACTATGTGTTGATATCCTCTGAATCAACTGAGGAATGAGTTAAATTCTTATAAATTTGACTCAGTTCTCTATATATTGGAGAATTTAAGCTTTTATCAGAGATATGTGCTATTAATATTTTCTCAGTTTTCTGCTTTCTTTCTCTTGGATGTCTTAATGGTGTTTATGCAAGGCCTTTTTATTATTATGTTCAAAATTATTCATTTTACATTTTGTAATGATCTCTACATATTTTTCCTTTATTTATAAATTTACTAAATAATTTTTACCGTGTTTCCTTAATTTGTTGATGGTATCACCTTTTGTATCTAAATCATATACCCATTTCGATATTATCTTACTATATGGGGTAAGTTATAAGACTATATCTAGGTTCTGGCAAAATATTTTCTAGTTTTTCCTATAGTTTTTGGGATAGTGAATCTTTAGGATTATCGAGTAGCAGATGACAATGGTCTTTTGCTGCTATATAGTATACATCTAATCTATACCACTCATTCACCTCCATTTCTGAGCCAATATAAGATTGTTTTTATGATTATCACTTAATAATACAGCTTGAGATCTAGTACAGCTAAACCACTCTCCTTCATTTTTATTCAATGATTACCTTGATATTCTGGAGTCTTTGTTCTCGATTAATTCTATAACATTTTTTCCAGTTTATTTAAATATTTTAGTTGTTTCATTGGTATGCCACTAAATAAGTAGATCAATTTATGTAGAATTATCATATTTATTAGATTTGCTTGTTCTTCCCATGAAAATAATACTTCAAATGTTTAGAATAGACTTTGAGTGAAAAGTGTTTTGTAACAGTGTTCATATAGTTCCTGGATTCATTGTGGCAGGAAGACTCCCAAGAATTTTATAAAGACTACTGTTATTTTAAATGAATTTTTTTCCTTCCTGTTGAACTTCAGTGGGAATATAGAGAAATGCATTTTTTTGGATTTATGCAGATTAATTTCCCTTTTTATTTCTTGATGTTGCATTTTGCTGGTAATACAGAAATGCTGATGATTTATGGAGGTTTATTCTATATCTTGCAACTTTCCTAATGTTGCTAATTACTTCCACTAGTTTTTAGTTGATTCTCTAGTATTCTTTAAGTATGTCATCAAATCATCTGGAAAGTGTTGTCTTGTTGCCTCATTATATATATTATTTTTTTTCTCTTATTGTTCTTGCTAACATTTCTAGAAAAATACTGAACAACAGTGGAGATAATAGACATCCTTGCTTCACTCCTGATCTTATTATTGGAAAGGCATAAAGATCATCTCCTTTAGAGATAATGCTTACTGATAGTTTTATATAAATACTAATCATGTTAATGAAAGCTTCCATTATTCCTATCTGATGGATTTTTAAAAAAAAATTGGGTATTATATTTTTTCAAAGGCATTTCTTTGTATCTATTACAATATATGACTTCTATTGGTTATGCTACTGATATAATCAAAAAAGCTGATAGTTTTCTAAAACGTTTATAAAGTATTGGAATTAATTTTTAAATGAATTTTTTTATTGAATTCATTTGTGTATCAATGATGATTTGTTCAGCTATTTTCTAAGATGGTGATTAGTAAAGTATTTTAAAGTATTATTAATATGTAATATAAATAAGTTATGTGTAAATGTAATATTAATGTAATGGATATTAAAGTGTTCTATTAGGAAACAGTATAATTTTGTTAATCTGGGCTATTTTTATTTTTTAGATATTCATTCTTTTTGCTTATATTTCCAGATTTATTGACACAGAATTGACCAAAATAGATATTAAAATTGCTTAATTTCTTAACTTGTTATGAATTTAGTCTTTTCATTTTTGATCCTGAAAATTTTGTCTCTTTTTAAAATAGAATTTATGAATTATTTATCTTTTTTCCCATAAAAACAGGTCTTAGTTTTATTATGTCAGTGGTTTTCTAACTTGTACTTTTATTAATTTCTCCTCTGATTTTCAAGATTTCCAATTTAGTGCTGATGGTTTTTAATTTGTTCTTTTTCTAGTTTTTAAAAATGGAATGTCCACTTCCTATTTTATTAAGTATTAAGTATTTAAGTAATTAAGTATTTTTTTGAAAAATGCCCTTAAAATACTCCTTTGGTTGCATCCCATAAATTTTTATATGTTGTCTTGTTTGGATGCTTGTCAATAAAATTATTGATTGTTTCTGTGATTTGATCATTGACTTACATTTTTTATAATTAGATTATTTAAGTTTCCAATTAATTTATAATCCATCTTTCCATGGTCCCATATTGAATGTGATTTTTATTACTCTTTGATCCAAAAAAAGATGCATTCAATAATTTCTGTCTTTATGAACTTTCTTTTGAGATTTTGCACTCCAATATATGGTTAATGGTTTGTGTAGTTGCCATGAACCACTGAGAAAAAAGGTAAATTCCTTTCTACTCATATTCAATTTTTTCCCCAGAGATTTATCATCCTTTCTAAAAATTTATTCACTTCTTTAATTTCTTCCTTTTTAAAATTAAATTCATCCAGTTGCCAGAGGGGAAAGTTGTTGTTTCCAACTGCTACGGTTCTGAGATCTAGTTCCTCCTGTAATTAATTTAATTTCTCCTTGAAAAATTAAGATGCTTTTATATGTAATGGGGACAAATTAGAATTCCAATTAAGATCAAGTGAAATAAGGATAGTAATTAACACCACTATTATTCAATATTGTATTAGAAATGTTAACTTAAGCAATAAGAGAAGAAAAAAATTCAAGGAATTGGAATCGATAATGAAGAAACAAAATTCTTAATCATTACAAATGATATAATGGTATACTAGAGAATCTTTGAAAATCATCTAAACTACTAGAAACAATAGCAACTTTAGCAAAGTCACAGGATATAAATAATCCCACACAAATCCTAATAATTTCTATGTCTTACTAACAAGATAGAACAGCAAGAGACAAAATGAGAAATCTCATTTAAAATAGCTTGCAGGGGTGGCTAGGTGGCACAGTGGATAGAGCACTGGCCCTGGAGTCAGGAGGACCTGAGTTCAAATCTGCCCTCAGACACTTAATAATTACCTAGCTGTGTGGCCTTGGGCAAGCCACTTAACTCCATTGTCTTGCAAAAACCTAAAAAAAAAAATAGCTTGAGATGGAGGTCTTTTAGGGTGGAGCCAAGTGGTGGTGTGGAGTTGGTATGTTCCTTGAGCTTTTCCCCTAAACAAAGCTAAATGAAGCCTCTGCACAGACATAAAAGCTATAGATCCCACCAAAATAAAGACAAGATCCAAAGAAATTATCAACAGGAGACACTGTAGGGAATCTTCTGTAAAGGTCTGTTTCTTTGGGGGAAAAGGGGAAGTAAAGTCCAGTTAGATGGGAGAGTTGGAAAGCCAGGGGTAGCTTTTAACTATAATGCAGTGCAAGTCCCAATAGCTTAACAATAGATCCCAGCAGTTTAAAGCAAGCCAGCTGGTGGGGTCTCAATCTCATACAAAGTCTGAATGCAGGGAACACTGCAGCAAAAGATAGGACTGGGTTGGCAACAAACCAATGCATAGCTGGACATAAAGAAGGAAACCTCTGCAAAGGCAAGGCCTGGACTGAAGAGGAAATATTTTGGCCAAAAACAAGCCAGGGATCAGACCCCAGTCTCAGTATAAAACATTTTGGCCTGTACTCCTACATCCCAGGATTAGAGCTCAGGATTTCAAGAGGAGCAAAAAATAAAAGAATGCTCACTCTAGAAAGCTACTTTGAAGATAAAGATAAAGAAAAATTTCTGATGGGAAGTCTCAAAAGGGTCTATGAAATGGACTCAAATTCAAAGAATTTAAAGAGCTTAAAAAGAATTTAAAAACCAAAAATAAAGAAAAAGAAAAATGGAAAAATAAAATGAGAAAATTATGGAAAAATTAACCAAAGAAATCAATATCTTTAAAAGTAAAAGTAACCAACTGTAAATTTAATTCTGGGAATGTAATTCTTCAAAAAATATAACTGACCACCTGGAAAAGGAATGAAACTCAGCAAACAGTAAAATTAACCAATTAGAAAAGCTAACTGAAGAAAATAAAACTCTAAAAGTTAAAATTGGACAAATTGAAACCAATAAATCTTTTGGGACTACAAGAATCCATCAAATAAAGTGAAAGGTTGAAAAAACTGTAGAAAATGTAAAGTTCCTATGCCCAAAGGGCAATAAAAATGTGCATACCCTTTGACCCAGCAATACCACTATTGGGTCTATACCCTGAAGAGATGAGTAAAAAGGGTAAAAACATTACTTGTACAAAAATATTTATAGCAGCCCTGTTTGTGGTGGCAAAGAATTGGAAATCCAGTAAATGTCCTTCAATTGGGGAATGGCTTAGCAAACTGTGGTATATGCATGTCATGGAACACTATTGTTCTATTAGAAACCAGGAGGGATGGGATTTCAGGGAAACCTGGAGGCATTTGCATGAACTGATGCTGAGTGAGATGAGCAGAACCAGAAACACACTGTACACTCTAACAGCAAC
This sequence comes from Macrotis lagotis, assembly GCF_037893015.1. Classification (NCBI taxonomy): domain Eukaryota; kingdom Metazoa; phylum Chordata; class Mammalia; order Peramelemorphia; family Peramelidae; genus Macrotis; species Macrotis lagotis. The sequence continues at coordinate 1,657,623 of NC_133660.1, read as the reverse complement.
ATGGGAATGATGTTCAACCTTGGAGGACTTGCTCATTCCATCAGTGCAACAATTGGGAACAATTTTTGGCTGTCTGCAAAGGAGAGTGCCATCCATATCCAGATAAGGAGCTGTGGAGTTTGAACAAAGTACAAGGACTATTCCCTTTAATTTAGGGGGAAAAAACAGATAGCTTATTGTCTGATCTTGTTACTTCTTAGACTTCTCTTCTCTTTAAGGATATGATTTCTCTCTCATCACCCCCAATTTGGAATAAGGTACAACATGGAAACAAAGTAAAGACTGACAGAGTGCTTTCTGTGGGGGGAGGGGGGAGGGAAGCAAGATTGGGGGGAAAATGTAAAACTCAAATAATATCTTTAATAAAAATAACTTTAAAAAAAAGAAAATGTAAAGTTCCTTTTAGGAAAAAAAAGTGACCTGGAAAATAGATTCAGGAGAGATAATTTACAAATAACTAGATCCACACTTTTACCTGGAGAATATCTTTCAGGAAATTATCAGGGAAAACTCTCCAAATCTGCTAGGGTAACAAGACAAAATAGCCATTGAAAGAATACACAGAACTCCTCCAGAATGAGACTCCAAGATAAAAACTCCCAGGGCTATCAAAGTCCAAATCCAGAACTTTCAAATAAAGGAGAAAGTACTTCAAGCTGCAAAAAAGAAGCAGTTTAAATACAAAGGAAACAATGAGACTTACATAGGATTTATCAGTTTCAATACTGAAGGACCTGAGGACCTGGAATACTTCATATTGCAGGGCAAAGGACCTTGTATTACAACCAAAGATTTGCTACCCTGCAAAATTCAGCATAGTAAAAGATGGGAAAAGATGGATGTTCAATGAAATAGAGGACTTCCAAAGTTTCCTGCTAAAAATACCAGAACTGAACAGAGAATTCCATCTCCAAATGCTAGACTAGAGATGCTTAAAAAGGTAAACGAAAAGGGGAAAGAAAACAAATCAAAATAAATGCTAGTCAAGAACATCAGACACCATATAACCTTATAAGGGAAGATATAATATTTGTAACTTTTTTATTTTTTTATTTTTTTCTTCCTTTTTTTAAGTTTGTTTTTTTTTTTTGCAAGGCAAATGACGTTAAGTGGCTTGCCCAAGGCCACACAGCTAGGTAATTATTAAGTGTCTGAGGTCAGATTTGAACTCAGGTACTCCTGACTCCAGGGCTGGTGCTTTATCTACTGTGCCACCTAGCCGCCCCCTACCTATTATTTTTGTAAAGTTTTGAATTTTACAATTTTTACTCCATCCTCCCTTCCCTTCCCCCTCACCCTCACAGAAGGCAAACTGATAATCCTTATATTGTTTATGTGCTATGCATTGATCAAAATTGAATGTGCTGAGAGAAAAAAAATATCCTTGATAAAGAGATAAAATATTAGAGACAGCAAAAATATATAGTACATAAGACAATTATTTTTTGATCTTTGGTCTTTGTTTAAACTCCATAGTTCTTTCTCTGGATACAGATTACATTCTCCATCTCAGATAACCAAAACTGCCCCTGATTATTGCAATGATAGAATGAACAAGTCCATTAAGATTCATCATCACCCCCATGTTGCTATTAGGGTGTATAATGTTCTTCTGGGTCTGCACATCTCAATCAGCATCAATTCATGCAAATCTTTCCAGGCTTCTCTGAAATCCCATCCCTCCCGGTTTCTAATAGAAAAATAGTTTTCCATCACATACATATACCACAAATTGTTCAACCATTCCCCAATTCATGGACATCCCCTTAATTTCCAGTTCTTTGCCACCACAAAAAGAGCTGCTATAAATATTTTTGTATAAGTGAAGCTTTTACCTTTTTTCATGATCTCTTCAAGTTATAGATGCAGTAGACACATGTTATTCTTGAGAATTGCATTTTTTAATTAAAGAATTGAATATAATTGAAGGAATGGATTTAGAGGATATGGGTATGGTTGGTTCTTGTCTTTCCATTGAAGAGGACCAAAATGATATCACTATGCTTGAGACAAAAATCCCAGATAAAAGGCAGGAGTGTTTGCTCTAAGCTTATATGCTACTCAGGTTCCTTTGATCTATTTTAATTCTGCTTTGCTCATAAAACTTAGCACTTTCTTTGATGAGGGCATCCTACACTGGGTGATCTAGAGCCAGGATCTCCCATACCTTACAATCAAATATAAAGTTCTTAAGGGAAATCTTCAGAGTGTCCGAGTACTTAGAGCACTCAGTGACTCTAGTTAAATCAGAAGTGACTTTAGTGGCAGAGGTTGGGAACTAAATTAGAAGCTTTGGACTTAATATATACTTCAGTTAAGGGTTTAAATACGCTGGCTGAGGAGCTAAAAATTGGGAGTGTGGGAGAGAGCAGGCTTGTGGGGGGAGTACAAATGGTTCATGAAATGATTTCACTTTGGCTGATACTCTGACTCATGAAGATAGTGTGTCCTTCGCAGGTACTTGAATAGGGTGCAATATATAGAATAATTATAATTTGATGTGATTCGACTTTTGAAAAGTATATTTCTAATGAAACAGAAGACGGGAGAGTACTTACTATGAGACAATTCTGCTTATCAAACAATAAAGTAATCAATCTGTGATTATACTTTGAGCTTATCAAGCAATCAAGGAATCAATTAATCAAACTTTTATGGTAATTTGATTGATGATACTTTATTGATAGCACTTGACTGATAGTACTTCTATTGATAAAAACATCAGGTGAAGAGGCACAAAGATCTACTATATTAGAGGGAATGGATACTGTAAATACTGAGTAATTTCTATTTAATAGATTTGGCACAGAGAGGGAGTAAAATACATTCCCACTTAGGTTTAAAAATCTATCCTAAGGGCGGCTAGGTGGCACAGTGGATAAGCACCAGCCCTGAAGTCAGGAGTACCTGGGTTCAAATCTAGTCTCAGACACTTAATAATACCTAGCTGTGTGGCCTTGGGCAAGCCACTTAACCCCATTGCCTAGCAAAAACCTAAAAAAAAAATCTATCCTACTCTACAGGCAAATGGGGGGGGGGGAGGAAAAAAGGGAAGAAGGAACTGATAAAAGGGAAGGTGAAAGTATAAGTGAAAATAAACTAAAAATTAAATTTAAAAAGAACAGTTAAAGGGGAAAGGGAGCAAAATGTTCATGAGGAGGAATAAGAGGAAAAGAGGAAAAATATAAATGGGGAAAATTAGCATGGAGGAAAATACAGAATTAGTAATCTTAACTGTATATGTAAATGGGATGAACTGTCCCATAAAACAGAAGCAGATAGCAGAATGGATTAAAAACCAGAATCCTACAATATGTTGTTTATAACAAATTTGAAGCAGAGAGATACACAAAGCAGAAAGGTAAAAGGATGAAGCAAAACATATGATGCTTTAGCTGAAGTAAAAAAAAAATCTTGATCTCAGATAAGGCAAAAGCAAAAAATCAATCTCATTAAATGGGATAAAGAAGGAAACTATATCTTTTTAAAAGGCGCTAAAGGTAATGAATTGATATCTTTAATAAACATGTATACACCTAGTGGTAAATAGCATCCAAACTCCTAGAGGAAAAGCTGAATGAATTACAAAGAGGTATAGACAGAAAAACTTTAATAATGGGGGACCTCAATCTTCCTCTCTCAGAACAAGATAACTCTAACCATGAAATAAACAAGAAAGAAGTTAAGAAGGTGAATAAAACCCTCTTTTTTTTTTTTTAGGTTTTAAGGACTATCCTTTTTTCTTTTTTTGTTTATTTTTCTTTTTTTTTAGTTTTTTTATTTAAGGCAATGGGGTTAAGTGATTTGCCCAAGGTCACACAGCTAGGCAATTATAAAGTGAATGAGATTATATTTGAACTCACTTCCTCCTGACTCCAGGGCTGGCACTATCCACTACGCCACCTAGCTGCCCCCTGAAGGAGAATAAAATCTTAAAAAACAGATATGTTAGACCTCTGGAGAAAACTTAATGGGGAGAGAAAATAATAGACCTTTTTTATGTAGTAGAAAGCACCTATTCAAAAATTGTGTATGAGGGAGTAAAAAAATTATAATGAAATGCAGAAAGGCAGAAATAATAAATTATACTTTTCAGATCAAGATGCAATAAAAGTTACACATAACAAAGGGTCATGGAAAGATAAATAAAAATTATTTGGAACCTAACAATTTTAAGTAATGGATGGATCAATTAGTAAATCATAGAAATAATCAATAATTACATCCAAGAAAATGATAACAATGAGACAGCATACAAAAATTTATGGGCTGTATCCAAGGCAGTCTTGGGGGAAATTTTAAACTCTAAATGCTTATAACAAAACAAAATTAAAGAAAGAGATCAATGAATCTAGAAAACAAACAAATTAAAGATCTTCAATTAAATATGAAATTAGATATCTTGAAAATCAAGAGAGAAATTAATAAAATTGAAAGCAATAAAATCACTGATTTAATAAAACTAAGAGTTGGTTTTATGGGAAAAAAACCCAGTTAAATAGATAAACCTTTAGTCAATCTGATTTAAAAAAAAAAGAAAGAAGAGAACTAAATTATCAGTAACAAAAATGAAAAGAGTAAACTAACCACCAATGATGAGGAAATTAAAGAGAATATTCGGAGCTATTTTGCTGAACTGTATGCCAATAAATTTGATAACCTGAGTGAAATGGATAACTATTTACAAGAAAAACTATCCAGATCAAAAGAGGAAATACAATACTTAAATAACCACATTTCAGAAAAAGAAATTGAAGAAACCATCAATAAAATCTCTAAAAAAAGATTCCCAGTTCAGATGGGTTTACAAGTGAATTCTATCAAACACTTAAGGAACAATTAATTCCTATTTTATGTAAACTATTTTTAAAAATTGGAGGACTTCTGTCAAATTCCTTGTCTGACCACCAATATGGTGCTGATACCTAAATCAGGAAGAACTAAAAGATAAAAAATATTATAAACCAATATCTCTAATGTACATTAATACAAAAATCTTACATAAACTTTTATCAAAGAGCTTCCAGCAAGTTTTTACTAGCAAAATACACCATGATCAGATTGGATTAATACCAGGTTGGCAGGGATGGTTCAATATTAGGAAAGCAGTCAACATAAACCAAAAAACCAGAAATCATATGATTATCTCAATAGATGCTGAAAAAGTCTTTGATAAAAAACAACATCCATGCCTATCAAAAACCCTAGAAAGTATAGGAATAAATGAAGTTTTCCTTGAAATAATAAACAGAATTATTTGAAATCATTTACAAATATTATATGTTATGGGGATGAACTAGGAGCATTCCCAATAAGATGAGGGTGAAACAAGGATGTCCATTATCAACATTACTATTCAATATAGCATTAGAAATGTTAGCTTTATGTAGTGATAAAGAATCAGAAACTGAGGGGATGCCCATCAATTGATGAATGGTTAAACAAGTTATGGTACATGAATACTATGGAACACTATTGTTCTATAAGAAACCATAAATGGTTAGACTCTAGAGAAGCATAGAATAAATTACAGGATCTGATGCTCAACAGCGGGAGTAGAGCCAAGAGAACAATGAACACATCAACAACAACAATGTGAAATGAACAAACTTGATGGAAGCAGCTCCTCTCAGCAAATCAGAGAGCTAAGACAACTGCATTGGACCAGCTATGGACTATGTGATCCCATCCAGAGGAAGAAAAACAAAACAAAACACACACACACACACACACACACACACAACCTTTCAGAATCTGATGAACACGTTATAAAAATTATCTTTTATCTATCTCTTTGCCTTAATCCTAATTTCTCAGACCCAAAATAACTAATATTAATCTGTAAATGTGTTCATCAAAATGCTAACCTGACTGTTTGCTGCTGAGGGAGGGGGGGTGGGAAGGAAGGGGGGAAGAACATTTTGTCACTTAAAAATATGCATATCCATAAGGATGAAGATAAAAAAATTTAAAAAGTAATGTTAGCTTTAGCAATAAGAGAAAAAGAAATTGAAAGAATCAGAATATAAAGCAAACCCAGAAACTATGAACACTATTACGAAGCACATTTCACACAAAGTCAGATCTAAATAATTGGGAAATGTCAATTGCTCATGGTTAGGTAGAACTAATATAATAAAAATGACAATTCAATCCAAATTAAATTACTTATTCAGTGCCATACTAATTAAACTATCAAATAATTATTTTACTGAGCTAGAAAAAGTAGTAACAATTCATCTGGAACAACAAAACATCAAGAAGAGCAAGGAAACTGAAAGAAAAAATGTAAAGGAAGGTGGGCTAGCTCTTCCAGATCTAAAATTTTACTATAAAGCAGTAGTCATTACTGATACTGGTTAAGAAATAGAGAACTGGATCAGTGGATTAGGATAGGTTCTAAAGAAACAGCAGTAAAAGACTACAGTAATCTACCACTTGACAAACCCAAAGCTTCTCAGTTAAGACTCACTATTTGACAGAAATTGTTGGTAAAACTGGAAAATGGAATGGCAAAACCAGGGATAGACTCACATCTCACTCCAAATAATATGCCAAATAAAGTCAATATCAGTACAGAATTTAGACATAAAGTACAACAACATCATAGATCAAATTTATAAGTTTACAATTCCTTCTTCAATTGATAAATTACCAATGGATATGAACAGTTTTAAAATGAAGAAATTATAGCCATATATAATCATATGAGAAATGCTCCATATCATAACTGATTAGAGAAATGCAAATTAAAACAACTTTGAGGTATCACCTCATACCTATCAGATTGGCAAAGATGACAAAAAGAGACAATGATCAACATTGTGGGGGATATGGGAAGATTGAGACATTAATATATTGTTGTGAACTGATCTAATCATTCTGAAGAGCAATATGGAACTATGCCCAAAGAGCAATTAAACTGATCATACCCTTCAACCCAGCAATCCCAATACTAGGGCAGAAGAAATTATAAAAAATGGAGAAAGCCCTACATGTTCCAAAATATTCATAGCAGCTCTTTTTGAAGTGACAAAGAATTGGACTTTGAGGGGATGCCCATCAATTGGGGAATGGCTAAACAAGTTATGACAGGTGAATGTTATGGAGTACTATTGTTCTATAAGAAACCATAAATGGGGGCAGCTAGGTGGCGCAGTGGATAAAGCACCGGCCCTGGAGTCAGGAGTACCTGGGTTCAAATCCGGTCTCAGACACTTAATATTTACGTAGCTGTGTGGCCTTGGGCAAGCCACTTAACCCTGTTTGCCTTGCAAAAAAAAAAAAAGAAACCATAAATGGTCAGACTCTAGAGAAGCATGGAAGACTTGCAGGAACTGATACTGAGCAAAGGGAGCAGAACCAAGAGAACATTGTAAACATTATCAACAACATTGTGGGATGATCAACACTGCTGGAATCAGCTCCTCTCAGTAATTTAAAGGGCTAGGATAACCCTACGAGACCAACTATGGACAATGCTATCCCGATCCAGAGGATGAAAAACAAAACATAACCAAAAAAACCCCTCCAGATTCTGAATAAATACTACATTTACTTTTTAAAAATCTTTCGTATTTCTTTTCTATCCAGTGGTTTTCTTTCTTTTCCCTTAATCCCACTTCCTCATACTGAAAATTGCTAATCTGTAAACATGTTAAATACAATATTCACCTGACTATTCATCACTGAGGCAATGGAGTGGGAAGGGAGGATGGAAGTAAATTATGTAACTCAAAATATGCATATGCATGTGGATGAATGTTGAAAAGCTTTGAAAACATTTAATTGGAAAAATAAAATAAAATATCAATCGAGAAAAATAAATGAAATAACTTCAGAAAACATAAAATATTTGGGAACTTATCTGCCAAGACAGACTCAGAAATTTATCAAACATTTCACACAAATAAAATCAGAATCAAATAAGTAGGCCAATATCAATTGCTCATAGGTTTGCTGAGCTAATATAATAAAAATAACAATTCTACCTGAATTATGCTATTGATTTTAGTGAGCTAGAAAAAAATAGTAACCAAATTCACACGGAGGAAGAAAAGGTCAAGAAGATCAAGTCAAAGAGGATCAAGTACAAAAGGTCAAAAGCACAGGAAGTAATGAAGAACTGCAGGGAAGGTGACAGCCACAGCAGATCTAGAATTGTATTATAAAGCATCTGTCATCAAAACTGTCTGGTGCTGGCTAAGGAACAGAGTGGTGCACCAGTGGAATAGACTAGGTGCAAAAGAGGTAGCAGGAAATGATTATACCAATCTACTGTTTGATAAACCTACAGTTCTAACTTCTGGGATAAGAACTTAATCTTTAAAAAAACTGTTGGGAAAACTGGAAGACAGTATGGTAGAAACTAGGAATAGACGAACATCTCATACCCTATACCAAATTAAGATCAAAATGGGTGTAGAAATAAAAGATTAATAGTATAAGCCAATTAGGAGAACAAGGAGCAGTTTAGCTCTCAGATCTATAGAAAGAGGAGCAGTTTGTGACAAAAGAAGAGATAGAGAACATTATGAAAAAACAAACCGGATAATTTTGTTTATATTAAATTAAAAAGCTTTTGCACAAATAAGTACAAAAGGAATATAGTAAAATGGGAAACATTTTTTACAACTAGCGTTTCTGACAAAGGACTCATTTCTAAAATATATATAGAGAGAGCTACATAAAATTTATTTTAAAATAACCAAGTCATTCCACAACTGATAAATAATCAAAGGCTATTGAATGGCAATTCTCAGACAAAGCAATCAAAGCTATTTTTCGTTATGAAAAATTGCTTTAAATCGTTACTGATTAGAGAAATGTAAATTAAAACTTCACACCTCACTGATGGCCAATATGACCAGAAAGGATAATGATCAAAGTTGGAGGTGATATATGAAATCTGGTACACTAATGCCTTGTTTGTGGAGCTGTGACTGATTCAGGCTTTCTGGAAAGCAATTTGGAACTATGCCCAAAGGGCATACCCTTTGATCCAGCAATGCTACTACTGGGTTTGTATCCTGAAGAGATCTTGATAAAGGGCAACGATCTCACATGTACAAATATATATATAAAACAATTCTGTTTGAAGTGGAAAAGTGAAGGAATGTCCATTAATTGGGGAATAGCTGAACAAACTGTGGTATATGTATGTGATGGAACACTATTACTCCATAAGAAATCATGAGGGACAGGACTTCAGGATAGCCTGGAAAAACTTGCATGAATTGATGGTAAGTGAAAAGAGAAGAACTAAAAGAACATTATACACATTAACAACATAGATTGATAATTAACCATGATGGACTTGTTCTTTCCATCAGTGCAATAACCAACAACAATTTTAAGGGACCTCTGATGGAAAATACCATCCATATCCAGAGAAGGAACTCTGGAGTTTAAATAAAAGACCAAGACTTATTATCTTTAATTTTTAAGTTATCTCATGTAATATGTAATTTTGTTATCTCTAATGTTTTCTTTCTTCCTTTTCATTCTGAGTCTTCACTCACAACATGTTCAGTTTTGATCTATGTTTAGCATGGTTTCCAGTGGAGCCTATATCAGATTGCTCTCTGTCGAGGGGAGGGAGGAGGGAAGGAAGGGAGGAAGAAAAATTGTAAAACTCAAAGCCTTGCAAAAAATGATAAGTTAAAAGCTATTATCATATGTAATTGGAAAAATAAATTAAATATTTATTTAAAAAACTTAAGTACTTGAACATTTGATGCAAATATGTTTAGTCTTGATTTTCCTTCATTATCTATGATACCATTTGGGAACATGTAATTTCCTAGCTTATTTCTTTTATTTACATATATTTTTACTTTGTCTTTGAGATCATGATTGTCACCCTTGCTTTTCTTTTCCTTTTTTCCCATTTACTTTAGTTGAAGAATAATGCTTTAGCAATGCTACTCTAGCCCTTTCCCTTTTACTATGCAGCTATCTCTGTGTTCAAATGTGATTCTTGTAAATTACATATTGTAGGATTGTGGTCTTTAATCCATGCTGCTATCTACTTCTTTATGGGTGAATTCATCCCACTCACTATACTATATTTTACTAGATATAGTTACTATATATTTCCCTTCATTGTATTCTCCCTTCCCCCTCTTTATCATTCTCTTTTTTGGTTTTCACCAGTTCCTTCCTCAAAATTGCCTTACTTCTTATTACTACTCCCTCCAATCTGTCCTCTCTTCTGGCAGTCACCCTTTTCTCTTAATCTTCATTTCTTACTTCCCTGTAGGTAAGATAGATTTCTATACCCAGATGACTATGTCATTCCATCTTTGAATCAATTCTGATGAAAGCTTCAAGCATTGCCTACCAGTCCCTTATAATCCCCTCCAATATAATAGTTTTTTCATCTCTCTTTAATGTGAGAAAATTACCTCAATTCTACCTCAACTCGTCTCTTTTCTCTCAGTTCAATCCTCTTTCTTACCTCTTGTTTTGTGGATTTTTTGTTTTAATGTTTAATTTTTTGAAAATATCTCATCACACTCAGCTCACATCTGCAACTTCTGTCTATGTATATTCCTTCTAATTCCCTTAATAGTGATAAATTTCATAAGAATTACAAGTATGTTCCCATGTAGAAATATAAATAATTTAACTTTATTAAATTCCTTGTGTTTTCCTTTTCTTGTTTACCTTTCAATGCATCTCTAGGGTCTTGTATTTGAAAATCAAATTTTCTTTACAGATCTGTTCTTTTCTTTAACAATGCTTGAAAGGTCTCAATTTCATTAAATATCTATTCCTCCCCTGAAGAATTATATTCATTTTTACTGGGGATGTGGTTCTTGATTATCATCATAGGTCCTTTGCCTTCTGGAATATCACTTAACAAATCCTCAGATCTTTGAATGTAGAAACTGATAAATTCTGTGTAATACTGACTATGGCTCCATGATATTTGAATTATTTCTTTTTCACTGTTTATAGTATTTTCTTCTGTATCTTGGTATTGAAGAATTTGGCTTTAATATTCCTGGGTATTTTCATTTGGGTATCTCTTTCTAAATATGCTCAGTGGATATTTTCAATTCCTATTTTACCCTCTTGTTCTAGGATATGAGAGCAGTTTCTTTAACAATTTTTTGATTATTATGATTTTCAGGCTCTTGTTTTGACCATGGCTTTCAAGTATTTTAATAATTCTTAAATAATCTCACTTCAAACTATTTTCTAGATCAGTTTTTTCCAATGAGAAATTCTATATTTTTCTTCTATTTGTTCATTTTTTTAATATCTTTATATCTCATGGGGTTATTAGCTTTCACTTGTACAATTCTCACTTTTAAAGAATTATTTTCTTCATTGATTTTTTTGTTTCTCTTTTTCCTTTGACCAGTTCTACATTTTTAAAAAAATTATAGTTATTTAAGGCAATGGGGCTAAAGTGACTTGCCCAAGGTCACACAGCTAGATAATTATTGTGTCTGAAGCCAATTTGAACTCCTGGTCCTTCTGACTCCAGGACCAGTGCTCTATCCACTGCACCATCTAGTTGCCCCACCCCCAGCTCTACTTTTTAGAGTGTTTCCTTTGGTAAATATTTGCATATCTTTTCCCATTTTATCTGCTTCCTTTGTCAAACTCCTCTGGATCCTTTTTTCTCTCTCCATCCATTCTGAGGGGATAGGCAGTAGCACTTTGTTCCCTGGAAAATACTTTCCTTCCCCCTCAAAAAATTTTTATGTAGGGGGCAGAGCCAAGGTGGTGGCATAAAGCTAAAAAGTTTTTATGTATTAGGCCAGCATGCCATAGTCCATGCCATAGTTTTTAAAGAAAAATTTGGTTTGTTTCCTTCTCAGAAACTTACTAGTGCATGTCTGACACTGAAATACAACAACACAAAACACTGAATTATCCATATACTCTATTTCTTCAAATTTAAAATGATGTAAACCTAATAAGGCAACCAATAAGTGAAATAATATATATAAAACACTAAAAAATGTGAGTTATTATGCTACCTCCCAAGTCACCAAAGCAACCTATACCAAAGTAGTATAGGTTCTGTTATTTTTTTTAAGCTTCAAAGTAGGTTTGGAAACCTCCATGGCTGTAGGCAAAGAAGCTTCCCTGCTTCACTTCAAAAGCTTACTGCAAGTAGAATCACAGTGACAGCCCACAGTCAAGGAGACTACCTGAGAGCCTTCACAACTGGTTTTCTCTCTTTGTTCATACTCTTTCAGTGACTGTGGGTACAAAACTTAGAGACATAGTTTTTTTTAGGGGGGAGGGGTTAATTTATTTTTTGTTTATTTTTCACATTACTACAATGGTCTTTTGTCAAAGTAAACATAACCCCCCAAAGAAACAGAAATCACAAGAAAAATAATGTGAGAGGAAAAAAAGTATGCTTCAGTCTGTTTCAGATATCATCAACTCTGTCTTTGGGATGGACAGCATTCTTTATTTTAAGTCCATCAGAGAAATTACTTCAATATTTTCCCCCCATTGTTGCTATTGCTACCTGTATTTCCCTCCGTTCTATTTTCCCCACTCCATTTATTTTATTCTCTCGCTCCGTTCTCCCTGTTCCTCCTGAAAAGTGTGTTGTATCTGACTAGTCTCTCCCATGATCTTCCCTCTCTTCTATCACTTATACCCCCTTCCCTCCCCCTGTCTTCTTTTCCCCATGTCTTTCCTTTTAAAGAGATATAGTGTTTAGCTTAAAATAGGCAACTGCTTTGAATAAATGTAGTAAATTTTTTTCAGGGTTGGTTCAAAGGCTATTCCAAATGCTTTAGGAAATCTCAGATCCTTTTGGGTATAAGAGAAAACCTCACTAAAATTATTCCTGCATTTATGTCTTCATCTTCCATATCATCTGAACCTTATAGATAATACAAATATGATGACAGACATTAATAATGCATAACATAAAAACCTTTGCTTCTCAATACCTTATATAGTTTTTTTTACCTACATATCTGTGTGAGTGTATATACATATACTTTTGAAGTAGAAAGTCAAAGATGATCAGTAAGAGGAGATGATAATAGTAAGGCAAGAGACTATGGCACTGTGACTTTCCTCAAATAGGAAAATATGAAGATACATGAATAAATTTTCCTGACCATTAGAGAATATCTGAAAATTAGTTTAAATTAAAATGGATTCTATAAGAATATATAAGATTCTATAATAATTTAGAACATTATCTAATTTAAAATATGGTCAGAAACTAAATTATGCCTCACCCAATAAAGACATGCAACATTTCTACACAGAATTATTATGGAAATGGGGGGCAGCTAGGTGGCACAGTGGATAAAGCACTGGCCCTGGAGTCAGGAGTACCTGCGTTCAAATCTAGTCTCAGATACTTAATAATTACTTAGCTGTGTGGCCTTGGGCAAGCCACTTAACCCCATTTACCTTGCAAAAACCTAAAAAATAAAATAATTATTATAGAAATGTTAAATTGTTCAAAGGCTTCCATGATGTACCTTTTAAATCCTAACTCACGTTACTTCCCCTACATGTCATCCAACTCAATAGGACACTACTCTGTGAAGTCTAACCAGACTATACTTTTTACCTTTTGCATTTATTTATTCCATTCCTAAGCCTGGGATTGGAATAATTAAATCTTACAGCTTTGACTGATCCCTTCTTTCAGACTTAACTGAAATATCATCTCCTTCATAGTTCCTTCTCTAATTTCCCCATCATAAATGATGTTTTTTATGTTCTCAGAACTTGTGTAGGATACACTTCTTATGTAATGGTAATAACATCTTCTCTTTCACATTATAATTAATGTATTTGTGTTTTATCATCACTACTAGCTGGGTGACAGAACAGAGACTGTGTCTGTTCTTTCTTTCCCCTCCTTCCCATTTCTTTCTCTAACACAGACACAGACGCAGACACACACACACACACAGACACACAGACACACACACAGACAAACACACAGATAATTACCAAGCCTGTTTCCTTTTAGTTGATGCTAAATTCAATTTCAACACAGAGATACAAAATATCTCAAATTCATAGCTATGCCCAAGTGTTACAATGATTATAGTGTCCATCACTACCATCATTCATTTTTTGAATGATTAACTATCCATAATTCATTACAAAAATGGCTTTAAACTGTATAAAGTATTAAAGAATAACAACATGGAACTGGTAGTTAAATTCATGGGATATCTGCAACTTGTAAAACTGGATAAGCCCTTGTAAGAAAACAAAATTCATTTGAAAATATATATATATATATATATATATATATAAAATATTGCTATTTCTATCAATGTTAATGATATGCTGAGCTCTAGCACACATTATGAGACTTTAATTCCAAAGTGACAATAACATCAACAAATGAACATGATTTAAGATTTCTTTAGTCCTATTGATCAACATTTTGACTGGAAAAAGTCATAGTTTACCAACACCTATTATGCCATATACATATACTATTAATAACTTGCGTCCAAAAATGCATGTGAGCAAATGATATTTACTTCAGATGAACTCAGTGAATTTGCATGTTCATCTTCCATGCTTTAATTTCTTAGGAGAAGTTTTGCTTCATCATTTATTGTCAAGTAGCATTTTAATTTTGTACTGGCGAAAGCATATGTTGAATATAGGAAAAATGTTTTAGTAGTTGAATTATATAGGACAAAATTGCTAACACATAGTTATTGAGCCAAAGTAAATATACTTTTGTCTAATATTAAGCACTTAATTATGAGGAAACATTTCATTAGTTGCATCTCTGAATTTAATAGAATATTTAATGAATGGCAATTTAAAACCAATTGGCACATTTACCAGAGTTTAATAAATTATTAAACATGATAATTTTTCTATGGAAAATATATTTAAATGGATATTGAATTCAAATATGATCTTAACATTTATTAAGGTAGATTTAATCATAACTAAAGTACACTCTATTGAGAGCCAACTTCAAAGTCAGAGTAAGGAATTCTTCTTGTGATTAAGCCTTACCTGTATTGTGTGATCTTACATCGGTCAGTTAATGGTCCAAGTACTTGATAGTATTCTCTAAACAACTAAGGTTGGTCTCTACTGGTACAGGGAGTTTTCTCAGTGATGTTTTATCTCAGTTATAGTTTCACCTTCTACAGGAAGCCTTTTCCAGACCTCCTTAATCTTTAGTGCCTTCCCTTAGAAACTACCCCAATTCATCCTGTATATATGACTGTATATTATCCCTAATTTATCCTGTATATAGATGTGTGTGTGTATATGTCTACATATATGTAGACATATACACACACACAATTGTTTGCATGTTTGTCTGGATATCATTTCAAAGACACAGAGGAGCATTTGTATTCTCAAGGGATAAGGGGGCCAAAAAAAGGAAGATCACTTGTGTCACAAACAAGTGTGGGCCCTGATTAGCAATATTGCATTGCTGTTTTAAGAATTTAAGACCATTCCTGGGAAAGGACCAGGGCACAACCAGGAGAACAAGAACTATGCCTACCAGGAAAACACCACTTTGGAAAACATAAAAATTCCCAGAATTGTTCTGAAAACAGCTCCCCTAAAACTCTTTAAGTATGAAACGATGTCCCTTCTGTTTGAGTCGACTTTAAGATAAAAATAATTAAACTTAAGGATAAAAATCAAAGTCAATAGAGGGGCAGCTAGATTGCACAGTGGATGGTGCACTGGCCCTGGAGACAGGAGGACCTCAGTTCAAACCTGACCTTAGACACTTAATGATTACCTCATTGTATGACCTTGGGCAAGTCATTTAACCTCACTGCCTTGCAAAAAAAAAAAAAAAGAATTCCTGAAAGGGACAAAAAAGATTCTGAAAATCAAACAATTTGCATTTCTGGGCTGGGTCAGAGTCAAGATGGAGGGTGAAGTTGGCATGTTCTCAGAACTTTTCCTAACACAACTTTTTTCCCCTTAGTCCTAATTTCACATTCACAAAATGACTAACATACAAGCACTTGAAACACAAATGTACATGTACAACTTTTATCAGACTATATGCCTCTGAAGGGAGAGGTGTAGGAAGGGAGGATGATAGAAAAATGTGTAACATAAATATATAATTAGGTGAATGTTGAAAAACTTTCAAAATATAAAGTGGAAAAATAAAATAAACTATCAATTAAAAAAGAAAATCAAATTAGAATGGGAGAAAAATTAGGAAAGAAATGAGAGTGATATAAGAAAATTATGAAAACATAAAGACATTTTAGTAAAAGACATTTAGTAAAAGATGCTAAAGAATCTAAAACTTAAACGATAATTGACCACATTGTACAAGAGGCACAAAATTTGAATAAAGAAGGATACTTCACAAAAATTCCAAATGGCCAAATGGAAAACAAGGTATATAAATTCACTCAACAAAATAATTCCTTAAAGATCAGAACTGGGCAAATGGAATTCAATGACTCCATTATCAAGAATCAATAAAACAAGATCAAAAGAGTGGGGAAAAAATCAAATGAACTAAAAGGTAAAAGAAAAATGGAACCTTTTCAATCCTTGAAATAGATTCTCAAATAAATAATTCCAGAAATATTAAAGTCAATTCCAGAGCTCTCAGATCAAAGAAGAAATATTTTAAGCAGTCAAAAATAAACTATTCAAAAATTGCAGAGCATCAGTTAAGATCACAAATGAATTAGCTTAAACATTAAAGGAGTCTTGGAATATGAACTTGGAGAGAGCAAAGGAGCTAGCATTACAACCAAGTATATTCTACCATAAAACAGTATAATTCTTTGGCAGGGGGGAGGAAATTAAATTCAATAGAGGACTTTCAAGTCTTCTGATGAAAAGATCAAAGATGAATAGAAAATTTGATTTTTAAACACAAAACTTAAGAGAAACATAAAAAAGTAAACATAAAGAAATCATAAGGCACTCAATAAAGGTAAAATGTTTATATTCTTATATAGGAAGATGATGCATGTAACTCCTAAGAACTTTATCATAATTATGGGAATTAGAAGTACTCTTCATAGACAGATGACATGAGATGGGGAGACATATGCAAGCAACAACTTTTTGTAGTAGAGGAAAGAATGGAAGGGGACTATTTTTGAATTTCACTTATTTCCAAATTGGTTCAAAGAGAGAAACAAACAAACACACACACACACACATACACACATTCAGCTGGGTAAAGAATCAGTTTTCCAACAGGGAAATTAGGAGGGAAAGAACAGGTGATAAAAGGGCAGGTAGATTAAGGAAGACAATGTTCAAAAGATTTTTGAGCATGGAAAGGGTAAAAGGAAAGAAAAAGAAAAATAGAAGAAAATAAGATGGGAGGAAGTACACAACAACCACAGGAGTGAATATGAATGAGATGAATTAATTCATTAAAGACAAGTAGTTAAAAAGGAGCATAGAAACTGGAATTCAACTATGTGCTTTTCACAAGAATTACACCTGAAAAACAAAAATAAAGAACTGAAGCTCAATCTATTATGTTTTAGGTGAAGTAAAAAACAGGTATAATAATAATTACCTCAGATAAATCAAGATAAAATTAGACCTAATTAAAAGTTAATAGTCAGGGAAACTGCATCTTGATAATACAAAATGTACATGCACCTAATGATATAGCATATAAATTCTGCTGGGTTTTTTTTACTTCATATTTTTTCTTTTTCTTTTCTTTTCTTCTCTTTTTTTGGGGCAAGGCAGTGGGGTTAAGTGACTTGCCCAAGATATCACAGCTAGGTAATTATTAAGTGTCTGAGGCCACATTTGAACTCAGGTCCTCCTGACTTCAGTGCCGGTACTCTATCCACTGCGTCACCTAGGTGCCCCTTTTTTAATTTTCTCTTTAAAATATTTAATATTCTATTTCCCTCCCTTCTATGTATAAACAACTTTTAATATTTATTTATTCATTTATTTTGAGTTCCAAATACTCTTCCTCCCTCCCTAATCCCCTTTACTGAAAAGGCAAACAATCTGATATAGATTAACCCTGTGCAATTTTGCAAAAACATGTTTCCATAATGGTCAAGTTGTGACAGAAAATACAGTAAAAAAAAGGAAAATATGGAACTCTAAGGAGGTAGGCTTTGATATTCGTTCTGAATCTATCAGTTTTTTCCTCTGGAAATAAATAGTGGTTTTCATCATAAATCCTTCAGAATTGTCTTGGTTCCTTGTATTGCTGAGAACTAGGTCATTCACAATTGGTCTTCATAAAATATTGCTGTTATTATGTACAATGTTCTCCTGGTTTTTATCATTTCAGTTCATATCCATTCATAAGTCTTCCCAGGTTTTTCTGAGAGTCTTATTCATCTTTTCTTATTGTATAATATACCATCACAATCATAAACCACATCTTTCTCAGTCATTCCTCAATTTAAGGATATTTCATCAGTTTCATATTCTCTGTCACAAAAGAGATAGTTAAAATTTCTACATATATTTTACAAATATATTCAAACAAAATTTTCTACATATTTATGTTCTATTCATACATATATTCCTTTCCTTTTTTTAATCATGTCTTTGGGATAAAGACCTGGTAGTAGTATTATGAGGCCAAAGGTTATAGCCCTTTTGGCATAGTTCCAAGTTGTTCTCCTGGATGGTTAAATCTGTTCTCAATTCGAGGAAGAGTACATTTGTATCTCAGTATTCCTTCATTACCTTCAACATTCATCATTTTCCTTTTCTATCATATTAGCCAATCTTTTAAAGCATCCAAATTCTTAAGAAAAGGTTAATTGAGTTGGAAGAGGAAATAGTGAAACTAAGCAGCTTTCCCCTCTCAACACCACAGAAATTTAATTATAAAATAAAGAAATTAAGGGCAAGAATATAATTTTAGAAAAGTTAGATATGACAAGGCTATTTAAAAATTTGAATGAGATGAGAAAAGATTATTTCTTTTTCCTCAGGTGTACTTGGCATCTTCACAAAATTTTATCATGTATTAGGGAATAAAAATCTCACAATCAAATGCAGAAAAATTAAACATACATTTTCTAGCATCTAATGAAATGAAATTTGAATCTAAAAAGAGTTGTGGAATCATAAATTTAAAATCAATGGGAGGGGGTAGAGCCAAGACAACAGAGAGAAGCCAGAACTTCCCTAAGCTCTCACAGGATTCCTTCAAAACCAACTTATTATAAAGCCTTTAAATGGATTCTTGGCATGATAGAGCCAACAAAAGAGCATGCAGAATTTTCCAGTTTAGGATACTGGAAAAGGATTTCAAAAACAGTATGTCTCTCTAGGGTAGATGAGGAGCACAGTCACTGGAAAAGAATAGAGACCAACACAGTGAAAAGGAGATCAGCACGGATGGGGTATACAGGAGGTTCGTCAGAGAGTCTTAGCCACAGCAGAGGTCTTTGGTCAAGACTCATTTGCCCTGGCTCAGCAATCTCATGGTATATAGCAGGTCAGCTAGAAGAGTTCCAACACAGGTGCCTGAGCCCCCCTATGTAGTCAACATGCCTGGGTTGGACATCCCTAGGCTATGAGCAAGCTACTAACATTCTACCCTTTCCCCCAACGCAAGAAGCTTGGTACAATCCCCCTATGATCCAAGAGCAGAGCCTAAATTGTGTAAGAAAACTCAATGAAGAACTGTGACAATAGAAAATTACAAATGAAAGTTATGAAAGATGAGGAAACTCAGAATAGCATCTCAGAAGAGGACAGCAAAAAAAACAGTATATGTGAAGTCCCAGAGGGGAAAATGAATTGGTCTCTAGTCTAAAAAGATCTCTTGGAATAAATCAAAAAGTATTCTAATAACCAAGTAAAAATTTTGGGAAAAGAAATGCAAGAGAAATTCATCATATCACAAATAGAAACAGAAATAGAAACACAAACTTTGAAGAAAAAAACTTTAAAAATTCAATCAGGCAAAAAGACAAAGAAAACAGCTCTTTAAAAAGAGAACTCATGAAATGGAAAAAGCAATTAAGACCTTCAAAAATAGAATTGGTCAATGGAAAAGGAGATGGAAAAGCTAAATGAAGAAAATAATTCCTTGAAAAACAGAATTGTACAAGTGGAAACCAATGACTCATGCAAAATCCCCCCCCCCCACAAAGAAAAAAATTAAAATGTCTCATAGAAAAAAGAATTGACCTGCAAAATAGATCCAGGAGAGATAATTAAGAATTATTTGACTGGATCAAATAATATGCACAGTTTCACTGTCCTATGAACAGCATTTCAAATTATTCTCCAGAATGGATACATCAGTTCACAGCTCTACCAACAGTGTATAAGTATTCCAATTTTCCCACATCCTCTCCAAAATTGATCATTTTCCTTTTTTGTAATCTTAGTCAATTTGATGGATGTGAGGTGGTACCTCAGAGTTATTTTAATATGTATTTTTCTAATCAATGATTTACGGAATTTATTTTTTTTAATTTTTTTCTTTGATTAAAGATTTTGAGTTTTACAATTTTCCCCCAGTCTTACTTCTCTCACCCCACCCCCTATAGAAAGCAATTAGTCAGTCTTTACTTTGTTTCCATGTTGTACATTGATCCAATTTGAGTGTGATGAGAGAGAAATCATATCCTTAAGGAAGAAACAAAAAGAATAAGAGATAACAAGATCAGACAATAAGATATTTTTTCCCCTAAATTAAAGGGCATAGTCCTTGAACTTTGTTCAAACTCCATAGTTCTTTATTTAGACACAGATGGTATTCTCCATTGCAGATACCCCAAATTGTCCCTGATTGTTGCACTGATGGAATGAATGAGTCCATCAAAGTTGATCATCACCCCCATGTTGCTGTTAGGGTGTACAGTGTTTTTCTGGTTCTGCTCATCTCGCTCAGCATCAGTTCATGCAAATTCCTCCTCCAGGCTTCCCTGAATTCCCATTCCTCCTGGTTTCTAATAGAACAATAGTGTTCCATGACATACATATACCACAGTTTGCTAAGCCATTCCCCAACTGAAGGACATTTCCTTGATTTCCAATTCTTTGCCACCACAAACAGGGCTGCTATGAATATTTTTGTACAAGTGATGTTTTTACCCTTTTTAATCATCTCTTCAGGGTATAGACCCAGTAATGGTATTGCTGGATCAAAGGGTATGCTCATTTTTGTTGCCCTTTGTGCGTAGTTCAAAATTTCTCTCCAGAAAGGTTGGACGAGTTCACAGCTCCACCAACAATGTAATAATGTCCCAGATTTCCCACATCCCTTCCAACAATGATCATTATCCTTTCTGGTCATACTGGCCAGTCTGAGAGGTGTGAGGTGGTACCTCAGAGAGGCTTTAATTTGCATTTCTCTAATAATTCATGATTTAGAGCAATTTTTCATATGGCTATGGATTGCTTTGATCTCTTCATCTAATTTATGGAATTTATTAATATTAGTAAAAAGTTTAAGTTTCTTCAGCTGAAAATTGACTATTCATATATTCTGACCATTTAGATAATGACTTATAATCATATACATGTGATTCAGGTGACAATATATATTGGAAATGAGTCTTTATGGGGTGGCTAGGTGGTGCAGTGGATAGAGCACCAGTCCTGGAGTCAGGAGTACCTGAGTTCAAATCTGGTCTCAGACACTTAATAATTACCTAGCTGTGTGGCCTTGGGCAAGTCACTTAATCTCATTGCCTTGCAAAAACTAAAAAGAAAAAAGAGTCTTTATAAGAAACACTAGTTGTAAAAGTTATTTTCCAAGCTTTCTTCTAATCTTGCCTGCATTGGCTTTACTTTACAGAAACTTTTAAATTTAATATGTTTCAAATCATCCATTTAGCAATTTGTAATGTTCTCATCTCTTGTTTGATTAAAAACTTCTCTCTTCTACTTAGATCCAAGAGATAAAGTATTTCTTTAATTTCACTTAATTTTTCTATGACAGTATTCTTTTTGTCTAAATTCTGTTACCCCTTTCAAACATTTTAGCATAACGTATGAAAAGTGGGTCATTACCTAAGTTTTGCAATAGGTTTTCCAGTTTTCCCAGCAGTTTTGTCAAATTATAAGTTCTTATCCTGGAAGCTAGTGTCTTTAGGTTAATCAAAATATAGATTACTTCAATAATTGACTGCTTTCTTTGTATCTAGTCTAATCCACTGATCCATTTTTCTATTTCTTAGACATTAGCAGAGCATTTTAATGACTACCATAAAGTATAGCTGTAGATCAAGTATAACTAGACCACCTTTTTTGCATATTTTTTCATTAATTCCCTTGAAGATTTATATTTACATATGAATTTTGCTACTGTTCTACCTCTGTAAAATAACTTTTTGGTGGTTTGATTAGTTGGCATTAAATAAGTAACTTAACATGAATAGAATTATATTTTTATTTTATAAGTTGACCTAACCAATGGCAATTAACATTTTCCCCCCACTTTTTAAAATCTGACTATTTGTGTGAAAAGTATTTTATGCTTGTGTTCATATTTCCCGAATGTCTTGGGAGATAGATTCCCAAGCATTCTATGCTGTCTACTGTTACTTTAAAAGGAATTTCTCTTCCCATCTCTTGCTCTTATGTTCTATTATAAATATATGGAAATGCTGATGATTTATATGGGTTTATTTTATATCCTCTTACTTTACTAAATTTGCTAATTGTTTCAAGTAATTTTTTATTTGATTTTCTAGAATTCTCTAAACATACCATCTGCCAAAAGTAAAGTATATCATCTGAAACAAGTAAAAGTTTTGTTTCAATGTTGCATACTCTAATTCATTCAATTTCTCTTTCTTCTCTCATTGTCAGAGCTATCATTTCAAATATAATACTGAATAGTAGTAATAATAATGAGCATCCTTGTTTCACCCCCGATCTTAATGGAAATGCGGCTAGTTTATTCCCATTATATAATGCTTACTGATGGTTTGAGATAGATGCTGATTAAAATTTTTAATGGAAAACTGCATTTATTCCTATGCATTCAAATGTTTTTAATACAAATAGGTGCTGTATTTTGTCAATTGAGATAATCATATGATTTCTGTTATTTTTTTCTGTGATATAATTAACTCAATTGTTTTTCCCAATACTGACCCATCCTTACCTACCTGGGATAAATCCTACCTGATCATGGGGTATTATCATAGTAATAACTTGTTGCAATCTTATTGCTAAACTTTTACTTAAATTTTTTACCAATTTCATTAGCAAGATTGGTCCATAATTTCTTTGTCTGTTTCGTTTTTTCTGGTTTAGTTCCATATCCCAAAGAGGTCATAAAAAATGGGAAAAGTCACACATGTACAAAAATATTTGTACAGCTAAAATTGGAAACTGGCAGGATACCTATCAATGGAGGTATAACTGAACAAGTCATGGTATATATGTGCTATGAAGTATTACTGTTTTGTAAGAAATCATGAGCAGCCATCTAGAGAAGCATGGAAAGACTAGAAAGGAGAGAATTTTATGACCAAACAAGAAACAGAAAACATTAGAAAATGCAAAATGGATAATTCTAACTAGATTAAATTAAAAAAGACTTTATAAAAATAAAATCAACTCAACAAAAGTTTAAAGGAATGTAGAAAGTTGGGAAAGAATTCTTATAGTTAGTATTTCTTATAAAAGGCTCATTTCTAATATATGTGTGTGTGTGTGTGTGTGTGTGTGTGTATATATATATGTATATATATATACATATATATATACATATATATATATATATATATATATATATGGAGAGAGCTCAGTCAAATTTATGATACAAGTCATTCCATAACTGATAGTCAAAGAATATCAACAATAAGTTTTCAGATGAAGAAAATAAAACTAGAACTAAATTGGGGTCAACTAGATGGCATAGTGAATAGAACACCAACCCTGGAATTAGGAGGACCTGAGTTCAAATCTGTCCACAGACAATTGATAGTTAAATTAGGTATACTACCTTGGGCAAGTCACTTAATCCCATTGCTTTGCAAAAAGTAAAACAAAAACCCCAAACCCTATATTTATATTAAAAATGCTCATAACCATTATTAATTACACAAACTTAAGTTGAAACAACTCTCAAGCATCTGCTCACATCTAAAATGGAGGGGATGTGTAAAAAATGAGACACTAATACACTCTTGATTGTTTGAGAACTGATCCAACCATTCTGGAGAACAATTTGGAATTTTGCTCAAATGGCAATTAAACTGTATAGACCCTTTTATCTAGCAATACGACTGTTATGTCTCAAAGAGATCATTTAATTTTTTTTTATTCTCATTTTGTACAAATGGTTTTTTTACATTAATAAAATATTCTTGTTTACAAGTAAACAAAATACCCCTCCCCCCATGAATATAGATAGACTTGCTTAGGCGAAAAAAAGTAAAGGGGAGAGAAAAAAATTAAAATAAAAAAATAATAGTAATAATTGTAGGTATGGCCAGGTGGTGCAATGGATGAAGCACCAGCCCTGGAGCCACGAGCACCCGAGTCCATA
This sequence comes from Macrotis lagotis, assembly GCF_037893015.1. Lineage (NCBI taxonomy): Eukaryota > Metazoa > Chordata > Mammalia > Peramelemorphia > Peramelidae > Macrotis > Macrotis lagotis. The sequence goes on along the minus strand of NC_133660.1, from coordinate 1,633,175 downwards.
TCCAGCCTCGTAAACTCAATAATCACCCAGCCATGTAACATGCAAGCCACCTGATCCCCACTGCCCTGCAAAAACCAAAAAGAAGAAAAAAAAAGACCCAAAATAAAATAAAATAGTAATAATAGTAGGGGTGGCTGGGTGGCAGACAGAGCATTGGCCCTTGAGCCAGGAGCACCTGGATCCAAATCCGGCCTCAGACACACAAAGATCACCCTGCTATGTGGCCCCAGGCAGGCCATCCAGCCCCACTTGCCCTGCATCCTCCCCCAAATAATAATAACAAAAAATGTGCTTTTGTCTTTGTTCCAATACCAACAACTCTGTCATGGGTGGATCTCATTCTTTATGATAAGTCCATCACAGAAGTTACTTCCATATTTTTCCACCTTTGCCATTGCTGATCACAACTCCCTCCTTTCTTATTTCTCCACTACCACGTACTCTATTTTCTCTCTCCTTTCACCCTGACTCTGCTGTAGGGTCGCTGAGTGGCGCAGCAGACAGATCCCTGGTCCTGGGGCCAAGAAGCCCTGAGCCCCCATACCACCCCTTAGGCCCAGAATCCACCTGGCCCTATGGTCCTGGGCAGGCCATCCAATCCCAGCCCCTTGCAAGAAGTAAAAAAGAAAATGTGTTAAAACTGACCACTCTCCCCCCATGGTCCATCCTCTCCTCCTTTATTCACATCCCCACCCCTTCCCCCTGCTCCCCCCTCCTTCTTACTCCAGATGTCTATACCCCATTGAGTATATTTGCTGTTTCCTCTCCTAGCCATCTCTGATGAGAGCAAAGGTTCCCTCATTCCCCCTTGCCTCCCCCCTTCCATATCATTGCAATAGCTCATTGTAATAAAAAAAACTCTTATTATGTGAAATATCTTGGACTATTCCCCCTCTCCTTTTTCTTTCTCCCACTCCATTTCCCTTTTTTTCCTACTGACTCCATTTCTACACCATATTTTATCTTCGAATTCAGCTTTCTCCTGTGCTTCAACTATAAAAGCTCCCTCTGCCTGCTCCATTAACTGAGAAGGTTCATATGAATATTATTAGTATCATTTTTATATACATGCAGTTCATCCTCATTAAGTCCCTCCTATTTCTCCCCTCTCCGCCAATCTCCATGCTTCACCTGAGTCCTATATCTGAAGATCAAACCTTCTGTTCAGCTCTGGCCATTCCAACAGGAACATTTGAAATTCCCCTGGTTCATTGAAAGTCCATCTTTTTCCCCCGGAAGGGGACATTCAGTCTTGCTGGGTAGTTCATTCTTGGCTGCATTCTAAGCTCTTTTGCCTTCCGGTATATTATATTCCAAGCCCTTCGAGCTTCCAATGTAGCTGCTGCTAAGTCCTGTGTGATCCTGACTGCAGCTCCACGATATTTGAACTGTATCCTTCTGGCTGCTTGTAATATTTTCTCTTTGACTTGGGAGTTCTGGAACTTGGCTATAATATTCCTGGGGGTTGGTTTTTTGGGATCTCCTTCTCAGGGGGATCGGTGGATTCTCTCCATTTCTATTTTGCCCTCTGCTTCTAGAATATCAGGGCAATTTTCCTGTAGTAATTCTTTGAAAATGATGTCAAGGCTCTTTTCCTGATCATGACTTTCAGGTATTCCAATAATTTTTAAATTATCTTTCCTAAGTCTGTTTTCCATATCAGTTGTTTTTTCAATGAGATATTTCACATTTTCTTCTAATTTTTCATTTTTTTTTGAAGTATTGATTCCTGATTTCTGGTAAATTCATCAATCTCCCTGAATTCTATTCTTTGTCTGAAGGATTTGTTCTCCTCAGAGAATTTTCTTATCTTTTTCCATCTGGCCAGTTTTGCTTTTTAAGCATTCTCTCCTCAATAACTTTTTGAACTGTTTTATCCATTTGACCTAAGCTATTTTTTAGCATGTTATTTTCTTCAGCATTTTTTTGGATTTCCTTGACTAAGCTGCTGACTTCATTTTCATGTTTTTCCTGCATCTCTCTCCTTTCTTTTCCTAGTTTTTCTTCCAACTCCCTCATTTGATTTTCAGAGTCTTTTTTGAGCTCTGTCATAGCCTGAGCCCAATTTCTGTTTTTCTTGGAGTCTTTAGATACAGGAGCTTGTGCTTCCTCATCTTCAGACTGAGTGTTTTGATCCTTCTTGGGCTCATTTGCAAAATATTTCTCAATGGTCTTCCTCTTATTTCTCTGCTTGCTCATTTCCCCAGCCTAAGGCTGTTTTTTGGGGTGCTTCCTGAGCTTTTGGGACACTCCCACAAGGGTCTCAGTGTGTGAGGTTCTGTCCTCCCTCCTGGTCTGTGAATGACCATAAGCACCACCACCCCTGCCACGGGGCTGAGGGCTGAGGTGGGGGGGGGGGGCCCTGTTGTTCTATGGGGGGCCCTAGACTGGGATCAGGATCTGAATGTGGTCAGAACCCCAGAGTCCTGTTCCAGAGGCAGAGGACAGAGCTCTGCAGTCTCTTTCTTCACTCCCCTCCCTCAGCTCAATGGGCTCATGCCCTGGAGGCTACTGCTTACCGGCTCCGCCTGCTTCTGTTTCAGGGTCTGGGCTGCTGAAATACCATGCTGCTTGCTGTGTGCCCTGAGGGCTGGGCTCCATGTGCTGCTCGCTCTGGCAGAGGTCCCCCACAGTTCCCCCACTTCGTGCCCGGTGCTCCCCGGGGTGCAGCTCAGGAGACTCCCCCACTACTGTGAGCCGCGGCTCCCAGCGCCCTGGGGCTGCCTCCCGGAGGCTGAAGTTCTTTCACTCTGGCGGGCCACCCCTCTGGTGGGCCACCCCTCCGACCCCGGGGAGCAGAGCCTTTCTGCTCTTTTCCAGGTTACCTTGAGTAGGAGAACTGCCTCACTGGGTCCCTTTGTGGGTTCTGTCTCTCGAAAGTTTAGTTAGAGCCCTTAGTTTATGAGTTTTTATCAGAGAGCTCCTAAGACTCAATCCCTTCATGTCACCATCTTCAAAGAGATCATTTAAAAAGAGAGAAAGACCCACAGGAGCATTAATATTTTTAGCAGTTCTTTTTGTAATGCAAAAATTGAAATGGAGGGGATGGTCCATCACTTAAGGAATGGCTGAACAGCTGGAGCTTGTGAATGTGATGAACTGCTATTCTTCTGAAAGAAATGATGAATTTTTCTGTAAGAAATCCAAACTTCAGAAAAGCCTGAAAAGACTTCCATAAACTGAGGCTGAGTAAAGTGAGGAGAACCAGGAGAACAATGTACACATTAACAATAACATTGCATGATGATGATAGACTTAGCTCTTCTCATCAGTACAATGATCAGAGACATTCTAAAAGACTTGTGATGGAAAATAACATCCATATCCATAGAATGAATTATGCAGAGAATGCAGATCAAAGCATACTATTTTCCATTTTCAAAATTTCTCTTATATTTTATGTTTTTTCTCTTGTGTTTTTACTCTTTGCTATTATTCTTCTTTCACAAGACTAATTTGGAAATATGTATAGCATAGCTATGCATGTATCAGATTACTTACTGTCAAGGTCAGGATATGAGGGTCAGGGAAAGAAAGGAGAAGGGAGGAAAATGTGGAACTCAAAAATCTTATCAAAACTGAATGTTGAAAAATATCATTGCATGTAGTTGGATAAATAAATAAATATATTTATAAAAGATTTCCTTAAATAAAAATTGGAAACTAAATAATCAAATTCTAAGGAATGAGTGAGGTAAATAGGAAATCATAGAAACAATCAATACTTTCAGGAAAAAGAATAACAAAAATGAGACATCATTTTGTGGGATGCAGCCACAGCAGTACTTAGGGAAATAAAGTTAACTCATCAGTATTTGAAATTGAAAACTGAAATTGTGAGTTGAATTGAAAAACTGAAAATTGAAATTGAAAAGAGTGAATGCATAACCAATGAAGATAAAAATTAAAGCAGTTATTAGGGGTTAATTTGCCCAAACATATGTGAGTAAATTGACAGTCTAAGTAGATGAATGAATTGTTCTGGATGTTCATAAAGTGGATGGATACTTAAAAAGATAGAAATTCCCAGGTTAACAGAAGGGAAAACAGAATACTTAAATAAGCCTCTCTTAGAAAAAGAAGTTGAACAAGCTATCAATGAATTCCCTAAGAACAAATGTAAAGGATCAGATGGATTTACCACTGAATTTTAGCAAACACTGAAGTAACAATCCTAGTATTAGATAAAGTATTTATCTACATAAAAAGATAGATTACATAGATATGGAAGGAGTCCTTTCAGATTCTTTTTATAACACAAATATTCTTTTAAAATCTAATTCAGGGAGAGTAAAAATAGAGAAATAAAACTATAGAATAATTTTCCTGAAGGCAAAATTAAGAAAAAATACTAGTAATGAAATTATAGCAATTTTTCCACAAGAATTATATACTATGTCCAGATGGAATTTGTAACAGGATTGTAGGATTCATTCAGTATTATGAAAATTATTAGCATAATTGGTCATATCAAAAACATAAAACAAATCTTATAATAATCTCAAAGTGAAAAGGGATAACCTTTCAATGAGTTAATATTAAGTACTTTGGTTTTAGTTTGATTGTATTATTAAAGCCCCCTCCCCCAACTCCTCTTGTTTTGAAAAAAAGGCTACCCCTAACAGCTAAGTCAAATTATTAAAGCAATCTCTTGGATTTAGATTATCGACAAATTTATTGAATAGATTTATTGATATGATGATTATTTAGTAGCAGATAACATATATAATAAATAAATGACATAATAATCGAAGGAATAAATAATCATAGGATAATAATACTTTTTTTTAAAAGGCTAATCTCCCCTTTTTGGCAGCTGGAGAAAGTTGATTCCCAGGTATCTAATTCTAAGCTCCCCTTTTAATGTTCCTAAAGTCAAAGTTAAGCTAAATAATATAATCTTCGAGAATAAGTTTCCCTCTCGGCATCAAGAGGCTGACTGTTATCTTAATCACAAATTCCTCTTTCCTGTATTGGTAGTTAAGTTGGCTAAAGGTCAAGTTCTGTATCCTAGTCTTAAATTCCCCCTTCCCTCAGCTTGTAGAGCAGAGATTCCTAAAGTAATCTCACTTTGACAGACAGGTTGATAGACTGACCCTAATCCATTAGAATGTCAGAATCAATAGTTGCTCCACACTAGAAAATTCTTCCTTATGCCCTCAACATGCCCAGACTTAAAATATTGCTAATGGTATGAATTGGGGTTAAGAAAGCCTTGGAAGTGTGAAACAGTCAAATGACCTACCTAGTACAACTGGATTATGTTCAAAACAAGCTTCCTAATATTACTGCAATTTTAGTTTCCCTTTTCTATTATAACAAAATACTTTTTGTTTTGTTTTCTTTTTTGCAAAGCAATAGGGTTAAGTGGCTTGCTCAAGGCCACATAGCTAGGTAATTATTAAGTGTCTGAGGTTGGATTTGAACTCAGGTACTCCTGACTCCAGGACTGGTGCTCCATCCATTGCATCACCTAACCACCCCTAAAATATACTTTCTGTGAATGATTCCTTTGTCACAAATTACTGATGGATTAGTTGACCTGACTTAATTGAAATCTGTCAACCATTATTATTAAATAATTTACTCAGAATTGTTTTCTATTTCAGATAATTAATTTTAACAAAAGAATCAGACAATGCTTTTGACAAAATATAACACTGATTTCTCCTTGAAAAACATGGAAAACCATAGAAATAAATGGAGCAATTCTTAAATGCTAAGTATTCAAAACCAAGATTAAGCATTCTTTGTAGTGGGAATAACCTTGAAGCTTCCTCAATAATATCAGGGTAAAGTAAGGATGTTATCAGCACAACTTTTCTATATTTTTTTTGAAAAATTCTTGTTATGCTAATAAGATAGAAAACTATAATTAAGGAATTAAAAATGACAATGAGGAAAAAGAACTAACAATATTTGAACATAATGTGGTGGCAAACTAAAAGAACTCTGGAGTATCAACTAAAAACTCACTAAATAATTAGCAACTTTCCCAAAGTAGCAGAATATAATTTATATACACATATGTGAATATCTGTAATGTAATATAAAACACACATATAAGCAGCATTTTTATATCCAATGACATCAAATGAATCCACAAAAAAGAAATAGAAAGAGAAATTCCATTTCAAATAATCACACAACATATAAAACATTTGATTTCCTACCTCTCCAGACAAACTCAAGGACGATATGAGTACAATTATAAGTCACTTTCACACAAATATAGATCTAAACATCAGGAGAAATATTAATTGCTCGTTGATAGATTTAGCTAGTATAACAAACATGATAATTCTACTTGTTAGTTTACTTTTTCATTGTCAACCTAATCAAAGTACCAAAGAAATATATTTTTGAGCTAGGAAAAAAATAATAAAATTCAGATGAAATAATAAAAAAAGGCAAGAATATCAAGGGAATCAATGGGGGAAAAAAGTGTAAAGGAAAGGAACCTAGTATTTCAAACTATGTTACAAAATGGTGATAATGATAACAATATCATACTTGCTAAGAAATAAGAGTGGTGGGTCAGTAGAATAGATTAAGTATACAATATATTTTTAGAAATAAATAGCCAAAATAATTTAGTGTTTAATAAACACAATGATGGGGTCAGGATCTCATCATCTGACAAAAATTGCTGGGAAAACTGATAAGCAGTTTAACCAGTCAAGGCATAGAGGAATATCTCATATCATATAGTAAAATAAGTATAAATTGGGTAAATAATTTAATAAATAAAGGGTGAAAATATAAATGAATTAGGAGATCATGGAATTTTTACCTGTCATAACTACAGATAAGGGAAGACTTTATGACCAAACAAGAGATAGAGAGGATCATGGGAAATAAAATACATGAAATTTAAAAGAAAATGTTTTTGCATAAACAGAATCAATTCAGGCAAAAATGAAAGGAACACAGCAGACTGGAGTTAAATATAGATGGTTTTTCCTGATAAAGGTCTCATTTCTCAAATATATATGGATGAGCAAATTTATATAAATAAGAGCTGTACTCCAATGGATAAATGTTGAAAGGATATGAACATATAGCTTTCAGAAGAAGAAATCAAAAAATTAGTCTAAATTACTATTGATTAAAGAAATGCAAATTAAATAACCATTTACCAAGTCACATCTATCACAATGGCAAACATGATAGAAAAAGAAAATGACTTGTTAGAGGGGAAGTCGGAACAGTAATTCATTGTTGTTAAAAGTTGTGAATTCGACCAACTATTCTAGAGAATAATTTGTAAATAAAGTCAAAGAATTGTAAAACTGCATCTTTGAGGGGGGCAGCTAGGCAGCACAGTGGATAGAGCACTGGCCCTGGAGTCAGGAGTACCAGAGTTCAAATCCGGCCTCAGATACTTAATAATTACCTAGCTGTATGGCCCTGGGCAAGCCACTTAACCCCATTGCCTTGCAAAAATCTAAAAAAAAGAAAAAAAAAAGAAAAAACTGCATCTTTGACCCAGCAATATAACTACTAGCTCTGTATTCCAATGAGAACAAAGAAAAGGATAAAATATGTCTATGTGCAAAATTATTTATAACAGTTCTTTTTGTGGAGATCAATAACTGGAAATTGATGGGATGCCTACCAATTAAGGAATGACTTAACAAATTGTGTTATATGATTGTGATGGAATACTATTATGCTATAAGAAATGACAAGCAGAATAGTTTCAGAAAAACTTGGGAAGAATTATGGGAACAGATACGAAGTGAAGAGAGCAAAGCTAGGGGCACATTGAACAAATAAATAGTAATATTATAACAATAATCAACTGTGGAAGACTTAAGTGCTCTGATCAATACAATGATCCAAGAGAATTCCAAAGGACCTGTGTTGAAGAATTCTATGCTCTTCCATAGAGAACCAAAGAACTCTGAGTGGAGAATGAAGAATAACTTTTTTCACTATTTTTCTTGCTTTTTCTGCAACATAGATAATATGGAATTATTCTTTCATGACTTTATAACAGATATCATAGTACTTGTCTTCTCAACAGATGGCAGGAGGGAGAAAATTTGGAATTCAATGTCTTTGGTTTTCTTTTAACTGAACATTATGATGCAGTTTTTAAAATCTCTCCATAATCTAGCACACTCCAACCTTTCCAGTCTTCTTTCACCTTACTCCCTGAGATATAGTCATTGATCAAATCCTTGCTGTTCTATGAATCCCTCTCTGGGCTCTGAACATTCTCTGTGACTTTTCTGCATGCCAGAAACTGACCTCTCTGGTTTCCCATAAGTATCAACTGACATCCTACCTTCTACAGCAAACCTTTCATAACCCCTCTTTATTCCAGTGCCTTTCCTGTTCATTCTATATCGATTACTTTGTATACAATTGCTTGCATGCTCTCTCTCCACTGTTAGCTCTTTGTGGGCAGAGTGTCTGTTGCATCATATGGCCTACCAAACACAGCATAGTACCTGGCCCAGTTTTTCTTCTAACTCCCTCATTTGATTTTCAAAGTCTTTTTCGAGCTCTGTTACAGCCTGATCCCAGTTTCTGTTTTTCTGGGAGTCTTTAGATGCAGGAGCTTGTGTTTCCCTCATCTTCAGACTGAGTATATCCATCCTTCTTGGGATCATAGATAATATATTTCTCAATGGTGTTCCTCTTTTTTCTCTGCTTGCTCATTTTCCCAGCCTAAGCCTGTTTTGGGGTGCTTCCTGAGCTTTTGGGGCACTCCCACAAGGGTCTCAGTGTGTGAGGTTCTGTCCTCCCTCCTGGTCTGTGAATGACCATATGCGTCCCCCTCTGCCGGGGCTTAGGTGGGGGGGCCCTGCTGTTCTATGGGGGGTCCTAGACTGCCATCAGGATCTGAATGTGGTCAGAGCCCCAGAGTCCTGTTCCAGGGGCAGAGGACAGAGCTGGGCAGTCTCTCTTCACTCCCCTCCCTCAGCTCAATGGGCTCATGCCCTGGGGGCTCCTGCTTACTGGCTCCGCCTGCTTCTGTTTCCAGATCTGGGCAGCAGAAAGACCAAGCTGCTCGCTGTGTGCCCTGAGGGCGGGGCTCCATGTGCTCCCTCTGGCAGAGGTCCCCCACTGTTCCCCCACTTTGTGCCCGGTGCTCCCCGGGGTGCAGCTCAGGAGACCTCCCCGCTGCTGTGAGCCGCGGCTCCCAGCGCCCTGGGGCTGCCTCCGGGAGGCTGAAGTTCTGTGGCTCTGGTGGGCCACCCCTCCAGTGAGCCGCCCCTCCGACCCGGGGAGCAGAGCCTTTCTGCTCTTTTCCAGGTTACCTTGAGTAGGAGAACTGCCTCTCTGGGTCCCTTTGTGTGTTCTGTCTCTCGAAAGTTTAGTTAGAGTCCTTAGCTGATGAATTTTATCAGAGAGCGCCTAAGACTGGATCCTTTCTTGTCACCATCTTGGCTCCGCCCCCACAAGATTATTTTTTACCAGCATGCAAAGTTATTCTCTTAGAAAATAATTACTGGGGCGGCTAGGTGGCGTAGTGGATAAAGCACCGGCCTTGGAGTCAGGAGTACCTGAGTTCAAATCCGGTCTCAGACACTTAATAATTACCTAGCTGAGTGGCCTTGGACAAGCCACTTAACTCCATTTCCCTACAAAAACCTAAAAAAAAATAATAATAATAATTATGCAGCCAGGACACAATTAAGAGAGAATTCCTATTTTCAGATGAAACTATATATAAATCACTGCAGGCATATGATCATCAATCATGCCTTTAAAGATACTAATATAGAATTTTTTAACTTCTAATGACTAGTTACTCCAATGTCTAACAAGCCTTGCACTCTGATATTAACTAAAGCTCTTACAATTTAAATCAATTTCTGTTCTTACTAATTGGCTTTGGGAAAAGCTAAAATAATATTACACTTCGTGTTTTCTTATTTCTGTGCTTAATGATGGCTATAATGCTTAACTGAGAAAAATGCTTTAATAACTTAAAATACATTTTCTTTGATTTGACAGTATCAAGATAAAAGAAACTAGTACTGTTTCTTATCCATCCATCCATCCATCCATCCATCCATCCATCCATCCAATCCATTTCTATCAATCCATCCATCAATTCATTTATCTATCTAAATTGAAAATAATTTTTCAATGCACATTTGTTCATGGAAATCAAAGATGAGTTAAAAATAATAACCCCTATTTGCATGATCATTGCAGATTAATAAGACAGTAGTTCTATCATTCTCCTTTCAAAAAATAATTCAAAAAGATAGTCATTCTTACTAAAATTGCACAGCTTCATCTCCTCTGGCTTTATCATTTCTTCCTTGTTGAATATTACAATTAATTGGAACTGCAGCAAATGTATTAGAACATAGATTTTTTTAAAGGCAAGAACTCTATGTTCCCTGAGGACTCAATTAAATGATCAAAGCAAGACATACTTTAATTTTATAACACAAGAATAAAATGGGGATAATATATTCAAAATGTCTAACCAAATATCTACTTAATGGATAGTGATTTTTTGTTATAAAAGTTGCAAAATAAGCAGAAATGTACTATACTATATTTTAGATAATTTACATTATTATAGGAAATTTAAAAATGCTTTACTTCTAAAAATTCTAATTACTCTAATTTTAATTACTATTAAATAACAAAATTCTAAGTTAAATTAGTCCTAAGTAAAACAAAGTAATAAAGAAAACTTAAAATTCTCAGAGTTTAATTTTTTTGTACTCTTTGGATTTTTTTCCTCCTTTCTTAGCTAAATTACAAACATCTAAAGAATAATGGTTACGGTAAGATGCAAAGACAAAAGGAAGGAAGGAAGGAAGGATGGAAGGAAGGAAGGAAGGAAGGAAGGAAGGAAGGAAGGAAGGAAGGAAGGAAGGAAAGAAGGTAAGAAAGGAGAAAGGAGAGAAGGAAAGATGGGATGATGGAGCAGCGGAAAGCAGGAAAGATGGAAAGAAAGAGAAGCAAAGATAGGAAGGAAGGAGGGAGGGAGGAGGAAGGGAGGGAGAGAGAAAGAAAGAAAGGAGGGAGGCAGGGAGGAAGGGAGGGGGAGGGAGAGAGGGAAGAAAGAAGGAAACAAGTATTAATTAATCGTTTACTATGTGCTAGACACTGAGTAAGGAGCTTTATAAATATTATCATTTGAACCCTTCAACAACCATGGGAGGTATGTGCTATTATTATTCTCATCTCACAGTTGAGGAAACAGAAGAAGACAAAACTAAAATGACTTGCCCTGGGTTATACAGCTAGTAAGTATCTAAGGTCAGATTTTAATGCAAAGTTTCTGAAATCCAGACACTTTGCTCTGTCCACTGTATCACCTACCTGCCTCAGACACAGCTGGTATGGATCAGAGCTGGGACTTGAACCCACATCTTCCTAACAATCGTCCATTTTGCTACTCTCTTCTCCCTTACCCTCTTCTCTTTTCCCCCTTCTTTCTTTATGTATAATATCTGAATGCAATTATTAACATGCACAAAGCATAACTAAATAGCTCCATGCATACATGCTCACATAAATACACATATGTCACAGCATGTTAACATAATCTGATAATTGGTAATGGTTCCATTTGCCCCCCTACCCAGTGGCACAGACTAACTCTATGACTGACCAGATCTCTTGAGTCCTCCATATTCTCAGACATCTCTATAAAACAAAATACAGAGTTGTTGCTGTTCTTAATTAATCTAGGGATCTACTAACTGTACTGCTGCCATCAAAGACCTTCTTGTAGCAGCTGCCTGGCAGCATGGGTAATGGGTCAGTATGGGAACCAGGAACATATGGAATCAAGACCTGGCATTTAGCCATAATAGCTATGTGACTAAAGGCTACTAATTTCAGTTCCCAGTATCTCAAGCACTTAAAATTATTGATTTCATTGAGTTGCTAATAGGCATGAGTGAACAGAGGTCTCTTGTTGAGAATTCCCTAAAAATATAAAATTACACATGTCCCATTCTGACCCCTTAAAAATATACTCTACTTGGGGGGTGGGGTGGCTAGGTGGCGCAGTGGATAAAGCACCAGATAAAGCACCGGCCCTGGAGTCAGGATTGCCTGGGTTCAAATCTGGTCTCAGACACTTAATAATTACCTAGGTGGCCTTGGGCAAGCCACTTAGCCCCATTTGCCTTGCAAAAATCTAAAAAAAATCTATTATCTATCTATCTATCTATCTATCTATCTATCTATCTATCTATCTATCCATAAAGAGAGTCTACCATACATATACCTGTAGGCGTTCTTTCATTAGAAGTTATTAGTTTTATTATTATCTTTTGTATATAAGCATATACATATTTAATTTTTTATTAAAATAACTTTATATTTGCATAGATACTGAAAACTATCTACCTATTTATCTATCTTTCTATCTATATACACTTAATTTATTCCATTCCTCCTTGTAAGTACAGAGTGAGGAAATTGGTTGGTAAAGCCAAAATCACCTTTCACATAGAGAGTCTTCTCATAAAAAGAACAAATTAGCAGGGGCAGCAACATGGAGCAGTGGATAGAGCATTGGCCCTGGAGTCAGGAGGACCCAAGTTCAAATCTTACCTCAGACACTTAAAAATTACCTAGCTGTGTGTCCTTGGGCAAGTCACTTAACCCTTGGCCTTGGCCTTGCAAAAAAAAATAAATAAAACTAAGAATAAATTAGCAACTGTAAAGGGTGAGCCTAGTCTTTAAGAGCAGATACAAATTTGAATGTAAATTGTCAAACTTCACTCTGACTTGGAAGTGGGAGGGTTTCTATGCTTTGGAAGGTCTATAGCATAATCAATAAGGCACTGAGATTTGAAGAGATGAGGAACACTTTATTGCTTTGACTCTTTTAAATATGGCAAGGAGATATCCTTTTGATGACTTCCAAGTTAGAAAAATCTAATTTTAAGTCTTAACTGTACAGACACTTGGTTTGCAGATCTTCAAGTGCTATATAAATGCTAGTTATGTCACATAATCTCTCACTTGTTCCAGGCAATTCTAAAACCATAATATGCAAAGCAAATCCACATCTGCATTAACAAGGGAGTTTGCTCAGTGAGAGTTCTTAACATCAATGAAATCACAGGTTTTGATCTATATATTAAATATATGCACTCCTCCCACCCCACTGTATGCGTATAATCATCATTAATGATTGATATGTTTCCAAGGGAATAAATAAAAAAATCATAAAACTACAATTTACAGCAGCACCATAATATAGAGGGAAAAGGAAACTCTATGAACCCTAGTTTTGTTATTTTTAAAATGAAGGAGTTGGTTTCAATGTCCTCATATTTATTATCTCTTCTCAATTATCTCAAATTTAAGATCCTTTAATTCTAACATTCACTCAGTGGTCCTTGAAAAAAAATACTCGACAATATGTGATCTTATAATCTGCCTCTTTCTCCAAAAGACAAATAGTTTTACAAGAGAAACTTTAAAACTACTGCATAGAATGTCATAACTACACATTCATTCAAATGCAAAGAGGAACTGAAAGACAAGAATAAATAAATGTTCTCACCTGTAAGATAATTGAATGTGCTCAATTTACTTAGTAGGTAACAATCCCTGGAGACATTCATTATTTCCCTAACTTATTATCCTCCATCTCTCCAGAATGGAGAAAATAATTCTTTTTCATGCTCAAGAGGCAATTTCTTCTTCTAATGCTCTTCCTCCTCATTATTATTTCTCTTACTATTATTTTCATCATCATCATCATCATTATTATAGCCTCCAAAAAAAGTACAAAAATACTACAATACTACAAAAATACCCTCTCACAAAATTCTAATAAATATCTTGCCAAGTCCTCTGCTCTGAGTTTCATATATCTCAGTGGCTACAAAAATGCCACATTTAATTTTTAAATCTGGGCATATTGGTTATTCTATTTAATGTGCTTTTGTAGTAAACCAGTAAGCTTTTCTGTATAGACAATCAGCAATCAAAAGTGACAAGAGTTTTATTTCTGGAAGGTGCATAGCTGTGCTCTGGGAAAAATTATTCCACTGTCCAAACCAAAGAGGTCATAAAAATGCATGAGCTACAACAAAAATCAGGAAAGGTGACAAATTCTGAGAGGAATCACAGAAGTAAGTTAGATGATGGTCAAGCATATGGTATTTCATTATCCTTTGTTGATTGTTTTATATACATAGACAGATAGATAGATAGATAGATAGATGATAGATAGATAGATAGATAGATCACTTGACCACAACTACCCCATATTTGTGGTTAACATCAGACTTGATCATATGTGAGAATGTATTAAGAAAACAAAATTACAAAAAAAATAAAGGTATGCTAAAGCAGTATTATGACTTAGTATTGCATATAATTATTACATAATAAAATCAAAAGAAGAATGAAGGAAAAGGAAAGACAAATTTCATTTAAATATCTACTAGTAATGAAATCCAATAAATCTGTCAATCTCTTTATAAGTTTCAGATGTAAGGGCAGGGTTAAAACCACTCACAATGACCTCTAATGACTTGGCTAGAGAAATACAGTTTTTCTTTAAAAAATCAATAATAAGTGATTATAACCATGGTTTATACAAAATTTCCACCTTCTAGAATCAATTAAAGTCACTGTATATAAAACAGAAAAAAACATGAATAAAAGGAAAACTATTTCAGAATAAGGAAAAGGAGAAATTCTGAGAAAGTGCATTCAAGAAGTTGAAGCAAGCATGTAGCAAAGGGAGATGAGTTTTTATAGAGAAGGGAAATATGGGGGGGGCATTAGGGTGCTATGGGGTGGCACAGTAGATAAAGAGCCAGGTGTACAGTCAGAAAGGCTCATCTTCCTGAGTACAAACCTGGTCTCAGAAACTAACTAGGTGATCTTAGGCAAGTCACTTTAAGCCTATTTGCCCTAGTTTCCTCATTGAGAAAATGAGCTGGAGAAGGAAATGGCAAACCACTCCAGTATTTTTGTAAAGAAAACCTCAAATGGGGTCATGAAAAGTGGGACACAACTGAAAATGACTGCACAATAGCAACTGGCTCTGGAGACATCTTGGAGAAGAGGACCCAGAAAGTCCCAAGAAAAGATTGGTCATTTTCTCAATTTCCATTTCTTATGCTAATTTTTTTATTACCCAACCTCTCCAATAAATTAAATTCTGTGTAAAGCCTAGAGAGATTCAAGATTGAACAGAAATTACCAACTGGTGAAAATGAGAAAAAAGATTTCTTACATAGATATCAAAAAGACATAAAACAAAAAACAAAAACACAAAGAAGAGAATTATCAGTCAAGAACATGTAAACCATTATTCAGACTGATTCTCACAACAGTCCAAAGCAAATGTGAAGTTTGTCAGTGGTGAACATTCTATGGGTGGAATGAGTTTGATAAAAATCAAGATGAGGGGCAGGTAGGTGGTGTAGTGGATAAAGCACTGGCCCTGGAGTCAGGAGTACCTGGGTTCAAATCCGGTCTCAGACACTTAATAATTACCTAGCTGTGTGGCCTTGGGCAAGCCACTTGACCCCGTTTGCCTTGAAAAAGCCTAAAAAAAAAATCAAGATGAACCACTGTGGAAAAAGTATATTTTTAAGCTTAAAAATTCCTTTATATTGCTTCTTCTGATTTCTGGAGTCATCCATCTGTTAATGTACCAATCTGATGATGTCATCAGCATCATTATGGAAATATTTAGAATTATTACTACTGTCAGGAGAACTGTTTGAAGAATAAACTTGTATAATCACAATCTCATTACTGCAGGAGATCTGATCCTGGTAAGATAGTTTGTCTCTCTGTGGGAAAGACATAATGCATGTTGACCTATGCTTTTTTGAGGGGGAGGAGGTCAGATAATGGATTCAACCAATATGCAATATTCATAGTATTGAAAGTTCATCCATCAGTGTAGTTCATTCACTATAGGCAGTTAGGTGGCACAGTGGACATAACTGGAGTCAGGAAGATTCATCTGAGTTCAAATTTAGTATCAGATATTTGCTAACTGTGCAACCTTAGCAAGTCACAATTCTTTTTGCCTCAAATTCCTTCATCTGTAAAGTGAGTTTGTGAAGGAAATGGCAAGAAATGCCAAGAAAACCCAAATAGGGTCATGAGAGTTGGACACAACTGACCATCAAAGTATAAAAGGTAAGGTACACAGCCTAACCTCTCTCAAAGAATTAAAAATTTTCCCAACTGGGATCTTGGAGGGATTGTAACTAAACTCAGGTATTTTTTTTTAAATATACTATATTGGGGCGGCTAGGTGGTGCAGTGGATAAAGCACCGGTTCTGGAGTCAGGAGTATCTGGGTTCAAATCTGATCTCAGACACTTAATAATTACCTAGCTGTGTGGCCTTGGGCAAGCCACTTAACCCCATTTGCCTTGCAAAAAAAACCTAAAAAATTATACCATATCTAAATAATATCCATCAATAATAATTACATCTAAAATAAAATTCCTAATTCTGAAGAGGAAAGAATAAAATGGAACTTGTTATTCATTCTCTTGTCATCTAGGTTTAAAGCAAGATAATCATAACTAAATACTAGGCAGATGATGTTCTGATTGGAAGAAGTTTCAATATTAAAAGTTAAATATGTGGGGCGGCTAGGTGGCATAGTGGATAAAGCACAGGCCTTGGAGTCAGGAGTACCTGGGTTCAGATCTGGTCTCAGACACTTAATAATTACCTAGCTGTGTGGCCTTGGGCAAGCCACTTAACCCCATTGCCTTGCAAAAAAAACCCCTAAAACAAAAAAGTTAAATATGGCTAATGGTCCAAAATTCAAAACAGACAAAATCATTTCTTTTAAATCAAATGTCATTAGAATTTTGAAATAATCCCACTAAAGCAGCTCTGGAGATAATTTTCAGAACACAAGAAACGTGCCAATTTCTTTTCTGTCCCATTATTGCTTAATCCATTCACTGATATCTTCCTGAAGTTCAAGTTTGAGCCTTCCATTTCCCTGCTCAGAATCTTTGGTTTTCTACTGCCATGTGGATCAAATGTTATCTCAGGTTTTTATTTAAGGCTTCCCATCATATCATTCTAATCTATCTTTACAGACTTACTTTATGTCACTCTCTTTTCACACACTCTGCACTCCTATAAAACTGTCTTTCTTGCTGTTTCCTTGGTAGCTTGGTATTCCATCCCTTATGTATATGCCTTTCCCACACCAAATCTTCACAACAACTATTTGTTCCCAACCTGTAGTAGAGCATTCTGAGCTTATACTGGTTTGATCAGTCACAGTTGGACACACTGCATTTTGATTCCAACACAGTGATATCATTTGGTCCTCTTCAAGAATTATCCTTCAACAACCAATGTGACTTTACACAGGCTATTCACATCTCCGACAGCCACTGTTTTCTCAACTCCTCCTCATAAACACCTTGGTTTACATCAAGGTTCAACTGACCTGCCATTGCCTAAGTGAAACTTTTACTGATTGTCTTAGTTATAAGTTTATATATACCCTTCAAATTAACTTCTATTTACTTTTCTCTTAAAAAGTAGTGAATGAATGGAGAATCATTAAATACGCTAGGGATATAGATGCAAAAGTAAAACTAGTCCCTGTGTAAACATGAGTGAATGAATGAATGAAAAATTATTCTAAATAATCATAGAACAATACTTAGAATGTATTAAGACAATAGGAATAATAATATAAAATTTTTATATAAAATTTATATAAAATAACATAAAAATAATAATATAATTCTCATGTTAAGCTTCATCTGTGTATCTTGATTTCAAATTCTCCATGTGGTTAGTAGTTCAGATTTGTTCTAGGCTTTCCCTTCAATCTTCATTATATTAGAGTATTTATTTTAATATCTTCTTATTAGAAAGACAAATTCATAGAATGTTTGGAAAGTAAGGAACATCAGAGATCAATTCAACCAAGAATCATTTTAAAGAAAGAAACTAAGATTCAGAGAAAGCACATAACTAGTTCAAGATTATACTCACTTTCTGACAAAGTATTTGAATATCTGGTAATTTACTAAGAAAATTGGCTGATGGAAGAGGGCTTTATGAGAGTCCATGGACATCAATGAAAACCACTGGAAACCCAGTCTTACTGCTTCTCTCCTCCTTGGATTATAAGGGAAAGAATCATTCTACTAGGACAGAAATGAATTATTCATAATTGAGCAGATCAATAATATTTTAATTAAAGTGAGGAAATGAAAACTTTTGTTTTCTTCTTTATCCCTTTAATAGCCAAATTATTTCATTTTGGAATTAAAGTTTTGAAAGTTTTCTTAGGATCTACATTTCACTTTTTGCTTCTTTTCCAATCTGTCCAAATTACTACCAGGACACTTCCTACTACTTAACTTTGTAAAACTCTTGAGGAATTGAATTTAATTAATCTCTGATATAATTTTTGTTTGTCTAGCACTTCAAAGGTTATTTTTAACAATCTTTTAAATCATGAATTATACAGGTCTATGACCATTAGAACCCAGGTTGGTTTTCAGGAGTCAGGAAGACTGGAGCTCATATCTGACTTCACATACTTATTAGAGATGTGACTCTGAGCAAGACATTTAACTTCTCTTTGCCTCCATTTTCTTATCTGTAAAATGAAGGTAATAATGTAAACTATACTTCATGGATGTTTTGGGGATCAAATTTGGGGAAATAAAAATTATAAAGGGCTTAACACAGTGGTCTGTGGAAAGTAAGCATGATATAAATGTTAGCTATATATTATTATTTTCATTTTTGGTATTTTATAAAATTTAGTAATTTTCTTTGTTAGTTTTAACTAGTAAGACCTAATTTAACCAACTGGATGCACCTAATCTGTATTATGTATGATAAAGCTGAATTCATTATTTATACAAAAGTCATTCACATGTTCATCAGTTCACACATATCTTCCCAAATTCTCCAGGATACCTACATAATTTATTTTTCTGTATAAAATAATATTCCACTTTCATGGACCAAAATTTGTTCAGTCATTTTCCAACTGATGGGCAGTCATTTTGGTATTAGTACATTCAGTATCTGTATTAAGATGCCTTAAGAAATAAAATATATTCCTTCAACATCATTTCAGACATTGAACAAAGGGTTAATAATTTCCCTTTACCTACCAGATTTCTCTCCTGCCTTAAGGTCAATTGGAAGTCAATGTGGCACAGTAGAGTTACCAGAAGTAAGGGAAAAAAACACATTGATACCACCTAAGACACTGGATGAGTGCCTATGTAAGTCAGAGGAAACTTCTCTGAATTTCAGTTTTATCTTCTGTAAAGATAGGGATAATATCACCTTTCTCAGTTGTTGAAAGGAATAAATGAGATAATATATTAAAAATACTTTGCAAATTTTAAATTCCTTTGTAGATAGGAATTATTAGATTTATCTGTTGCTATTCAAACAAGAAATCCAGGAAAAATACTTTTAATTTGAAATCAAAATAGGATTTCTTTTTGCTCTAGTGGGCTGACTTTGTCTCAAAGTAAAATTAAAAGCAGCTTTCTCATACATGTGCACATTCACTCCCTCATGATGTCTGAATTTTTAAAGCATAGCCTTATTAGTATTGGTGAGTGGAGGGGAAGGGAGTTGAAGTTATTCAATTTCTAAAACTAATTTCTTTCAATACTACTGATAAATCATTTCATTTCTACAGCTAAGTTCACCCACCTAGGAAATTCCTTTAAACAAATACTAGGAATAAAATACTGTAATGGATTTCCTATCATCACAGGATTTATTTTTAGTTGTGATCCTTGTATCTCCTGCAATTATTCATAGTGTCTTAGTTGGTAGAACTCCATGGTTGGTAAAAGTGACACTACTGTCTTCACTTGAAATTTCTCCATACTATTCTCTATAGTATTATGGAGGTTTTCTGTGCCTTCTCTGATCATGACATTAGTAGAAATAATAGGAAAGAGGTAAAAACGTAGGGTTAATTCCTCTCTTGGCTATAATATATCCTCAAAAACCTTAATATTGTAGATAAAATTCAACTGGAAGGCAGCACAGGTAATGTAAAGTTATAAAAGCACATTAATGGTCTTAAAAACTGGGTATAGACTCAAGCTTTTTCATCACCTTTACCATCATAGTATCATGACAATGATATATTCACTCATGATATATGACTCATGATATATTCACACTGAGTTCCTATAATCAGTTCATCAGTGTTGTAGACACATTAAAGAACTTATTTCAGAGATTCCAGTTTTCCATACTTTATTCTTTACTGCTATTTTGCTTTATGATTCTACCTTGATCCCCTGAGTATTTATAAAATCTATATTCATTTGTTCAGCATTTTATAATCATTGTAATAGGTAATCATATAATTTTAGCCAATCATTTTCAGTTGACTTCCTGTAACTATATTTAAGTGATCTCAGTTTTTTCCTCAAATCTTGAAAATAATACTTTATATTAGGGAAGTTAATTTAAGGGGAAAAGAAAGATTATTCTGTGACTAAATATAACTTTAATAAGAGAATTTTTTAAAAATGGGAATATCTACTCTTAATACTCTCAATCTTGTTTCATTTTATTTTGTATATTTAAAAAGTCTTTGATAACTTCACTATACTCTATATTAGTCCACTAAATTAAAGATGGAAAGTTTAGAAATCAAAGCAACATACAATGCTCCATTAAAGTAAAAGAAAAAATAAAGCAATTCAATAAGATAGTGATGTTGTCTTGGTTTGGGATTCCCATTTAAAATTACATTGTGTGGGGCGGCTAGGTGGCGTAGTGGATAAAGCACCGGCCTTGGAGTCAGGAGTACCTGGGTTCAAATCCAGTCTCAGACACTTAATAATTACCTAGCTGTGTGGCCTTGGGTAAGCCACTTAACCCCATTTGCCTTGCAAAAACCTAAAAAAAATAAATAAATAAAATAAAATTGCATTGTGAGGGGCGGCTAGGTGGTGCAGTGGATAAAGCACCGGTTCTGGAGTCAGGAGTACCTGGGTTCAAATCTGGTCTCAGTCACTTAATAATTGCCTAGCTGTGTGGCCTTGGGCAAGCCACTTAAACCCATCTGCCTTGCAAAAACCTAAATGAAATAAATAAAATAAAATAAAATTACATTGTGATCTCTAACTGTTCTATAATGGATCCACAAAGAACTATAGTGGATTATCAACAAGTTAGTATTTTAAATAAAATGCATTCGATTTCCTGGTCATATAACCATCAAGAAGGCAGATGAGACATTGTCTTGTGTCTTATATCTTAAGATCTGTCAAACCTCTCAAAAATATTAGTTATGTATCAGAAGAATCTTCCTGATCAAAGACATTAAGAACTCAAATAATATGAAGACTGAATCAACTAATGGTAGAGGAGACCATTATCCCAAATAAAAGCTCACGCATCTTCCCTCCTCTATCAGTTCCCAGAAGCAGTATGTTTACACCAAAGCAAAATCACCTACTTGCAAAAGAATTGTGCACTTCACAACAATCTTAATACTCACTTCCTTTCTAAGGGTCTTAGAGAGTCAAACTTCAAATGGTAGAAATTTCCTCAGTCTGTGATGGTAATTTGGACATATTCTTCAGCTGCTAAGCCAGAGAATTGTGGAATAAGGGAGTATGCCTGCTTGGGGTGGGGTGGGGGGGTAGGGGAAGGGTCAAATCACTCCACTATGCCTGGGAGAATTAACCTAGGCAATAGCAAAGATGCCACCCTTTATATCCCCAGTTCTCGGGGTTGTGAGGCCAATGAACTGAGAATTACCTTTCACAAGAAGAGAATGAGATGATTTGAGATTCAGTATCCAGAAAAAGTATCATCTTAGAGAAGTAAGAAAGTGAAAAGAAAGAGAAAATAAGCAAAAAAAAAGTAATTACTAAAGCTTTCAGAATGAGAACAAAGAACTTAAGCATGAGTAGATAAACTGCAGCAAAGATATTAATAGCAGAAAAATATGATCCCTAGATCAAGTAAAATATTACAGACATGTCTGAATAAGTATTTCAAGAAAAAGGAAAATAAATCAACATGATGTGGCAGAGGAGGCTCTGATTGTGAAAAGAGCAGAGAACCACAATAAAATTTTCCACAACCAAAATTACAAAAGCAGAATTTATGACCTAAATATGAAAAATAATTTACAGAATTTTTGCATTATTGTCCTATCATTTTTCCCTCATGCCTCTATTTCTTGGCAAAGATACAAGTGATTTGCCATTTCCTTCCATAAAAAAATGAAAATTTCTGTTTTGTGTTTAATTAATGATTAATGTATCAGGATCGAGGTTTTTCTCCTTTCCTACTTTCCCATCTGGAAACACATCGGTGTGGATAATCTCTCCTAAAGATTTACCCAGCCAAAATCTAATCAGACAGTAAAAGAAATTCTAAGTTAGGGCTAACTGGTTGTTCCTGCTCATGGTATTTGTCTCTTTGACTAAGATTTGAATGACCTAAGACCTTTTCCCAAGATCTTCATCTTAATACAGCCCACACTTCCTGCTATATTATCTAGTCTAAGTTTATTGTCACCCCTCAGGAACACCTCCTCTTTGAAGGGCATGTAAATGTTCACCTCATGGTCTAAGAGAGACAACCAAATGACTCTCTTTCATCTAAAATGTTCTGGCCTTATTAATAAAATGATTGAATTGCTAAGACTGTATGTCTCTTGAAAACTTTTTAATCACCACATTTTTTCAATTCATTTTGCAGATCAGGAAACTGAAGCAAACAGGGTTGGGTGACTTGTCGAAGAACACCCAGAAAGTAAGTGTCTGACGACAAGTTTCAGGTCAGGAAGAGCAATCTTCCTGATTCCAACTTAGCACTTTATTCCCTGTGCCCCTAGCTTCCCAACTAGCAGAATAAAAAAGAAAGAAACACTTGAATTCACAATGGTATGCTGTACCCAGATAAAGCAGTGATAACTGATTAGGAATGCAAACTCACAGAACTGAAGGATGGAAGAAGAGAAGCAAAAAAGTAAAAGTAATAAAATAAACCCTAATCTTATTAGGATTGTTGGTTTTGAAGACAGATAATATGGAAATAATTTATGGATTATAGATCTCCCAGAAGAACATTTTTCATAAAAATGGATCTTATAATGTATCATCATCATCATCATCATCATCATCATCATCATACAAGGATATTGCCCAAACTATCTAAACACAGAAAATAAAGTGCAAATAGAGATAATATATAGATTAACAAAAGCAAACACAAACCTTATCTCTCCAGGACACAAAATGGTTAAATTAAACAATTCTCTTCAGGAACAGTAAATTATGCAATTAGAAAAAAAATTACCAAATATTAAGGAAAAATCTCCAAATAGCACAAGACTATTCTGTACCAACCAGAAAACACAGGAGGGAATGGAATAATATATTCTGAAAAATATGGAACTCAAGATACATCCCAAGATGACATACTCTATATAAAATCATACAGTTATCCCTTCCACATTGCAAAACCCCTGCAATATGGAAAATCTATGTGAAAATTTTTTAGCCCTCCATACAAGAAAAGAATTTGAAATTTTTTTTTATTTATAATACCTATTCTTTCTTTATATCACTTTATTGTAAAATTTATTTATAATTATGACATTAAAATTATACAACACCATGGATTTATTTCTGAGTTTCTAAACTTTTTCTGTCATCTGCTAGTCACCTTGTCTTGTAGCTTCCACAAAGTCCTAAAATCTCCCATTTAATTTCTTATGCCAACCTGAAATATACAGAAATCTTGATGGGAATGTCGTGATGTGGAAAGGATAGCTATAGTTAGTGATGTAAAAGAATATATGTACTGAGTCCTCATTTTCTTGCAATTAGTTTCAGAATTAATTTCTATTTATTCATGGAACATACCATATTTCTACCAAGGTCATCTACAATTTTGATATTCCATGGTTTTGTATTTTTAAGCAGCTATGTTCTAAAACCTCTAAACTCAGTCCTTATGATTAAAAGAATAATTCAGAGGGCGACTAGGTGGCTCAGTAGATAGAGCACTGGCCCTGGAGTCAGGAGTACTTGAGTTCAAATCAGGCCATTTAATAATTACTTAGCTGTGTGACCATGGGCAAGCCACTTAAACCCATTTGCCTTGCAAAAATAAATAATTCATACTGTCTTAGAGATTATTTAACATATTTCTTTAATTTATGGAAGAGCAAACCTGCATACACACCTGCCTAGAGTCACATGAAATAAATAGAAGATCTAAGAATTGAAATTGAGTCTTATGACTCAACACAAATAGTTTAAAGATCACCAAATTTGGATTCAGAGGATATGGATTCAAAATGTGAAACAGATATTTATTACTTTTCTGGTTTATACAAGCCTTTTAATTATGACTTCATTTGATCTAGTTTCTTCTACCATGAAATGGAAGGTTAGACCAAATTATTTATATTTAGTTCTATTAAATTGAATTTTATAATATTGAGCCTAAAAGTCTGTTAATATTGCTTTATATCCCAATTGTACCATCTAATATCTTAACTAACTGCTTGTCCTGTGTCATTTGAATATTTGAAAATATATCATCTATAGTTTTATGCTATTCATTGATAAAAACAAATGCTAACTAGTAGTATGTTTTCCTTTTTTAAAATTAATGTTTTGTTTTCCAATTATATACAATAATAGTTTATAACTAACATTTTCTGTACGATTTTGAATTTTACAATTTTTCCTCCACCCTCCCTTCCCTTCCCCCATCCCCCCATCCCCCCATCCCCCCATCCCCCCACAGAAAGCAATATGATAATCTTTACATTTTTTTCCATGCTATTCATTGATCAAAACTGAATGTGTTGGGAGAGAAATCATATCATTGAGGAGAAAATAAAATATTAGAGATAGCAAAATTATGTAGTACATAAGACACTTTTAAAAAAAAAATTGAAGGCAATATACTTTGGTCTTTTTTTAAACTTCACATTTCTTTCTCTGGGTACAGATGGTATTCTCTGTCACAGATCCTCTAAAATTGTCCCTGATTATTGCGCTAATGGAATGACCAAGTCCATTAAGGTTGATCATCACCCCCATGGTGCTGTTAGGGTGTACAATGTTCTGGTTCTGCTCATCTTGCTTAGCATCAGTTCATGTAAGTCTTTCTAGGTTTCTCTGAAATCCCACCCCTCCTAGTTTCTAATAAAACAATAGTATTCCATAACATACATACATACATACATATATATATATATATATATATATATATATATATATATATGTATCACAAGTTGTTCAGGCATCCCCCAATTTATGTACATTTCCTCCATTTCCAATTCTTTGCTACCACAAGCATGGCTTCTATGAATATTTTTGCACAAGTGATATTTTTACTCTTTTTCATGATCTCTTCAGGGTATAGACCCAGTAGTGGAATTGCTGGATCAAAGGGTATGCACATTTTTATTCTCTTTCGCACATAATTTCAGATTGCTCTCGAGAAACACTGGATGAGTTTGCAGCTCCAATAACGATGCATTATAGTGTCCCAGATTTCCCACATCCTCTCCAACATTGATCATGTTCCTTTCTGGTCATATTAGACAATCTGAGAGGGGTAAGCTGGTATCTCAGAGCAACAGCAGAACTCTTAACACAGAACCTCAGACTACCCCACTAGCATTTTTTTTCTAAGTTGACATTTTGACACAGTAATAATTTCTTTTTGGTAGTAGTCATTCAATTGAAGAAGTTAAGTACAATTGAAAATACACAAAAATATGTGTGTGTATATATCTACTAATCTATCTATGTATTTATGTATCTATGTATCTATCTACCTATCTAGCTATCATCTAGCTATGTTAGGTATAAATTTATTTAATATATAATCATCTAGCTCCCATCTTCCTCTTTAGGAAACCACCAAATGTTTTGTCTTAATACTATTTATTTATCCTAAATCTACTCAAAGTTTCCATCATAATGTTAAGTAAACAACATTAAAAATATAAAGAAATGAAAGTTCTAAACAAATTTTAACATAATTCAGATGATAATAATATAGGTCTATCCATAACATCAATTGCTTTTGTATAAATAGTAACAGATTCTATCATTATGGCAATTTTTTTTCCAGACATGAATTCTCTCATTCTGGGATTAGCTAGCCCCTTTGCTTCTTCAACACCTTTGGAGCATTTTACTGTTCATTAGCACCTCCAAAAGAGAAAAAAAATAGGAGGAAAGAAAATTCAAACTCCTATTTAGCACTTTTCTTTGTTGATTCATGAAACTTGTTTAGCAGATTATACTAAACTGTTAACACACTTTTCAGAAAGGGCTGACTGGAGTAAGGGAAAACCTTCTTTCAGTGTGGTCTCTGTTGGACATGCTGCCTGCTATGTTGAACATTTACCAAAATTTTTTACAAGTGTTAAATTATACAATGGAAAAATTTGACCTGCTAAACTAAAGATTCACTAAGGGATCTTAATAAATGTTTCTTATTTCAGGATATTTTGTATATGGAACTTATTCTAGGTTTTTAAATGAAAGGTACTGAAGTCCTTCTCTGAAGAAATAATTATTACTCTCAAAATATTTAATATGTATGTTTTCACATACATACACACATACACATAAACCTATATACATATATATTTACATATTTATATAGAGACATAGATTTAGATATAGAAAAAATGTTTATCTCCCTGCTGTAGTAGAAAATGTGAAAATGTACTGAAGGTAGATTCAATAGATTTTTAATTAACTAGCTTTGTAATCTTGGGTAAGTTGCTTAACATCTCTGAGTTCCAGTTTCTTTAGTTTAAAGTAAGGTTAATAATAATATTTAATGTATTTATTTCATAAAGTAATTGTGAAGAGCAAATGAAATATTTTACATGCAATAATTATTAATTCCATATCGATTTCAGATATGATTAAATATAAACTGTAACAATTACCTTCATAATTTTGGTTTGATCCTACCACCTCTGACTTGTTGATATGGATACAATGAGAAATTGCTTCAATCATTAAATAATTAAGATATTATATTAAAATAACAGGTGTCAGAGACAAAAGGAAGTTACATATTAAACTTTCTTGAATGAACTAATGGAAAGGTATTTATAAATGCTTATTATATGTCAACACAAAGACCAAAAAAGTAAAATAGCCTCTGCTCACAAGGAACTAAAAAAAAAACCACATAAAGGCTGTAGGGCAATTGGAAAGACCTGCAAATCTAAAGTCTTCATTAGTATGGAGGAAGGTAAGTCCCAGGAGTCATTAGGTTGCATTACTTGGTCAGATAATAGTTTCAGGTTCCAATAGAAGGCAGAGCAGACAATAGAGAATGGAGGATCTTAGTACAAAATAATGAAACCTGAGGGATCGCTATCTCACTAGATAGAGTAGAATCATCAATTTTCATTTCACCCAAGAGATGTGAGCACTCAAGTATCAAAGGAGTATTCTAGAGAGGAGGAAAGAGAAAGGTAGAAGGGAAAGAGCTCCCTCTGTTATAGCCATGGCATAAACAAAGCTCTTGATTCTTTGCCACATTAATCAAAAGAGTATGTCTGGGGGTGGGGTGGGGTTAGAAAGTAGACAATATAGGTATGAGACATCTGCAATGAAGTAGTATTAACCTGGGAAGGCATGGGATGCAAAGGCCAATCTAACAGTGAAATTTTAGTATTAGATCCTAGGACCTAGGACAAGTGCTTTTTTAAGTGTTCTTTTTAATCAGTGATTTATTCACTGATTTTCCAAATTAAATTCAAGGTTGGAATGGTCAGAACTCATGAAAAATGGTTCTTCACTGTAATAAGCAAAATTCTGAAATGCAGTATCAATCACTGAAGAATAGGGGAGAAGTAGTGCCATACTTTAGAATGATTGTGGAAGACATGGAACTGAATTGAAATATTTTGTTGAAAAAGCACATAGTACAACATGTGGAAAAATGCTAATTTTCAAATAAAAAGATAGACTTTGACATTTCAAAAGTGTCCTTAACAAGCTGGACAGTCTGGAATTTACTGCATAAATCATTTTTAAAGACTTAAGATTTCCTGGAGTTCTTGTACTACAAATTATATTGAAAATGAGCACTTCTCTTTCCTACCCCACCCTCCAGCATGAAAACTTAATTTGTTTGGAAGGTGTTATTACTAACCAAAAACATAAAGAAAGAGAAATAAATGTCAAGTCAATTTTAGCCTCCAAAAGGATCTATTAATAATGCTAAACCTTGGCTTAATAATAATAATAAAACTTGCCTCAGATTCCAAAGGTTAAATATAAAATAACACACAAGAACAATATCGAGTAAAGTATATCAATGGAGAGTCTAATTTTTTTGGTGCCTCTACTTTTGGATTCAGCTCAAATAAAAGAATAATCTCAGAAGTCTTTAGTTTTTTCCTTTTATTGAGTTGCAGTATAATCACTGAAAATAGAATTACATTGTACTAACTTGCTACCTACTCACAAAGTAACTGCCCCCTCCCCAGAGAAAAGAAAGTAAATATTCCCAGAGAAAGCTTTTATCAGGGTATATTTCAGCAAATATATAGCTCAGTTAGCATAGAGGTTATACTTGAAATTAGGAAGAAATGAATTCTAATCTTTCCTTAGAAACTTATTCACTTTGTGACAGTGGACAAGTAATTTAAGCTCACTAAAATCAGTCAATGAATTATCCAATCAATAAACATTTTTTAGGGGGCATCAAGAGAACCTGAATTCAAACCCAGCCTCAGACACTTGTTATTGGGTGTCCTTGGTTATAAGGCACTTAACCCTAAGTGTTAAAAAAAAAAATGAAAAACTTTATCAAATACCTACTGTGCTGGTTCCTCATCTATAAAAAGATGGTATTAGACCTGATAGCATCTACAATTCTTTTCAGATCTGAATCTGTGTTCATATATGATTCTAAATTTATCAGGAACAATGAAAAGTAAAGTAAAGATGAAAGTTGAGCTTATATCAAAAATATGTCAGTATAAGGAAAAGGGAATCCTTACCTATATAAGAAAGCTATTGATGAATGTCAGAAAAGTGAAAAAAAATACACTGAATACATGAAGCTTAAAAACAAGTTTGAGAATCATTTTTAATGAGGAACTTGGTACTCTAAGGGGAAACAATTACAAAAATAGTACTGTGGCTCCAAAATAATTACCATCAGGTAAGATTTTTTTTAGCAAAGGACTGGGGAAAGAGGCAAAGACCAATAGTTCCTTGCTAAAGGGTATGCTGAAGGAACTTCATTACATCAATAAGTCTCTAGTCTTCCCAGATCATATATCCTAATGTATCAAATTTTCAAGTTTTATCATAAGATATGACTGCTAGTCACATCTTGTAAGCACCTGGAAAGGATTTCCAAAAATTAAAAACAAAAATCTTAGACAAGAAATTGAACATTGGTGCACAAGACTTTCTCATAGCTATTGCCCACTTATGGTAATAGGTAGAGAAATTCAAAGAGGATTTGGGAAGTAAACAGTTGAAGAACACAGAGTTTATTAAAATGAAAGAATTTCTGGATCATGGCCTAAATTACAGAAATATTAGGCCAGGGTACAATAGGCCTAATAAGAGCTATTAAGAATAGATTTGCCTATTGTCTTATTTTTTTAGGGAGTAGAACTGTCATTTTTATTATATTGACTTGGCTTACCCATGAGAAATTAGTATTTTTTCAAATTGTTTAGAACATACCTTATTTGTGTGAAAAGTGTTTTTTTCATGAAAAAGCAGCTTTTTTTATTCTCATTTTGTACAAATTTTTTTTACATTAATAAAATATTCTTGTTTAAGAGTAAATGAAATACCCCCTCCCCCCATAAATATAGACTTGCTTGAGCGATAAAGTAAAGGGGAGAGAAAAAATTAAAATTAAAAAAAAATAGTAATAGTTGTAGGTATGGCCAGGTGGCGCAATGGACGAAGCACCAGCCCTGGAGCCACAAGCATCCGAGCCCACACACAGCCCTGTAGACCCAACGATCACCCAGCCACGTGACATGCAAGCCACCCGATCCCCACTGCCCTGCAAAAACCAAAAGAAGGGAAAAAAAAGACCCAAAATAAAATAAAATAGTAATAATAAGTACGGGTGGCTGGGTGGTGGACAGAGCATTGGCCCTTGAACCAGGAGCACCTGGGTCCAAATCCAGCCTCAGACACCCAAAGATCACCCTGCTATGTGGCCCCAGGCAGGCCACCCAGCCTCATTTGCCCTGTACCCTCCCCCAAATAATAATAATAATAACAAATGTGCTTCAGTCTTTGTTCCAACACCAACAACTCTGTCATGGGTGGATCGCATTCTTTATGATAAGTCCATCACAAAAGTTACTTCCATATTTTTCCAATGTTGTCATTGCTGATCGTAACGCCCTCCTTTCTTATTTCTCCACTACCATGTACTATATTTTCTCTCTTCATTCACTCCAACTCTGCTGTAGGGTAGCTGAGTGGCGCAGCAGACAGATCCCTGGTCCTGTGGCCAAGATGCCCCGAGCCCCCCTACCACCCCTTAGGCCCAGCATCCACCTGGCCCTATGGTCCTGGACAGGCCTTCCAATCCCAGCCCCTTGCAAGAAGTAAAAAAAGAAAATGTGTTATATCTGACCACTGTCCCCCCATGGTCCATCCTCTCCTCCATCACTCATATCCTCCCTTCCCCCTGTCCCCCCACCCCTCCTTCTTACTCCAGATGCCTATACCCCACTGAGTACATATGCTGTTTCCTCTCCTAGCCACCTCTGATGAGAGTGAAATTTCCCTCATTCCCCCTTGCCTTCCCCCTTCCATATCATTGCAATAGCTCATTGTAATAAAAAAAATCTTATTACGTGAAATGTCTTGGCCTATTCCCCCCTCTCCTTTTTCTTTCTCCCACTACATTTCCCTTTTTTTCTATTGAGTCCATTTTTACACCATATTTTACCTTTGAATTCAGCTTTCTCCTGTGCTTCAACTATAAAAGCTCCCTCTACCTGCTCTATTAACTGAGAAAGTTCATATGAGTGTTATCAGTGTCATTTTCTATGCAGGAATACATGCAGTTCATCATCATTAAGTCCCTCATATTTTCCTCTACTCCTCCAATCTCCATGTTTCACCTGAGTCCTGTATCTGAAGATCAAACCTTCTGTTCAGCTCTGGCCATTCCAACAGTAACATTTGAAATTCCCCTGGTTCATTGAAAGTCCATCTTTTTCCCTGGAAGAGGACATTCAGCCTTGCTGGGTAGTTCATTCTTGGCTACATTCTAAGCTCTTTTGCCTTCCAGTATATTATATTCCAAGCCCTACGAGCTTCCAATGTAGCTGCTGCTAAGTCCTGTGTGATCCTGACTGCAGCTCCATGATATTTGAACTGTGTCCTTCTGGCTGCTTGTAATATTTTCTCTTTGACTTGGGAGTTCTGGAACTTGGCTATAATATTCCTAGGGGTTGGTTTTTTGGGATCTCTTTCTGGGGGGGATCGGTGGATTCTCTCCATTTCTATTTTGCCCTCTGCTTCTAGGATATCAGGGCAATTTTCCTGTAGTAATTCTTTGAAAATGATGTCAAGGCTCTTTTCCTGATCATGACTTTCAGGTATTCCAATAATTTTTAAATTATCTTTCCTAAGTCTGTTTTCCATATCAGTTGTTTTTTCAATGAGATATTTCACATTTTCTCCTAATTTTTCATTTTTTTGGTTTTGAAGTATTGATTCCTGATTTCTGGTAAATTCATCAATCTCCCTGAATTCTATTCTTTGTCTAAAGGATTTGTTCTCCTCAGAGAGTTTTCTTATCTCTTTTTCCATCTGGCCAATTTTGCTTTTTAAAACATTCTTCTCCTCAATAATTTTTTGAACTGTTTTATCCATTTGCCCTAAGCTGGTTTTTAATATGCCATTTTCTTCAGCACTTTTTTGGATTTCCTTGACTAAGCTGCTGACTTGATTTTCATGTTTTTCCTGCATCTCTCTCATTTCTTTTCCCAGTTTTTCTTCTAACTCTCCATTTGATTTTCAAAGTCTTTTTTGAGCTCTGTCATAGCCTGAAACCAATTTCTGTTTTTCTGGGAGACTTTAGATGCAGGAGCTTGTGCTTCCTCATCTTCAGACTGAGTGTTTTGATCCTTCTTGGGTTCATTTGCAAAATATTTCTCAATGGTCTTCCTCTTATTTCTCTGCTTGCTCATTTTCCCAGCCTGGGCCTGGTTTTGGGGGTGCTTCCTGAGCTTTTGGGACACTCCCACAAGGGTCTCAGTGTGTGAGGCTCTGTCCTCCCTCCTGGTCTGTGAATGACCATAAGTGCCCCACCTCTGCTGCAGGGCTGAGGGGGGGGGGCTCTGCTGTTCTATGGGGGGGCCTAGACTGTGATCAGGATCTGAATGTGGTCAGAGCCCCAGAGTCCTGTTCTGGAGGCAGTGGACAGAGCTCTGCAGTCTCTCTTCACTCCCCTCCCTCAGCTCAATTGGCTCATGCCCTGGAGGCTCCTGCTTACTGGCTCCACCTGCTTCTGTTTCCTGATCTGGGCTGGGAAAAGACCAAGCTGCTGGCTGTGGGCCCTGAAGGCTGGGCTCCACGTGCTCTGGCAGAGGTTCCCCGCTGTTCCCCCACTTTGTGCCCGGTGCTCCCCGGGGTGTAGCTCCGGAGACTCCCCTGCTGCTGTGAGCCACGGCTCCCAGCACCCTGGGGCTGCCTCCGGGAGGCTGAAGTTCTTTGGCTCTGGTGGGCCACCCCTCTGGTGACCACCCCTCCGGCCCAGGGAGCTGAGCCTTTCTGCTCTTTTCCAGGTTACCTTGAGTAGGAGAACTGCCTCACTGGGTCCCTCTGTGGGTTCTGGGTTCTGTCTCTCAAAAGTTTAGTTAAAATCCTTAGTTTGGAAGTTTTATCAGAGAGCACCTAAGACTGGATCCTTTCTTGTCGCCATCTTGGCTCCGCCCCTGAAAAGTCTGCCTATTGTCTTATAAAACTAATTGAAAGAGTTTGCAATGGAAAAAGAAGGCAGGAGTCTACTGCCTCCAAATATGAACCCAACTCAATACCATATAGAGTATTCACACTGTAAGGAAAAGAAGAGTAATTCAAAACCCCCAAAGTTTATAGAAGACATAACCTAAAAAAAAAAGGAGACATCAGTTAAACCCATGGCTTACAATGTGTATACACAAAAGCATAGAATTTGCAACAGACTAGATGAGTTATGCATCCTAAAATAGGAAGCAAGGATGAGATTTGATATGAGGAACCTCATGACTATGAATGCATATATTTCTGCAGAGGTTTGCTATTCAAAATAAAAATATGAAAAAGGAACTGGTATTATTTTATATTAATCAGTCAAAAAACTTTTATTTAGCAATTACTACGTGACAGACACTGTGCTAATAAAGACTCTCAAGGAGCACAGTCTAATTGGTGTGACATTTGGATAATATACACACAATAAATAGACAAAAATGGAAGGTGAGATAAGAATGAATATATTAGAAATAAATGAAAATGGGAAGGCTTCCAGGAGAAGTTGAGATTCCAACTGTTTTTTTTCTTGAACTGTATCTTGAGAGAAGCTAAGAGTCAGAAGGAAGAATGAAGAACATTCCAGTCATGGATTGTCATTGAATGTGCTTAGAGGTGGTAGATAGAGGACTGACTGTGTGTGAGGAAGAACAAGATTGAGAGAAGAGAAGTAAAGTGCAAAAATGGAAAGGTAAGAAGCAAAGTTGCTTATTGCTAAACTCCAAACTAAGCATTTATATGTGATCCAGGAGGCAATAATCAATGGAGTTTATTGATTACTGGGGAGAAGGTGGACTGTGTGTTGTGTGTGTGTGTGTGTGTGTGTGTGTGAGAGAGAGAGAGAGAGAGAGAGAGAGAGAGAGAGAGAGAGAGAGAGAGAAGAAGAGAGGAGAGAGAGAGAGAGAGAGAGAGAGAGAGAGAGAGAGAGAGAGAGAGAGAGAAGAGAGAGAGAGAGAAAGAGTCAGATCTTTACTTTAAAAAGAACATCATTTTGGTAATTTAATGAAGGACAAATTTGATGAGAATTTGAGGCATAAAGATGAATTAAAATTCCAGGTGGGAGGTGATAATAGTCCATACCACAACCATCGATATATGAGACAACAGAAGGGGATAAATACAAGAGAAATTGTGAATGTACAAACAGCAAGATTAGTCATCCAATTGAAAATGTGGGATGTATGAGGCTGAGTAATCAAGCACGATACCACAGTTATGAGTTGGGGGGTAGTATTTTAGTAAAAAAGTGATGAGTTTTGTGATGAACATGTTGAACTTGAGAGGCCTTTCAGACAGTGTATAAGAGACAGCACTGTGTCTCAGGGGGGAAAAAGAATACAGTTGGATATATAGATCTTTGAATCATCTGCATAGAGATGATACTTGAACCCATGGGAGTTGCAGGTATCAGAAAGTTAAGACTTCCAGAGAATTCAATGAAGAAGACCCAGGACAGATAACTTGGGTGACTTTGATAAAGATACTGCAAAGGAAGATGAGAATGAGTGTTCAGACCAGATAGAAGGAGAAATGAGCCCAGTAAAACAAATCCAAAGAGGACAAAGGGGCTAGAAAGAAAGGGTATTAAATGCCACAGAAAAGCAAGGGGGTGTGTGTGCTCCTCTTACAACATTCAAAGGGTGTGGATATATTAAAATATTATTTTGTTTCTATGGTTTTTTTGCCAGAAAGAATGATCCTTTCACTAGAAAAATCAGAATAAATATTATGAAAAGAAAGTTGATTCCTGAGTTGACACCTGAGATAAGTAAGGAAGAAGATGCTAAGAAAGCTCTGAACTCTCCCTATTGAATTGCCAGATGGAATATATCCTCAAGTACTGAAAGAATTGGTAGATGCTCAATTACAAATAGTTCTTGTGGAGAGCAAGAGAGAATAGGACTAGAGAAGGACAAATATATCAGCTGAACTAACAAATGAAATAATATTAGCAATAAGCATGTTCTTCTGACAGCTAGAAGTCTAGGAAATGAGTCTAAGCTGCTCATATATTCATGAAATTGCATTGCTCCAAACATGCCCACTTGGTTACACATGCTAAATGGAAATCTCCAGGTAACAAAATGCACAAGAGTTTTGAGAAGGCTTAGATTTATACTCATTCTAAACCATAGTATGTTATCATGAATATAGGAAACTGCAGAGCTACTATTTATAATCTGGATTCAAATATGGCATGTCTCCTTCTAGTATCTGAAGAATTGTACACTATTCTGAATGACATAGTGAATGAGTTTAGACCCTTCCATTTATTCAATATTGTTTTTTGGAGGAAAGAAGCTGCTTCCACAGAACCCATATGTCATATAGTTCACACATTGCACATACATAAATATTTTTTTAATTTAATATTTATTTATCATCATTTTGTACAATTTTTTATACATTAATAAAATATTCTCGTTTAAGAGTAAACAAAATACCTCCTCCCTCCAAAAATAGACTCACTTGAGCAATAAAGGGGAGAGAAAAAAATTAAAATTAAAATTAAACAAAATAATAGTAATAATTGTAGTTATGGCCAGGTGGCGCAGTGGACAGAGCAACAGCCCTGGAGCCAGGAGCACCTGAGCCCACATCTAGCCCCGTAGACCCAACAATCACCCATCTGTGTGACATGCAAGCCACCCCAACCCCACTGCTCTGCATAAACCAAAAAAAAGAGAAAAAAAAAGAAAAGAGCTAAAATAAATAAAATAGTAATAATAGTAGGGGCGGCTGGGTGGTGGACAGAGCATTGGCCCTTGAGCCAGGAGCACCCAGGTCCAAATCCGGCCTCAGACACCCAAAGATCACCCTGCTATGTGGCCCCAGGCAGGCCACCCAGCCCCATTTGCCCTGCACCCCCCCAAAAATAATAATAATAAAAAATGTGCTTCAGTCTTTGTTCCAACACCACCAACTCTGTCGCGGGTGGATCACATTTTTTAGGATAAGTCCATCACAGAAGTTACTTCCATATTTTTCCACTGTTGCCACTGCTGACTGCAACTCCCTCCTTTCGTGTTTCTCTACTACCATGTATTATATTTACTCTCTCCTTTCACTGACTCTGCTATATGGTAGCTGAGTGGCACAGCAGACATATCCCCGGCCCTGAGGAAAAGAGGCCCTGAGCCACCCTACCACCCCTTAGGCCCAGGATCCACCTGGCTCTATGGTCCCGGACAGGCCATCCAATCCCAGCCCCTTGCAAGACGTAAAAAAGAAAATGCATTATATCTGACCACTCTCCCCCCATGGTCCATCCTCTCCTCCATCACTCACATCTCCCCCTTCCCCCTCTCCGCCCTCCTTCTTACTCCAGATGTCTATACCCCGTTGAGTACATACGCTGTTTCCTCTCCTAGCCACCTCTGATGACAATGAAGATTCCCTCATTCCCCCTTACCTTCCCCCCTTCCATATCATTTCAATAGCTCAATGTAATAAAGAAAAATCTTATTATATGAAAGAATTTGGCCTATTCCCCCCCTCTCCTTTTTTCTTTCTCCCATTACATTTCCCTTTTTTCTATTGACTCCATTTTTATACCCTATTTTAACTTCAAATTCAGCTTTTTCCTGTGCTTCATCTATAAAATCTCCTTCTACCTGCTCTGTTAATTGAGAAGGTTCGTATGAGTATTATCAGTGTCATTTTTCTATGCAGGAATACATGCAGTTCATCATCATTAAGTCCCTCATATTTTCCTCTACTCCTCCAATCTCCATGTTTCACCTGAGTCCTCTATCTGAAGATCAAACCTTCTGTTCAGCTCTGGCCATTCCAACAGGAACATTTGAAATTCCCCTGGTTCATTGAAAGTCCATCTTTTTCCCTGGAAGAGGACATTTAGCCTTGCTGGGTATTTCATTCTTGGCTGCATTCTAAGCTCTTTTTCCTTCTGGTATATTGTATTCCAAGCCCTACGAGCTTCCAGTGTAGCTGCTGCTAAGTCCTGTGTGATCCTGACTGCAGCTCCACGGTATTTGAACTGTGTCCTTCTGGCTGCTTGTAATATTTTCTCTTTGACTTGGGAGTTCTGGAACTTGGCTAAAATATTCCTGGGGTTGGTTTTTTGGGATCTCTTTCTCTGGGGGATCGGTGGATTCTCTCCCTTTCTATTTTGCCCTCTGCTTCTAGGATATCAGGGCAATTTTCCTGTAGTAGTTCTTTGAAAATGATGTCGAGGCTCTTTTCCTGATCGTGACTTTCGGGTATTCCAATAATTTTTAAATTATCTTTCCTAAGTCTGTTTTCCTTATCAGTTGTTTTTTCAATGAGATGTTTCACATTATCTTCTAATTTTTCATTCTTTTGGTTCTGAAGTATTAAGTCCTGATTTTTAGTAAATTCATCAATCTCCCGGAGTTCTATTCTTTGTCTGAAGGATTTGTTTTCCTCAGAGAGATTTCTTATCTCTTTTTCCATCTGGCCCATTCTGCTTTTTAAAGCATTCTTCTCCTCAATAACTTTTTTGAACTGTTTTATCCATTTGACCTAAGCTGGTTTTTAGCATGTTATTTTCTTCAACTTTTTTGGGGATTTCCTTGACTAAGCTGCTGACTTCACTTTCATGTTTTTCCTGCATCTCCTTTCTTTTCCCAGTTTTTCTTCTAACTCCCTCATTTGATTTTCAAAGTCTTTTTTGAGCTCTGTTATAGCCTGAGCCCAATTTCTGTTTTTCTTGGCGTCTTTAGATGCAGGAGCTTGTGCTTCCTCATCTTCAGACTGAGTGTTTTGATCCTCTTTGGGCTCACAGGCATAATATTTCTCAATGGTATTCCTCTTGTTTCTCTGCTTGCACATTTTCCCATCCCGAGCCTGGTTTTAGGGTGCTTCTTGAGCTCCCTCCTGGTCTGTGAATGACCATATGTGCCCCACTCTGCTACAGGGCTGAGGTGGAGGGGGCCCCTGCTGTTCTATGGGGGGGCCTAGACTGCAATCAGGATCTGAATGTGGTCAGAGCCCCAGAGTCCTGTTCCATGGGCAGAGCTGGGCAGTCTCTCTTTCTTCACTCCCCTCCCCTAGCTCAATGGGCTCATGCCCTGGGGGCTCCTGCTTAGGGGCTCTGCCTGCTCCTGTTTCCTGGATCTGGATTGCAGTGGTCATTCTGCTTGCTGTGTGCCCTGAGGGCTGGACTTCACGTGCTTGCTCTGGCAGAGGTCCCCAGTCCCCCTCCTTCCCCCAATCTGTGCCTGGTGCTCCCTGGGGCATAGGTCAGGAAACTCCCCCAGGGCTCCCAGAGCCCTAGGACTGCTTTCAGGAGGCTGAAGTTCTTTCACTCTGGCGGGCCACCCCTCTGGCAGGCCACCCCTCTGGCAGGCTGCCCCTCAGACCCCGGGGAGCAGAGCCTTTCTGCTCTTTTCCAGGTTACCTTGAGTAGGAGAACTGCCTCCCTGGGTCCCTCTGTGGGTTCTGTCTCTTGAAAATTTAGTTAGAGTCCTTAGTTCCAAAGATTTATGAGAGAGCACCTAAGACACGATTCTCTCTTCTCACCATCTTGGCTCCACCCCCCGCACATACATAAATATATAAACATGTGTCTCTATGAATGTATGATATATGTTCACTCATACCACTTTGAAGGTCTATTCTGTATTTCCACTGCACTGCAGTCCTCAGACAGCAAACATTTCTGCAGATTATTTATATCTATATCTCTCTGTTCTGCATGGCCAAATTACTGGTAATCCAGCCTATAGCAGGAAGCTGTCATGGAACCTAGGTCATAACTTCAAAACAATCTGGGTAATTGCCTAGTTTTTCAATGACTTAAGTTCCTCACCATCCTAGAAGATATGGTGGTCAGAGTTGGGGTGGATGGTTGCCTAGCAGGCGCATACTGTATGCCAAGTTGTTTAGCTACTTTAGTTAGATTGTACCTAAATCCATAAAACTAGCTAATTTTTTATTATAATTAAAAGAAGAGAAACATCTGTTACTGTTTTTGGGGAGGTCTAAAAGTAATGTACACTTTTAATTTCTTCATATTTTAGCCAAGAAAAAATAAAGACACTTGTAAAGGAAATAAGTGTTCATTCCTCTCTGCTTACATCACCAATTATTCACTCCCTTTCTATTTATGGAATTTGTGCCCAAAATGTCACTCCTAATCTTTACTAAAAAATTTTAACTGATTAATGATAGTCTGATATATGTCATATAGCACTTTTGAATCTGTACTCCCTCCTCATTAAGTACACCAAGAAACTAATGGATTTTGATAATACTTTTCTCTTACTTCTACAGCCTTTGATCAATAGATTTCAATATTGACTTTCTGTCAGAGTGACAGATATCAGCAAAAAGCTTGTTATCTAAGCAAACAATTCTATTTTCACTTACTTGACTAACACTGAACTAATTTTGAAATGAAGGCACTTAGTTTCTCATTCAATTATATGGTGAAGAATATGAATTTCAATAAGTGACAAAATGTAAATGTGGAAAAATCCTTTAATTTTTTTCTCAAAAAATTAAGGATATTTCTTCTTATACCTATTTTAAGGTTGCAAAGATATAGACATACCAAAAATCTCATTTGATCTTCAGAACAACTCTAAAAAGTAGGGACATTTTACAGATGAAGAAGGTGAAGGTGAGAGATTAAGTTAGAGACCAAGGATCACATAATTAATAAGTGTCAGTGGCAGGATTTGAATTCAGATCTTACCAATTCCAGATCCAGTACTGTATTCATTACAATTCATTACAATACTGACACGACTAATTACATTACTACTTATTACTACTATTAACCTGCTAATCTTGTTCATTTATATTTCTGCAAAATTCTCTTCTATGAAGCTCTACTACTATTTTTTTAAAAGTTTCTCAGAAAATCCAATCACTTAATCAACAAGCATGCATCAGTTATTAGTGATACAGTGAGTAAAGTAAAACTGTCCCTACCCTCAAAGACCTTATATTCTAAGAAAGAATGTGTTAGCAGTAGTGATCAAGCTAAAATAACTCATCAAGTATACAATCAACTCATTTATTTTACCACAAATCACAAGCACAGCGTTATAATATATAAAAGTTAGGCTCCATAGATATTTTAAGAGTAATGTCCACAGGGGCAGCTAGATGACTCACTGGATAAAGCACTAACCTTGGAATCAGGATGACCAGAGTTCAAATGCAGCCTCAGGAACTTGATATTTATTATCTATGTGACCCTAGGCCAGTCATGATACCTCAAATTGCTTGTAAAAAAAGAAAGAGTTATGCCTACATTGGAATCTATTCAGTGGTGAGTATTCAATGATAAATGTATAGAAATCAGCTAGTTGAGGAAAATACATTTTGAAGCTAAATTTGTAATTTTAATATTTTTCCATCACTTTCTTAATCACTGCAAATCAACAAAAGAACAAATCAAACCCTGGTTTGTAGCATTTGCCAATTTTTGAGGTGCTTATACTGTTCACATAGAAATATGATAACCAGCTCTGAGGAGCCTGAGAACACACACACACACACACACACACACACACACACACACACGATGTGCATTGTATGAAATATATAATGTTTGAGTTCCATGGAAACAGCTTCTTTTCTCCAAAAATATAAAGTGTTTTTAACCAGAAGTATGATGATGACAACTCTATAATGGATTTCTATTTAAAACATATATGGTCCCTTATCAAAATTATGCCCTGTTGAATGCATATTCAGTATCAAATGGCAATGGCAGAATTTATCATATATTTTTTGTGATTTCTATTTTATATAAAGATATTCCTCCCATTAATCTTAATTCTGAATTTACTTTCTCTAGCAAGGCATTTTGCATGATGCGGTCTGCATATAATTTTAATTAAAAAGGTAAAACTATGCAGCCTTGTGCATCTTTTCTAATTTTAAACCAATTATTTACTGTATATTCAGTTCTAGAAGACAAGTAAGATGATCTGGAATTCCCATCTTTTTGAGGACTTGTAACATATTGGTGTGATCTACAACATTCAGAGATTTTAATGTAGTCAATGAAGAAGTAGATACTTGTTATGGAACTATCTTGCTTTCTTTAAAATCCACCGAATTTTGACAATTTGGTCTCTAGTTCCTCTGCCTCTTCAAAAACCATCATGCTCTTTTGGTAATTCTTAGTTCACATATTGCTGAAGTCTGACTTGCAGAATCTGCAGCACAATTTTGCTGGCATGTAAAATGATTGCAATTGTTCAGTAATTTAGATACCTTTATCATTACCCGTCTTTAGGATTTGGGCATAAACTGATCTTTTGTAAACCAGTGGACACTGTTGAGTTTTGCTGACATACTGAATGCAAAACCTTAAAACCATCATCTTTTAGTTCTTTTTAATAGCTCAACATTAATTTTATGATCACAACTAGTTTCATTGTTCAGATTGTTTCCTAAGGTCCACTTGATATCTCCAGGAGGTATGGCTCCAGATCAATATCCACAATATTATGATTATTGGATCTTGGATAATTTTCCTGTAGATTTTCACCACTTCTTCTCAATATTTTCTTTGTCTGATGTTTCTAACAATTTTTGGTCTTTGATCATGTTCAATTTTGTATGAAATTGATATCTCTATTTTTTTGAAGTGCTCTCTTGTTTTGCCAATTTTATGATTTTCTTCCAATGCTTTACACTCTTAATTTAAGAAAACCTTATTTCTCCTTGCTATTCTATAGATTTTTTACATTCAGTTAGATATGAATTTTCCTTTCTCCTTTCCCTTTCATTTTCTTCTTCAGCTTTTTATAAAATCCTCAGCAGACATTCAGGTTTCTTGCTCTTCTTTTTCAATTGATTTTTTTGTTGTTGCATCCTCCTATACAATATTGTGAATCTCAGATCAGAGTTCTTCAGGAACTCTACCAGATCTAATATACTACATCTATTCAACACTTCTACTTCACCTTTATAAGGAATACTGTTTAGGTCAAAGGTAATACATTCTTATGGTTTTCCCACCTTTCATTTAAGACTGAATTTTGCAATGAGAAATTCATGCTACAGATCATAGTTAGCTCTAGGTCTTGTTTTAATTGACTGTACAGAGCTTCTCCACCTTTGTTTATAAAGTATATAATCAATCTAATTTCAGTATTAATTAAATTGACATCTGGTGATGTCTATTTATAGAGTTGCCTTTGGGTTGTTGAAAGCAAATGTTTGCTATGTCCAGTGATTTATAGTGACAAAATTCTATTAGTCTCAGCCCTGCTTCATTTTGTACTCCAAGGCCAAACTTTCCTGTTATTCCGTTTATCTTTTGGTTTCCTGCATTAGTTATGATGATGGTAACATTTTGGGGGGTGTTATTTCTAGATGTTTTGGTCTTCATAGAACCATTTAACTTTTGGCCTCTTCAGAATCAGTGATTAGAGTATAACCTTTTGTAACTATGATGTTAAATAGTTTGCCTTGGATTCAAACAGATATTCTTATCATTTATGAGACTACATTCCAGCACTGTTTTTTTCCCACCCTTTTATTGACTATGAGGGAGGCTTGCTTCATTTTTTCCCTAAGGGATCCTTGTCTACAGTAGGATATGTACAGTCTACAGTAGGATCATTTAAATTAAATTCACCCATTCCCATTCATTTGAGTTCACTAATGGTCAAGACTGTCAGTATTTAATCTCTCCATCTATTTGACATCATCCAACTTAACTTGGTTCAAAGAAATTACATTCCAGGTCCTAGGCAATTACTGATCATTATAACACTAGCCTTTCCTTGTGCCACTGGATACATACAAGCTAGCACTTCAAACAAGGAGATAATCATCAGATGTGATAAAAGAGAGGCATGTCATTGCTTTTAATGAGAGTGAAAGATTTATAGTTTGATAGATAGATATGATTGGGTATATACTTATGGTAATATATATATATATATATATATATATATATATTTGGTTTATGTGTTTAATATACACATATTTAAATTTATAATATACACATATATATGGATGTATCCATGTATGCATAGAGTTGTTGCCCTGAAGAGAACGCAAGCTTCTTGCTGGCAAAGGCGGTACTGCTTTCTATTTTTCATCTCAATCCCTAATGCAATACATTAGGCATAGATTTAGAGTGATCTTAGAAACTAATAAATCTAATTCCTTGTTTTAGAAATAAAAAGAAAAACTGAAGTTGTGAGAAATTAAAGTATCTTATCTAGGATTATATAGCAATCCACAATCTGAAGTAGTATTTAAACTCAGATATTCCTGTCTCCAAGTCTAGTACTCTATTGATTACACCACTTAGTTGTCCAATAAGTAATAGATGATTATTAAAAGTCTGTTAAGTAATTGCTTCCTGTTACCTATTCAATATAGCTTGGCCTGGTTCTTAATCATTTTCTTGCCTGCTGGAATTGTCAATAAAAAGAGTGTAAGTCAAAAAAGATAAGAAAATTTCAATTTAGCAGTCTGTAAGTAAACATTTATTGAGTAGTTACTATGTTCCAACAAATGGGGATCCACTGGAGAAGGTACTGAAAAAGGAAATTTTTGATAAGAAAACCCCATGGAGTTTGCCCTCAGTATTCTAAAAATGATAAAATATATGCCATCAGAATTTGCAATTCTTAGGCTGGAAAGCTACTGAGGAATAGCAAAGAACTACTAAAACAAAATACAGCAGAGCTAATGAAACATCTGGGCCAAAGCTGAAAGGAAGTTCAGTTCCATGCATACACACACACACACACATACATGCATATGTATGTATACACATAACATATATACACAGCTTTATATATACATTCACAGATAAACATATGTGTATATATATATATTTGTATTTGTGTGTGTGTGTGTGTGTGTGTGTGTGTGTGTGTGTGTGTGTGTGTATAAAGTCCAATGTTATATAGATCAGTGTTTCATAGGACCTGGAAAGCAATTTTTTTGAACCAAGGTAAGCTGTTCAAATAGCAAATGAAAAGATTAAATATTAATATTTTGAGTATAAGTGTGCTCAAATGAAATTCAGGTGATCATTACATATGCTATTATGAGTAGGAACACCTGAGAATTGCAGTAACCCTCATAGTCTAGACACTATATTTCAAAAATTCTAAAAAGGAAAACTTCCCTGACATCCCAGAATCAGAAGGGAAAATAGAAATGAAAATAAATCACCTCCAGAGATCCCAAAATGAAAATTCCCAGGAATATAACTGCCAATTTATAGAATTGCCTGGACTTATAGAAAATATTTCATTCAATAAAAAAATAAACCATTCAAATACCATGAAATCGCAGTATGGATCATCCAAGATTAAGCAGCCAACATGTTAAAAGGAATATAATAGAAGACATGAAATATGATATTCTGGAAGAT
Source organism: Macrotis lagotis (assembly GCF_037893015.1). NCBI lineage: Eukaryota > Metazoa > Chordata > Mammalia > Peramelemorphia > Peramelidae > Macrotis > Macrotis lagotis. Next base: position 1,588,832 of record NC_133660.1, on the reverse strand, counting down.
AATGAATTATAACAGAGGAAAAACCTATGTAGCAAAAACTTCATATACTCCCTTAGGGAAAAAATGGATATTTAATAAAAGAGAGAACTTTCAAGCATTCTTGATGAAAAAATAGAAATAAATGGAAAAATTGAATTTCAAATATAAGACTAAAGAAAAGATTAACAATCTTAACAAGAAAGAGAAATTATAAAGGATTCAATAAGATTAAATTGTTTACTTTTCTATGTGGGAAGATGATATATGTATCTTGCAAAAAATTCATTATTAGAGCAGTTAGATGAATTCTATGTAGAATGAAGATGAAGGAATGATTCTATTTGATGCTGTTCAAAATTAGATAGAGGGGTGTCCTGGAAAAAAGGAGGAAAAGAGAGGAAGAACAAATTATCTGACATTAAAGAGCCATGTAAGGAAGAACTTTTACCATAGAGATGAACATGGTGGTGAGAGGGAAGCAAGCAACACTTGTACATTATGTATAAGTAAACTGGTTTAAAGAAGGAAAATATATACATATTCCATTTTATTTACATACATATTCCAATTTATCTTCCCCAAAAGGGAAGTAGGAAGAGAAAGAGTAGGTGATAAAAGAGTGGGCAGATAAAGGAAGGTAGTGGTCAGAAGCAAAATAGACTTTAGAGTGTTGAGAGCTACTCAAGTGAGTTTGGGTCTGAGGTCAGTATGACTAAATGACCTAAATTTTGGTGACCCTCGAGCCTGAAGGCTTTCCACAGAACTCTGATTTGGTAACACAACTGCGTCATTCGAGGCCTCACTTGTTGATAGCCCTGTTCCAGAACTTCTTGACCTGAGAGTTATATCCTGCTGGATTACATCCTGCTCTGTTTCTGACCTGGGTCGGTTCACTCCTCCTTAGGCAACTTGGCGGTCCCCCATGCCCAGGAGGTCACCATATTGATGCCAAACTTAGTGCGGACACCTGATCGGCATAGCACACAGCACCCCAGAACTCCTGGGCTCAAGCGATCCTCCAGCCTCAGCCTCCCGAGTACCTAGGACTTACAGGCACGTGCCACCACACCTGGCTAGCTCAGTCAGTAGAGCCCGAGATCCTTAATCTCAGGGTTGGGGGTGTGAGACCCACATTGGGTGACAAATGGATGATCCCCTGACCAGCAGGGGAACCATTCAACTCAGGAGAGAAAAAGAAACATGCATACACCTGGGTGGGAAACACCAGCAGGACAACTGGCAGAGCCAATTTATTGAAAATGTCAAACAGTTCTTATAGCAGAAAACCACAAAATTAGCATATAGGATAAAAAAATGATGTAAGTCTTAACTTGCTCAAGACGTAATCTAGCAGGATGTAACTCAGCTCAAGAAGTTTTGGAAGAGGGTTAACAACAAATGAGGCCACGAATGATGCAGTTGTGTTATCAAATCAGAGTTCCGTGGAAAGCCTTCAGGTTCAAGGGTCACCAGAGCTTAGGTCATTTAGTCATAACTGACTGTTGACCTAAACTCGTTTGAGTAGCTCTCAATACATCCTGAAAACTGTTATCCACTTCCTGAGAGAGAAACTGAGAGTTTTTTCTCTCTCTCCTGAAAGAGAAATTAAAGCATCTTTTCAAATATTTTGTTTGTTTTGTGATTTCTTTTGCAAAACAGCCAATATGGAAATATTCTTGGCATGACCACACATTTATAATGAACACTAAAGTGCTTTCTTTATCAAGAAGAAAGGAGATTTGGAAGGCAGGGAGATAATTTTGAACTCAATTTTTTAAAAATAATTTTTAAAAATTCTTTTACATGTAATTGGGAAATATTTAGCAAAATAAAAAAGAACAGAATCTTGCTGAAATAACCCTGAATCAATGACAATCTTTTATGACTACCATTCAAAGTAAACAGGGTAAATTAGTCATCTGAGTTAGCCATGAGAGTCTCTCATGAAACAACACAAAACTGATGACATGGCAGAGATGCCCTAGAGACTTGTGAAACCTGGTCATGATAACTCACTTCTTCACAGTCTTTTGTGAAATGAATATTGCCAGAAGGCATTGCTAAGGATCATGTGATTTTAAAGCCCTCAAAGTCAGAGGTGGTTTTATCACTGTTACTATCAGGGGAAGAGGCTGGAGAAGAGACAGGCAGACTTGAGAAAGTTATCTGGTTAAAAAAAATGGAATCCAAAAGGAGTATGTGGATTTTTGAATCAAGACTTAAGGCTAGCAATGATTTTTTTTTTAAAAATCAGATACAAATTATACTTAAAAAGGTTATTAGCATATGCACTTAAGTGGAAATTAGTGAATCTGATCAAGAATATTTTAATTTATAAATGTAGAAGGTGGGGAAAAATGCTTAACCAGGATTAACAAAGGAGCAGGTATACCATTGGAAGAGAGTCACACAAAATGGGAAAGCATGGATGGGTTGCAAACTGTACTACTGGAGAGAATAATCATATAATTTACATTAAAAATCCATTTAAATATTGAATTTCAAGATACCTAATTTTAATTTATTTCACTTAGTATGGTATTTCTTTTCACTTATGAGATTATTCTTTGTTCTTATCAGAACCCTTATCAGGGTAGGATTTAATTATGGATAATTTTTATAATTCTGCAAAGTCTTTTGAATGATTTTTAGGGGGGGAATTTAATGTTCAGATTTCACCCCAACCCCCACATTTTCTAAAATGTCAATCATCTTAAGGTTCCATAATGACCTATCCTCCAAGCAGTATTTGTATCTACAATTCCCTCAGGTATCTCAAATTAAAAAAGTCCAAAATCAGCTTATTATCTTGTTTCCTAAATCTGCTTCTGCTTCTACTTCTATCTGAGTTCCTTCTTTCTATATGCCTGAACTTTTACCCCTAAAATGATCTCTTCCCTTTTTCCCCTCTTTTAATATTGTTGTCACCAATTAAAGATAATCAGTTTTAGTATTTATGATTAGGGAAATACAGTTTCCAATAATTAGAGAGGTCTAAAACCAAAATTAGTTGCATGGGCAAGTAGTAACTTCAATCAACTAAACAATCCATGGGAGGGGGAACATGTTTATTAAGTTCATATTATGCCACTCTTAGGCACTGGGGACAGAAATATAATGAATGAAGCAATCTCTACTCACTTGGAGATAACATTCTAAAGGAAGAGAAAATAAGTACATATGCATAATGTTTGTCTTTCATTTCCAAAGAAGACCACGACATCAGGGAGGTGATGCCATGACAAGCTCATGAATTGGATTTGAGTGAGGGGCTGCTATACTAAGTCATCAGCCTCACTTTCTCCTCCAGAGTCATCTGAGTTAAGTGGCCAGATATGAATCAAGATGAGTGGAGGCAATCCGGTTTAAGTGACTTGCCCAATGTCACTAGTAAAGAACTAGTGTCCTCCTGAATCCAGGGCCAGTGCTCTATCCACTGCACAACCTAGCTGCCCACCTTCACATATATGTGCATATTCATATATCTATGCATATATTATATATATTATAGGCATATTATATATGCACATAAAAGATCATTATAAAGAAAATAAATAAAGATAACAGTATTTATACAAGATAGTTTGAGGGGGAGTTTAAGGAGGAAGGGAAATATAGAAGATAGTTGAGGAAAAGGTAAAGTGGGAGTCCATTTCAAATTTGAGAGAAAGATGATTGATTCTATGGCACTGATACAGAAAATAGACTGTTAGATATGAGGAACAGAAAGCCAGAATGGCTGGACTGTAGAGTAAGTAAGTAGGAGAAACTAACAGTAAGGTCAGAAATGGTAGAACAAAGTTATGAGGAGTTTTTTTTTTAAATAGAGGATTTTATAGGTGATTCTATAGATTATGGGAAAGTACTGAAGTTTCCTGAGTAGAGAATAGAAGAATGACATGGCCAGATCAGCCTTTGTGTAAGAATGAGAAGAGATTTGAGGCAGAGGATCAGGTAGAAGATTGTTGTAATGAACCAGGGGAGAGATGTGAGCATCTGAACAGGAGTGGTGGTTGTACAAGTAGAGAGAAGGAATCAGATATGAGTATTGGAGGGAGAAATGGTAAGATTCAGCAAGAGGTTAGATATGTAAGGTGAGGAAGAGTGAAAAATGAGGAACATGAGATTTCAGTCTTAGATGACTTCTCAATATTTCTTCAAGTAGTGATCAAAAAACCACATTTAGGGAATATTAAAGAAGAGATTGCTTTTGAGGTCTAAATGACCTCTGAGGTCTTTTCCAATACAGATCAGAATAATGCTTCATCATACTTCCGTGTGTAAAAATGAATGAACTGCTAAGGGGCAAAATGATATCTTTTAAAGTAAAAAAGGCAAGGTAACCTTCCATAGTCAGCAGTGTTAAGTCTTAAATAATTCTTAAATGGTTCTGATTTCCTAAGAGTTTGAAAATATAAAATTTTTTACTTAAGGATGAATCAGTTATCACAGTGAGCATGGGAATACTTATAAAATACATTATTTCAGAAATAAGAACCAAAATGTTGCCAGATTTATACCACTGGAATTTCAACTGTTAAATATTAAACTTAAATTAATCATGAATACATTAAAGTTAAGATCTTTTGAAAATGAGTATTTCCTTTAGCTAAAAAATTTTCCTCATAGATGGACACTTCCTTTAAAGCGAATTCATACCTACAATCTTGCCAAGTTTCCTTTCATTGTAGGAATTTAACAACAGTGGTAGGAAATTAGACATTCCAATGAAACTTTAGACTCTGCTCCATATCCCCAGGCATTTGAAAATTCTATTTATCCAGAGTTCCTCTATCCTAATTTACATTATACTATATATCCATGTGTAATTCCTCATGTATAGTCTTCCTGTGACCAAGATGTTTGTTTGTTTCTTTCTAACACACACACACACACACATACACACACACATTTCACAACTTTATGGTTGTAATGGTTATAATATAATATATAATATATAATATAATATATAATATAATATATAATATATAATATAATATAACCCTGTGAAAATAGGTGGTAATATCTGAGATAAGGTTATTTATCTTGGAAAACGTTTCAATAGTTGAATAAAAAAGATGTGGCAACATTTCAGGTCATTCTCCTGCCTACCATTTCCAATCCTTATTCCATATCCAAACATCCACACCTCAGCACAGTTCTGAATGATTCTGACCTAGAATTTAAAGGGCATGAGTACTACAGGCTTTCACTGATTCCATTAATAAAGTCCATGTTTTCACTATTATAACATGTTTAAATGTTACAGCTCTATCTGGAATCAGATCGTGCAGCATTAAAAATGCAAAGTTTCAAAACTAGTACTTTTGAAAAAATACAGGAACATCTGTTTGTGTAATCCCAAAGAAGTAATATATTCCACGAGGCCCTAACATTAACTTCAAAGAAAAAAAAGATGATTTAGGGTAAAACAAATAGTACAATGCCACTAGAAACCCAAGGCTGAAGATTTTTGGATTTTATTGCTATGATTTAAAGCAAAAAAAAATAGAAATTTTGATCTAAATTTTATCTCTCTACCTCAGAAGTATTACAGCAAACGAACTTCTGTGGTGGGGAGTCATTCCCAACAAATGAGGAGCCATCTTCAATTTGTTCATTTAAGTAATATGTTACAATTCTTAGGGCTCCCAAATGTTTTTAAAGTTAGACACTCAAAATACACAAAATAATGATTTAAGAAAAGAAATTTATACTATACCATTGTCCAGCTTTATTTGCAAACTGATTGATGGGGGGGGGGGAAGTGAGTTGGATATGACTCTGATGGTGAAGAATTGCCCGACTACAAGATAAAACACTGAACTGGGCAGTGGTGCCAGTTAGGTCACCCACCCATCTTCTAGCCCAGTTGGGCCCTGCAGGAGGAGAATAACTCCTCTGAAGGAGGTAGTCATTCCTATCAACTGTATCCCACATGGGCAGGCAAAACCTAACTTAGCTTAAGCACCAAGGAATGGAAGGAAGTAACAGTTGCCTCTTTGACAATCACCTCCCCTCAGACCCTGATCAAGACTGTCCAAAGACTGGAAATCAAGATTCCCAGGAAAAAATGTAAAAACTCCTCAAACTTTCACCTGCTTCTGACCTAGCTTATATAGTTATTATCCAGGGAAACAAATCTTAAGGAAACAATGTCAGTAAATACTTCTACAGGAGCCAAAGAAAAGAAAGTTTTGGTGCTGAAGGGTAAATGGTTCTTTTTGCACTAGAAAATTGTTTCACCCTGTTATTTTTTCAGTTCTGCCTTTACAGAATTTTTTTGAAGTATTATTTTATCAGTGTTTAGAAGTGAATTTAGGAGAGTTTAAGTGAGGTCTTGCCTTTACTCTGTCATCTCAGTCCCACTAATCCCCCTTTTCTATTTCTATTATGTTATAATATATATTAACATACATTATATTATTTATATTCTATTTATATTTATTCTATTTTCTATTATTAGCATTGTTCTTATCCCACAATAAGCACTTAAATACTTTTTCATTCATTCATTCATACATTTATTCAAAAAATTCAAAATATTTAAAGTCATATGATTTCCCCTACGTAAAAAATATCTGGGTTCTTGCCACTTTTGGCCAACGAATGATCTATTCCTTTCTTTAAACATTTAATTTCTCAACTAACTCAATCTCCCTTATTGGAATTTTAATTCCCAGAAGGCTTTGACAAAATTATGCTTATTTATAGCCCTCTCAGTATTTGCATGTGACTTTATGTATCAAATTTAATAAAAAACTGTGTCGACTTGATTTTCTCTATATCACTTAAAATTTACATGAAAGCATTTCCAACAAGCAAAAAAGAACACTCTTGAAAACTATCTTTACTTAACAAGGAGTTATGTTGTAAAAAGCTTTGGATGATTTGATGGTTGGCTTAAACTCCATGCTAATGTGGCTGAAACCATATGTTCTCAATGCCCCTTGGGCCAGGCTTTTGCTGTTGCTGTTGTTACCATTTTCATTTATAATTTCGTCACACACTGTAGCCCTAGTCTCAGCCAATTATCTCCCAAATACATGATATTTGTCAGATAGAGAGCTGGAGGTTGTAAGGTTAGAAAGCATTTGTTCCTTTGATTGTGTGTGTGTGTGTGTGTGTGTGTGTGTGTGTGTGTGTGTGTGTGTGTGTGTTATTTAATATTTTGGAATCTAAATGCTTTTTAAGTGGGTTTTTTTTGGTAATTTTTCAATTTCAAAATTTGGTAGTATTTTGGTAGTATTTCAATTGCAAAATCTTACAAACTATATAGTTTTCAACATTTTGTTGAGAATTTTTGTAAGATTCCATAGGATTTTGAGTTGCATATTTTTCTTGCTTCCTCCCTTCTCTCCCCACCTCATAAGCCAAGATATAGGTTATACTTGTACATTTATGTTAAACACATTTCTGTATTAGTTAAACTGTGAAAAAAATGAATCAGAACATGAATGAAGTAAAAAATATAATAAAAAACACAAGAAGTATAAAAAAAGAATAAGACAAATTTTAAAAAGTGAAAATAGTATGCATTGGTCTCCATAGTTTTTTATCTGGATGTGGATGTCACTTTTCATCACAAATCTTTTGGATTTTTCTTGGATCATTTTATTATTGAGAAGAGCTTAGTCTAACATCACACAATGTTGCCATTGCTGTGTACAATGTTCTCCTGGTTCTATCAACTTCATTCTGCATTAGTTCATTTAAATCCAGTTTTCCTAAAATTTCCCTGCTCATGATTTCTTGCATAATTATTGCAGAGTAAAGGAATGATTTTATTATTATTGTATTAATAAATGATTATTTTTATTATTTCTTAATGTAACAAAGTTAACGATTCATTGCATTAAATGTACACAGTTACCCTTCCTGGTTCTTGTCTTAATAACTATGGACTTCTTTCCAATGATATATGACTTAGAGTGAATGTCATTCTTTAAGATGATCCTATTCAGCCTCACTATATAAAACATAAGGGAATTTAATTAAAGGAAAATGGGGATGAATTTACCCCATAGAGTTTACTCACATGGAAAACCTCCTTGTTCCTTTCCTTCTTACATGTCTGAGAGAGAATGTGAATAAATCAGAGTATAGTTATCAAGACCATTTGCCAAAGTCCATACTCATATACAACTGATTGTAGACCTGTAGGATCATCTTTATACCCAGATACTACTATAACTAAGGATACTGTAATTTCTTATTATTTTTTGTATGATTGACCCTCTTGGCATTCTAGGGACAACTATGGACTTCTTCTCTGAATAATCTTTTTAAAATGCAAAAAATACATGGAATTAAAAAGGAAAATAAATTGAAATAAACTCATTAAAATGTGTATGCATAAATACTTTCTGATATGAAATTTGGAAGAGATCATTACAGGTGAGTAATTATATTTAATATGTATTTTATTGATAAATTTAAAAGGTTCAAAGGGTCTGATGGAAAATATATTTCGCAGCCCTAGGTCTTGACACTAATGTTTTTCTTCAAATTGACATTTTTCAAAAAATGTATTTTGAAATCTTTAGTGCATGCTACTGGAATGTGCTTTGATCTACTCTCTTCTCTCATCTAAATATCCAGCAGCATGTTTAGTGGACATTCTATCAGTCTTGTGGTGGATTGGTAATAACATGATATAAGATGTGTATGTATATCTCTCTGTGTGTGCGTGCGTGTTTGTGTGTGTGTGTGTGTGTGTGTGTGTGAGATAGACTTTCTTTTTTTTTTAGGTTTTTGCAAGGCAAATGGGGTTAAGTGACTTGCCCAAGGCCACACAGCTAGGAAATTATTGAGTGTCTGAGACCGGATCTGAACCGAGGTACTCCTGACTCCAGAGCCAGTGCTCTATCCACTGTGCCACCTAGCCACCCCTGCAATAGACTTTCAATTCTCTGAAGATAGGGTATGTGCTTGTCAACATGTATATGGCACATAGTAAGTATTTAATGAATGTTTGTGGCTTAATTGTTTAATTTTACTATGATTCTGATTTGGAGATTCTCTCAAAAACTTCAGTACAATTTGGTATACTTCAGAGCACATGTGGATAGTCCTAATTTGCTATTATAAGTCATGGTAATTCTTTGCATTGGCTTCTGAACCAGAACTCATTTGGACACACTAAAATATGAAAGATTTTTCCCCTTGGCTCTTTCCTTCCTGATGATTTTGAAGTGTTTGAAAAACTCTTTCAGCCATAAACACTTAATGTGGATTGAGGTGATGCCCTCCTCTCTATATAGGGTCACAAGCCATGATTTTATCACTTTCAGTAAGAAGCTGAATCTCGGATGGAGTTGTCTTCTGATACAGGGTCTTGAGAAATTTCAAAATTCAGCAGTTGCTTCCCAAAACTAAGTGCCTAAGTAATAGAGTAGAGTAGTGATAGAAAGAGTGACAGAAAGAAAATGAATGAGAAGTAAAGAATTGCCCATTGGAAGTGAGGAGGGACAAAGATTGTCTCCACTTAAAATGGAACTGTGCTATAATCAGTAAGGGGTGAAATATAAAATTGCTAACAAGCAACCCTGTTGCAGTGAAGTTCAAGTACTGGTTTCAATGATTTATCATCATTCTACAAGTTTTTACTACTAAATATTTTTATTTCTGTATGGGAATGAATAAATTCCATATTTGGTTCATATTTATATCTAGGTACCTTTCTACTCTTAGCCCCACTCTCGTGAAGATACCTTAGAATTATATTAAAACAAAGATTCACGAGTTTTTCTTTTTTTAAATGTGTTTCAATAGAATTGGTTTCCTTTGTGCACTTATTTATTTTGTTTTATACATTTAAAATATTATTCTAAGAGGGTTTCATTAAACTGCCAATAGAGTCTATTACACATACACACATACAAACATACACACACAAACATATATATATATATATATATATATATATATATATATACACACAACACACATGTTCATATTAAGAACTCCTGGACTAGAGCCCCCAAAATAAAACTATTCATCAGGAATCTGAAAAGGGGAATTGGGGAAAGAGTAGAGTAGCTTAGTTCCATATCAAAACAACTGATGACCTCAGAGAAATAGAGCCAGAATAAAACAAGGCACATAAAGAACAAGGATTATCAAGCATTGCTAGATCATATGGCATCAGCTTAGTAATGCCATATTAACTACTGTGCTAAAGTAACACTTTTATTTTTAATAATGTGTCACAGATTAATGAGAATCTGGGGTGTCTAAGTATTTGCTTAAATAGTCAGAAACCCTTAGATCAAACATTTTTATTCCTTATTATATTAAAAACAAGAAAATGCAATATATATACTTGCATCAGAAGATCATTCACAGGTTAGAATTTCTAAAGCAGATTAGAAGTCAGTGAGTCTTACAATCTGCACTTATGTTCTCCCTTCTCAATAAAGTTAAATGCGCTGTATAATTTAAAAGTCACAAGGGAAATAGTTATCAGTCTGAATTTCCTTAAAAGGAAAATAAAGAGTAAAATTCCAATTAGATGGTACAAAATGAATACAACAAATTAATTGCATCCTACAGATTCATTCTAAAGTTTGAAGAAAGAAGGGCAAAGGAATCAATAAATTAATTAATAGTAATATAGCTATTGGAAAGGGTAGAAAAATCTATTGCCCTATAGATTTAGTTCACAGAGCCTGTGACAGCTGGACCAAAGCTCCCTTCCTTTGTCATAAGTTCCACCTATATGTTCTATCCCTGAAGTGGAATATAAATTCCTTGAAGTCTGGTGAAGTCTCACTTTTCTATTTGTATCTGTAGTAATGAGGCATAATGCAGGCCTATAGTAGGTGCTCAAAAGATGTATGTTGACTGCTAAGTTGATTTTCTTATGAGAATAATTTGGAAAGTTTCCCAAAGGTTCAATTAAGCTTGAGTTTAGATACAAATTCAGGAAGTACATTCTAAATCTGATTTAGAATTGCTTTACTACAAATTAAAGAGATTATTCACTTTAGGATCTTATCTTAAGACTATATCACCCAAATTGGTAATATCTAAAGAAAGAAGTTAAACAGAATTGTAAAAGTTGCCTAAACCTGAGATTTTCCTGATGTAGGGAACTCTCAGTTAGGAAACTCCCTCAATCATTATAGTTGAGCATTTCTCTATAAATTCCAATTTCCAAGAGTAGAAGTTGGATTATTTTGCCCAAGATTACAGAGTCATTGGGGTCAGAGATGATCTTGAAGTATGAGTTTAAGAAGTTCAGGCACTAGGACTAGTTTCCTAACCACTATATCATGCTACCTCTAACCCAGAGGTATATTCATATTTTGGGGGGAGTGCTGTTCTTTGGGAAATATTGAGACCCTATATATATAATATATATTTTAAAAGTAGCCTGTGAGTTTCTTGAAAACTAATACGTTATATGTGTATACTGTGTATGTGGTTGTTTTTCTTGTTGATGCTATTATTTTTTGCCTTTCTTTGTATTCCTAGTTCTTAGCACAGTAACTACCACATAATGGGTACTTAGTAAATGCTAGTTAAATGATGACTAGCTCACTAAAATCATAAATTATAACTCAAAAGAAAAAAGTAGAGCATGATACAACAGAAGACATTTCATATACATAAGATAAAATTTAGTTTATTTTCATAAAGCTACTTTAGTTGGAATCTTTTGTGTTTTGAATCCTGGAAATCCTTAAAGTTGTTTGATAAATTATCAATATTAAACATCACAAGATGAAATGCTTTTTTTTTGCTTTCCTATGCTATTTGATAAACACTGTTCTTAAATTATAACTTTAATATAAAACTCTACATTATGAGGTCATTCTTAGAACTTTACATAAGTGTAAATTGTTGACAAAAAGTAATAGTCTCAAAATATTGAAAGATTTGGGAAATCAAAGGTTGAGAGGGGACAGAATCAACATCTATGGAATAATTCACAGTATAAGCAAAATGAACACATAGATTTATCAAATTCCAAACAAAGAGGCTCTCCTTGAAATAAGGGAAGTTAAAGACAAATTAGAAAGTAAAACACAAATATGATAGTAAAATTTGGAGCTAGATAACCCAAGAGTTATTCTGAGTTTAAAAATATAGATCCAAAAAACCCCTTTAAGTTCATTTGTGAATAAATGAAGTAATTGGAGAAAATACTACCTTGATCTAAATATTGGCTATATATCTATAGCTATATATCTATATTTATATCTGTCAATCTATCTATATGTAGTTTGCAGGATGAATCAAAAGACCCAGGAGTCTTAGGCATTCTATAGTGTAGAAAATGAACTCACTGGTATTTCCAAGTTATCTAGTTGCTTGAAAGGCAATATTATAAAGCAAATAGTAAATAAACATAGAAAAATCCTTGGCATGGAAGAAGATATAGTTTTGTGATCCTCCATATTAATACTTCTAGCTGGTAATTTCCAACTTATCCAAACAATATGAACAATCATGACTTTCTTCATACTGAATAGAGTTTAGATGATCCAGAGTTGAGAAAGAGAAGGATATAAGGGCTCATTCTTTTCCATAGTATCTGGATATAAAAGAGATGGGAATAAAGAGGCTAGGGACAGGAAAATGGAAACCAAGTCTTCCACCACAGTCACCCAAAGTAGACTGAAAGGTAATTCAATTTCAATATTTATTAAGCTTCATATATATATATATATATATATTTTATATACACACACATATAATATATACACATATGTATGTGTGTTGTGTATGTATATGACACTGTGCTAAGTACCATGGACAGAGATAAAATGCATTTAAGGAGCATAATCTATAACACTGGAGATATGTAGCTTATAGATAATATTTAGATTATTGGATACTAGATAGAACATGGAAACGGCAAATAAAACTCCTGACTTAATGTCCTAAGAAAATTTAAGGTTCAGGGGAGAGGGCTTCCAACTGGTGAAGGGAATCAGCTAAATTTAAATTGGTGGAGAAAGGTGACCTTAAAGGAAAAGGATTTCAAGAGCCAAAGATGTGGAGGATTGCCTTATATGACACAGTCTCCACTGGTATGTGGCAGTGGCATTTCAGACAGGTAGACAGTTTGACTGAATCATGTGAAGAGCAGTCATGTAAAATAAAGCTCAGAAAGTTGATTGGTGGCCAATTGAATTTATCCCATTAGTAATAGGGAACAGCTAAAGTTTATGAACAGAAAATATGAAGATGATAAATACAATTTTACTAGAAAAATGGGAAACATCCTGCACATTTCAAATTGACTGATCTCCCTAGTACCTAGTGTTTATCTTCTTTACACTATTTTGTCTTTTTTAACATACTGTGCATTTTATTAATTTTTATATATTCTGTTCTACATCTACTGTGTGTCTAAACATATATATCATGTTCACCAATAAAATAAATGCTCTTTGGAGCAAGGGATTGTTTTATTTTTGCTTTTCTGTAAGCAATTCCTGTGACATAGCATACATGCTTAATAAATGCATATTGATTTTGAGGTTGATAGAACAGAAGCTAAAGACATGGTCATATATCATAAACCAATATCAATTAGAAGTCATATTTTAAATAGAATATGGACTGATGAATTTTATGTTTAAAGGAAATTAGAAGAATGAAAAGATAAAGCAGCTACAGAGCAGACTGACAGGAAGCATTAAAGATCTGACAAAACAGTTCTTAGTTCAAACTAGTATAGATTAGGGGCAGCTAGGTGGTGCAGTGGATAAAGCACCGGCCCCGGAGTCAGGGATACCTGGGTTCAAATCTGGTCTCAAACACTTAATAACTACCTAGCTGTGTGGCATTGGGCAAGCCACTTAACCCCATTTGCCTTGCAAAAAGCTAAAAAAAAATTTTAAAAACTAGTATAGATTAAATCAAAGTTACATACAAGGGAATTCTGTGGGTTTGTTTATGGGGGAACAAAGTATGTTTTAAAACACTTAGAAAAAGAAAAAAATCTTCATGTTTTACATTATTCTTTCAAGGAAATACATTTTTTTCTGATATTTCTTTTGTCTGAACAACCCTAGATGAGCAAGAGGGTACAGTGGAGGAGTGCCAGTTCTGGAATTGGGAAGACTCCTCTTCTTTTATTCCAATCTGTCTTCAAACACCTTACTAGCTATGGGACCCCACTGAATCCTGTTTGCTTTAGTTTTCACCTCTGTGTAAGATGAGATGGAGAAGGAGATTTCAAATCACCCCAGAATCTTCACCAAAGATATAGATAGATAGACAGATAGAAATATAGATAGATATAGATATAGATACATAGATATGTTTTACACACACACACACACACACACATACACACACACAAACTTTAGAACCAGATGACTGATGATGTTTATTCTTTGTTTTCAAGGAAGACATCAGGAAGTGATACTATGACAGGCAAGTGAGATGGGCTGAGTGAAGGGAAGGGAGCTGTGCTAAGTCACCAGCTTCACTTTCTCCAGAGCCATCTGGATCCAGCGGCCAGATATGGATCAGGACAACTGGAGATGGCCCTAGGTTAGAGGCAATTGGGTTAAGTGCCTTGCCCAGCGTCAAGGAGCTAGTAAGTATCAAGGGTCTAAGACCAAATTAAAATTTAGATCCTTCTGACTTCAGGGCAGTGCCCTACCCACTGTATCATTTAGTTGCTTACAAATCAGAAGAGGAAAGATGGCAAACCCCTGTGGTAAGTTTACAGACAAGACAACGACTACCTGACTTGCAAGAACCAGAAGACAAAAATTTTAACTTTTGCAAGAAAACGCAATTCAAAGTGCTATATGGAATGCATCTGTCAAAATAAATTACTAGTTTCTGAAAGATTTCTTTTTTTTTGGTAGTTGTTTATGAACAAGAAAGTGCCTAGTCAAAAAAGACATGTTTTGCTATATCTTTATTGACATATCCAAATGCTGCTACCAATTCTTCCAACTAGTTAACCAAGGCAAACAACTTTTCTTTCTGCAGGTTTAAAATAGTTACCCCCCACCACCATATAGGATTATATCGATGAGGTTACTTCAGGAGCCTTTAAAGTAAAACATGAATGGGAAATATATGAATTATCACAAGGATTTTAAAACAACATGTATATAAATAACTGCACACACATGCACAAAGACACACATATGGAAACACATGTGCACATTTTATGTATGTTCATATGTCTACATGTGTGTCCACACTACATAGCAAAGTAGCACTGTGGAAAAAGCACTGCACCTGGAATCAGAAAGATCATCATTCAATTCCACCCTTAAACATATACTAGTTGTGTGACCCTGGACAACTCACTTAGCCTCTGTTTGCCTCAGTTTCCTCAACTATAAAATGAGGATAATAAAGGAATCTACAGCCAAGATTTATTATGACAATTAAATGAGGTAATAGTTATAAAGTAGAATGCCTGAGTGCTATATAAATGTAATGTGTATATGTGTGTGTGTGTGTGTGTGTGTGTGTGTGTGTGTGTGTGTGTGATTTTTATCTTGAAGTACTTCCAGCTTTGTTTGCCTCACCACTTTAGGGACAGGGTTTAACAGTTTTCCTCTTCTGATTCTAGTCAGGCAAAGGAAATTCTGGACAAATTTTCACTTGCAAGAATAATGTAGTAAAGAATTTATTTATTTTTGTTGTGTTATGGTATTTTATAACACCTCCTCCTCCCTACCCCCCCACATATATGGTATACACATCACTTTCTTTTCTACTCTGATATATCTTATGGTTGGTCAATGGTAGATGGACAAACAGAGATACAAGATCCAATTCAGTCTAACTCTCCCAGGTTGTTTGACCTCATTAGACTACAAAGAATCTAAGATAGAAATCATTAAATGCATTAGGACTTGATTGAGACAGATGTGAAACAAAGACTTCACTGGGGCAACAAGCTGCTGTTAAAGCACTCTCATCAGTCCATAGGCTCAGTATGTAGGCCACTTCAGCCTAAATCTAGATATTTTACTTCCCATAACTCTCTGTAGCATGCAATACTGACAGAAAGGTCACTACATTTAACACAAAAGAATCCATCATTCCCAAGTATATCGATGCTCAAGCAATTACCTTTTCTATTCCCCCTACTCCCTTTTCTTATCACAGTAAGAAGCACATTAGTTCTCTAGCAAAAGTTCAACAATTTTACTTTTGGACCAGGGCCAAGCAAACCAAAATCCAGTGTTCTCCAAAACTCATAAATACAGTTTAATGTCACAAGAGGTAATCTTTTCCCAAAATTAAAATATCTTTTTGTTTACACATAGATCCTGAATATTTATTCAGCTTGATTGGTATGGGCATGAAGCAGGTCTCAAAGTTAGTAAGAGAGGGATTCATGTCCTCATTGTGATACACAATGGTGTGTATGTCCCAGTTCCAGTCACTTACAAAGCCCTGGGTAATTTTTGACAGCTAGCAGAGGCACAAGGTTTTTTTTTTTTTAATTTTGCAAGGCAATGGGGTTAAGTGACTTGACCAAGGCCACACATCTAGGTAATTATTAAGTGTTTGAGGTCGAATTTGAACTCAGGTCCTCCTGGTCCTGGAGGGCCAGTGGTCTATCTACTGCACTACCCAGCCACCCCCACAGGTACAAGATTAAGGTCAAGGCTCTAATATGAAGGTACTAAAAATGTAGTCCAAAATTACATTCTCTAAAACGAATTAAGAAACAAATTTCTCTTCACAATCATTATTTTGTTTGTGTTGCCTAGTTACATTTTTTGATAGCCATATATATTTTTATCAGTATACATTGACATCTGGTTCCCTAAAGTTTCTATTAATGTTACAATTGAAATACAATAATGCTTTACATCCCCATATCTTGAAAAGCAATTAAATAGAACATATACATATATAGTAAGGAAGGGAGGGAGAGAGAGAAAGAAATGTAGCATTGGATAATTTCTGGATGATGAGAATTTACTAAAATTCAGATAAGTAGCACAGCACATAAAGTAATAGAACTGGAGTCAAAAGGACTCTAGTTCAAGTCTGACCTCAGATGCAAGCTGTGTGATCCTGGATAAATCATTTAATTGCTGTCTGCCTTAGTTTCTTCAAAAGTAAAAGAAGATTAATCATAACATGATTAGAATTCAATATAGAATATAAAAATAGAATTAAATATAAAATGAAGATCAAATGTGATAATATGTATAAAGTGCTTTGACCAATGTTTAACACATAGAGTGTGCTTAATAAATGTCCCCTTTTCTCTTTATAACTGATTTGTATACATGAAAAATTTATGGCAAAATAATTTTAAGTGGGAAAATAGCCTTAAATCTATAATAGTTACGCATCTCATTTCTTTGGGCATCTCATTTTGACCTTTACATTGTCAAGGATTTTATTCCAAACCATTGTTTCCCCACAATAAAGATAATATTCAGAATGGTAGTTGGGGGCTGATACTTTTAGCTTGAAATATTTAGAGTTTCATCAAGACAGTGTGGTAGTGGATAGAGAAATATCCTGGCAAACAAAGACTTAGGCTCAAGTAGCATCTTGGTGAATATTGCCTAAGACATCACCATGGTTATCTCTTAAACTATGGGAGCCTGAGGCAAATCTTTATGGTGTAAAGTAGCTAATAATGATCTCCAAAAGTTAATAGAGAATCAATGATTCTCTTACCTGGAGTTCTATATACTAGTGAAATCATAGGTATGGATGAAAAAGAGAAGTTTAATAATATTTTTGAGTATACATCTAAATTACATCTTCCCACACATTTTAGTCAACTGACTTCCAGATTTAATAACTGATTATAAATTGGAACATATTAAAGCATTGCTTATATTTCTTTTTTTTTAGGTTTTTGCAAGGCAAACGGGGTTAAGTGGCTTGCCCAAGGCCACACAGCTAGGTCATTATTAAGTGTCTGAGACCAGATTTGAACCCAAGTACTCCTGACTGCAGGGCCGGTGCTTTATCCACTATGCCACCTAGCCACCCCCATTGCTTATATTTCAAAGGACTATCCGTGGCAATAGATATAAGTAAAGTACTATATCGCTAAGAGTCAAATGAATGTCATGGAAATAATAATTGACTGCTGTTTTGGGAAGACTGAATGAGGTCATGAAAGCATCTGAAGGTAATCTTATCATTGGTGAAGAATGCTGGATAAGACACAGAAAAAGACTTTTTAGGGTTTTTTTTAAGAAAAGAGACTTTTTTTAAAAGCATTTTTTTCTTGATGGTATCACTTTATTATTTACATTACAAAGAGGATGAAGAGAATAGTTTTGAAGATACTTTGTTTATTCAGAATGAACTAAATGATGTAGGATTGAGTTTTGGTAAGCTGTGAAGTTTCATTGAAGATTTGAGGAGTTTCTGTTTATGATCATTTTCATAACTAAAATGTTATAAATCATTATTTATATATTTACATTAACTATCAATAAATTAATATTTATTTAATCATGGGACATTGAGATTTAATACAAATATATGTATATATATTTATGTATATATGTGGGGGGAGGGGGAGGGAGGGAGGGAAAGAAACAGATGAATCCAGTATAAGAATAACTACATGAATGAATCAAATAATAGACTGATCTGTAAGCTACAAGTGAATTAGTAGACCCCATAAATTTTGATTCATTATTAAACAAGGACAAAAAGTAGCATGACAAATTTGTGTGGTAGAATTGAGCACTTACACTGGAGTCAAAAGTCCTAGGTTCAAATCATTCCTCTGATGATATTTCCTTGAACAGTTTGAGCAAGTCATTTAACATCCTACTATTTCATTATGGCATGTAAAATTGGTGTGGAAGAATGATGGCAAGGTAGGATGATGGCAAAGTAGGATGAGAGGATTTCTGATTTTTTTTTCCAGCTCTAGATTTTATCATTCTGTGGGGGAAATGCTGGTAGTATTTTGGACTAAAAGCTTAATTTATGCTGATTCTCTTGAAAATTTAAAATCTGAAATTCATATTATCGGTGACTTATTATTTCCATATCTACTTTGATAACACTAAATCCATTCAGACTGAGTATAAAAAATGAAAAGAAAAATTCACTAAGACCAGATTTCTCTTGTGCCCTCTCTCTTAGGAAGTAGCTATTGGGATAGAAAACAAACTAAACTTCACTACAGAAACCTGTTCAGTGGAATGGACATTTGGGGAAAATTTTCCTTTTAAGTGAGCATGACCAAAGAACTCAGCAGTAGAAATTGCAATTACCTACTGCTGGATATAAATTAGAAAGCAGACTAATACTTTCAGACCATTCACTAGAGGTCTTTTCCCATATATCATGTGGTCATTACTCTAAGAAGATGATGTACTGTAAAATATATTTGTCTAAGATATTCCTCTGTGCCTAACTAGCAATTCCCCACCAATTCCAAATCTGTTCTAGGCAATTAAACATTTGGTCATACTAAATTAATATACTTTATAATAAAAATTAAGTTTGAATGTTATAGATCCCAACCTGGGACTATCCTAAACTGATTAAAAATCATAGAGCCTTCATATTTTTATATTATTTCTACTTTTAAAAAGATTAAGGATTAAACTTTTTCAAGGATGATTTTGTGGTAAAATAATTTGTTAAAATGCCATTTTCATTCTAGATGAAATTTCAAATTTTCATGATCCCTCTTCATAGACAATTGACAAATCTGAATTGATTACAGCTGTTCAGTTTATAACCACACATTTTTCTTCCATGAATTCTTTTCTGGTTTCAGAAATTGATTGTTTTCTTTTTATATGTTACCTCTAGTAATCTGTGTTAGTCCATAAGACAATGTTATATTAACTAGAAACCAATTTAATAATGTGCATAATATGCTAGTGTTCTGTTCTGGAATGTGCTCACTATCCTTTAATGACACCAGTCCACTCAATTATCTGTTTTATGTTGAAAATTTAAGAAAAATAAACAACCATTGAAAAAAATTGTATTAAAACTAAGAGATTGTGGCAGAGAGGTGGTGCAGTGGATAGAACACTGGCCTTGCAGATAGGAGGACCTGACTTTGTCATCCCAGTTTGGATTTGCCTGGCAAAGATAATGGAACAGGTTTACCATTTTCTTTTCCAATTCATTTTACAGATGAGGAAATAGAAGCAAACAGGTTTAAGTGACTTGCTAAAGATTACACAGCTAGTAAATATCCTCTTATTGGATAGTAAAATCTATTAAATATTTATGAAATTCCTATAGTCAATCACTACAAGCACTTAAAGATATAAAAATACATATGAAACCTCTGGAACTCAGATGTTCCTGACTCTAGGTCCATGCTCTAACCACTATGCAATTTAGCTGCCTTTAGGCATATAAGAAGCAGCAGGGAAAGAAGACACTTCAGGGTCCAGAAGAAAATTCAAAAGCTAATTGAAGAGCCAGCAAAGAGTTTTAAAATTGGTCAGAATTAAAAAAAAGTCATCCTAAAGATAAAAGGAAACAGAAAATGAAATAACTGCAGTGATGGTTAAAAAATAAAAAAAACAAAAAAAGTAGTTCATGCTTCAGTAACATGCACAATGACAACTACTACTACTAATGCTACTACTACTACTACTACTACTACTGCTACTACTACTACTACTACTACTGCTACTGCTACTACCACCACCACCACCACGGAATCATATTATCATTCCAAAGGCAAGTAAACCTAGGGCAATTCTCCAGTTCAATTTATTTAGTGAAGAATGTTAAATTGACCTTTGGAGCCACTATAAAGGGTTTAAACAGGGTGGTCATATCTGATTCTAATTGACTACATGAGAATTTCAAACATGTTTCTCACAATTTAAATAATATGGCATTTTGATATAGTATAATAAACTCTGTCTGGTCTCTAAGTGTTACCCTTTCTGGGGAAAAGAGTGCGATATTAATTAAAGGAAGAAAACTTCTATTTTGGTCTTTCTTCCTTCCACTTTTTTGATTTCATCATGGAGCTCTTTAACTTCCATTGAATGATGGAGATCAAACTAAAATCATGAAAAGTGTGCTATACAGTAATGAAAGGGAAAAATCAACTAGGAAAATTTGCGCCTGGTTTCTGGCTTTCCATTCCATTTGTATGTTTGTACTTCCTTGATTTTAGTTGAATATGCATCTTTCCCTAAATAATTGTTTTAAGGTTTATTTGTAAGATTCAGATCTTGAGGTGCTGGATCAAAAGTCATTAGAGTTGATTTGTAGCAGAGGAAGAGTTCTGAAGAATTACTATAATACTTTTGGAGAGAAAAATCATGTATAAGAGGATATTAGCAGACATGCTTGGACAATGCAGAGCCACTGTAAATTGTAAATTACATAATTAGGCAAACTAACTGCATTATACACTGATGATGGTTAAATGTCAACCTCCAGGATTTGCATGAACTGATGCTGAGTGAGATGAGCAGAACCAGAAAAACACTGTACAACCAGGGGCGGCTAGGTAGTGTAGTGGATAAAGCACCGGCCTTGGAGTCAGGAGTGCCTGAGTTCAAATCTGGTCTCAGACACTTAATAATGACTTAGCTGTGTGGCCTTGGGCAAGCCACTGAACCCCATTTGCCTTGCAAAAAAACTAAAAAAAACACTGTCCACCCTAACAGCAACATGGGAGTGATGTTCAACCTTGAAGGACTCGCTCCTTCCATCAGTGCAACAATTGGGAACAATTTTGGGCTGTCTGCAAAGGAGAGTGTCATCTGTATCCAGATAAGGAGCTGTGGAGTTTGAACAAAGTTCAAGGACTATTCCCTTTAATTTAGGACAAAAACAGATATCTAATTGTCTGATCTTGTTACCGCTTAGACTTCTTGTCTCCTCTCTAAGGATATGATTTCTCTCTCATCACACCCAATTTGGATCAAGGTACAACATGGAAACAAAGTAAAGACTGACAGAGTGCTTTCTGTGGTGGGGGGAGGGAAGCAAGATTGGGGGGGAATTGTAAAACTCAAATAATATCTTTAATAAAAATTAATAAAGAAAAATAAATAAATAAATGTCAACCTCCAAGTTAATTATAATTTTATTTATAAGGTGATACTGAATTGTTTTGTTTTTCTCTTAATATCCCCAGTGAATTTTTTTAGTTTATCGTGTGTTGTATGTGTAAATAAGTTACCCAACCCTTACCTGTTATTTTGTAATATATTATTATATACTGAATACTTCTTTATTTCCTCTTTTTGGAGGAACCTAGTTATTAGCAAGCATACTGAAAAACCAGAGGGCTTTCAAAGGAGTTAAGAATGACATCTAGTTGACAGACTTGTATAATTTAAAGGACATCCTCATTTTTGACAGTAAGAGGTAAGTTTGGAAGAAGGTATCTGGTAAGATAGATATTCTATTTGGTTTTGGATGTGGTGACTTTACAAATCTTAGGAACATCTTGTTTAAAATGTCCAAAAGGCAAATGATGAAATGAGACTAGAGGCCATGCAAAGAAAGTGTATGCCGTCTTCCATATGACAGATCTCTATATGTTTTTTGATAGCTGTCCTCTCTTGTCTTGTCTTTTTCAGGCTAAATACCTCTATTTATTTCAGGTAGTATGACTTAAGGCTCTTTAATTATCATAATCATCATTCTTTGGATATTATCTAGCTTGTCAATTTTCTTCCTGGAAAATCTATCTTCAACACATTATATGATCTGAAGAGTGCAAAGTGCAGTGAGATTAGGACATCATATTCTAGACAGATTTTTTTAAAGGTATATAGTGTGCATTAATCTTTTCAGCTGTTATTTTGTATTCAACTAATTTTAAATTTGCTGTCCATTAAACTATATGCTAAAAATTAGATTCTAGTATATGGATGTTTTTCTCAGAAAAGAAATCACAGGTATAAGACTAAAAAACAATAGAGAAGTCAAATGACTGACCCAAGTTCTCATGAGTAGAACCAAACTTCAAAGTGTTTTCCCTGAACCACATATTATAATCCTCTTCCCCACTTCCAATATCAGGCACACTTTGGATTAAGGAGATTCACATTAGTCATTTTGCATTTCCCTTTCTCTTTGCCCCTCCATCTAGCACAAAAAAGAATTGCATTTCAAAATAAGTTAAATATTCATTAAGGATCAATGAATTATTTGAAGTTATTTACATTGGGTGAGTAATTTCTTAATTAGATTCTGAGTAAAATGAAGTAGTTAATTTACTATCAAAATGAAAATATCTTTCTACTCCCCAGTAGATCAACTGAATTGAAAGTAACAAGTATCTTATATATTAATGATTACATTTTCCGTGCTCCTTATAAAAACAACTATTATTATCCAGAAAGTTAGAAAGTAATTTTCCAATTATCCTAATCAGTGTGACTGATTAGAATACTACCCCAAATTTGGATTTTCTGATATTGAGAGATTTGGAGATAGTATAGCAAAGAGCACCAAAAATAAAGTATGGAGATACTGAAAGCAAAAGAGAATATGGTATGCTATAAAACAAAACAAAAATACTCAGCTAAACTAGTATAAGAATGGCATGAGTGTGTGTTTTCTATCATAAGAGAAAATGAGAAGAAATGAACTTAAAGGGAAATCTGTAAAACAGAAGGAAGAATTTACTGAAAGAATGGTGATGGAAACAACAATAAACTGTAATAATAGTATAAAGAAGGTTAAAATCCAAGGTGAGATGAAGATAGATAGCTTCTTTTTAAAGATTACAATGAAATCAAGAAAAATTAATAAAACCATAGTTTAATGCTCAAGAACATTCTACCTTTATTAGATGATATCACATAAAGAAATAGGAACTGAAGGAAATATTCTACTATTGTTTGTTGACTATTGGTTGATCTAAGAAAAATGATAAAAATGGAAAATAGGTCATTGAAGTTCATTAATAAGCAAGAGAATCTTAATTGCCCTCAATGTCTTCAGCACTTAACATAGATATACTGTTTACCAGATTTTGGGAAGTTTGTTCAGTTTCTGCTGTTGATATTTCAGGAATTACAGATGGATGAGAAAAGATTTACAGGACAGGACACAAGCAAAACGTCTCAATTTTCAAAGACACCAAAAGGATTGATACTTTCAAGAAGAATTTTGTGAACCTAATGTCTATCCCTGGTAAAAATAGCAGAACAAAATATTAAATAGATATCTTGTCAATATGTAGAAATGTGCAATCCAAAATGAGTTCTTTAAGAACAAGGCAACATTTTAGTTAATGTATGAATTTCTTGACTCTAAATATTTATGTATTTTTTGTTTTTCTTGCTTTCATAGGGATGGATTGAAAAGATGTACTTTGATAGAACTGAATTTTAAAAAAGGCACTTTGACTTAACCTAATTTCCATTTTATGTAAGGTATACTAGACTTAGGGAATTATTTTAACATGAGATACCCTAGTCTGTAAGTTAATCAATTTTTGTCTTTCTTAAAATCTCATTTGAGATAATAACCTACCAAGGATCTTCTTTCAAATTCTTACCCATATCCACAAATAGATTCTTCACAAAGTAAGTATTCAAAATATTTTAAGTCATCTTCTAAGTCTTTTTCACTAGCTATTTTTGGTTGTCTGGCCTAATAAATACTTAATAAATGTTTACTGACTGATTATATTAATAGAATTATAGAACAAAGGAAAAGTCAATCACCTGCATTTTTCTTGTGTGTATTAGGAAATAAATTGATTTGATAAAACATATTCAACACAAAATGAGCAGGGAATGGAAAGAAGGAATATGGAATTTAAAGGAAAAAAATT
This sequence comes from Macrotis lagotis, assembly GCF_037893015.1. NCBI lineage: Eukaryota > Metazoa > Chordata > Mammalia > Peramelemorphia > Peramelidae > Macrotis > Macrotis lagotis. Next base: position 1,564,129 of record NC_133660.1, on the reverse strand, counting down.
AATAGAGACAAATTAACTTTCCTCAAAAAAATTTTACTTGTGATTATGTTGGGGGGGGGATTCCCATTTAATCCTAGAGAGCAGAAATAAAATCAGTCTGGAAGGTATTTTTTCTTTCACCAAAAAAAAAAACTTTCTAACAATTAAATTTGGAGTGAAATAGAAATAGCTGTCTGACAGGGGATAATATCAGTGAATTTCACAGCCAAAAAAAGACCTTTAAAAATTGATTGGCTCTAACAGTCAAAGACATCATAATGAGAGTTTAAGCCTCCTATAAGGGGCTGGACTATAAAACCCTGTGAAGGTCTTTCAAATTCTATACTTTACAAATTCCTGTATTGCCTTCCAATTAATCAATAACTATTTAATAAGTACCTACTATGAGTTAAGTACCCAAATTACAAAACACAAAGAATCAAACATTCCTTTCTCCCATGGGTGAGTGACTTCTGGGACTTCCATTTTGTAGGGGGCCTCAGACCAACTAACCTTTATTCCCCCCCATATACCCTGGTTGTGCTTCTAACTTTCTAAATTTGAACATCATATCACTATTACCCCTCCCCCCAATTTCTAGTTTTATAACTCTTCCTTCATTATACTACAGAGTCTACAGAACTCAACTCTTCTTTCATTAAACCTTCCTTGGAGGTAGATATTTTTTTTTTGCTTATACAATCAATTATGTTAAAAGACATGTGTTTCTAAAAATTATTACACTATAAAAATTCCACAGCGAAAATCATGGAACTTATGGAAGTAAGGGGGTCAAGGACACAAAAACTTAATCGGTGACACGTTAAAAACAGTGTTAAGAAGTTAATAAAAGGGGCGGTTAGGTGGCGCAGTGGATAAAGCACCAGCCCTGGAGTCAGGAGTACCTGAGTTCAAATCTGAACTGAGACACTTCATAATTACCTAGCTGTGTGGCCTTGGGCAAGCCACTTAACCCCATTGCCTTGCAAAAACTAAAAAAAAAAAAAAATCTAAAAATGACCTTAAATAGTCGTGGCCTCAGGCTGTTTGATCTGTCTGTACCCTTGTCTCCCCCAAAATCTGGGCTAATAAAATTGGTAAATATGTATTGCAGGATGGCATAGGCATAGTCCTAGGACCCTAGGTGAGTCCTGAGGGTATGGGAAAGATGCCAAGAAATATTTCTCTATCCATTCATCCTATTAGACCAGAAGAAAAACAAGAAATATCACATTTTACTTAAGTTAGCTTAGGAAGTAAGTCTAAGTATTGTAGCTTGTGGATTACTGTGATTGTGGTATAGTTTTCTGCATCCTCACTATTTCTTGTCAATGAAATCTCACCAAAATAAACTCAAAATTTACATTTTATTCAAATTGTTTCCTACTATATTAATTTCATTGGAACAATATTTTTGCATTTTCAAAACAAAAGTTAGAGTAGAAATGACTAAATATTTATCCCCAGTGCTTAGAAAAGAACTTGTCCCATAATAAGACTTTAATAAATGCTGGTTACCTTACTCCTTTGTTAGTTTAATAAATATGTTTTGACTCTCATGAAGAACTTACATTCTAACTGAAAATTGAATAATGACCTGAGAATTAATGTAAAAATATAACTTCAAGATAACTTGAATGAGGGTAATCAACCTTTTAGATGCTAAACAGAAAAAGAGATGCCAAGCCTAGCTAGGAAAAAAAAAGCAATTCTTTCAAGAAGCTTAAAAACATCAGTCTATCAATGTAAACTACTACAAGGTAGTAGTATTTATGACAAATATCACAGCAGTGTAAATTGCCACTAAGTATGATTTTGACTTTTTGTTAAACTATACAACAATATAAATAATGAAAAACTGTCATTTCTAAAGTCACAATTTAATCAAACCCCTATATTTTGAACATGTGAAATGTGGTTTAATTTTGAATTATATAAGCATGTAATTAATTTATAAGTAAAATTTTGTTAATTCATGAATTAAGAAAATCTTTCTGTAAGAAGCAATTAAAATTCAATAAGAGAAAGCACTTTTAAAGTCAAAATATAGTTATAATGAAGAAAAATAAAATGGTAGGAATCATCTTCAAAATAAACCACAGCTTGAGTTAGGAACTTTGGTTTTAATTTTCTTTCTGTCCCAACTATAGTACACATTGGCATATCTATATTCATGGTATAGGCAGTTACCGTGAGGATATTTAGAGTGATTTAGCCTTCTCAAAACATTTCATCACCTTTCATTAGATTTAATGAATGGAGATTCCACAAACTTCCAACAAGAATAGTAAATCATCATCAAAAGTTTTCAATGAAGTGCTTATTTGCACATGGTTATATGCAAAGACATATGGTAATACAGATCACTGCCACATTCTTTTCAAATCAATCTTCTCAATCCTCTCTCACACAGATGTTTTGATATTACTTCAGTCAAGACTAAGTAACTTGGCATGTTATGATGACACTAATATAAGATGTGTAGCAGAGAACCAGTCACCACAGCAATTTTGAACATATGTTTCTACTTCCCCATAAACTCATTAAAGAGAAAAGAAAAGATCTGGATATAGAAAAAAATCAATTTACTTCTATTTGGTCTAAGTGTTGTCATGGCATCCAAGTTACTCCAATTTTTTGCTTAAATATCAGCAGCATTTTAAAAGGAGGTCAAGTTGGATGAAATGTTTATGTGCTTCTGATCAGTATGGAAATAGAACTTCCTGGGTAAAGTGCAGCTATTCAACTTCAACTGAATTTTTTTCAAACCTAAGGATATAATGATAATATTTCTCACATTCTATATCTTTCACAGTCTTAATCACTAGACATTGTCTTTTTTTAACTTTGACCAATCAATGAGCATTTATTAATCACATATTATGCCAGTTATGGTCCTGGTCTGTTCATTTGATATACAAAGACAAAAAAAAAGTCTGTCTTTATGAGAATCATTCAAAGACAGGACCAAGGTTTCTTCATAGATTATTTGCCAATCGTTATATGTAGAAAAGATATTTTAAAAAATTTTCTTTTTACTGAAGTGTCAATTTGTAAAAATATCAAGCATACCTCCCTTTTGACCATTTATGTTTTAAAATTCTTACATAACTTCAAATTAAATGGACATGTTGTCTAATATTCAGCTTTCACCATTTTAAACTTCATATATCTAAAAGGCTTTGAAGCAGAGACTTGAATTACTTTTACCATTCTTCATCACAGAATAAAACTTACATTGAGACAATGTAATATTTTTATGCTATAACTAAGAGCAAATCTTGCTTTTAAATATATTAAGAATGTTATTTATTTAAATGGGAAGAAAATTTCCTCTCCCAAGGCAGGCTCTGGAAGAGAATACTTGTTCAACTGAAAATTGATTGTGAATTTTTCATTACTCCAGGAAAAGTTTTGTCATATACATATATATATATATATATATATATATATATATACTTATATTTCTCACTTTCCTCATAATAACATTTATTTTCTGCTTAAAGGTTTTTATAAAATGCTTTCACCACAAAACTGAGTGAGTTATATAGTACAAAGGTACTATATTACTATATTCCCATTTTATAAAGGAGTTTAACTGAGGTTCACTGAAATTAAATTCATTCTTTCTGGTCAAAAACCTAAAGACCAAGCTGAGACTAGAATATAGGATTTTATCTGCCATATCGATATTCTTTCTATAATATCATGCTGTCTCTTAACATTGGATTATTTGATTCCTTCCCACTTCAGGAAAAGTCTGAAGCAAATTATACCTTGCATTGCTGATTTCCATCAGTCTTGGATACTATATGTTTACCAAAAAAAAAAAAAAAAGAGAGAGAGAGAAAGGAGAGCCAAGAGAGATTCTTTTTGAGCTCCTCCAACACTGACTAATGGGAGGACTGAGAAGTATGTCTAGTCAGCTTCCATGTGACAGAAATACAGGAGTGCTTCGGATTACACCTAATTGAAAGGTTCTACTCTCTTATTTGGAGCATGCAGAGACATTCAGTATTTGGTTCTCATCTCCTAACCACATGTGAAAAGGTAGACCAAAGATTGAATTTTGAGCCAGAACCAGTATATATTAAAGAGGTCAGGGTTAAATTTTGGCTCATCTTTATTGTGAGCTAGGTTAATGCAAGAAGGAATAAGCCACAAAGCATGGTTAACTCCACCAAGTGGCATGTGCTCACACTAATTGCTCTCACTTTTGTTTCTGTTGTGCTTACTTTTTCTGCTTCTAGGTGATGGTTAAGACTTTAAGAAAATTTGGAATACTCAAAAGTTCAGGAGTAAAAAAAAAAGTTCAGGAGAACAGGATTAACGGGAGAATGAGAACTAGTGACTGAAAGTTAAAGCACTGAAAACGTGTGTGACATATTTGATCCAGACCAGAGATAGCAGAAATACAGACTAATGGTATTCATTGCTATGTTTGAAACTGAGGTTGGTGGGATGAATATTCACAGAAGTCACACTGTTTAAAGTCCACTGTCTCCAGGGACTTGTTTTCTTGCTGTATCTCTATAGTAAGCATTCATTTGTATAAATTGATTGATGCTAAAAAAAAACTGATGTGCTAATTACCAAAGGCTAACATTTGTGAGAACATACCAACATGAACCCTTTAGCCATAGTGTTACAGAAAGACAATCTCAATCTACCCCCAACTCCTCAGCCCTGAGTGCGGAAATAGCCTTGCTCTGGGACACCTAATACATCTCTGAGAGGGGGGATTGGGAGATTGTTTTCTGAAATTTATCAATGTATATCCATATCAATCATTGATAACATTATTATAAAGATATAAAGAGAATTGAAGCTTTCCATACAAAGTTATGTTTGAGGGACATTCAGGAGAAAACAGAACAGCAGAAGAAAGATGCAATAGGAAGAGGCAGGTCACAGATGGCAAAATTTTCATGCAGGTCAAGCTTTGGAGGGAAGATTTAGTTAAGACTTCTATCCTTAATCCATTTAATTACAAAGTGACCAAAAATCACATAATTCTTTTTTTTTCACAATGGACTAATCATGATGTCAAGGTGATGTTACTAATTAAGTTTTTTCAGTCATGTCCAATTCTTCATGACTCTATTTGGGTTTGTTTTAATTTTAGTTTTGGCAAGAATACTGGAGTGGTTTAGAAAATGTCAGGAGAACTGGGAAGCAAAGTTCAATATTGTATGAACAATGATGATATAGCATTATTATAATTACAAAACAAATTTTACATGTGAATACACTCACAACAATGATGACTTGTTATATGAAGGAATGATTCAAAGAAATATACTTTATCAGTTAAGATTTAATTTTTATTATTTCTATCACTGGAAGAAGTGAAGAAAAATCAAATAAGCACAATATTTTTATCCTACAACAAAAGGAATTTTAGGGAAAACTGCCTTCACTAAGTTACAATTTAAAAGCTTTACCAACGAAAAGAAACATTTTTATCTGTTAGACTACTTTACTCAATGTTTTTATTTTGATGTGAAATTGGATGGGGGAGTGATCACAGGTTAATCACCTACTAAAACTAACCATTAGTTTACAATTCTCTACTGACAGTACTTAATTCACAAGGATCTACTTTAAATAAATGCTATACTGAAGAACATATGTTTCATATATTCTGATGTCCCTGGTATTTTCCATTATTCAAAGATTGACATTTCGTGTCTAAGAACCGATAGTTTCACATAAAACTAATAAGAATATGTTTAGGCATTGCATGGAAGCTATTTGCAATTCAGCACAATAAATTGTAGCTTTTTCTTCACAACAATCCAAACTGGCTTTAAAGTAATTTTAAAAAATGGAATTTGTAGTGATTATTTTAGCTATCTGTTGCTTGGAGTTATTTGTCAAAAGTGATAATAAAAGTGACAATAAAGGATAACCAAATGAACTCTTAAGATAGCAAACTACCAGTTTGAAGAAAATTTGATAGAAAAGTCTTTGGATTCCCAATCCCATCCCCCAAATCATTGGTCATTATTCATAAACTATTTTTTTTCAGATACTGAATAGCACAGGATTGCATGGATGTGAGTTTTTGCTGTTGTTTTAACATCCAGACCTATCATTTCATTAGTGAGAAAAATTTCTATGTCTATTCAAATTGGCACCTTCTCTTCAATGGAGCTGAGTTACTTCGAGATTAAGTAATTAGCCCAGAATTATAGTTAGTCAGAAGTAGTATTGAGCTCTCTATCCACTATGCCATGATTTGTCTCTGAAACATTACATAGTCCAAGAAAATCTTACAATCATGATTCTTGGCAGGGGTTGGGTGAAGCAGGGAAGGAAAGCTTAACTGTTAGAGATTTGAAAAAAACTCATTTTAAAAATGACTTTGGAGGCTGAGTAGGGAAACTGATGTTAAACACATAAGGTTAGCTAAATAATAGGGATGAAGCATGGCATTATATAAAGATCACTGGATATGTGTTTCAGATCTACCATTGTCAATTTCACCAGGTAGAAATCATTTCTATTGTAAAGTTTTCACGATTTGCAAATAAAAATTGACAGGATTGTAAGGCTAAATTAAATTATCTCTAAGTACATTTTCTGGTGTAATATATTAGAATTCATATTCAATAAATGCTTCAGTAGTATTTTGGAATTGATCACAATTTGATCATGTTAATTTACCAATCACTGGTGTGTGTAATGTATGAATACATTTACTCAAAAATGTTAATGAAAAAGATTAAAAAATAGATTATCTCCCACAATGTGATAGAATGAAAACTTAAAAACAGAAGACTCCACAGGAACTCTGAAAATATGTAGAAATTATCTAACTATAGACAATTAGCATAATACATTATTACTACTCACGTAAAACCATAATGGAATTTCTATTTGTGTTTTTTCCCAAAAATTGCCAGAAAGTGATTTTATAGCATTTTCTCATGCAAAGGAAGGATGAAAATAATTATATCTGCAAAATTAACAAACTGGAAAATGTTGATAAAGCAGCTTATTCATTGTCCATAAGGTTTCTTCAATAAAAACAGCAATCACTTCTAATTTTCTTGATCGCCTATATTATTGAGAATTATTTTCTTAGGAATTTCATTTAGTAAAATATTACTTTAAATATTGAAAAAATCTAAAAAAAGGAAAAAGCCTGAAGTCTTTAATTTCTTCTTTTGTTAATTACTATTCCTTTCTTTAAGAAGAGAAACTTTTTTTTCTAAATTTCTATTTGGAAAAAAACAGCACTTTATATTGGAAAGATAGGAATTCCTAAGACATATATACACCAATAAGAAAAGTAAATGAAGCTAGCAGTGTTAAAGCACCCTCAGAAGTGTTTTATTCTTTTAATTAATATTTTGTGTGTACAATTGGTACGGTGGATTGATGGATGCCTAGGTGTATTAATGGAATGTTTTGCTTAACTGTACTAATATATTAAAAGTTAGAGTTTCATTAAGTAAGATTAGGGAAGTAGTCTGCCTTTTTAATTTTTATATTATATTACTTTTCTTTGCACATTCTATGATCTTGGCAAACTGTCCTTTTAGATGTTCTTTCCACATAATATTCTATATCTTCCTTTAATTGATTCTCCTAAAAAGTCTGAAATATATTATCTCTTTACTTCCTTTAAAATTCAAGATCAAGTGCCTCTTTATATCTGTAGGTTTATTCCGTGGTCTGCTAGTATCTTCTACCCTCAATTGGTTTTTTTTATAAGTTTTAATCACATGATAAAATATAAGCTCCTTCAGGGCAGGGATATACTTTTTCTTTTGTCTTTGTATTTCTACTGCAAAACAAAGGGACTGCCACATGTAGATGCTCAAAAATGTGTTTATCAAATGATATATTAGTTGATAATTAAACATGGTACTACAAGTCAGGAATCTAGGAATTCAAATTCCACTGACACCAACATGGTACTGATACCTAAACCAGGAAGAACCAAAACAGAAAAGAAAATTATAGACCAACCTCCCTAATGAACATTGATGCAAAAATCTTAAATAAAATTTTAGCAATAAGATTACAGCAAGATATTACTAGGATAATATACCATAATCAGGTAGGACCAAGTAGGCAAGGATGGTTCAATATTAGAAAAACACTTATCATAACTGAACTAATCAATAGCAAAACCAAAAGAAATTATATGATTATCTTGATAGAGGCTAAAAAGGCCTTTGATAAAAATACAACAGCTATTCCTATTAAAAGCACTAAAAAGTTTAGGAATAGAGTTTTCCTTAAAATAATAAATAGTATAACCATAATAAATAATAAATAGTATAACCATAATAAATAATGAATAGTATAACCATAATAAATAGTAAAACCATCAATAAATATTATATATAGTGAGGACATATTCGGGGCATTTCCAGTAAGATCAGGGATGAAACAAGGATGCCTATTATCATCATTACTGTTCAATATAGTTTTAGAAATGTTAGTTCTAGCAATAAGAGAAGAAAAAAAAATTGAAGGAATCAGAATTGGCAATGAGGAAGCAAAACTTTCATTCTTTGTAGGTGATATGATGGTATACTTAGAGAACTTGAGCAAATCATCTTAAAAACTCCTTAGAACAATTAACAAATTCAGCAAAGTGGCAGGATATAAAATAAACCCACAAAAATCATCAGCATTTCTATATATGAACAACAAAGTCAAGAGCAAGTGATTGAAAGGGAAATTCCATTTAAAGTAACTATAGATAACAAATATAGTTTTCAAATGAAGAAATTAAAGCTATATATAATCACATGAAAAAATGCTCCAAAGCATTACTGATTAGAGAAATGCAAATTAAAATATCTCCAAGGCATCACCTCACACCTATCAGACTGGCCAAGATGAGAAATGAACAATATTGGAGAGTTTGTAGGTGGAGTTGTTAACAGATCCAACCATTCTGGAGAGCAATATGGAACTATGCCCAAAAAAGCAATAAAACTGTGCATTCCCTTTGTCCCAGCAATTCTAATTCTAGGCCTATATCCAGAAGAGAAAATGAGAAAAGTATCACATTTCCAAAATATTCATAGCAGTTCTTTTTGTAGTGGCAAAGAATTTGGAATTGGAGATGCCCATGGAATATTATTGTTTTATTAGAAACCATAATTGGTCAGGCTCTAGAGAAGCATAGAAGGAATTGTAGAATCTGATGCTGAGCAAAGGGAACAGAGCCAAGAGAACAATGTACACATCAGCAACATTGAGATGAACAACCTCGATGGAAGTAACTCTTCTCAGCAGTTTGGAGGGCTAGGACAACCCTATTAGAACAGCTGAGGATAATGTTATCCCCATCCAAAGGAAGACAAACAACAAAATCCTTCAGAATCTGAGGAAACTACATTTGCTTTTTTTAAAAAAAATCTCATCTTTTTCTTTCCCTAAAACCTAATTCCTAATGCCAATAATAATTAACCTTTAAACATGGTTAACACAAATGTGTAAGTACAATATTAACCTGTTTGCCACAGAGGTGAGGGGGGGTCAGAAGGGAGGACGGAAGGAAATTTTTTAACTTAGAAAAATGCATAAACATATAAATGAATGAATGAATGCTAAAAAAAACTTTAACAACATGTACTTGGAAAAGTAAGACATCAATAAAAATAAAATTAAAAAAGAACTAAAATTTAGACTTTGAACTCTATGGTAAAAGATTCCTTGGTAAAGTCCAGCCCTTTCTATTGGAGAAGTAATAGCATTTCAGATGTAAATCCCTTTAAGTAGGTGGTTGCATTGAGAATAGCCTAAAGAAAAGGATGTAAAGACCTATAGATATTCCAAATTGCACTTACTGGGGAGGAGTTAAGACTCCCTGCCCAATGGGGTTTAGTCCCACTGAGCAATATGATGATAATGGGGCTCTAGGCACACATTTCCCACCAGGACATGACCCTATGTGTGGCCACTCTTCCTACCAGTAGTGAATATATTAATTGGAGATTATAGCTAAGGTTTAAGGATGATAATGTTCAAAGACTACTTTATCTGCTATGTAATTTCATTAAATGTCTTTGCTTTTACTTTAAAAAAAAACCCCAAACCCCAAATATTCTATAATAGAAACATGATCTTTAACTGATGAATGGATAGAGAGAATAAAAAGTATAGCAAAAATTCGCGTTTTATTCCTTGCTGATTAAATATTGTGCATATATATATATATATATATATATATATATATATATATATATAGTAGAGTAAGAAACTTAAAATTTTGGCAACTATTGAATTGTCATACTTCTTGATTTTGTGGCATCTGATGCTTGAAACAACCTCTGATACCATATAATCTCCCAATGATACTGATAGCTATATTCCCTTTTTGAACTTCTCATACTATCTTCTTTCATAACTCTTAATCATCTTTCTATTTCTTGAATCTCTTTGTTCTTCAGAACTATTTCCTGGGTTTTTCTTTTTTTTTTTCCTTGCTCTATGCACTTTGCATAAAGAGCTCTGTCCTCTTTACATAGAGAAAAATAATTCACCATAACCATAGCAATAACTGAACTCTACTTAAATATTTTTAACTTACTTCTGGATAACTATAACACAATATCTTTACAGCATAGCAAATTAAATATTTCCAAAACCTATTACTTATTTGAAAACAGCAGAGTGTAGTGTAAAGAAAACTTTACTTGGAAACAGTTGGAACAGGGTTGGAATCCCAGCTCTGATACTGAATAGTAGTGTCATTACAGTTAAATTACTTAACCTCTCTGAGACTCAAGTTCCACTTTTATAAAATGGGAATGAGAGTAACAGTTATAAGTATTACCATAGCATGGATAGTGGTGAACATAAATTACTCTTTATTTATGTCTGTCTGTCTGTCTCTCTCCCCCTCCCTCCCTCTCTCTCCTCTAAGCACTAAGTGAATTTTTCCTTTGCATTTACTTCATTAATCCCTGTGCAATTAATTTTGAACATAAAACTCCTTAAAAACAGAGTTGGCTTCACATCTCTTTCTGTGTCAACAGTGCCTAGTCAGGTAGATTTTCTTACTGTTACTAATAGTTATATAATTCCCACAACTGTTTTCAGAAAGTTTTGACATGTAACTATAAATATATGTGTGTATATGTGTGTGTGTGTGTGTGTGTAATTACCTATGTGTACAATATTTATGCATACATATTAGCATTCCCACTGTTAGAATAAATGAATTACAACTTCTACAAGGAAAATAAATAATAAATTCAAAGAAAATAATAAAAACTAAAAAAAGCAAACAAGTATGGCAATAATGATCCGATGAATTCTACTCATGGAACTGATTCTGATTAATTTTGTCTAATCCCAAACAACATTCTCTCCAATTACTAAAATGTTTTAACAGATGATAATCATCTCAAGAGAACTGGAGTATGTAAGACTGCCTGCAAGTTAGGAAGGATTATCTGTTGAGGCCTAACATTGTGACACATACAATTATCTTTTGGTCTCTGCTAAGGTAATATAAAAAATGTGATACAAGATTAGAGAACAGAAAATATCCTAACTTAAAATCCCTTGGAAAATTCTAGAAAATATTAAATTAGTAGAATTTTTATACTTTAGCATAAGGAACCAGGAACAAATAAAAGTCAGCATCTATTCATAAGGACCAGAATCATGTGAAATGTAACCCCCTTTTCCATTATTATATGGGGCAGGTAGATGATGCAAGTGGATAGGAAAATCTCAGGTCAAATAGAAAGTCCCTTAACTTTTGACTCATTTTCCTCATCCGTAAAATGATGGCAATAGAAATACCTATATCCATAGGCTATTTTGTAGATAAAGTGATATAATATTAGTGAGGTGTTTTATAAACATTAAACCACCAAATGTCATTGTCATTGTTGTTATATAAACTAGTCTACCAGGGGAAGAGGGAGACACAAATCATCTATATTTCAGCATCTGAGAAAGTCTCCTTTGCTTTCCTAAGAACAAAACAGAAAGATAAAAGGTAGAACAGTTAGGAGGATATGGGAGTGATTGAAGAACCAAACCCACAAATAAATCATTAAATGGTGAAGGAAATCCCCTAGTGGAGTATTTTAGTGATCTCTCTCTTGTCCTAGGCTACTCTGCAAGACTTGAATGAAAGCATAATTTGCTTATCTATCAGTTTTGGAGACAACAGAGATATAGTTAGACTGTTAAAAGACAGAGTTAAGATTTACCTGTCTGACTGTCAAAGCATGAAATTGAATAGTAATACATGATCTTCACGAGTTTAAAATGTAACTACACGGTACAAAGAAGAAAGAATTGGCTAGATGATGTTCGATTTAAAAAATGCTACTGCAATTGATAATGCTTTCATTCAGAGTCAATAGTGCGCTGTTTGTTGTGTTCTAACATGTCAGGTGTGCATCACTCCTTGGCTTTCTTGATGGAAATTCTGGAATGATGTGCTGTTTTATTCTCCAAGTCATGTTACATTAGTGGAAATTGAGGCAAACAAGGCTAAGTGACTTGCTCAGGGTCACCCAGCTGGTAGTGTCTGAGACCAGAAGATAAGTCTTCCTGTTGCTATGTCAGTATAGTAGGGCAGTCAAAAATTTAATACTATTCATTGTAAGAAATATTCTGTTCTATGCAGTCCATATCTTGCCTCCATGTCTTTCAGAGTCTATAGTCAATGTCTGAAAATCCCTGACTCCTTATTTCTAATGATCAGAATCTCTACATTTGTTAAAGCTCATTTCAAGTCCCAATTTTTTTCATGAAACCTTTCTTTTTTCTCTGGAGCTGCTTTGGACTCATCTCCAAATTACCTTGTATTTACTTTGTATAGATTTTCTGCAAACTTATTTATGTATGTGTAAACCTTTATTGTATTAAAATACATTTAGACTTCTTATTTAGTCTTTTAGTAATTTGAACCAAAAACCTCCCTTTCCCTACAGATTGAGAATTCATTTATTCTCTGTGAAATTGGATTTTTTTTGATCATTTGCTTCTTATTTTGTCATCCTGTGTATTTTATTTTTTTTGTAAAAATGCATTTCAGTTTTAGTGTGTACAAAGAAAGGTATAATCATTTTTTTATTTGTTGTGAATTTCATTTTCATTTTTCATTTGGTGATAACACTATCACCAAAGGGCAGAAAAAGAGAAAGTGAGATCACTGAAGATAAACTTCAAGTACAGAAAAATTTTGCTTGGGGCCACTTTCAGATCCATTCATATGAATAAAGGAAGCAAGATTTAGTGGAAAAACAATTTACTTCAGAGACACATAGGTTCAATTTGCTTGCTTTAAAAAAAAAAGGTTTCTGGCTTTGCAAGTAAAGGTGGGTTCTAATAAACCAAACAAACCATGGATTTATTTATTTATTTATATAATAAAGGTGGCACTTTCCCACTTAAATGTTCTTAACATGATAAAAATCATCACAATATGGGATAAGATTATTTTCATGCAAAAGGAACAACCGTGACACTAATCAATCATTGAGTTATCAAAAGGATTCTAAGTTCTCACTACTTTGGATGTTTCTTTTTTAGGTTTTTTGCAAGGCAAATGGGGTTAAGTGGCTTGCCCAAGGCCACACAGCTAGGTAATTATTAAGTGTCTGAGACTGGATTTGAACCCAGATACTCCTGACTCCAAGGCCTGTGCTTTATCCACTATGCCACCTAGCCGCCCCTTGGATACTTCTTTAAACAGTGTGGATCACAGGCCACTGAGGTCTTGCCATCTTATGTGATGCTCACCCCAGATTCTCCTATGAATCCCCTCACCAAAAAAAATCATGGGCCTCAAAAATGACATGAATACCACAAAGGATCTGGTCCATTGATTACTTTTCATTCTTGCTTCAATTATAGACTTTAAAATAAAAAAAAAGATACTGATTATTTCATTTACTCATCATTACTAATAAATATAGTATTTCTTGGGAGATAATGATTTCCTTGTCTCCGGAACCATTCAAGGATGAAGTGAGAATTGTTAGAATGCTAAACTAGTGAGTAGCTAGGTAGTGCAATGGTCACAACATGCTAATTTAAAGTTAAAATGTATGTGTTCTCATGTTGTCTTAGACATTTATTATGAAAGTTGGTCAAATCACATAGTATCCTTCATATTCAGTTTCTTCATCTATAAAATGAGAGAATTTTACATGATTTCCTCTAAGGTCTAAAATCCTATAAGACTGAACATTCTTTCCAATTCTATAATTCTATTATGTCACAGATCTTTTAAGATTTAATTATATTCCTAGGGAAATTTGGGCAGTTTTCTAAATACTATTAAATATAATAAAGTATATGACTAAAATGAATATTTTATTTGTTTAAAAATTCAAAAAATTTTGGACACTCATAAAGCTATAAATCTTAGCGCACTTAAAATGAAAGGAAGTACAGCATACCATTTTAACTACTAAAAATGTTATTCTTTTTTTCTAAATTCAGAAAAACTCCTCTTAAAGCTTTGCATATTAAATGCTTCATGGTCATGACTCCCTGTTGACAAGAAATTAAAACATCTGCTAGCTTAGCCTTACATAATGGTGCTTGGATCCTGGTCTTGCTTATCTCCTGGTATAAAAGCCCTTTTAAAATAAATGACATTTAAAGAGATACTGCATGGATGTCTCCTTTTTGGCACATGTTAAATCAGTTCTTCTGCACCTGGATTACAAAACGATTGCCAGCAGGCCAGGTGGGAAATGTATTTTGCAAATGATATGTTATAGTTAAGTTTCTGAAATGCTACCTATTTCAACCCAATTCTTTTGCAACACAAAATGTCTATTTTTTGCTTTTAGACTTGAGGGTATTTTCATTTACCTGCTTGCCCTTTTATGTCACTGAACAGGTGGATACCATATAAAGTGAACTATTCTGTTGTATGAACTGTGTACCTTTATAACTACATAGAATAATTTGAGAAAAAAAGGGATACTTCATTTAAAAATATTCTGAGAGTAATTTTCCCATAAAGAAGCTTTTTACTTTTGTCAGCAACAGGGGGAAAATGCAAAAATAAATTTTAAATTAGTATATTTGTGTTTATCTGCCTTCCATCCTTGGACTTATAAAAAGCAATGATGGGGTACAGTGTGGACATGAATATGCTTTAGCAGATTACCTTTGGAGAAGTGATTAGGGTAAGAGGTGTAAAGGGTATTCTTGTAATATCAAGAAGTAGAGAACATTTTAAAAATTCTGAACATCCTATGAAGGACTTATGAGAAAGAATGAATGGGCATGGAGGGCTTTCTTGATATTACAAGAATACCAGTAGGATTATCTAGGTACCATTTCTCTTACACTTCAAGCCTAAAACCACTATCTTTTTCTATTATAGTCATTCTGATAATACCCTTTATACCTGCTATGGAATATTCTTTTCCAAACTGTACCCCACATGGAAGGTAGCTATAAGGTGTTATAAGAATCAAATGAAATGATATTTTCAAGTTCTTTGATAAACTGAGCACTACATAAATGTCTTTAATGACATCATGGTCATTGTCATTGTTGCTATTGTTAAAGATAATTAGAGGGAAATGAAGAAAATATTTGAGGACTTTTAGAAGTTCTGATCAGGTACTAGTTGAGCTGTGACAAAGGCTATCATTTAATTTAGGCTTGTGATTTTAATCCCAAATAACAGAAGTAAAAGGAAAAACTAGGAAAGAGATAAGAGAGATAGAGATACTGATAATTGCAGGGTAGAAAATAGTTTTGGCTAGATGTCAGTGTTGTAAGATAAATAAGAATTTCAGATTAACCCTTCTAATCATCCTCATATTTAATGTTATCAACCAAGATTTTGGAGAGTATGAATATTTTCTCAATAATGTTTAAACAACTTTCTACTCATCATATAAGTACAGAGTCCTATTCTGTTTCATCAAATATATCTCATTTAACAAGTTTGATAAATATTTTTAAAGTAGTAATTCTTATTGCTTTCATATTGAATCCTTTTATCATTTATGATTAAATAAAAATTAAATTCATTGAATATATAATTAGATTTTTACAAGGCAAATGGGGTTAAGTGGCTTGCCCAAGGCCACACAGCTAGGTAATTATTAAGTGTCTGAGACCAGATTTGAACCCAGGTACTCCTGACTCCAAGGCCGGTGCTTTATCCACTACCCCACCTAGCCGCCCCAATTGAATATATAATTAACAAACAAGGGATCTGTAATTTCATAGCTGCCAGGAACTCTCAAATGAGGAAACTGTCTCAGCAGCTTCTCTTCAATTTATAGTCTTGGAGAATTACCTAGAGTAGCAAGGCATGCCTTTTACAGGATCATACAGACACTATTATCAGAAGTACTTTGAAACCAAGTTTCTGTCAATTGTTGTTTCTTAGTGATAATAAAATAAATAATAAAACATATAGATGATTATATACAATATTTTGACTGCAAGAATGTGCCCAGCTAGAATTATCTCAGACTCCCTTTATCTACTTCTGAAAGCAAGATTATTCACCATTTAGGTAGTGAGGATAATAAATCAACTACCTTTAAAAGAATTATGCTTATTCTTTTCTTAAAGCTAAGGTTTAAATGTATAAAAAAACAAGTTGGTGAGGTGAACATTAGATAAATTATAGATATATTCTCCAATCCTCATGAATTCTCAAAATTCTCAAGAATCAGAATGATAATCAAAATGCAATTATGATTGTCTTTATATTCCAGCTTGCCAAGAAGCTTAATGAGGTAACAAATTGAGGAATTAAGATTAGAAAACTTTAATCCCTAATTCATCAAATGTTCATTCAGGACTACCTCCCTTTTTAGGACCTATATTCTAGTTAAGGCAGCAAAACTGAATCTCATAGGCTTGTGTTCTGGGATTAGCTCAGAAATTTCCTTACTGCTACTAAAATCTCTTCTAAAATGGCTTGCTCCTGATCTACCTTCATTCTGTGTTACCAAGCAATTTAGCTCAAATTTGTCCACTTCTAAATAGAAACAATTCATGCATAGGAAAAATGACATGTCCTCTCCATGAAGCTGGAGCGCCCTTAATATTAGCAACATTCATCCAGAAAATATAGAATAGAAAAAGAATTGGGGCATGGTGTGAGGGAAGAAAGGCTATGAGAGAATGGGTGAGATGACAAAGGAAAGAATTCAAAAACGGAAGAGAAGAAAGTGATGAATCTTGATTCAAAGAAGAGTTAGCACTGAAGAACACAGTCATGGAGGTGGGAGAAGATGTTCTGCAAAGGGAGATTCAGACCTAATAATCTGTATATAATCTCCAAATTATCTTGGAGAGCACGTTCTGTATCAAGAGAAAGGGAATCAATGAATCATTGAATGAACACAAGGAGAGGACACAAAAAGAGATAAAGAACAGACTCTGTCCTTAGGAAATTTATAATCTAATGGTAAGGGGCAGCTAGGTGGTGTAGTGGATAAAGCACCGGCCTTGGAGTCAGGAGTACCTGGGTTCAAATCTGGTCTCAGACACTTAATAATTACCTAGCTGTGTGGCCTTGAGCAAGCCACTTAACCCCATTTGCCTTGCAAAAACCTAAAAAAAAATAATAATCTAATGTTAGAAACAAAATGAAAAGAAATATATACAGCACAATCTTTATACAGGATAAAGAAGGACTCGTTAATAATGGGAAAACAATAGAATTAAGAGGACCTGGCAAAGAATTCCTGTAGGAGGTGGGATATTAATTGGGAACACTTAGTTGAGAGTGTTCTAAGCAGAGAGATGTGTTTTGTTCCTCAAAGAGTCAAGGATACTGGATTAAAGAATATGCAACAAGGTTAAGGAATAAGAAAACTAGAAAGACAGGTAGGGAGTCAGTTTTGAAGGAATTGGAGTGCCACACAATTTCTCATCCTTATTTTGTATTGCTTAAGGTTTGGTTATTTATTGGATTTATATTTAAAATACATATTCATTTCATTATTGCTTTTTCTTTTCTGTTAATGACTGTTTTCTAAGGATATAATTTTCCCCTGAGGACTATTATAGTTACATCTGAGAAATTTTTGCATGCTATTTCATAATTATTTTACTTCACATAATTGTGGTTTCTTATGATTTATTCTTTGATCCTCATTATTTAGGATTTCACTGTAAAGCCTCCCTTTGGGACTGTGTCTTTTGTCTGTGCCCCTCAAACTAATTACTATCATTATTTCATTATGATCTTGAGAGGATGTGTTTGCTATAGCTGCCATTTTACATTTATTCGCAATATTTCTATGGCCTAAAATATGGTCAATTTTTATATAAGGAAAGATTTTTTTCTAATCTCATAAAAGATTCCATATAAAATCAAAAGCAAGCATCACAAGGGGATGCATTAGATGCTTTCTCAAGGAATTTAAAAGTAAGGATGCCTACTTTGCTCTATTAATTGGTCAAGTTATGGAAATGCAAATAACAGTGTTAAGAAAACAAAAATAAATGAGATCAAGAGATAATAAGCACTATTCCATTTGCCAATGATATGATGGTTTAGTGAGGAAATCCTGGGTTATCTGCAAAGACAGTAACTTCAGCAAAGTTTCAAGCTAAAACTTGTACCCACAAATCCAGCATTTCTTTATCAAAATAACAAAATGCAAGAGGCATTAATGAAATGAGAAAACACATTGAAAATAGTTTCAAAATCTATCAGCTATCTAGTGATCAAACTACTAAACTAGGCCATGCATTTATGGATTCAATTACAAGGTAATCCTTAAATAAAGCAAAAAATTAAATAGTTGTGAAAATATTGAGTGCTCATGATGGGGCTGTGGCAATGGAACAAAAAAGACATTATTCTCTAAGTCAATGTATGGTTAGAATTTTTTACCAATCAAACTATCAAATGATTACTTTCCAGCACTTGATAAAAATTTTTTTTGGAAAACAAAAAAATCTAGAATATCAAAAGTAATTTTAAGATGGCAGGAATGGGGGTGGCTAGGTCGCATAGTGGATAAAGCACCAGCCCTGGAGTCAGGAGTACCTGGGTTCAAATCCAGTCGCAGACACTTAATAATTACCTAGCTGTGTGGCCTTGGGCAAGCCACTTAACTCCATTTGCCTTACAAAAAAAAAATCTAAAGAAAAATGGCAAGAATGGTAGGGGTGAGGAAGGATGGAGCACATCAAAATGTTAAATTATATTTTAAAGCAGCATGCATTCACATTATTTGGATTTAGTAAAAGAAAAAAGGAAATCAATTAAAAAGAGTAGACAAAAAAGAATCAGAAATGCTAGGACTCAATAATCCAGTATTCCATAAACCTCAAGACATAAATTACTTAGGAATGAACTTCTTAGTGGAGGGGGAAAAAAACAAAATGTTTTGAAAACTGGAAAGTAATCTGGAGGAAATTAGTATTAGCTTAATATCTTTTATCTTACTGCATAGTAAATTCAACTTTAAAATATCATTACTTGCCCTCCAAAAGAAAATCAGATGATCAGATTATTTAGATTTCACAACTATAAGGTAAGACTCATTCTGAACTAAACAAGGAATATTGGTAATGACAAAAGCTAAAATAGGTAAATGTTATTACACTAAGTTTTTTTAACTTCTGCAAAACAAAATTGTAAATCTATTTTAAGAAGGAAAGCAGGCAAATGGGAAATCTTCATGCAAAATTTGTTATATAAGCATTTAATATAAACCATATTGACAATATAAACATAGATATATAAATATATATGAAATATATATGTAAAATTATGCTTATTTATACAAATTTTAAACAAATAATTCTCAAAAGAATTTCTGACTAGTAACAGTCATAAGAAAGAGCAAACAAATCATTCATAAAAAGAGAAATGAGAACAAAAAATAATTCTGATCCCCTCCATCAAAATCAGAAAATCATGACAAAATATGGAAATAGCCAATGTTGGACTGGGAAGACATGAACTTCTGAATGTATATAATGTGTACATCATAAATATACAAAACAGTGAACAAATGAAAACAGAGAAATGAAATGAGTCAGAATAAAATAACCAGGGTCAAGGACATAGACAATGTCAAGGCTATGCAAAATGATTAATTCATGTAAACGGAAAGAGCAACAACCTCAAAGTAATCAAAATTGAATGCAGCAAAATTTCAAAGAATAAGAAGATTCAACAGGAAAAAAAAACTGACATCCCTACCCTACTCTTTTGATGAAATAGAAGATCCAAGAGGTGTGGTACATGTAATATATTCACAAACTTTTACTATATTGATCAATATTATTGATTTTATTTTTCTCACCTCTTTATATTTTTTCTTTAAAATGTTATTTGTGATATGGGATGTTTTGGGTGAGAGGGACAGGGAAAAGATACTGGGAGAAAATTTGGCAATGAAAAAAATCAGAAATATCAATAAAATGATTTCAAATTGATGAAATCCTCTTTATCTTCTTTATCTTTGTATTTTTCAGCCACAACTGATAAAAGAGAGCCTTATAGAAAAGTAATTAAACTTATTAAATTTTATTTTGAAGACTCACTGACCTCTTTGAAGGTAATAGTAACCACATATATCATATTAGTAGGTGAGGTTATTCAAGCTTGTCTTTATAAAAAGTAAAGAGTACTATCTAAAATATGCTATGGATCTTTTTTTTTAGGGGTTTTTTTGGCAAGGCAAATGGGGTTAAGTGGTTTGCCCAAGGCCACACAGCTAGGTAATTATTAAGTGTCTGAGGCTGGATTTGAACCCAGGTATTCCTGACTCCAGGGCCAGTACTCTATCCACTGTGCCACCTAGCCACCCACTATGGATCATTTTAAGTATAGTAATTTCATTTAAAGAGTTTTTCTTATTTTTAAGTGAAAAAAATGTGTTTTTTTCTGTATTCTGACACCATCAGCTCTATGTTTGGGGATGGATAGTAATCTTTTTTTAATAAATACTTCAGAGGTGTCTTATATCACAACATTGTTGAGAAAAGGAAAAACATTCACAGTTGAACATGGTACAATATTGTTATTATTGTGTATATATTACATTTCCATTGCATCTGCTCATATAAGTCTTTCCAGGTTTTACTGAGACCATACTGTTCTTTATTTCTAATAATAGAACAGCATTCCATCATAATCACATGCCACAACTTATTCAGTCATTCTCCAAATAATAGGCATTACATCAATTTCCAATACTATGCCACCAGAAAAGAACTGCATATTATATATGTATATTATATGTATGTAATATATTAAATACATGTAAGCATATATATATTATATCACTCATAGTGAGATATATCTATGTATATAATATATATGTATGTATACACATATACATATATAGACATATACATATACATATATATCCTTTTCCTTCCTGTTTTTCATCTTATTTTAGAATATAGACCTGGTAGGGGCATTGCTGGATGGCAACCATTTTTTTTATTTTCTTTTTGTTTTCTGTTTGGTTTTGCAAGGCAATGGAGTTAAGAAACTTGTTCAAGGTCATATAGCTAGGTAATTATTAAGTGTCTGAGTCTAAATTTTAACTCAAGCCCTCCTGCCTCAAGGGCTGGTGCTCAATCCCCTGTACCACCTAGTTGCTCCTCCACTGCACCATTTAGCTGCCCCTAAACATGTTTTTATTGACCTTTGGGCATAGTTCCAAATTGTTCTTCAGAATTGTTGACTCATTTCACAACTCCTCTAAATATATTAGGGTCCCATTTTCCTTCCATCCCCTCCACCATTTGTCATTTGTTCTTTCTGTCCTATTAGCCAGATCAATAGGCATAAGGTAGTCTCTCAGAACTGTTCTAATTTGCATTTATCCAATCAATAGAAAACTTGAACATTTTTTAAATATGGCCAAAGATAGCATTGATAAACTCATCTAAAAACTGTTCAAATCTTTTCATCATTTATCAATTGGGGAATAGCTCTAATTTTGAATTAATTTGACTAAATTCTCTATGTTTGGGAAATGAGATCTTTATCAGAAAAAATTATTTCAGTTTTACTATAGTTACTATTGCTAACTATATTTCCTTCCAATCTATTCCCCCCCACACCTATTTATTCTATTTTCTCTCTCTTCTCACCCAGTCCCTTTTCAAAAGTGTTTTGCAACTGACTACCCAAACTCACAATTTCCCCCCCCACTTCTATAACCCTCTGCCATTTCCCAATTCCCTTTCTTTCCTACTATCCTCTTTAGTAAGACAGATTTCTAAACCCAATTAAGTATGTATGTTATTTTGGGGGGGCAAGGTCGTGCAATGGATAGAGCACCGGCCCTGGAGTCAGGAGTACTTGAGTTCAAATCCGAGCTCAGACACTTAATAATTACCTAGTTGTGTGGCCTTGGGCAAGCCACTTAACCCCATTGCCTTGCAAAAACTAAAAAAAAAAATGTATGTTTGTTATTCCTTCTCTGAGCCAATTTTGTTTTTTTTGAGAATAAGGCTCAACTCCTGCTCAACTCACTCCTGCTCAACTACCTGGCCCATTCCATTAAAAGTACTTTTTCTTGCCTCTTTTATGCAGAATAATTTACCCTATTCTATCTCTCCTAACTTCCCTAATGAGAAAATTCATATGAGCTAGAAAGATCATCATCCCATGTAGGAATATAAATAGTTCAACGTCATTAAGTCCTTTATGATATGCCTTTCCTATTAACTTTTTTATGCTTCAAATGAGTCTCATATTTGAAAATCAAAGTTTCTATTCAGTTCTGTTTTTTCCCCACCAGGAAAGTTTTAAAGCCCCCTATTTCATTGAATGTCTATCTCTTCCCTTGAAAAAGAATGCTCAATTTTGCTGTCTGGTTGCTTCTTGGTTTAAACAATTTCTTTTGCCTTCCAGAATATTATATCCTAAATCCCATGACCCCTTTAATATAGAAGCTGATGAATCTTATGTTATCCTGACTGTGGTTTCATGATAACAGAATTGTTTTTTTATGGCTGCTTCCAGTATTTTCTCCTATATGTGAAAGCTCTGAAATTTGGCTATATTATTCTCAGCAGTTTTCATTTTGGAATCACTTTCAGAAGGTCATCAGTGGATTCTTTCAATTTCTATTTTACCCTCTGCTTCTAGAATATAAGGGTACTTTTCCTTGATAATTTCCTGAAAGATAACATCTAGGCTCTTTTGTTTATCATATTTATCATCACTTTTGGGTAGTCAAATAATGGGAAATTGCCTCTCCTGAATCTATTTTCCAGGTCATTTGTTTTTCTAATGAGATATTTGACATTTTCTTCAAGTTTTTCATTACTTTGTTTTTGTTTTATTGTTTCTTAATGTGTTATGATAACGTTTCCCTTTGCTCAATTCTACAGTATAAGAAACTATTTTCTTCAGTGAGTTTTTGTATCTCCATTTCCTTTGGACAATTCTGTTTTTTAATTCAGTCTGTTGCTCTTTGAATTTTTGATCAAATGTAACAGTTTAGGGGTTTTTTTAGGGGTTTTTTTTGCAAGGCAAATGGGGTTAAGTGACTTGCCCAAAGCCACACAGCTAGGTAATTATTAAGTGTCTGAGACTGGATTTGAACCTAGGTACTCCTGACTCCAGGGCCGGTGCTTTATCTACTGCACTACCTAGTCACCCCTACAGTCTAGTTTTTGGGGTTTTTTTTAGGTTTTTGCAAGGCAAATAGGGTTAAGTGGCTTGCCCAAGGCCACACAGCTAGGTAATTATTAAGTGTCTAAGACCAGATTTGAACCCAGGTACTCCTGACTCCAAGGCCAGTGCTTTATCCACTACGCCACCTAGCCGCCCCAACAGTCTAGTTTTTAAAAGTTATTTTCTTTTGTGTGTCTCCTTTAATAAATTGCTAACTAGGTTCATGATTTTTCTGAATTACTCTTGTTTATCTTCCCAATTTTTCCTCTACCTCTCTTAGTTGATTTTCAAAATCCATTTTTTTTGAGTTCTTTAATGGCCTAAGGTCAATTCATATTTTCATTAAAGGCTTTGTAATGAAGAAGCTTTGATTTTTTTATTTTTGTGAGTGTGTATTTTGAGCTTATCACTTGTAATCTATGGTCAGGATTTTTCCTTCTATTTGCTCATTTCCATAGTCTATGACTTAATTTTAATTCTTTGTTATGGTAGGGTTGTTTCCAGGGTAGAAGACACACTATCCCGAACTTCTGGTTTTTTTTTTTTTTGTTTGCTTGTTTTTTAGTTTTTGCAAGGCAAATGGGGTTAAGTGGCTTGCCCAAGGCCACATAGCTAGGTAATTATTAAGTGTCTGAGGCTGGATTTGAACCCAGGTACTCCTGACTCCAGGGCCAGTGCTCTATCCACTGCCCACCAAGCTACCTCTTTTGTTCTTTTTTCCCAATTGCTTTTAGAGATACTTCTGGGGACTTCCAAGTTTCAATTCTTCCAAGGTGATACGGTCTAAGGAGAGATTTTACCTGTCCTCTGCTGTGGCAGTAAGCTCTGTTGTGTTTCTGCTCCTCCTCCTGGAAATGAGACCCAGGACTGAAGTGCATGTCAGAGTATGGCAAAGCAAGAGAGTCCTGTGCCAGTGATAGCAAATAAGTGCCTAGAATCTCCTTCTGACCCTCTCACTGCTGTAGTCTGAGAGCTCTGGAAGCAGCCACTGCTGCTGACTTGGTGGCTTCCTGGTCCACTGGGGCCAGGTCTGTCCTGCTGAGTCTTGTGTGACAGACTTTTCCTGTCAGCCATCCAAGTTGTCCTTGGCAATCTCTGGGCTGAGAGGTCTGGAAATTGCCCTGGTTGCCACTGGCCCAGTCTCCTTGCTGACTGTTCTTGGATTGGTGGTCAAGGTCCATACAAGTGAGGTTACATTATCCTGAGCTCCTTTCTCATCCTGGGGCATCCTTGGATCTTCCAAGTTATTGTGGGCTGGAAAATTGTTTCACTTAGTTGTTGGGTTTGTTTTTTTTTTGTGAGTTCTGCCACCTAGGATTTGTTTAGAGTCATTATTTAAAGATATCTGGAGTTGTTTGAAGAGTTAATGCCTTTACTTCACCATCTGGGCTCCCTCATCTTCAGAGTTTTTCAAGAAGGATACTAGAGGGGCAGCTAGGTGGCACAGAGGATAGAGCACTGGCCCTGGAGTCAAGAGTACCTGAGTTCAAGTCCGGCCTCAGACACTTAATACTTACCTAGCTGTGTGGTCTTGGGCAAGTCACTTAACCCCATTTGCCTTGAAAAAAAAAAGGATACTAGACAAGCACTTGCTGGAATATAATGTGGAAAAAAATTCCTATTTAGGTAAAGATTGGACTAGAGCATCTCCAGGATACCTTCACCTTTGAGATTCTATGATTCTCAGTGATTTTATAAACATAGTATCTCCTATCTCTCTTTTTTGATCTTTCCTAGCTACTAACCACATCATAACATATATTATAGTTTTATTGTTAAAATTCTCCTCCCATTCTATTGTCTACCTTACAGATACCACTTGAAAACATTAAGTTGACCCCACAGGTCATATGCAGTCTATGTGATGTTCATAGTCCTTTATCCTTTCCTAAGATCACCCTATCTCTTTTCTCATCTCCTTCCCAACATATACCCTATAAAACCCTGGCCTTATTCCCTTCTAGCTTTTGATTCAGCCAGGTTGTCCTGCTGGTAGCTGCTGTTATCAGCCTGGTTGCAATGCTTTGCAACTGTCCTTAATTTTGCTCTTAGCTTTACTACTTTCTTAGGGAACTATAATGAGTTCCCTATGAATATAGGCAGTGTTATTGCTCAATCTCATTCTTACTTTCATATCTACAATAAAGTGTAAATAAATTTCTTTTGTCCTTTCGCTCTTTCGGATCAAGAGTTGATCTTTTAAGTGAATTCTTTCATGTTCATTCAAACTCCTGAAAAACTTTACCTGGACATTTTATCTGGCATCAACTCTAAGTCTGTACAGTCGACCCAGAGAACAAGATCAGTCTGCTAGTCAATCTGGCATAACTGCCAGGCCAAAAGTGGATATACAAGTTAGATTCACAAATCTCTAATGAACCTGATAAGAATCCCAACTGAATAACTGACTTGGTAGAGGATCCAAGAGATCAGTCACTAGACCTATAAGGTTGGACACTAGACTAAATTGTGACATTACGGATAAATTAGAAAATATTATTAAACATGTATCAGGCAACAATATTAGAAACTGCTCATGTAAAATATATCTCATGAAGAACCAAAACAGACAAAGAAAATTATAGACCAATCTCCTTAATGAATATTGATGCAAAAATCTTAAATAAAATTTTAGCAATGAGTCTCCAACAAGTTATTACCAGAATAATGCACCATGATGAGGTTGGATTTATACTAGGCAGGCAGGGATGGTTCATCATTAGGAAAACATTCAACATAATTAAACATATCAATAGTAAAGCCAGCAGAAATATTATGATTAGCTTTATAGATGCTTGAAAAAGTCTTTGATAAAAGACAACATCTATTCCTATTAAAAACACTATAAAGTTTAGGGATAAAAAAAGAGTTTTCCTTGAAATAATAAATAGTATCTATCTAAAAACCATCAACAAATATTATATATAGTAAGGATATATTCGGGGCATTTGCAATAAAATCAGGGATGAAACAAGGATGCCTATTATCATCATTACTATTCAATATATAGTTTTAGTTCTAGCAATAAGAGAAGAAAAAGAAATTGAAGGAATCAGAATTGGCGATGAGGAAGCAAATCTCACTCTTTAGAGAGAGGATATAATGCTATACCAAGAAAACCCAAGAAAATCATCTAAAAAACTCTTTGAAACAATTAACAAATTCAGCAAAGTAACAGTATATAAAATAAAACCACATAAATCATCACCATTTCTATATATGAACAACAAATCATAAGAACAAGAGATAGAAAGAAATTTCATTTAAAATAACTATAGACAACATTAAATACTTGGGAATCTACCTCCCAAGACAAACCCAGAAACTGTATGAACACAATTATAAAGCTCTCCTCATCCAAATAAAGTCAGATCTAAATAACTGGTAAAATTTCAAATGCTCATGGTTAGGTTGAGCTAATGTAATGAAATGACAATTTTACCCAAATTAAATTACTTATTCAGTGCCATAACAATCAAACTACCAAATAACTACTTTACCAAGCTAGAAAAAATAGTAACAAAATTCATGTGGAGCAACAAAAGATTAAGAATAGCAAGCAAACTAATGAAAAAAAAATATAAAAGATGACCTAGCTCTACCAGATCTAAAACTATACTATAAAACAGCAATCATCAAAATTGCCTGGTACTTTTTTTTTTGGATTTTTGCAAGTCAATGGGGTTAAGAGGCTTACCCAAGGCCATACGGCTAGGTAATTATTAAGTGTCTGAGGTCAGATTTGAACCCAGGTACTCCTGATTCCAGGGCCGGTGCTCTATCCACTGGGCCACCCAGCTGCACCATGCCCGGTGCTTTTTAAGAAATAGAGTAATGGATCAGTAGATAAACATAGGTTCAAAAGAAAACTGCAGTAAATAACTACAGCAATCTCCTGTTTGACAAACTCAAAGACATCAGTCTATGGGATAAGTACTCACTATTTGGCAAAAAATTTTTTTTGGGAAAACTAGAAAATAGTATGGCAGAAACTAGGCATAGACCCACATCTCACACCTTATACCAAAATACGGTCAAAATGGGTACAGAATTTAGACATAAAGTGCAGTATCCTAGATAAATTAATAGACCAAAAAGTACTCTATCTGTCTGATCTATGGAAAACGGGCAATTTTATGACAAACAAGAATTAGAGCATATAATAAACTGCAAAATGAATATTTTTGACTGTATTAAATTAAAAAGGTTTTACACTAATAAAATCAATGCTGCCAAAATTAGAAGAAAAGCAGAAAGCTGGGAAACAATCTTCACAACCAGGAATTCTGATAAATGTCTCATTTCTAAAATATATAGTGAATTGCATCAAATTCATAAGGTCATAAGCACAGGAAAAAATGCTCCAAATCACTATTGATTAGAGAAATGCAAATTAAAACAACAATGAGGGATCATCTCATACCCCTTAGATTAGCCCAGATGAGAAAAAGGGAAGATGATCAATGTTGGAGAGGTTGTGGGAGGATTGGGACATTGATGCATTGCTGGTGGAGTTGTTAATGGATCCAACCTTTTTGGAATATGGAACTACATCCAAAGAGAATAAAACTGTTCATACCCTTTGACCCAACAATTCCAATTCTAGGTATATCCAGAAGAAATTGTAAAAAATGGGGAAAGTCCTACATGTTCCAAAATATTCATATCAGCTCTTTTTATAGTGGCAAGGAATTGGAAATTGAGATGATGCCCATCAGTTGTGGAATGGATTAAACAACTTATCGTCCATAAATACCATGTAATATTATTGTTCTATAAGAAACCATGAACTGTTGGACTCTAGAGAAACATGGAATGACTTACAGGATCTGATGTTTAGTGAAAAAGAGTAGAGCCAAGAGAACACATCAACATTAGGAGATGAACAACCTTGATGGAAGCAACTCTTCTTGAAAATCCAGAGAGCTTAGACAACTGTATTAGACTGGCAATAGTCTATATTATCTCCAGCCAGAGGAATAAAAACAAAACAAAACAACACAAGCAGAAAAAAAAACACCCCTACTGAATCTGATGAACACTTTATAAAAATTATCTCTTATGTATCTCTTACCCTTAATCCTAATTCCTCATGCCAAAAATAACTGATTTGTAAATATGTTTAAAAATATATATGTGAAATGCTAACTTGATTGTTCTCTACTGAGGGGAGGAGGTTGGAATGCAACGGTGGAGGGAATTTTTCTAATTTGGAAATTTACATGTACAAATGGATACAAATTAAATAAATATATAAAAAATAAAATAAACTGCATCTTATGTGTAATTTTCTTTTACTGTTTTATGTACTATTATTTCATTTTAATTATTTTGCTATCATGTTCACTTGATTATTTTGTTTGATGTTCATGTTATAGCAATTTCTGTTAGCTGCTTTGTGAATATACTATTTACAGTTTTTTTAAAAATTTTATATATAGGTATAATAATAGTATTATTATAATTAGATTTGCTTTATTAATTAGAAATGTTTTTTTGGTTTTGATTTATTGTATTGTATGTTGAGAAGTGCATGTTTATCATGTTAGAAGTTTGACATCATCAGTGTAGTATCATCTCAGGTGATGCTCTGTATAATGTCATGTCCACTACATGTAATATAATTTTATTTTTTAAAAAGAGTTTCAGTTTTAATGATACTGATGGTTTGTCAACTTAAGAATCCAGGAAAATCCTTTTTTAAAAAAGTTTTAATGCTTGTGTTTATTCCATGTAGCAGCAGGTTTTAAATTTATTTCACCTGATTTTTGTAAGAGATTGCAAAGTGTTTTGACCCAGGGAAGAAAATGGGTGTCAGGGACTTCTCTAGGCACTTCCAGTCCTGCTCACATGAAGACCTGCTTGGGCAGTCACTTGAGTATGCCTGTTTTGTCTAACACTGATGAATGGGGGAGGGGGGAGAAGCATTCTTTGATTGTCTGCCTGTACCTTTAAAACTGGTGAGACTGAGCCATTTGCTTTTTTCCTAAGGTGCTTTTTAGACCACTCTTATCTACTCAGTCCAGAGCTGGAAGCTCCAGGTTAACACAATCCAGGAACTGAAAAAAGGGAGAGGGATGAGACTGGCTCCTTCCCAGGATCCTTTTTTTTTAACCCAAGGGATGATGGTTTCTATTTTCTGTTGTTTGATCACCTCAGTCTCATGTGTTTGAGACAATCCTAATGAGACCTGGAAATCTGAGCCATGATGGCCTTGGGGTCAGGACTGCCTGCAAAGTGGTGCAGCCAGCCTATTTGGCATAGAAAGCTTGGGACTCGAGCCCAAGAAGGATTTTGGACATTGAACTGAGACTGTGCTCTATGGGAACTAAGACAAGCTAGAAGTCTAATCCCCTTCTCTCACCAGGACCTGAGGTAGTATAAATGAGTTCGGGGGTGGGGATTATGACTCTTACCTTTGTGGAATAAGCATCTTTTAGGTGGTTCAGGACAGAGTACCAGGAAGACTTACCTGGCTGATTTCAAAATTGGACTCAGACATTTCCTTATCTGACTACCTATGATTATGTACTGAAATTATTTAAACCCTGGAGAATATTGTTGGAACTTCAGAACCCTTTGAGGGCATCTTTCCATCTCTATCTCTTTTCTCTTCCTTCTTTATACCCCACCCCAAAACAATGTCCTATGTCACAATGCTCTTAATGGATCATGTCAGAAGTGATTGTTTTAACGTAAATGTCTATACCAAGGGACTGAAAACTCCCCTACTTGATATAAAACCCTTTTGATCACATTAAAGAACAGAGAAGAGCAGAGTAGGTTCAATCAAGGTAGAAAAATACTTCCTAATAAATAATTAGCATTCAAAAAAGTTGCCTTAGAGAGGATACTCTGAATAGTAGACAAAAATATATATTTGCCTTGAAGGTCTTCTATAACTCTCCTGTTAAAATGTTTCCTGACTCCTTCCCAATCTTTTGCTGGGTTCCCTCCACCTCTTCCTCACCATGTCCCCACCTCGCCCTGCATTGAGAACCATAACTTCTTTGGTGGGAAGAGTCAGAGGTTAAGGCTTAGTGGTATTTAAGTCAGGAGATCCTATCCATGGGTGAGTTTGGCCCACAGGCTTGACCCTCCACATCAGTGAATTATCAATTTAGAAAAATATCATTAAGTATGTCTATTAATCTAACTTTGTTTTCCTCTTTTTGAAGGTCAAAAACCTAACTTTTGTCCTTGATTAGGACAAAATTCTGAAAAGTTTACCACATTTTTTCCCCCAACAGGTCAAACTCCATCATTTGGTGTGAGATCTTTTACAGTAACTCTTCTGTGCTGTGAGGTCTACTACTTTCAAGGTATTTTTTTTTTTTGATAACACATTAAGACTCCTTTAAAATTTTTGTCTCAAATAGTCATCTACAACCTATATCACACGATGATAGCTGGACTGAGAATACCTCCAAAGATATCTGGGAATCTGTTTACTACATATAACTTGCATTCCAAAATCACTTTAGCATTTATTTCTTTATGAAGGTATTCAACTCACTCCTTGGCAAGTCAAAATAAGTCAGTCCTTCTTTAACATTTATTTCACTTACTGTTGCCTTCCATTAAACATGTCTTTCCTTCCCTTAACCTGAAATACTCAATTTATTATGCTACTTGTAGAATATTAGTAAAGATTCATCACCAAATTCTTCTGAAATCTTTCCTTAATCAGAAGGGCATCATACAAACTGTTCTCCTCCACTGGTTAACAATGAGTCTCAGGCTAAACCCACTTGGTCATTGTTTGGATCCTGATTGATTCAGAGTGAATTCAAAGATCAATTGCTTCTATTTGGGTCAGAAACTTTGAGGGTCTTCCCCTCCCAGAAGGATTTATTTGTTTATTTTGACTATGCAAGAGGTTCTTCATTTTTTTTTAGTTTTTTTTGCAAGGCAATGGGGTTAAGTGGCTTGCCCAAGGTCACACATCTAGGTAATTAAGTGTCTGAGGCTGAATTTGAACTCAGGTACTCCTGACTCCAAGGCCGGTGCACTATCCACGCGCTACCTAGTGGCCCAGGTACTTAATTCTTAATCATTGTGACAACCCCATTGCCTTCCCAGCTTACTATTTTTTTGGAAGTGCTCTTTCTTCACTTCCTACCCTAACCTTAATAACTGGATGAGTGTTATCTCAAGCAAACTGATCCAGGAAAGATCTAAATTTAAAAAGCTAAGGTCTCCCAAGGCATCTACAGACATCTCAAGTCTTCCTAAGACCACTGGACGCAAATGACTTCGGAGGAGAGTATGAGGCTAGTGACTTTGCACAAGTCCCCATCTCACTGAGATTCAATTCACTTGCATGTCATGTCATCACCTCTCTGATGTCATGGTCTTCTTCACAAACAATACTTAACCTCCAGCATTTATTTAGCAATGCTGAATGGTTTGTATATAAACACACATTTTTGGATGCTGTAAACTTCTTCAAGTTTTTAACCATACAAATATATCGATTCATCCATCTTTCCATTTTTCAAATTTATAGATTTCCTTCTCTTTTATCTTGAAACTTCCCAAGTATCTATGAATATATTTATAAAATAAGTGCTCAGTTTCTGCATTAATAGAAACAGCTGAGAGAAAGAAACCATCTCTGATATTCTAGAAAAATATTGAAAATTCAAAGTAAAAAATAGGATTTTAAACAGAATAATTTTAAATAGAATTCACATATTTTGAAATGATAAATTTCAGAATAAATAAAAACTAGATTATGAAATATCCTGCCATTTACAGTTAAGCTGTGATATTGAACAAATTATGAATTGCTTGCTCAAGTTATAGTATTACATTATTCATCACCCTTCAATTTATTATTTCCCAATTTCAATGTTTTTTATCTTGCCTTATTGAAATACTCCTGTCTACCAGAAGTGATGAACCTTTAGCATATATTCCTCAATTGTCAAAATTGTCACATATTTATTCATATCTCATGGATAATTCACATGGGAAAGAAGAGCTTAATATCTTGGGGGAGAATGTTGAAACTAAAATTTCAGATATGTACTTTGCAGAAAGTCCATGCTACCAACTTATCAACAGAAGAATTGAGTAAACATCATTTTCCATGGAAATGTATTCTCACTGAACTTTACAGAAGATATTATCTCTCTTTTAAAAAAAGTCCCTAGAAACTATTATAGTATTCTCTTAGGTTGAATAAATACACAATTTTGATTCATTATTCATTTATTTCTTAGTGTCATTTAGTCTATGAAGCAAAGTCATGCTTGAAATAGTATGTTCAAAGTGCTACATAAATAAGTGAACACATAACAGTGATCACAACTAGTGTTTACATATTAATAGGTTAATTACTCAAAACATAACAAAATCAGTAATTTATTTATCACAAAGTCTCAAATCTCTGTTTTTTCTGGTTTGTTATATGTAGTGAAAAATAATAATACCAACAATAACATTTTAATTTTTTAATACATACAAAATCAATATCATTTGTTTTATTACTAGTTATTCCTGCCCCCTTATCAACATCATTTGCCCCTGACTTGTCTGGGCTCCACTCTCTCATTCAAAGTTCACGTTAATAAACACATTTATGTCTTTATTATAAATTCTATCCTTCCTAACTGCCCTTTGTTAGTGCCATCCAACCCCAGGGCCCTTCTGGAATCCAGAGTTCACCTTATACACTTTTTTACTCTTCCTTATCTAGGAAGCTAATTTCAGACCTATTTTCTAGACCTTCTCCCAGTCTAGCCCATGGTATTTCAGTATTCAATAAAATCCTCCTTAACTGAAAGACAGTCTGTTTCAAAGAATTCCTCTTCAGACACTTCACCTTGAACCACAAAACCTTGATGGATGAATAACTGATGATTGGCACTGGTTCCAAAGTAGGGCCAGTTTTTATAGGTAATTTAAGACACTTGAGATTGATCCACCTCAGTAGAAGAGGTTGAGCCCTTGCATTTCAGTTCCTGTCCCAAGTTGGGGTGAGACAATGGGCAAATAATGCAAAAAAATACAAATGTTGTCACCTTCTCCAAGCAGGGCTGGGAACAATGGATCATTGAGTCAATATAACTCTCAATAGTACTGAAATAAAAGAATATATCTAAGTAAACATGCATAGCTACATTACTTTCATCTATGCATAATCATGATTGAAGAACACATTTTCTCACTTTTGAAAGAAAGCAGATGGAACACAACTAATGCTAAAATCATACAGGACAAATAATATATTTTAATTTTAGTTGAAGATACAAAATATTTAATATTAACATATGGCATAGTCTTAGAACTGCAAGCACTTTATGGCTTCACTGACAGAAAGAAAGAGTGAGTGTTCTAAAGATGAAAAACATTTTACTAATTTTCTACAAGCTGAATTTTGGAAACGTTTAGGAATCTCAGTAAAATGACATACTTAATAGATAACAGACCTATGTTTAAGTTATACCTCTGACTCATATTATGAGGAAGTCATTCTCAAGTGCTCTAGGTGACACTTTACTCTAGAACATATGAGACAAACATATCATTGGCAATACTCCTGTATGCCACCTGAACCAGATTCAATAGTAATTGAGAGACATTTTACAAAAAAAAAATAAAAGAACAGTAGAACATAGATAATGTTCATATATTGTTTTCTAAGCCTGGACTGCAGGAAACTTTATTTTAGTAGACCCTGTTTCTATTTGAGTTTGGCAATGTTCCTCTAGACTTGACTGACTTGTTTTTGTATAGGGAGGTTTTTTTCACCATAGAATTTCAGTTAAATTACAATTCCATACTTCATTCCCTATCCCTAAATTAGGGAGAGAATAAATGAGAAAGAAAATTATGCCTAGAAAGATAGGAATTAAATGTGAAATTAAGACTTCTCAAGTCAAAGGTTCAGGTTATTGGCATCATTTTCTGATTGTCTGATGATGATCATGATGATGTTTGTCCTTTGTTCTTGAAGAAGGCCATGATATCAGGGAGGTGATGCCATGACAAGCAAATGAATTGGACTTGAGTGATGGGGACTGTATTAAGTTATCAGCCTCACTATTTCCTCCAAAACAATTTGGGTCCAGTGACCAGATATGAATCAGGATGATAGATTCTTACCATTTTTTTTGCCTGTTTCCTTGTCCTTTCCACTATTACAAAGTAAAACAAAACCAAAGACAGTCAAATCTGAAATCTGCATTCTCTTCTAGGACATACTCTGTTCTGCTGTTCTGGAGGTACTGATCTTTTTTTTTTTTTTTTTTTTTTTTGAAAGGAGAGACAAAAACTTCCAAACGTGTTGTGCATGAAATAAGATGGCTCTGGATGAGGGGTAATAGGGTTAAGTGACTTGCCCAAATGTCTATGGTCAAATTCAAACTCAGGTCCTCCAAGACTCCAAGTTCAGTGCTCTATCTACTGTACCACCTAGCTCCAGTAGTTTCCTGAAGCTTGGTGAATGTATTACTATGAGAAACAGGCAAAAATGAGAGACATAATGGATCTTCTCAAGATTGGTTTATATTCCTCTAATTAGAAAATTGTGATTGTTCACCTGATCAACTTCTATTTATTTGAATCCAATCATTTTAATATATTCATCACCTGTTATAATCACTTTTTTTGTCAAGGCAAATGGTGTTAAGTGGCTTTCCCAAGGTCACACAACTTGTTAATTATTAAGTGTCTGAGTTCTCATTTGAACTCAGGTCCTACTGACTCTAGGGTAGGTGCTCTATCCACTGTGCCACCTAGCCGCCCCTATCACCTTTTGTTAACTGTTGAATGACTTACAGGGATTTCATTTAGTCCAAAATAGAATCCAAATTAAAAGTAGACTGACCTGAGTCATACCCATCCCATAATGGTCTTGATGACTCCTTTTTCTGCAATAGGAGATAGTAAATCAAATTTCAGAGACCTAAAACATTAATCCAGGAGGAAGATTATCTAAAGTGTGATGTGGAAAAGCACAGAGAATTCCAGTTGAAAAGGAGATATTTAACCTTAAAAAAATTCAAAGAACAATTTGGCAAGTAAAAAACGGTACGTGTGTGGGGGGGGGGGTTGAGAGGTGGTATGGCATAGTGGAAGTCAGGAAGACCTAAATTCAATTCCAGTCTCACTTATTAGCTATATGACCCTGGGCAAGTCCTAAACTTCTTTTTGATTCAGTTTCCTCATCTATAAAATGAAAATAATAATAGCACCTACCTCCCAGGTTTGTTGTAGAATAAATTAAATACTCTATTTTTTTCCTGTTTTGATTTGATTCTTCTCTCACAACACAACAAACATGGATCTATATTTAGTATGATTAAACATGGAGGGTCTATATTGTATTGCTTTCTCTCAGGGGAAGGGGAAAGGAAAGGGAGGAGAGAAGAAAAAGAAAAAAATTCATAACTTTACAGAAAAAAAGATTGTTAAAAACTACTGTTTCATGTAGTTGGCAAAATAAAAAGACATATTATTTTTTTAAAAAGGATAAAAACGGGGCCGCTAGGTGGCGCAGTGGATAAAGCACCGGCCCTGGAGTCAGGAGTACCTGGGTTCAAATCTGGTCTCAGACACTTAATAATTACCTAGCTGTGTGGCCTTAGGCAAGCCACTTAATCCCATTTGCCTTGCAAAAACCTAAAAAAAAAAGAATAAAAATGAGATAATATTTTTACAGCACAGTAATGGGCACTCTATGTGTATATATAAATATTTGCTATTATTATTATTTTAATAGACAATGAAGATTATCTTAAAGGAGAGAATTGAGAAGAATGGATTTATAATGAAAAAAAAGAAAATAGGCTTAAACATGGAAAGAATTATAACCCATTAGATTAAGAGAGCTAAAAAGAGGCATCCCCTCAAAAAAGATTGTGGAATGGAATATTGAGATATGTAGAATTCTTCTCTTTGGGAGCATCTTAAACACAACAATAAAAATGATAACAAAAGGACATGTTTTTCTCAAGCTTGAGGAAAAATTAATGTCCTATCAAAATGCCTTCCAGGCTTGTGGCTCTATGAAACATCACAAAAATAAAGACATTTTTTATATTTCTTACTTAAATGTCTTAAAATTATACATGTATTTATATGATATAATTCCATTTTTATAACTTTGGTTTCTACATTTGTACATATATACTTTCAAAAATGGCTATATTATACACATAGCAAAAGCACTGAGGCAAAGAAAGTTGGCATGCTGATAATTCTGCTATTTTTTACTCCATGTTATAGCAGCAATACATGTTATATATGTCTTAATCTACTATTAGCTGCCAGTTAATACACTGATTGGATGATCAAATGGAGAGATTATATTAATTTTAAGTTAAAGAAGTGAATATTTTGCAAGGAAAAATCTTTTTTTATATAAAAATTAGGGACTGAATTTAAAAGAAAAATAAAAGTCTATGACAGGCAACAGGATAAAATTATTGTTAAGAGTCTCACTGATTTAGTCTGCAGAGTCATTTCCACCTCCATCTCTCACAGTTATGGTAGGAAAAATTATTTCAATTGTCATTGCAAAAGTAAACTAAGAGATAAAGTGATCTGATTTTCATGTAGTCTTAATTTTTTTCTTTTTTTTAGTTTTTGCAAGGCAAATGGGTTAAGTGGCTTGCCCAAGGCCACACAGCTAGGTAAATATTAAGTGTCTGAGGCCAGTATTCCATCCACTGAGCCACCTAGCCACCCCCCCCCCTTTTTTAATTAGTCTTAAATTCTCTTAAATAAACATTTGTTCGGCAGTATGAAAAAAAAAAACTTATTGTGTCTAAACAAACAGACAAAAAAATCAAGTCTGTGGAAATGGGGGAAAAAGATGTTGCCCTCTTCAGTAATAAGGAATAGGAGGAGGGTAGTGTTTAGGGGGAGAATAATGAATTCTATTTTGGACATTTTTGTTTAAGATGTCTGCTGAACTTCCAGTATGAGATGTCTGAAAGGCAGTTAAAGATGTGAAGCTAGTTATTTGGCACATTGTTTCCTTGGTTCATCATTTTAAAAAACAATTCTTGAAATCAGTTGGAGAGATTCTAAATGAGAATTTTGCTTCATATCAGAAGGATAGTGAAGAATATTTTAGCTGCCTAAATGAGTCCTTATGTGAAGATATTTTATGTTTTTGAAAGGCTTTTTTGGGGGGAAAATCAAAAGGATATTTAAAAATTGTCATGATTCCACTGATTTTAGGCAAATGTTCATAGTTATCATAGTACTGATTCATATTTATATATTGTAAAACATTTAAAATACATTATTTCCTTTTATCCTCAGTACAACCTTGTAAGTTATTTCTATTTTACAGATGGGGAAACTGAAGCACCTAGACCCTAGACTGTCTTGTCTAGAGTCACACAGCTAGCAAGTGTCACAGACAAATTTGAACTTAGGTATTACTGATTCCAAGACCAGTGCTCTCTCTCTAGTGCCATCTTTTTGGGTAAATAAAACAAACAAACTAGGAGAGATTCCAAGAGGTCAAGAGGATTTAGGAAATCATGAAAATAGGGAGAAAAGGTTACTAAGAAGAGAAATGTAGGAAAGATTTCTGTAAATACCCTAAGGCTTTTCTTGATTTTTCTTCTTTCTGAATTTTATATTCTTTGACCAGTTGTACAAAGGACAATGTTTTACAAAAACATAGCCTTGAGGCACTTGTGGAATATAAAAACAACTTTATTGATAACAAAAATAAAAAATTATTTCAATTGCCATTGAAAGAGAGATAAAGTGATCTTCCCCTTTGCTTCTACCAGGTCCATGGGAAATACTGCATAAAGAAAAGTAATCCATTAGGGCAGTGGGAATTAGCTCTGGCAGCAATTCCCCATAAACTTAGCCTTGTGTAGCAAGGAAACCAAAGTAATGATAATCCCAAGAATGACCTCTCTCTTTTCCGAATTTACATTAAACAATTGTCACTCATATTACAGAAAGAAAAGGAAGTAGCTAAAAGATACCATGAATTGCAAGAATATCCCAGTCATGAAGACATAAACCAAGCTCAAATATTCACAAAAAATGAACAGAGAAGTGAATAAAGAACCAGAGAAGTATTTTTTTTTTTGCTGAGACAAATACTGTTACAAATTGCTAAGCACAAATACCGCTTTAAAAAAATAAAAAGACAACAACTGGCATTCAGAATATATGTAGGCTCATGAAATGAATTATTGAACCCATAAAGAAAAAGGTACTTTTCAGTATAGAAGAGATGGTTCAATTTCCTGAACCTAACTTGGATTCAAAACTTGAAAAGATTTTGGTATTCACAGACACACATACATGTTAAAAAATCTCTTAATTTACTCCATCTATTTTTGAAATCCCTGTAGTCCAACTATTTTTCCCCACTAAGAACTGGTTGCTGTTGGGTTACTCTTCTGTCTCTAAATTGATGGTCCTGTGATCTTGAAATTTATCACAAAGGCTTCACTTACCACATAATATTTTCTCAGTGCATTGGTGTCTTCTGTTTACTCAGATTTTCAGTATCAGTCTTGGAAATGAGATTTTGTATTTGTCCAAACATAAAATCTTTTGTTTGCCATGTCCCTTCTATTATAATCAGGAAACTGTTGCCTCTATCTCTTATGGGTGAAAGGTATTAAGTCCCTTCTCTGCCTAAATGTTTGAGTTTTATTTGTCTTCCTTAGCCTTGCTGAGAATGCAACCTTCAACAGACCTCCTTCCCTTTGCATGATCATTACTGGGAGTTGGGTTCAATATAGCTGTTGTGGCCCATTAGTGTAGTATTTGGAAATCAAACGGCCAGGTCAACAGTAACCCGTATGTTGCCTTGATCTTGTCTCCTGCTCTGACCTCAGTGCTACAAAAACTACAAAGTCAATTATTATCACCTTGTTCAGTGGTCTTTTGGGATTTCATTTCAGACTGGCCACATTAGGGATCTGACTTTAAGGTATTGATATTAGTGCTGGTTTTCGGATTCCATTAGTAAACATTGACCCTGCCTTCCTTTTACTTCTGACCTCTGCAATCTCCAAGGCAAGTTACCAGAATTGGTCTGATTTTCCACAGGGGACCCTTCTCTAAGTCTCTAATGCTTTCATGTTTATGTGAAATAGAGGTATGAACTAGTCTGATATTTCTATCCACCTTCTTTTTGTTTGCTATCTATTTGTACAGTTTTGGAGAAGCCTTCTTTTATTTATTTTTTAGATTTCTTTATCATTGGCCTTTCTGAAGTCCTTTTCAAATATTTATTGGACTTCCGTGAGTGCTGACTTTCTCTATGACCTTTCACATAACCATCTTAAACAGAAGTCTTTAGCCATTTTTCATAAAATAAGACTCTCTAGGGGCTGGCCTAAATGTCAGTGTGTTATGATTTGTGTATACCAAGAAGGCAAAAAAACCATCTTTGTCATTTCCCAAAGATCTACCCATTTTGTTATTATTGTTGTTCAGGTTCTTTAGTGGTTTGGGTCATGTCTGATTCTTCATGACCCTATTTGAGGGTTTTTTGGGCAAAGATACTGGAAAAGTTTGCCATTTCCTTCTCTATCTCATTTTGCAGATGAATAAATTAAGGCAGTGTTAAGTGATCTGCCAAGGGTCACTAGCTAATAAGTGTCTGATGGTGCTCTATCTATTGAACAGACCTACCTAAAGAGTTTGCCAACCACTCTCCTGCAATCTACTCAGTACTATAGCATCTGTCCTTGGTTTGCTGTAAAAATATCATACTTTCCTGCATTATACCCAAGTTTCAGGATAATCTTTCCTGCTGTAGAATAAAAAAGCTCATATACAGAGTTATCCTTATAATTCAAGTAAATAAAACCACATTTATGCTGTCCAAGAATGGAGGATAGATGCATGCTGAACCCTATTATCCAACTTCCTTGTTTAAAGAGGTCCAAGATACTGATTCCTTTGCTTTGTAACTCAAAATAGTTTTTTAATAAATCCTAACATTCAATGATCCATCAGCATGAGACTTCTCTTATTCATGTGTTAGACTGTAGCTGAATGAATATTACAGAAAAATAACAATTAATAATCTAGTTAATTCTCTAGTGATGAATTTCTCTCCACTTAGCTAAGCTAAGATGACATACATGAGTCTTTTCCTTTTTTTTTGCAAGGCAATGGGGTTAAGTGACTTGCCCAAAGTCATACCACTAGATAATTATTAAGTGTCTGAGGCTGGATTTGAACTCACATCCTTCTGACTCCAGGGCCGGGGCTCTGATCACTGTACCACCTAGCTGCCCCTCACAACTGAAGTCTTGAGTAACTGGGTTACAGTTCAATGGCAGAGGGGAGCAGTTTTGGTCAAGAAGGAAAGGGAACCAAAGGAATAGCATGTACTCCTTTGATTGAAAAGTCATGGTTCTGTGTCAACGGTAGTAAGTCAGCAGATTAGAACTTTAGTAAAGAATGTAGATCTCGGGCGGCTAGGTGGCGCAGTGGATAAAGCACCGGCCTTGGAGTCAGGAGGACCTGGGTTCAAATCCGGTCTCAGACACTTAGTAATTACCTAGCTGTGTGGCTTAGGGCAAGCCGCTTAATCCCATTTGCCTTGCAAAAACCTAAAAAAAAAAGAAAAAAAGAATGTAGATTTCTAGGGACATAAGTAAGATGGTAAAGTAGAAAAAGCCCTCAGCAAAGCTCTATCGATATTCCAATGAAGCAATTTAAAAGTATTCCTCAAATCAAATACTGGAATGGCAAAGACAGCAACAGATCATGATGGAGACATTATTCTAGTTTGAGACAATTTGGACGATTAGAAGAAGAAATCTGTGGTCAGGGGAGTGGAAGATGACAAACAGCCCTTCTGGACATACCACCACCAGGTGTTAGCAGTTAGAAGCTTAAGGAACTCTCAAGTCAGAGATGGCAAGGGAAAGAGATTTCAGTGAGCCCTAGGATGACAGAGTAACAGATACCTTTGACAACTCCACTCCTATGCTTGCAACCCCTATTCTGGGTTACAGTTCAACGGCAGAGAGGAGTAGTTTTGATAAAGAAGGAACAGGACAAAGGAACAGCATCACTTCTGGTCCCAAGGATTAAGGACACTGAGATATAGTAGTGTTTCTGTTATCAAGGGAACAGGGACTCTGAGTAGCAATGTCAATTCCTATCCCAAGACATCAGGGGTTCTTCATGGATAAGAACAGGAGTGCAGTTTAGTAGTGACCATACCCTCCAAAGAGTATCCCACCATAAAAGTATTTAAAACTTTCAAACAATAAGAACTAGCTCTGAAAGCGGCAGCCAGAAAAAAAGCTAACATGATGGCAGGGAAACCCAAGAAACAAACTGCTAGGATAACTATAAAACATGAAAACAACTGGAACTCAAAGCACAAAGAAAAAGGCTAAATGGAGACAAGCCCATTACTCTGTATTTTACTAGAAATGTAAGTTAACACAATAAAAATGGGAAAAAAGAGATTGAAGGAATTAAAATAGGCAATGAGAAAACAAAATCATCACTCTGTTCAGAAACTATAAAGATAAACTGAGGTAAAATAAGAGAAGTTGAAATAATTAATAGCTTTTGCAAAGCTACCACTCTGATGGCAGAAAGTAAAATGGAATTAAGAAATCTTTTGATCAGAGTGAAAGAAGAAAGTATAAAAGCAGGCTTGAAATTAAAAAAAAAACAAACAACAAAAATATCCTTAGATCTTGGCAACTTGTCCTACAATTTCTTAGTAAGTAGAGGGAGAAGAAATGGAAGCATTGTCAAATTTTATGTTCTTGGCCTCAACGATCATTGTAGATTGCAAATTCAGCCACAGAAGTTAAAAAGTAGAGACATTACTTTGCTGACAACAGTCATTATACTTAAAGATATGTTTTGCTAGTAGCAAGAATGGTTATGGCAGTTGGACTAAAAGGAAAACTCAGCAATGCAGAATCAGTTGCTTTAGAAATGTGGTGTTGGAGAAGAATTTTGAGAGTCTCTTGAACAGATAAGAGATCAAATCAGTTGTTATTTAAAAAATAATTCTGGAAATTAAAAAGCTAAAAATGAAATTTAAATTTTTTAATCATATAATGAGAAGACAGGACTCATTGGAAAGGACCCTGATTTGTGGAGCAATTGAAGGCAAAAGAAAAGGGGTCACCAGAGGATCAGTTGAAAGTAATGATCATGAACTTGCATGGTTTTTGAGAGATTGTGAAGGACCTGGTAGGCTTTGGTATAGGGGGTCACAAAGACTTGGACATTACTAAATTATGAAACAACAAAGTCAAAGTTATTTGATATAAAATAAACACAAATTATCAGCATTTCTATATATTAACAAGAAAGTCTAACAGCAAGAGATAGAAAGAGAAGTTCCCCTTAAAATAACTGGAGACATTAGAAAATATTTGGATGTCTAATTGCCAAGACAAACCATGCACCTATATGAACTCAATTACAAACACTTTTCCCCAAAATAAAGTCACATCTAAACCATTAGAAATATTAATTGCTGGGGCAGCTAGGTGACATAGTCATGAGGACCTGAGTTCAAATCTAATCTCAGACACTTAATAATTACCTAGCTGTGTGACCTTGGGCAAATCACTTAAACCCATTGCCTTGCAAAAACAACAACCAAAAAAAAAAAAAAGAGGGGGAAAAAGGAACTATTAATTGCTAATGGGTAGACCAAATCAATATATTGAAAATGTCAATTCCCATTAATTTCCTTACTCAATGGCATAGCAATGAAATCTATCAAAATTTTAGAAAAAAATAATAACAAAATCATCTGGAAGAACAAAAGATCAAGAATACCAAGGGAATTAATGAAAATAAATATTAAAGAAGATGATCTAGTCTTATTTGATATCAAACTATATTATAAAGCAGTAATCCTCAAATGAATTTGGTCTTGGCTAAGAAATAGTATGGTAGATCAGTTGAATAGATTCAGTATAGAAGACATAAATAGTAAATTTGCATTTAATAAATCTAGTGAGAAATAATTTATTTGGAGCCCCACTCTAATACAATCAGCATCAGTAATCTGATAGGATTTCTTAGCGGTAGTTATTATAAGTTCTATTGATTAGGACTCAGAGCTATGTACTGAGGCTTGTAAAATCACTTGTTAATTAAAAGAAGCTGCCTAGAGGCCCTCCACCCTTGATTTTCCTTGTCTTGGTGACAAAACCTAGCACTTCAGAGGTGAATGAATTATAAAGTCTTCCAATTTATTTTTGTATCTACAGATCATTCTCAATCAACATTTTATGATCATTGTCGTCAATATAGCTCATACTATCTCCTTCTGCCTAACCAAAGAAAGTCCATCTACCTTATAACCACCTAGTCAGTAAAAATATTTTTGTCTTATCCAACCCATAACCCTGCTGACATATTGTTTTATGTAATCTATCTTATTCTTGTCTATGTGAAATATGTCAACCAATAAAATAATTCCATATTTGAGACATCAGGGCCTATAAAAATAGAGCCCTGGAAGGGGCAGGTGTATCAGGACATGAGAAATATGAGTTCCATTTTATTAGATGGGACCATGGACCCTTTAATAAAGTGCCAGCAGTCTCCATTATGGGTGGGACAGCTTTAATCACCACATTAAAGATTCAAATTTTGGGAACAAGAAGTCACTATTTATCAAAAACTACTAAGAAAACTGGAAAACAGGTATATATACCAACATCTCACACCAACCAAAAATAGTATATTTTTGTGGTGGCAAAGAATGAGAAATTGAGGGAATGTCTATCAATTGGAGCATATTATCCTATATGATTATAATAGAATATTATTGTGTTACAAGAAATGATGAAGAGGGTGCTCCCAGAAAACTATGGGAAGACTTATTTAACCATTAAAGAGGGAAGAGAGCAGAACCAGGAGAATAATATTGTACACTGATAAGTTATGAATGTTGGCTATTTTCAGCAATACCACAATCCAAAAAACTTTCAAAGGACTCATGATGAAAATGTTATCTACTCCAAAGAAAGAATTGATAGAATCTGAATGCTATTTTCAATTTTCTTTTTTTCCTTTATTTTGTCTGTATTTTTTTACAACATTATTAATATGGAAAGATGTTTTGTGTGACTGTACATTTATAGCCTATATCAAATTGCTTACTGCCTTGGAGAAGGGAATAGGAAAGGGAGGGAGTGGGGAATTTGAAAAGGAAATTTAAAAAAATGAATATTTAAAATTGTTTTTATATGTCATTGGGAAAAATAAAA
Organism: Macrotis lagotis; assembly: GCF_037893015.1. Lineage (NCBI taxonomy): Eukaryota > Metazoa > Chordata > Mammalia > Peramelemorphia > Peramelidae > Macrotis > Macrotis lagotis. The sequence continues at coordinate 1,519,336 of NC_133660.1, read as the reverse complement.
TATTACTTAAAATAAAATTAATATACTATGGCACTTTATTTGTGGACTGTATTTACAACTACTTTATTTCATCCACAGACAAAGATGGGAGGTATGACCACATTGAATAGTCAAAGAACATTAATTTGTCACTGCAACTCATAGAACTTATTTTTGGAAGTACCTTAATAAAATGTCGTTCATAACAAATAATTTTATGTACTGTTGATACATTTTAAAGAGGTTATTTACTCCCCACTTCCCCACATCAGTTTTAGAGGGTGGGGGAAAAAAGGAATGGACAAAATTCTGCATCTAGGAAATCAAGTGCATTTCCCATTGAAACTTGTTAAGGTTCCAGGCTGGTAGAAGAGCAGAGTATTTGGGCTGCAATGTCTTCAGTATCTAATTTACTGTAAACTGAAAGCACTGAATTAGTAATAACAGTGAAAGCTGGATCTCTGAGGACTGACAATTTTGCTGAAGTATCCAGAATTTTTCTTATCTTAGTTACCCAAACTTTTCAAAGAGCTCTCCCTTTTCTCTCCCCCTCTGCAACCATCCAATTAAAAGAACATTTCTAGAATTTCATTTTCTGCTGCAAAAGCAGTAACATCTCATAGAAGTTTTATGCTATGTTTAACAATTCAGGTTTTTTTAATCAACTAAAAATGGCCTTCAAAGAGCAAAGCATATATTGTGTGTCTGTTAGTGACAGGTAATATCTTTTAATATAAGGGGGAAAATGTGTGACATGGACTGTTGCTTTTAAAAAAATTATTGCTAAAATTTATTTTTGGAGATAGCCACATTCTATCTTTAGTTTTGATCACTTAAAATCAAAGCTAACAAAGTAATGGGGAATTACTGTAGGAAGATCAGTCTGTGGCTTCAGAATATCCAGTTTAAAACTCTTACTCTGACATTTGCTTGACCTTCGAAAAGTCCCTTAGCCTTCTTTTTTCTGTTCCTTCAACTGAAGATTGAGGAGATTGCACACTCCCAATTCTAGAGATATGATCCTCCAATTTACACTTATCATGTTTTACTATTGTGGGGTTTGGGAAAGGAAGATATTTTCTGGTTTCCTATTATTACAAATAATATTAGCTAACATGTATGTAACACTTACTATGGTGTTTCCCTTGTAGAAACAACTTACTTTTGTGGACAGCTATGGAGCCTCCGGTCAGGAGGTCCTGAGTTCAAATATGACCTCAAATGTATGACACTTTAACTAGAGTTTAGAGCCCTTGAGCAAGTCACTTAGCCCTGATTCCCTCACAACCTGGGTTTTCTCCAGTTGTCCTGAACCATATCTGGATATTGGACTCAGATTATTCTGGAGAAGAAACTGAAACTGGTAGTACAGCATCCCCTCACTAAATTCAATTCATGCTTGTCATGGCATCCCCTCCCTGCAGTCATGATCTTCTTCAAGAAGGGTAAACAAGGGGGCACCTAGGTGGCATAGTGGATAAAGCACCGGCCCTGGAGTCAAGGAGTACCTGGGTCCAAATCTGATCTCAGATACTTAATAATGACCTAGCTGTGTTAACCCCCCCATTGCCTTGCAAAAAGACCTAAATAAAAGAAGGGTAAACAATAATAACTATGGCGACAGATTCTTTTCTAAGAATTTTACAATTATTATTTCATTTGATACTTAAACTCTAAGAAGATACTACTATTATGCCCACTTTATAGATAAGAAAGTAGAAGCCAAAAGAGTGTAAGAACTTACCTAAAATCATCTAACTAGTGCATGTCTGAGTCTACATTTGAATGCAGGCCTCTCTGATTTCAGGTCCAGCTCTTTATCCATTGAACCACTTAGTTTCTTGGATTACCTCTTATTGTTGCCTATATTCCCAGACTTGATGGAAGGCATAGGTTTAAACACATAAATGAAAGAATTCAACACAATTGACAGAGTTAATAACTAAAGAAAAAAGTAAATAGATAAAGGGCCCACACTGATCATGATTATGATTAGGACATATTTAGTCCTATGAAATATAATTTCCAGAGTGCTGACAGATACCGAGGATGAGATTAGGTTCTGGGGGAGCAGAAGGAATATAACTCACAAAGTGAGAAGGGATTTCAGAGGTTATCTGGGGCAATTTTCTTGTTTTTTCAAAGTGAAGACTTGCTTAAGGTCACATGGATATTTAGCAGAAGAAATGAGAGTAGGACTTCGGTCTTCTGATGTGTAGATTCATCTGTTTTCAGATACATTATATATAACTTAGGAAAAGATGATTAAGTATTTACTAAATTGAACTGAAAAGAAGACTATCTTGTACCTTTCTGACCCCTAATAATCATCATTCCACTCCACCTTTGTATGATTCTTGAAGAAAAGACTCATTTCTCTAAACTTCAGAGAATTTGACATCTAGCTACTTAAATAGAACAACGAATCTTTTAAGATCAGAGTTTGCTAGATTTGCTCCTTTTCAGTAATAGCATACTTTATCTAAGAAGGAATTTGCTTCCATTGCATCTTGTGTTCCAGTATTTGCTCTGGTTGTTTTCTGGGGTTTTTGTTTGTACTACACCTGTGAGTTTATTTATAAGGGTGGAGGGTTGATTCAGGTCTGATACTTAAAGTCACTAATGTTTGTTGATCAGTGATGTTTGACTCTTTGTGACCCCATTTGGGGTTTTCTTGGCAAAGATACTAGAGCCCATTTGCCATTTGCTTCTCCAGTTCATTTTACAGATGAAGAAACTTATGTAAACAGAGTTAAGTGATTTGCCTAGGGTTTCACAGTTATTAAATATTTGAAGTCCTATATGAACTTAGATCTTTTTGACTCCAGGTCTGGTGCTCTAGCCACAGTGCCATTTAGTGCCCTTACAAACAAAGCAGACTAGACTAATAATTTTATCTTATAGGAATATCTACATCCAATCAACTAGTTCATCAAAAACATTAAACCATTACACTGACACCCTCCACGGATCTTCTGTAAAACAGTCAGCCAATTCAGAACCCAGCATTCAAGTGCCTGGCTAACATAGAGGAAAGAACATTTCAGACAAATCCATGAAAGGAAGGCTCTGTCTATCTTCTTTTCCTTTCTTCTTTGTGATTTTAGATGTCAGAAGATTCAGACTTCTTATCCATTTTCTAATAGAATTTTTGGAAGACCAGAGGTTTATGAGAAAATCTACAAGAGGACAAATTAAATACACTCTAAAAAGGCACCTTAAAATTTGGTGAAAATTCCACAAAGAAGGAAAAAGACTTGTTCAAAAATAAAGAACAAACTTCCAAGAGCTAAAATTGCAGTCTTTGCTACATGCATTTTAAATTTGAATTGACTTTTTCATGGACTCTGTATGAACTTGTTGGATGGAGTATGTGTTCCAGATTGTTGCTGGGGATGTTTGTTCTGACCCTTTTTATCTTACCACATTTTATTTTCTTCAATTTATCAACAAGCATTTATAAAATGCTATGATCTCACATTTTAATGAGTAAATACCCTTACCTAAAATATCATTTAACTTGGTTGGCCAATTGGTTTCAAGATAATCAGTGGGAAAAGTACCTTTCTGGAGGTTCATGAGGAAAAGCAATACCTCATTCCCTCTTTGTCCCAATCTGCTAGGGTCAACAGGGATTGGGAGAGATGTTTTGGAGCCTGTGTTACAAATTAGTATAGATCCTTCTGTTAAGGTACTTATTGCTAATCCTTATTTGTATTAATTAGTGGTTTTAGAAAGTCATCTGCACACTGAAAGTTTAAGTGGTATACAAATGATTACAAAGATAGTATTTGTCTGAGGCAGACCTTGAACTCATATTTTACTGACTATGAGCCCAACTCTACTCACTGTGTCTTCCTATTTGCTTTAGTTACTTCCCATAATCATATGGGCTGTAGAAGAGACTTTAGAGATTATATTGTAACTTTTTTTCTTTTTGATTGTTCAATGGGAAAATTGTGGCACAGAGACATAAATGGTTTGTCTAGGGTCACACAGATATTTAGTGGTTCAAACTTTGGTTCAAAATTGGCTACTGGGGGGGGGGGTGGCTAGGTGGCTAGGTGGCGCAGTGGATAAAGTACCAGCCCTGGAGTCAGGAGTACCTGGGTTCAAATCCAGTCTCAGACACTTAATAATGACCTAGCTGTGTGGCCTTGGGCAAGCCACTTAACCCCATTTGCCTTGCAAAAACCTAAAAAAATTGGCTACAAGGAATAAATTCACATTGAATTTTAAGCTTTAGCTATTTGTACACATTGCAATATATTTAAAAATAGCTATAAGACACTTTTTTCAGAATAAAGGCTCAAATAATTAGAAAAATACTCATTGCTCATGAGTAGGTGAAGCTGAATGCAATAAAATATTATGTAATAGTGATACTACTATCTAAATTAATCCAGTGACATGCCAAACTCCTATATGAATATTATACTGAACTATAAAACATTATAATGAACATTCATATAAAGGAACAAAAAAGTCAAGAAAATAGTGGGAAGGCAGGATGTTTATAAGTATCTGGTCTCAAATGTATTTCAGAGCAAGAATTATTTGAAAAGATTTGGGTAACATTGGTAAAAAGTGGGGAATATCAAATTATAATAAATTAGGTTCATAAAAATCAAGTAAAGAAACTCAATAGTATAATGCCTGATAGACCCAAGGATCCCAGTAATTAAGTAAATTACTATTTAACAAAAACTGCTAGGAAAATTGGACAGAAATCTGGTGCAAATATTGTTCAGACTACTACACCAGCATTTGGGATAATTAGTTGGTTCAATGGAGCCAATTCCAGAACTGGAGTTAGGAAGACTCATCTTCATGATGATCTTAGACACTTCCTTGCTATGTGACCCTGGAAAAGTCATTTAATACCATTTGCCTCAGTAAAAAAAAAAATTAGCAGGAAATGGCAAACCACTCCCTTATCTCTGCCAAGAAAAGTCAGTTGGTGTCAGGAAGAGAAAGGAGACTCAAAAACACCTGAACAACAAACAAGCCAGCATGATCAAGATAAGTTCCATGTTAATAAATGGCCTGAATAGGAAAAGTCTCATCATAAACAAATTAGAGGAGCAAGGGTTAAAGCATATGAATTTTTCAAAGAATCATATGAAATTTGCTAAATCAGTAATAATTAAAACAACTTTAAGGATAAATCTCACAAGCTCTCAGATTGACAAAGGTGGAAAAATAGAAAATGACAAATGTTGGAGGGGCTATGGGAAAAAAGTACACTTATGTATTATAAATGAAGCTATGAAATTGGTCCAATCATTCTGGAAGAGTAATTTTGAATTATACCCATCAAACTTGTATATACTCTGTTATTCCATTACTTGGTCTATATCTCCAGAGAAGTTAAAAAAGAAGACAATGTCTTATCTGTACAAAAATAATCAGAGCAGTTTTATCTTGTAGTAGACAAAATTAAGGAAAAAATACAGAATTCATCTTCCTATATTGGGAAGAGTAGAAACTCTTTGCAACAGGGGACACTATTTCCAATTCTATTTGTTTCACCAGTGCTTAGTACCATAAGGATACATACTAGACTTTAAGTAAATATTTATTGACTGACTGGTTAAACAAATTGTGGTATATGAATGTAATGTTATTACATTTATGCAATAGACAATTCCAGAGGAAATTGATAAGATCTCTGAACATATATAGAGTGATGTAAACAGAAGCATTACTATAACAAAATTATAGAGAAAATATCTTTGAAAGATTTTAGAATTCTGATCAATGGAATGATATAAGTAAAAATGAATGAAGATTAAAATATTACTTACCTAATAAAAGAGAGATTAAGGAAATAAAAGACAGATTGAAACACCATTTTCAAATATTGCTAATGTGGGGATTGCTATTTCTGAATTATGCAGTTGTTCTTTCAGGATTTGGTTTTTTTAATATTTTTACAGTGGGGTAAAGAGAGGAAAAGATTAATTTTAAAAATTATTTGGGAAAATTTTCCCTTGAGACAGGTTTGAGGGACATAATTTTAGATCACATATCTAATGCCTAGATCATGAGAAAAAGATTTGTAAAAATGGATTTTATGGTTCACTTGGAAGATCAATGACTTTAGAGACCAAATGCACACATACAGAGACAGATGTACATGAACCTGGGCAAACATAATATATATTACAGATATACACATATCTATATATACATGTATGTATATGTATATATACATGCATATATATATATATATATATATATATATATATATATGTAGGTAGGTATATCAGGTGTTAGCCTGAGTTAAATAGACATGTTGATCTTTAAAATAATTTTTAACTTTTAATATTGCTATCTTCCTCTATAATCCAGTAAATTTTATTTTCTGAATTTACAAATATTCTGAACAGGGCTCCATTAGTATCAATCTATTTCCAAAGGGGCTATGACATATAAAAATTAAGATCCTTTGATATAGTACAGTACAATCAATATAGTTAGCAATGTAATATGATTCTATTGTGATAATTATTATTATAATTTAGATAGTACTTTAAGATTTGTAAAGCACAAACATATTACAACAATACTTCCCCATTTAATATTCACAAAACCTAGTGAGATATAATATACTGTCATGCTTGTTTTTCAGATGGGGGAAATGAGTTACTGAGAGATTAAAAGACTTACCAATAATCATGCAGCTACTATAGTTCTAATCTTCCTGAATCCAGTTTACCACATAGTTATATAATATGATTTAATATGACATAATATGATATAACAGTCTAATGTGGCTTGATATAATACATATGACATACCTTAATGTACAATATACATTATGATAGTATATTGTAATATCATAATGTAGTATAAAATGTTTACTTAGCAACATTTTCTATGTTTTTAATGAAAAATAATATGTATTCCATACAAAAAGATAAGCCTTTGTATGCTTCAAATCTAATTCAAGGGATCCCAACCTTTTTTTAACACTTTTAATTTTCTCAAAATCTTGAAATAGAGGATAGTGCTGGCAACCAACTTGGAGTTCAATTAAAGATTAAGTATCTCCCATTTTAGGATTTCCTTCTCTAGACTCATGAAAATGAAGGAAATGAATTAAAGTTTGGATAAAAGGTAATATTAAATTAACTCCATCTCTTTTTATACTCAATCTTATACCCTAAATAGTATAGAATTACTCATATGAATTTCTAAGTTATATAAAACAGAGGCAGGATGCATAATGATAAAGATATTTTTACCATGCCTATAGATGACATGCACCAATGGAAAAAAAAATTTGAACAAGTCTGGGAATGAGATTTTTTTTTATTGTAGACATGCTAGAATGCAATAAATTAATAAAGCTATTATCCAACAAAGTACCTAGGCATGCTTTCCAGCAGGAACTCATTTACAGGGCAAAGGCACTCTGATGAATGCTTTACTACAACAAAAGCTGTCTGTTACAATCTGTGTATCACTAAAAAGAGCTCATATCAGGCTGAGATAGAATAACTTAGTCTTTAGATGACATATAATGGCTAGATCATCTGAAGATTAGCTGAATACAGATTGGGTTTTGAATATGTATTTTTATAACTGGAGTATGGTTTATTTGCATTATGAAAATACTAAGTATCCAATATAAAATGAAATCAAGTCTGTGGATACTGCAATTGACATTCAAAAAATGCTTCAATTGCAGAGATCATTCCATTGTCGGATTTTTTCATATATCACAGAAAATGCATCTTTGTAAATTTCTGTATTATCTTCTTTTCCTTATTTTTTTCTAATTTTGTGAATGTTGGAAGTACCAAAACTTGTCTCAACTCATGCTTTTAGTAAACATTTCCTGGTCAATTTTACCAGATTGCAGATGAAATGTGGCTAAAAAAGACCAAGACACTGACAGAGTGAGTCAAATACAAAATGAAACATGATTCTTCTTGAAATCTTGATCTATGGTTAAAGCAGTTCTCCAGTGATATTATCCCAGGCATAGACCAGATAAGTTCCTATAGTCAGGAGTCAGGTTAGGGTAACTCTGAAATCCTTCAATTTTTCTATTTATCAGAATTCAGTACTTTTTAATTTATATATATATATATATATGTATATATATATATATGTATATATATATTCCTTCTAAGATGCAGTGAGCTTTTGCCTACTGAAGTCTACAAAATGGGAAGGGAGAGGATGCTGTCAAACAGTAGGAAAAGGATTGGCTATTGAGTCAGAAGATTTAGCTACAAATATCAACTCTGGTATTGTGTGAACAAAAATAAGGAGAATATTGTCTCATGGAGAAATAGCTTGCAATTAAATACAAAATTTATACTAATTAAAAGGGAAGAAGCACTTGAGGCTACGGGCATCAGAAAGAGGCCAGAGGTAGGAGGAGTTATACAAGAAATATAAGAGATCCCATATAAGAAAAGTATGTGAGAAGGAATGAACATATTCTAGGTATGAGTGAAAGCACTAGAGATAGAATTTCACATTGAGGGAACAGCAAGTAAATAAATTTAATTGAAATGTAGAACTCATAAAGAAAAAAATAGGTAGGTTACAAGTGAGATAACAAAGGGATTCAATTGCAAATGGACAAGTCTATATTTTGTCTAGAGACTATAGAGAGCCACAAAGTCTCTTTGAGCAGGAGAGTGATATAGTCAGATTTGTGACTTTAGAATATATTTTTGGCAGGTGAGAAGAGGACAGACTGAAGTAGTGAGGGAGAAAATTGAAGCAGGGAGACCAATTAGTAGGCTCTGGCAGTAGTCTAGGTGAGAGGTGATGAGGGCCCTGTGCCTAGAAAGTTGTTATATGAATGGACAGCAAGTTTGATATATGAGAGCTCTTGTGGAAGAAGAATTGTAAAGCTTTGGCAAATGGAATGGGATGGTAGGAGTTTAATAGAAACAAAGAAGTTAGGGAAAGAAACAAGCATACTGTTTAAGACATAAGAAGGGAATAATAGTTGATTTGATGGAAGAAATATTCAAGAGATTTTTGATAATGCAGGATTGGAGAGAGAGAGAGAGAGAGAGAGAGAGAGAGAGAGAGAGAGAGAGAGAGAGAGAGAGAGAGAGAGAGAGAAGGCTGGTATATAAAGATCTTGGAGTTATCTGCATGGAGATTAAATAAAGCTGAAATAATGCATATAAGTTGATATTTGATGAAATCATCTTGAGAGACCATAGACAAAGAAGAGGACCTAGGGTAAACCAATAGTAAAGAAATGGCATAGGGATGATACAGATAAAGGAGACTGAAAAGGAACCAAAAGACAATTAAGAGACTCAGGGAATAGAAGGCATCTGAGAGAAGAAGATAGATAATAGTGGCAAATGTTGCAGACAAAGCAAAAAAGAATCAAGACTGAGAAAAAGTCAATGGATTTAATAATTAAGAAATCAATGATGTCTTTGGAGAAAATTTCAAATGAAAGATGAAGTTGGGGGCCAGATTAGAAAAGTTAAAAAAATAAGTAAGAAAGGAAATGGACTAAATGACCATAGGCAAATGTTTTCTTGAAATTTTGCTGGTCAAGAGAAGAGATAATAAACAAGATAAGAGGATAGCCTTATATGATGACAAGGGAAAGTGAAGGACATTTTTGTCATATATGAGAAGAAAAGAGCTGTTACAATTACATAGGGGAGAAGATATAAAGGTGTTTGCAGTGATAATGGAAAGAATATGTCAAATATGCGATAATACAGATGAAGAAATCACAGGATTTGATCATGAATTAGACATATGGGGTAAGAGATGAATAAAAAACAAAGTTGATGAGACAAAGAACCCGGGAGGATGGAGCTTGAAACAGAAATAATAAAGGGGGAGGGGGAAACCAACAGGATTTAGAGCAAGAAGTGACCTTAGCAGGAATGAAGACTAGTCATTTTATAGACCTTGGTGGGGTACATGGATGGTAATAAGGAAAGATTTCTTCTGACTCAAAAATAAGAGCTTCCCCTATTACACTCAGATGAAGGAATAAAAAATGTGTTTTGTTTTTAGTTTCAGCTGTTAATTTGGATAATGGAGCAGAGATTATCAAGGAAGAAAATGTTTTCAATTGTTAACTGCAATAAAACAAGTAACTTTAGGAAAGAAACAAAGACAGTTTTGGTGATAGGAAGGCATTAAATGACCTTAGAAAAAACCAATTCACTTGAGGAGTGGTCAAACAGTTTGCAAAGATAAAGGAGTGAGGAAACAAGCATGAAATTATAGCAGTGAGTAGAGACTATTCTCCCAAGAAGTTTGATAGTGACAGGGAGAAGAAACATCACATGGTAACCTGGGGGAATGAGCAAGCAAACAAAAGAAGAACCTAAAAATGCAGCTACTCTGGTGATAGGGAAACTCAAGATGCAAACACAGGACAATGACTAGAAATCATCTATAAGCAAAGCCTCAAAGAAAAATGCTGATTGGAAAGAAGTTCAATAATTCATAGAAGAAGTAAGGAAGGTCTTTAAAAGTATAATAATAACAATAACAATAATAACAAAAATAATTATGGTAGTGGTTTTTCCTTTGTTCTCAAAGAGAATGAAAAATCATTATGTTAGAATCAGGTTGTACTATGTCCAACTGTGACTGATGAAACCAACATGAGCTCTGAATACTATACTACAGGTTGTGCAAAAATTGTCCATATGAACATTTGGGATGGATTCTCTGAAGCTGTGCTTTTCACATTTCCTTTTATATGCTTCAATTCTGCCTTGCTCATAGAGCATAACACCCTCTCTGATGAGGGCTTCCCATGCTGAATAGTCCTGTACCCATGTCTCCCATGTTGCTTAATAATAAATTCCAAAGTTCTATTTTTTTTGGTTTTTGCAAAGCAACAGGGTTAAGTGACTTGCCCAAGGTCACACAACTAGGTAATTGTTAAGTGTCTGATGCTAGATTTGAACACAGCTCCTTGTGACTCCAAGGCTGCTGCTCTATCTACTAAGCCTAGTCACCTAGTCACCTCAATTCCAAAGTTCCTAAGAGAGCCCTTGAGAATGTCCTTGCATGTATGACTTTTTTTTCTGATTCTACTGATCACCCACTTGCCCTATGTGAGCTCTATGTAAAATAGTCTTTCTGGCAAATGTATATTTAGTATTTGGACAATATGGTCAAGCATGTTGTCTATGTAGCAGTTTGGATGCTTGGCAGCTTGACTCAAGAAAAGACCTCAGTATCTGGTATCCTTTCTTGAACGGTGATCTTCACAATCTTCCTAAGACAATTAAAATGGAAGAAGTTGTGCTATTTCATAGGCATTCAGCAATGAGGTCAGCACAATAGCTCTGTAGACCTTCAGTTTGTTGAGCAGTCTAATGCTTCTCTCCCACACTTTGGAGTCAGTCTCCCACTTTGGCAAAACATATGAACCTCATTGTTAATGAGTACATCCCTAGAAAGTATACTGCCAAGCTTAAGTGAATTTATCCACAGTATCATTTTATGTAATTGATGGTTCCACATCTGGATGGCATGGTACTTGTTAGTGAAGCATCTGCATTTTCTTAGTGTTAATTGTTAGGCCAAAATTAGCACAAGCATTAAAGAATCAATAATCTGCAAACAGAGAATCATTGACTAATATTCCTTCTACTTTTGTCTTGGCTTGTAACTTTTACAAGTTGAAGAATTTATCATCAGTATGGTAGCTGAGGGTTTGACCTCACTGAAGGCGTTTGAAGACATGGCTGAAAACATCATGTTAAAGAGCATGGGAGCAAGCACACAGCCTGTTTCACACCACTGGTGATTGGGCAAGCATGAGAGCATCAACCGTTATCCAGGACTTGGACAAGTATGACATGAAAATGATGTATGATACTGATGAACTTTTCTGAACAAAATTATTCACATAATTTTCCATATGTCCACATGACTAACAATATCAATGTCCTCGATCAGATCTACAAATGTTGTATTCAGATCTCTGTTCTGTTCCTGGTATTTATCCTGGAGTTATCTGGCAGTAAACATGATATTGACTGTTACTTGGCCATTTTTGAAGCCACACTGGCTCTTAGGTAGATGCCCATCTTCTAGGTGAAGGATAAGCCAATTAAAAAGTAAACTATTAAGAAGTTGCTTAATGAAATACGAAAAATTTTACAATATCTACCAGCAGGGTAGTTTATCCATTTCTACGAAAGCAGCATTTAATTCTATCAAAAATAAAGTGCAAGCAAAGCTTAAAGTGATGTAGGGATCTTGGCTTAGTAAGAAGGCAAATGAAATTCAGATTAATGCTGATAATAACAATCCAAAGCACCTTTATGATGCCCTAAGTGGTGTTTATGTTTTAAAGACTTATGCTACATCTCAACTACTCAGTGCTGAAGGGGTCACATTAATTAGTGATAGGATCATGATCCTAGAGAAATGTGTTGAATACTTCCATGGTGTTCTCAATAGATTGTCATAAATCAATGCGAGGCCACTCACCATTTTCTTCAGGTTAAAAATCAGTCTCTACCCAACTGAAGTTTCAACTGAAGAAGAGGTTTTGAATGCAATTAGATTCCTTTAATGTGGTAAAACACCCAATTCTGATTCTATTACAACTGGTATTTCAAGGCAGAGGGTCTACTGCTCATACAAAAGTTGACTAGAGGCAGAGTCAAGAGTGGAGTGAAAGAAGAGATTTACCCAAGCTTTCCCTTGCAAATACTTTAAATAATGAATCAAAATAAATTCTATAGTAACAACACCAAAAAAAAGACTGATTGAAAAAGAATTTTCTAGCCCAGACAACTTGGAAGATTGCTAGGAAGAGTCTTTTGCCCCAGGGGGAATAAGTACAGTGCAGCAAGGGCACTCCAGAATGAACCAGCCCCAGCAGGATGACTGGTCAACAGCAGGATGGTCTCCACATTTCTCAGACCAGAGACTACCAAGGACAGCTTAGAAGGTCAACAGGAAAATTTGCCACACTGATGTGAGTGTGGAGCATAATCTGGTGCAGGCCTCAGTGGGGCAGATCCTACCCCAGTGGACCAGGAGCAGTCCTTAGTAGACACAGAATCAAAAGAGGCAGCTATTTTCAGACCACAAACAGTAAGGGAATGAGAAGGAAATTTACAGGGTTCTCTTACCATCATTGGGGTATTACTCTGATATGGGTCACAGTCCTGGGTCTCAGACTGAGGAAGAGGAGGAGCATTAGCATAGAAGACCTTACTCCTCCAGGGGAACTGGAATCCTCTTTACAGTTTCAGGACAGAAAGGATGCTTGTGGTCATCCACAGACCAGAACACAGGCCAGGAGAGTGGTAAACACCTCTCCTGAGATCACAAGACCTTGGAAGAACTGAAGACTTGCGTCTCTGAAAACAGCTGCAAAATACCCCAAAAGCTTAGGATAATGTACTTTCCACCACACCAACCTCAAAAACTTAAAAGCAAATTATACATTGGGGAAATGGGAAAACATTAGAAGGAAAAACATTTGACCATAGAAAGTTACTGTGGTGGTTGAGTTCAAAACACACTCTAGAAGAAGATAACAAAGTCAAACTTCTACATGAAAATCCTCCATGAAAAATATGAATTCATCTGAGGGCATGAAAAGACTCAAAAAAGAATCTGGAAAATCAAGGAAGGGAGGTAAAATTGGGAAGAGACATGAGAGAGATGCAAGAAAACCATCAAAAGAAGCTTAATGGGGCAGCTAGGTGGCATAGTGGATAAAGCACTGGCCCTGGAGTCAGGAGTACCTGGGTTCAAATCCGGTCTCAGACACTTAATAATTATCTAGCTGTGTGGCCTTGGGCAAGCCACTTAACCCAATTTGCCTTGCAAAAAAAGAAGCTTAATGAAGGGGTAACAACAAAAAATACTGAAGAAACTAACATCTTAAAAACCATGCTAGGCCAAATGTAAGAAGAGGTCCAAAAAGCCAATGAGGAGAATGACTTAAAAAAGCAAAATTGGCCAAATAAAAAAGGAGATACAAAAGCTCGATGAAAAAATACTTCCTTAAATTATAAAATCGAGTAAACAGAAACTGATGACTTTGTAAGAAATCAAGAAACAATAAAACAAAATCAAAAGAATGAAAAATTAGAAGAAAACATGGAACATCTCATTAAAAAACTACTGACCAGGAAAATATATCCAGAAGAGACAATTTAGAAATTATTAGACTATGTGAAAGCCATGATTAAAAAAAAGTATACAGATATCAGTTTCAAGAAATTAGCAAGGAAAACTGTTCTGATAGTCTAGAATCAGTAGATAAAACATAAATCAAAAAGTAACTCTACCTATTATCTCCTAAAAAAGATCTCAAAATGAAAGCTGCTGGGAAAATTATAATCAAATCTAAGAGATCCTATATTAAAGAGAATATATTGTTATCAGCCAATTATCATGAACCACAGTCCAGATGTCACAAGATTAACAGCTTCTATATTAAGGGATCATATGACTCAGAATATAGTATTCTGGGAAGGCAAAAGAACTTGGATTAAATGTAAGAATCAGCTCCCCAGAAAAACTGAATATATACTTTTTTTTTAGTTTTTTTTGCAAGGCAAACAGGGTTAAGTGGCTTGCCCAAGGTCACACAGCTAGGTAATTATTAAGTGTCTGAGACTGGATTTGAACCCAGGTACTCCTGACTCCAGGGCCGGTGCTTTATCCACTATGCCACCTAGCCGCCCCGAGTATATACTTTCAAGGGAAAAGATGGAAATTCGATGAAATAGACAATAGACATTCTGATGAAAAAAACAGAGCTGAATCAAAAATTTCATCTTCAAATCTGAGAATCAAGTGATGTGTAAAGAGATAAATGGGAAGGGAAAATCATAAGGCAACTTAATGAACTTAAGGAACTTATATTCCTGCGTGGGAAGGTGATAGTGATAACTAATAGGAACTTTCTCATTTATTTTTTTAGGGTTTTTTTTTTTGCAAGGCAAATGGGGTTAAGTGGCTTGCCCAAGGCCACACAGCTAGGTAATTATTAAGTGTCTGAGGTCAGATTTGAACCTAGGTACTCCTGACTCCAGGGCCAGTGCTTTATCCACTGGGCCACCTAGCTGCCCCAACTTTCTCATTTATTAAGGCAGTTAGAAGAAGCATATATAGATAAGACACAGGTGATAGTTGAATATTAAGGGATATTATATTGAAGAGATGGAATTAATTGAGGAGAAAGGAATGTACTGGGAGAAAGGGAAAGGAGAGGTAAAATGGGGTAAGTGGAGTAGGAGGGGAGAGTTGGGGAGTGAGACTGAAAGAGGGAATAACATACATATTCAAATGGGTATAGAAATCTATCTTACCCTACAGGAGAGTAAGAGGGAAAGGGGATGGGAAAAGGCCAGAGGGGAGTGGAGATGTATGGGAGAGAAAATTGTGGGAGGGAGCAATCAGATGCAAAATACTTTTGAGGAGTGACAGGAAGAAAGGAAAGAGAGAAGAGAATAAATGGGAGGTAGAAGAACAGGGTGGAAGGAAGTACTGTTAGCAATGGTAACTGGGAGCAAATATTAAAGGAAGTTTCACTGGTAAAAATCTCATTTTTTAAACATAGAAAACAAAGTCAAATTTATAAAAAACATAAAAGCCATTCCCCAATTGATAAATGATCAAAATATATAAGCAGTTTTCCCATGAGGCTATCAAAGATATCTATGGCCATATTTTTAATAAGTCACAATTGATTAGACAAATGTAAATTAGAGCAATTATAAGTTACTATCTTATAGCTACTGGATTGACTAATGGGTCAAAAAGAGGAAAATAACAAATGTTGGAGGGGATGTAGGCAAAAATGAGACATTAATGCACTGTTGTGGGAGTTGTGAAATGATTTGACAGTTCTGTAGAGCAATTTGGAACTATGTCCAAAGATGACTACCTTTTGTCTTAGCCAAGCCACTACCAGATCTATATTCCATAAGAGTTGAAAAAACAGAAAGGAAAAGAACCTAAGTATATGGAGAGATATAGATATTTATATCAGCTCTATTCTGGTGGCAAGGGATTGGAAACTGAGGGAAATCAGTTGGGGAATGGCTGAACAATTTGTGGTATGTGATTATGATGGAATGCTATTCTGCTATAAGGAATGATGAGCAAGAGATTCTCAGTAAAACCTGGATTTATGAGCAATGCAAAGTGAAATGTATGATATACAAAGTATGAACAATATTTAAGGATGATAAGCTGTGAATGACTTAGCTTTTCTCAGCAATGCTGTGACCCAAGACAATTCTGAAGAACTTAAAATAAGGAATATGATCCATCTCTTGTGACAGAGCAGGTTTCTGAATACAGATTGAAGCATACCTTATTTTACTTTATTTTCCTTGAGGTTTCTTTTTAGGGAAGGATCTATGTTTACTTTCACATCATAATTATTTTGGAAATGTTTTTTATGACTAACATTTTTAACCTATAATAAATAATTTCCTTTCTTAATTAGGAGGAGTTGGGTGGGGGAAAGGGAGAGAATTTGGAACTCAAAGTTTTATACATCAATGTTTTTACATGCAACTGGGAAAAATGAAATAAATAAAATTTTTAAAATTGACCAAAATTAACCAGATTATATGGAATGAGAAGGTTATTCCCCAGGAGTTCAAGGATGCTTTCTTTGTTCATCTCTAGAAAAGAAAGTAGAATAGATTGGCAATGATCATGGGTGAGGAGTTCTCTTAGTCTCTACTGGTAAAATTTTTGCCAGAGTCTATAATGATGATGATGATGATGATGATGATGATGATGATGATGATGATGATGATGATGATGATGATGATGATGATGATGTTGGGCTGGGGGAAATTTCAGACAGAAATGAGCTATGAAAGAAAATTTTGAAAGAGAATTAGCAGCTTGATAAAAGAGGTCCAAAGAGTTTTAAAGAAAATAACTGCTCAATAAGAATTGGCTAAATAGTAAAAAAAGGGATAAAACTTTATTTAAGAAATAAACTTCTGGGGCAGCTAGGTGGCACAGTAGATAAAGCACCAACCTGCAGTCAGGAGTACCTGGGTTCAAATCCGGTCTCTGACACTTAATAATTACCTAGCTGTGTGGCCTTGGGCAAGCCACTTAACCGCATTTGCCTTGCAAAAAAAATTAGAATTGGTCACTACTGACTCTAGACAATATCAAAAAATAAAAAGCTTAAAAATATAATATTTAAAATATCTCATAAGAAAAGCAATGGGACTAGAAAACAGATTAAGAAGAGGTAATTTAAAAAAATCACTGGACTACTTGAAACCAATGAACATAAAAAAATCTAGACATCATATATGAAGATATTAAATATATCTTAAAATATCTTAGAATCGACGGACAAAATATAAATTAAAACAATCAAACTGTTAAGCTACTAAAAGAAATTTTCAAATCAAAAATTTGAGGAATTTTAGAGACAAAATCTAGAACTTCCATATCAACTAATAAATCCTGCAGTACACTAGGGACTAATAATTCAAATACAGGGCAGTCATAGTCAGAATTACAGGAGATTAAGAAATTATCTCTAAAAAAAGAGAAAGGATTGAAATATGGTATTATGAATGAAAATGGAGCTAGGATTACAAGAATAACATATGCAACAGAACTGAAAATAATTTTAGAGGGAAAAACAAATACTTAATGAAAAATGGGAATTTTTAAGCATTCCTGATGAAAAACCCACAGCTGAAAAGAAAATTTTACTTTTAAACAGAAGATCTGCAAAAAAGTAAACATGAATAAAACATAGTTAACATACTGGATGGGAATATAGTATCCCTATCAGGACTTCATCATCACCAAGGTTATTAGAGAAAAACTCTATAGAGGTGATGCTACTATATTAGAATGATCTTAAAAGTAGAATAGAAAGGTGAGAAAATGGGATGCTCTGGGAGAAGGGGAAAGGTAGAGGAGGATGGATAAAAACTATCCCAAATAAATGCTCACACAATGAATAGTTTATTCAGAGCAGGGGAGAATGGGGTGGGGGTTTGAGGACAGGGAACAGGTGAACTTCATACATACAAAGACACACGTATTTCTTTATATGTATGTATGTGTATATATATATATGTATGTTATATATGTATGTATGTATAGAAATATATTTTAACCAACAGGAAAGAAATAGGAAAAAGAACTGAGAGAACAGAGGAGGATTAAAAGAGAAGGCAAATTCAAGAAGGCAATGGACAGAAGAAAAAATAGTTTCTTAAAGAGAGAAAAAAGGAAGAAGGATTAGGATGAGAGTAAAACTTGGAGGGAAATACATGGTTAGAAATCATAACTGTGAATATGACTGGGATGAACTCAGCCATAAAACAGAAGAGAAAAGCAGAATGAATTGGAAACCAAAATCCAATAATGTACTGTTTATAAGAAAACATTTTTAAAGAGAATGATATACACAGAGTTAAAATAAAGGGCTAGAGCTAAATGTATTATGCTGCAGCTGAATTTTAAAAAGGCAGGGATAGCAATTATGGGCAGCAGCTCAGTGTACAGAAAGCCTGGAGTTAGAAAAATTCATCTTCCTCAGTTCACATCTGGCCTCAGAAACTTACTAGCTGCCTGATCCTTGGGAAGTCATTTAACCGTGTTTGCCTCATGCTCCTCATTTGTAAAATAAGATACAGAAGAAAATGGCAAACTGCTCCAGTATTTTTGCCAAGAAAACTCCAAAAGGGATCATGAGTTGGACATGCCTAAAATCACTGAACAACATGAAGCAATTATAATCTCTAATTTAAAAAATACAAACAGAAAGATGATATAGATAAGGAATGACTATCAATATTGAATATATTATGATTCAAATAGCATAGTATCCAAATTATTAAAGGAAAAATTTATTTGGTTACAGAAGAAAAGAGATGTGACCAATGTAGAGGTTGTTTTTCATGACCATATTCATAAGGTTGTTTTGCAATTCTTACTTTTTCAGCAGGTGAAGGAGGAGGGGAAGAAAATAATTTCAAACTGAAAATAAAATTGAATTTAAAAGAAATTTAGAAAATAAATAAAATTCTTTCTTTGATTTCAAGAGCTTGGACCGTTCATTTAGTACTTAAGGGAAAATATGGGCCAGTTTAATTATAAAAATGATTATGAATGCATTGGCCTGAAGGAAAATAAAGTCAAATTATATCTTCCCCCTCACCTCTAAATCATACTTGTTAACTAGTGCAGAACTATCTACCAGCCACTACTACCTTGATAACAAATTAATCTTTTTTTTTACAATAAAAATGGGAAATTAAATCAACATCAGTTACTTATTTGGTGTGACTTCTCTGCTTGAGTAAGCAGGAGGGGAATGTTTGAAAGTCCCTAATGAAATAAATTTCACAGTTTTTGTTTGTTTTAGTCTCTTCTGCAGTCTAGATAAAGTGAGAGTGGAATATGAGGGGATTTGCAGTATAGAATTTGAGAAATGAGGGAGATCTTGATGGCTGAACTCAAATTTCTGGTAAAAAAAATGTGTTCTGCTGAAGAAAAATGAGTTCTGTAAGGGGTTTATAATACCCTATGAGGAGTATGATACAGAGTTAATTAGGATATTACTGAAGGCTAAGTTGAGACCAGAAAACATAAATTTGTGGAGAACTCATTCAACATTAATATTAGGTTACTTTCTTTAGAATTATTCAGTAGCTCCCAATTTTAAAAAAGCAGCAAACTGTGTGTGTTGGAAAGGACAATCAATTAAATAACAAAGCAAGGAATTTGGGAGTAGAGGACAGCTTAAAGTTGAAATTGTTAGGTATAGTGTCAAGGTTTACAAAGGAATGGGGCTGAGGTATGAAATGATAATGACTTTAGAAAATAGCTGAGTGTCAAGGACTAAAGGTTCAGGTCCTTCAAACATAGGGGTGAGTGTCTAGGAGCATCAGGATGTATTCCTTGAAGGAATAAACAGGGACAGCCAATTATGCCAATTCATTCCCTTGCCTGAAAAGCCCCCAGCAGAAGGATGGCCATCTCCTCCAAAGAAAGGTGTTAATTTTCATATCAAAGAAAGAGGCTGGGAGCTTCAGATTGATTATATAAGTAGTTTACTATTAAAAGTGAAAAAACACATCAAGGCAGGTAGCCAGACAATAAATGTATATTACTGTAGAAAACCACTCAAAACTTCCATGGCAATTATAGAAATCAGACAAAGGGAAGAGGAGTTATAGAGTATGTTACTGAGTATAGGTGAATACCTTGGAGTTTACTCTGCTCAACACTGGGTTCAGGTCCCAGACATGCTGACAGGATGCCCTATCAGTTCTTTTTGAGCTGGAGTCCCAGTCATTTTAATACTTTGACTAATCTCCATGATTGTGCCCCAGTAATTGTGTTTTCTTTTGGTTTACAATAATCTTAGTTTACATCATACATGGTTTACATTGATAGGGACTCCACGTTATTATCATTATTTCTATCAAAGATAGAAACTTTAAGTAGGAAACCCACATTATTCATGGATTTTTCCTCTTAAAAGATTCATTTATTACTTTAACAATAGAGAACCCATAATAATTGGTCACATAAAGAACAAAAATCACAAGATTATTTTAGTTACATGTCTTTTATAAAGTTCAATAATAATTATATTTGGAAAAGATATTTTTATTTATCATGGAAATACACTAGATGTTTACTCAATAAAGGCAAAGGAATATTGCCTTTACACACTTGCAATATATTAAGTCTGTAGCAGTTGAGAATGTTTGATCTTTTTCTTTACTTAAGTATGTGATTTCTAAACTATCCACTTAATACAGCATATAGAGAATGAGATGAAATGATGTATTCAAAGACAAAAACTCATCACTATACTCAAACTACAATTTGCATAGGTCATTTCTGATAAATATAAAGAAATAAACATAAGATTGCTATAACTTGTTATCAAAAAAAATAAAATAAAGGAAATATGCTTGAAATAATTATTTTGAATAAGTTATTTTAAGAGTCCATGATATCCTATTACAATTTAAAAATAATTATTATGTTTTAAAATATTTTGCTTTCCACAAACATATATAAAAATAAATTTTGACATTCATTTTTAAAGGAATTTTGAATTCAAAAATTCAAAAGCTCTATTTTTTCAACCTTCATGAGTTCACAAGTAATCTGATAAAGGTTATATATGTGAAATCATGTAAACTATATTTCTATATTAGTCATTTTGTGCAAAAAGACTAAGGAGAGGGAGAGGAAGAAAGAAAGAATACATACATACATATACATACACAGACAAAGACACACACAGAGAACAAAAAATAATATGCTTTAGTCTACAGTTAGACTCCAGCATTTTTCATTATGAGGCCTTTAGGATTGTTCTAGATCATTATATCTCTGAGAATAGCTAAGTTATACACAGTTTATCATGCAATATTGCTGTTATGATGTATAATGCTCTCCTGGTTCTTATAGGTTTTTCTAAAATCATCCTATTCATTCTGTCTTATAATATAATATTTTATTATGCTCATATACCATAACTTTTTCAGCTAATCCCTAATTGTTAGGTAGTCCCTCAGTGCACAATTCTTGGCTACCATAAAAAGGAGAGCTATAAATATTTTTTTGTAAATGGGTCTTTCCCCCCACCCTGCTTTTTTATTTTTCCTTACAATACAAATTTAGTACATATAGCTGGATCATTTTATGGCATTTTGATCATCAACCCAAATTGGCTCTCCAGAATATGGGTGTTAATTTTAAAAAAAACTACCAACAGTGCATTGATGTCCCAGATTATCTCCATACACTAAAATATTAATCATTTTCTTTTTCTTTCATAAATAGTCAATCCAGTAGGTGAGAAGTGGTATTTCAGAGTTGTTTTAATCTGAATTTCTCTAATCATAGTGATTTAAAACATTCTTTTCAAAAGATTACAGATAGCTTAGCTTTCTTTTCTTTTTTTAACTGATTGTTCATATCCTTTGACCATTTATCAAATGGGAAGTAGCTTATGATCTTATAAATTGAGATTGATTCTTTAAGGTATTTGAGAAATGAAACAGATCAGAGACATTTGCTGTAAACATCTTTCCCATTTTTCTGCTTTCCTTATAATTTTTGTTGTAATTGTTTTCTTATAGAACTTTTTAAAAATGTTCATATAATCCTATATAATTTTAATATATTTGTCATTTTATAATTTGTAATGTTCTCTTTCTCTTCTTTAGTCTTAAATTCTTCTTATATTCATAGATCTTTTTTTAGGTTTTTTTTTTGCAAGGCAAATAGGGCTAAGTGGCTTGCCCAAGGCTTTTCATTATTCTCTTTAATTACTTTCATTCATTTTCTGAATTTCTCTTCTACCTCTCTTATTTGATTTTTAAAATTCTTTTTTTTTTACCTTTTTTAAGGCATGTGTGTGTGTGTGTTTGAGCATGTTTTCAATTTAGTTAGAAATTTCTGCCAATATTCTCTCTATTCAGGGGGTCAATTCAAGTTTCTGGCAAATTACAATTTACTTTGAAATCAGCTGTATGTAAAAACAAAAAAAACAAAACAGAAAAAATAATAATAACAAAAACAATAACAAGACCTAAATAAACCAGCAAAAAAAAAAACTTTGCTTTATCAAAAGCTCCTTTTCAAATATTGGGAGCCAATAACATAATGTTTAGGTTTTTGCAAGGCAAATGGGGTTAAGTGGCTTGCCCAAGGCCACACAGCTAGGTAATTATTAAGTGTCTGAGACCGGATTTGAACCCAGGTACTGCTGACTCCAAGGCACTCAGTGCTTTATCCACTACGCCACGTAGCCACCCCCAATAACATTTGAATACTGGAAAAAATAAACTCCTAGATTCTCTTTGTATAAAAGGAAATCTTAAGAATGCTCTCATCTATTTTCTTGACTTCAAAATAGCTTTTTAGGATTATTAAATGAATAACATTGGCCACCAAATCTTAGATTATACATGGAAGTTTTTATTAACATGAAATATAATGGAAAAGTATATAAATTATAAAAGAGAAAATTCCATGACAATTACACATTTAGAGAAAAAAGTGATTCCTTTTGCATATGTATGCATTGTAACTGATACTTTTTAAACTGTGATGAATTTTAAAGATTGCATTCTAATGGTAACATACTTCTATCAATATCATCCAGGCTTTGTGAATTTTTATTCTGACACCTTCATGTTTATCATGCATACATGCCAATAATTTTTATTCCTTCTTCAAACTTTTAGAGGTAGCAAAACATCAAAGGATCTCAGAGATTCCAGAATACCCAAAAGATCTAGATGAAAATGTAATTTATTATTAGAAAAATAATTACTTGAATTCATCAAAGCATTCTCTTCTAAATTAATTCCCAACTTCTCTTTACACTCACAGATGTTACATGTCTCTTATGTTCATATTCATGATGTGCTATTTGTATGTAGTTATACCTACAATTTTTAGTGTTTAAATACAACTTTCCACATGAAACATTTGGACTTAAGAAAGCAAAGCTATGAATATCTTTGACATTTTGGTACTGTCACTTAAGCAAAATGGTATAATATTAAATAACTCATTTTTTTATTTATTTATCATTTTATTTATTTTATTTTATAAACTAAATTCTAAAATACCTCAATGAACCTTTTTTAAAAAAAATTCTAATCATGTCTAAGGCAATACTTCTCCTTTCCTCTTCACCTGGGATAATTTTTTATAATCTCACTTGCAAATACTCCTAGGGTTACCTAACAATAATTAATATACTTGTCTAAAGGATATATTTTTAGACTCTGTTTCTTATAATACTTGGGGAGCCTCAGTTATGGTGGGAAATCCTTAGGATGGTATTTCCAGAAATTTGTTCATTAGGTCATATAACAGTGATGTCACCCAGCACTTTATGTGATTAGAACAAAGGATGAAGGGGTTCTAATACATGGTAGATGTTTTTAAAAAACAGTTCCAGTCCCTGGCAGGAGTAGTGGAAAATAGCTGGTGTAGATGAGGTAAACAGCAGAAATTTTGCAGAAGAAAAGTAAATGGCATTGAAAAAAACAAACAGCAAGAATCTGGTCATGGTACACAAAGTTACTGAGCCTGGACATGAAGATAATTGTAAGAATTGTATCAAATGCCTTCGGTATTCATCTGCTTTCTAATATCATTGGTTATTTGTGCATATCTAATGTAGAGATATATAGTTGATAGTTTAGGATATCTTTTTGAATAATGTATCATATATCCTTAAGTATAGCTAGAAGGATGCTACAGATGATTAAACATGCTTATGAAATTTTGCTGTTAACAGATTTAAAATAGTCCATGTTGTAATGTTGTGATCTGGTCCTTTTCATTTGTCACAAAGTATGAAGACTAATTTTGTAAAAAGACTATTATAGGGTGGCTAGGTGGCGCAGTGGATAAAGCACCAGCCTTGGAGTCAGGAGTACCTGGGTTCAAATCCAGTCTCAGACACTTAATAATTACTTAGCTGTGTGGCCTTGGGCAAGCCACTTAACCCCATTGCCTTGCAAAAAAAAAACCTAAATAAAGACTATTATGGGATGCCCATCAACTGGAGAATGTCTAAACAAGTTATGGTCCATGAATACTAAGGAATACTATTGTTCTATAAGAAACCATAAATGAT
The DNA here is from genome assembly GCF_037893015.1 of Macrotis lagotis. Lineage (NCBI taxonomy): Eukaryota > Metazoa > Chordata > Mammalia > Peramelemorphia > Peramelidae > Macrotis > Macrotis lagotis. The sequence continues at coordinate 1,494,726 of NC_133660.1, read as the reverse complement.
CAGACTCTAGAGAGGCATGGAATGACTTACGGGATCTGATACTGAATGAAGGGATTAGAGTCAAGAGAACAATGTTCACACCAACAACAACATTGTGAGATGAACAACCTTGATGGAAGCAGCTCCTCTCAGTACTTCAGAGGGCTAAGATGACTGTATTAAACCAGCTATGGCCTATGTTATCCCTATCCAGGGAAAAAACCTGACAAAAATAACACACCACACGCAGAATAACCCTTCAGAATATGATAAACACCTTATAAAAATTGCCTCTTATGTATCACTTTCCCTTAACCCTAATTCCTCATACCAAAAATTATTAATTTATAAAAATGTTTATCAAAATATGTATGTACAATGCTAACCTGACTGCGCTGAGGTGGGTTGGGAGTGGGGAAGAGAGAGTGAAAGGAAATTTCATAACATAAAAATATACATGTGCATATAGATGGAAATAAATTAATTAATTAAAAAGGCTATTATGGTTCTATGATATGGAGTGAGAAAGGTCCTTAGATCAATTCAATCCATAAATTTTAAATTGACACTTTTATACGTTATTAAATTGATGCACAGATAACTTGAATAAGATTATACAAGTAGAAGATCTGATAGATAGGCCTAATCTCTTAGAATTATGATTTTTGAAAATTAATTTTCACATTTTGGGATATAAGAAACATATGCCTTCAGAAGAGTACAGTGTTTACTACTTACCCTTCTATAATGCTAGTGTTGTGAATTTGGTGATGCTGTTAACACTTAACAATGTTTAACTCACAAGTAAACTCAACTCACTAAAGGTATTTTTGCAGCACCAAACTATTAATAGTTCAGCTACAATTCTATAACCTTACTTGTATAATCATATATTCATCCTCTAAAACCCAAGAGGACATATTTTCAGTACATGATGGATTTTCTTTCTAATATATATGTAATTAATTCATTAACATGGAACTAGAAATCAATTCAAATTGTTCTTAAAAACAGGAGAAAGAAAGTGAATTATTTCATGGAGCCAAAGGATTTAAAAGAGGATGGGACCATAAAGAAAATGTGTACCATCCATATTTATAGAGGGGGAATCTGAGATTCAAAGAAATGAAGCACCCTAGACAAAGTGATACATGATGGAGCCAGGATTTAAACTCAAGATTTCCTTTTCAAAGACCAGTATTCTTTCTATTATATTATGTAATGGTTAATCCTATAGAATGAAATATATTATCTCTAAAGTACATGAACCAAATTACTATTTTAAAAAAGCAAAACTCTTTGAATATGGCATTTTAAATGAAGAGTTTTTAGTCAAAACCTATATTACCTTCAGAACTATTTATAGATGGTCTTTCAACAGAATCATGCAAAAAACTATGAGTTTAATCAAACAATGAATCTAATATCCTTAGAATGCTAATAATCTTATTAATGTTACTATATATGCCTTATTTTTTTAATTGTAATTATTTTTTATTGGAAAACAAATATACAACTTGGAATGGATTTGAGGCAAATTGTGCCACAAGCAGATCTTTTTTAAATAAGTGGCTAAACAAAGTTTAAAAAGCAAGTAACAATAAAAGAAAATGTTTTCTGGTACAGGACCAGCAGTACAAAAAATAGTGTATGAGTACCTGGATAATAAACCCGTTTTGCAATAGTGCAACTTTAAGTACATATTGTTGACTATCCATAGTCCATGCAGAGTTACAACTCCACACTTCAACAACAACATGCTGACAGCTCCTAAAGAAAACTATTTCTTTAAAAAAAAAGAAAGGCATAACCCAGATGTTCCCTCATTTGACCAACTCATCTAAGTTTAGATGTGCAGAAGGGCTTAGATATATCCAGAGTAAGCCACATGCAACATAGTTTTTACTTGATCAATTTTCCAAAATAAAGTTTCAGGACAATGACAGTAGATAAGGGCAAGAAAAACATGGAGGAATGAAGTCCTAATTACTACACATGCATATCCTTTTGACAGTAGGGGAAAAACTTTTTACAGATAAGTTACAAACAAAGAAAAGGCAAATAAACAATTTTGTACAAGAAATTTAACACATTCTGTACAATGTCTTCACTTTGCTGTCATCATTTGTACAAACTCTTCGTAGTTTACTTGACTATCACCATCAATATCTGCTTCCCTGATCATTTCATCAACCTCTTCATCTGTTAACTTCTCTCCAAGGTTTGTCATCACATGGCGAAGTTCTGCTGCACTAATATAACCATTGCCATCCTTGTCAAACACACGGAATGCTTCTCTAATTTCTTCTTCACTGTCTGTGTCTTTCATTTTTCTTGCCATCATAGTTAGAAATTCTGGAAAGTCAATTGTGCCATTGCCATCAGCATCTACTTCATTAATCATATCCTGTAATTCAGCTTCTGTAGGGTTCTGCCCAAGTGACCTCATTACAGTTCCCAATTCCTTTGTTGTTATAGTACCACCTCCATCCTTGTCAAATAGTGAAAAGGCTTCTTTGAATTCTGCAATCTGCTCTTCTGTCAGTTGATCAGCCATGCCGTTAGCGTTAGTGGCACCCGAGCTGCGACCCAACAACCTCCACGCTCGGTGGCTGCGCTCAGACTGATTATATGCCTTATTTTTAAAAAACCCAGTTCCATTTTCCCCCCTTCATCACCCCCACCCAATGAATCTGATATTCATTATACTACTACATACACATAAAAATAAACTATTCAAAATATAAAATGCTACTGAAAATGAGATATGTACACAGAAGAAGCCATATCAAAATTATTCAACTAAGCTAAAAAGGTCCCTCTTTCTAACCTCTGCTGGCCTGTTCCAATATCAATCTTCCCTTTGAATTACTCAAATACCATAATTAAAGCAATTCATTTGGGTTACACAAGATATACTGGGACAAAGCTCTCAGAAGGTTAAATAAAATGACATATATCACTACTTGGAAAACACAAAATGATGGAACTCCTCTTCAATATGCTCAACAAACAGTCATTCAGTTATTGTTTCAAGAAATTTAATGATGGGGAACTCTCTATATTTTAAGGCAATACTTTACACTTTTGAACAACTCTGAGTTTGGGAATATTTTCCCACATGGCAAGATTAAATGTGATTCTTAAAACCTACTTATTTGTCTGGTTTTACACAGTGATGAAATTAATACTTATGCCTCTAAAGTAATAGTTAATTAACTTGCATTTCTTTCTATTATATTTTTTAAAATCAATGTCATATATATTAAAATAGAAAGATGATTAATCATTTCTTCTTCATAAAAGTTTATTAGCTTGTTTTGTTTTATTTAAAGTCTAATAGAAATAAAATTTCCATTTATTTTACTTGTAATCTTTTAGGTCGTTCCAGAAACAGACACAATCATGGTCACACAAAGCTTGTACATGGAGCTGGTCTAAGAACCATTCATAGGGGTGGCTAGGTGGCGCAGTGGATAGGGCACCAGCTCTGGAGTCAGGAGTCCCTGAGTTCAAATCCAGCCTCAGACACTTAATAATTACTTAGACGTGTGGCTTGGGCAAGCCACTTAACCCCATTGCCTTGCAAAAACTAAAAAAAAAAAAGAAAGAAACCATTCATAGAAGTACAGAAGCCTACTAGGCATATTATGCTGAAAATATAATCTTTCATTGTTAGTTTCTTGAAGAAATTTTATTGTGGGGATTGGACATATTATTTTTCTCAAGATGATTTTTTTGGTGAGTTAGTGGTGATTTTGAAGTGAAGAGGGAGCAACAAATTATTAGGGACATTCTCATTACTATGCCGTCATATGTCATTCAGAATTTTAATCTTGAGAGATTCACACATCCTTGCTAACTTCTGTGAATTTTTTTGCTCATGGGAGGATTCTCTATATTTTTAATTTGAACACTGGAAATCTGTTTAATAAAAAATCTAAAGGACATTAGCTGGAATATGGAGGGAAGCAAAGGAGTTTCAGAAAAACATCTTCTATCTCATTGACTACACCAATGCCTTTAACTTTATGGATTGTAACAAAAGGAGATCCTAAGTATCAGATCATTACACTTTTGAAGTGAGGAAAATGTACTCCACCCAAGAAGTAACAGAATTGAACATGGAACAAGTAATCGGGTTAAGGTTGGAAAAGGAATATGGCAAGACTTTATATTTTCATCTTATTAGTTTAACTTAATGAAAAGCACATCATATAAAATGACAGGCTGAATCATCTAAATCAGGAATTAAGGTTCTTGGGAGAAATATCAATAATCTCAGATACTGAGATGGTAGGAAATGAAGATGAATTAAGAAGTCTCTTAATGAGGGTAAGAAAAGAGAGAGTAAAAGCTGATTTGAAGTTTAACATTAAAATATCTAAGATCTTAAGGGCGGCTAAGTGGTGCAGTGGATAAAGCACCAGCCCTGGAGTCAGGAGTACCTGGGTTCAAATCCAGTCTCAGACACTTAATAATTACCTAGCTGTGTGGCCTTGGGCAAAGCACTTAACCCCATTTGCCTTGCAAAAACCTAAAAAAAAAAATCTAAGATCTGGCAACTGGCAAACTGAAGGAGAAGAAATGGAAGTAGTATCATATTTTTTACTCCTGGGTTCAAAGGTCACACAGATGGTGACTGTAGGTTTGAAATTAAAATATATCTGCTCTTTGCAAGGAAAGTTATGGCAAATCTGACTAAAAATCAGAAATATCACTTTGCCAACAAAGGTTCAGTTAGTAAAAGCAATGGTTTTAAATATCCAAATTAACTATAAAGGACATATGAAGAAAAACACTATCAGCATCCAGAGATAGAACAGATATGTAAAAATAAAAGTATATATATAGATATATATATACATATATATATATATAAAATGATTTTACATATGTATATGTATACATATATTTGTATCTAATGGTAGCCAGAGTTGGATTATAAAATTGACACTTCTGAATTGTGGTACTGAAGAAGACTTTTGAAAATCCCTTAAATAGAAAAGAGATCAAATTAGTTAATGCTCAAAGAGATAAATCCAGGCTATTCTTTGGAAGGTAAAACCCTGAGGCTAAAAGATACATTCTTTGGTCACAAAATGAAAAAACAGGATCTACTGGAAAAGAATCTGATGTTGGGAAATATTGAAAGCAAAAGGAAAAGGGAATAGCAGATGGTATCATGGACACAAGGAACTTGAATTTAGAGTTCAATTGATAATGGAGATTCGAAGGACCTGACATGGGGTCATTAAGTGTTCCATGGGGAACACGATGAACAACACAACAACAATAACAACAAAAGATTCATTAAAAAAAATTTCTAACTATTTTTCTTTATCAAAAATTCCTAGATGGAACAGTCATTTTCCTACATAGTATTTATCACTGATATTCAGTAACATTTTTTTTAATTTTTCAGTGAGAATTAAATCGATAACAGAAGCTCTCCTCTTTAGTAGCTTCACGTTTTGAATGATGTTCCAAAAAATAAACATAATGTGAGAAGAAATATGAAAAGCAGGGTGTCTAGGTGGCGCAGTGGATAAAGTACTGGCCCTGGAGTCAGGAGTACCTGGGTTCAAATCCGGTCTCAGACACTTAATAATTACCTAGCTGTGTGGCCTTGGGCAAGCCTCTTAACCCCATTTGCCTTGCAAAAACCTAAAAAAAATATGAAAAGAGCCAGAGAATTAGGGAAGTAAGCAAGTAAAGCCACATACATGTAAAGTTCCTGAACTATGTCTTAATGAAGACACAGAGGAATAGAATACAAAAGTGAATAATAGGAAAAAAAGAAGAAATTCTATAAAGACTGACTGATTTCCAATTTTGTTCTATGATAGGTTATGAATTTGTCCCTAGTATAAAGACTTGCAAATAGTACTTGTGTGGTAACTATTTGTGGATTTCTCTATATAATTAAGGTGGGAGTAGAATATTGTCACTAATACTAAATATATAAAAAGGGTAATATTTATCAAACTGGTAATTGTATTCCTTATGAGGTTGCTATGGTTTCCACTGAACCAGCAAGAAAAGCCAATTCTAGTTACTTTCTTCAAGAGCCATGTAGCATATCAGTTGTTCCTGGGCATTTATCCAATAATGAATTTTTTTGGACCTAGGATAATGAATTAAAAGAGAAAAAAAATGTAGTGAACCAAGTGGCCAACAAATATAAAGGTATTCATTATTAAGACCCTTTCATTTAATAAACATTTACTTTCTCCAAAAAAAGGGATCTACAATTATAGTTTGTTTGAAAAAAAACATACCCTCTAAGAGGCACATAATAATATACTTTATGTAAAATATAAATTAGCATATAGTTTAAAATGCAATATATTTTCATTCAAGATTTGCACGTGGAACACCTGTTTAAATGTTATTTTGTCTCTGCTTTTCTTGTTAGTTAACTCTATAATCAAACCATATTGCAGATTGTTCATAGCTCTTAATGAGTCCTAAATGAGGCTCCATCAATCTGTCAGACAACCTGAAAAGCAAAATTACTGATGGAAATTTCACCTTGTTACCAAAATAAAACTTTACCCAGAACAAAGAAGAAATAGAACACTTAATAATTAAGAAAAGTGAGAGATGGTATTATTTGATTATTCCAGATGCATCTGTTTTCTCTAACTGCCCATTAATTCCTAGGAAATAAAATATGTGTTAATATCATTACAACCAGACACTGAAAATCAGAAAAGTATTAAATACATGATTTTTAAAAAGTATCTTCAAAATGATATAATTTTTTTTTTTACTGTTAGGATTAAAAAATAAAATTAATTCTCTATCAGTCATTTAATATTTTAATTTTCCATTTCAATTTAGTATTGAAATTGCCACCAAAGAAAGATTATTATGCATGCTTTGAATCTATACATGTGGAATGACATCTTAACATTCACAAAAGAGTTAAATATCAAATTAAATCCCAATCACTCCATTTCAAGCAGAGACCATCTCACGTTTTGTAACATTAAAAACAATTTGAAAACAAAAATAATTATCATTTACTTACCAACTTACTTAAGGATGTTGAGAATTAAACAGAATATAATTAAGTGTTATATGCTGTCACTGACATAATCATGGGGGAGTCTGACTCTCAACTTTACAGACAAGGGATCAAAAACATCTATTCTACCTTGGCCTATATCACATAGTAAAATACTTGGGGAGTCAAAAGAGAGATAAACCTTAAAAGAATGTAAGATATTGGAATGACCTTAACTTTTTTTTAAATTTATTTTTATTAAAGATATTATTTGAGTTTTACAATTTTCCCCCCAATCTTACTCCCCCCCCCCCCCCACGGAAAGCAATCTGGATGACTTTAACTTTTAGTAGAATATCAGTTCCTTGGTTGGGCCAAGTCAATATATAAAAAAAGTAACCCTACCTAAATTAATTTACTTATTCAGTGTCACATCAACCTTATTTATAAAAGTATATTATTGAATTACATGAAAATAACAGCAAAATTCATCTGGAAGAACAAGAAATCAAAATATCAAGGGATATAGTGTAGGAAAAATATGTAGGAAGGAAGTATAGAAGGATCAGAACTTTAGCTATATTATGAAACAGTAATCATCAAAGTGATTTGGTATTGGTTAACAAATAAAGAGATCAATCAGTGGAACAGACTGTCTATACAATTTGCATTTGGAAGAAAAACAGCACAGTTACCTTGGGTTTGAAAAAGCCAAAGATCCCAGCTTTGGAGAACAAGGGTGAGGAGTGGGGTGGGTTAAGAACTCACTATTCAAAAAAAACAAACAAACCTGGAAAGCATTCCCAAAGTTACTAAAGACTCACACCACATACTAAGATAAACTCAAAATTTGTATCTGACAGATTTAAAGATACATGTCTTAGACATTAGAAATGAATTAGAGGAGCAAAGAATAAATAATCTATCAGCTTTATGAGCAGGGAGGAAGTTCAAAACAAAAGAGGGAGAAAATGAGAGAAGATAGAATGGAATTATGCTTAAGTTTTTGCATAAAGGAAACAAATGATAAAAGTTTGGTTTCTGGTATGTATATGTATGTAACTTATTTAAATTCATAAGAATAAGAACAATTTCGCAATTGATAAATTTTCAAAGAAAGAAATTCAAGCTAGCAATAGTCATATGAAAAATATCCCAAATCACTAGTAAATAGAAAAACTAAAATAAAAAAATCCTGAGATTCTCTCACATGCCTATTACAATTTGGTGATGCTGACAAAAAAAGGAAAATGACAAATACTGCAGAACTTGGGTGAAAACATGTTCATAAATGATCTGTTGGTTGAACTATGAACTAGTACAACCAGTTCTATGTCAAAAAATTATTAAATCATAAATACTCTTTAACCCAGAGATACCTTTTGGTCTATAGATGAAAGAGTTTGGGGTTTTTGTTTTTTTTTTTTAGATTTTTCAAGGCAATGGGGTTAAGTGGCTTACACAAGGCTACATGGCTAGGTAATTGTATTAAGTGTCTGAGGTCGGATTTGAACCCAGGTACTCCTGACTACAAGGCCAGTGCTCTATTCACTATGCCACCTAGCCCAAGAGTTTTTTTTAAAGAAGGAAAAGGCCCATATGTACAAAATTATTTATAGTTATTTTTTTAATAATTACAAAAATTAATAGCTTAAGGGAGTACCTATTTATTGAGGAATGACTACAAGTTATAGAAAGTAATGGAATATCATTATGCTATAAGAAATGATGACGACTGTTTCAGAGAAAACTGTGAAGACTTGCATGAATTGATGCTCAATGAAATGAACAGCACCAGAATTTCAATAAATACAAACTGTATTGAAAAACAATGGATTCTCCAAAGCCAATTCCAGAGGATTCAACATGAACTATACTTCTAGTTTCTTGGACAGAGAGGTAACAGACTCAGTGTATAGTTTGGAAATGGATAATGCCAAATTTTATTTTACTTGGTTATATATTTTATTATAATAGTTTATCAAAATTATCAAATTTTATTTTTTCAGTGGGGAGGGGGAGGGAGAGAAGGTGATTGCTTTTGTTTTGAAAAAACAGTAAAATTAAATTTATGAAGTTCATCTCCTTTAGGGAAAAAGAAGTCCCTTGATATAAGTTATATAAAATAAAATCGTCAATTTCTTTATTCCCATTGTCTGGCTTACTGCACAGGCTAGAGTATATTTAAAATATTTTTGTTGAATTGATTTGAGACCCATAACAGCACTTCAGAAATAAGAAAATTGATTTTAATGGGGTCAATTGCCATGTTTACGGTAAAAGAAATCATGAGTAAGAATGCATAACTCTTTTGATTTTGATAAAATCTTTTAATTCTAAGACTAGTCCTCTTTCTGCAAAACCAGGCTGATTTTTCTCATCTACCTTTAAGTCCAAAGTATTAGTACTTCCTAAATTTGTTGTTTAGCATTTTTTTACCATGCTTAGCAGTTTCAATAAAATGATCCTCACTGCCCTAGCCTAAGGACATGGAAGAGGTGAGTAGAGATAGTACGCAAGGTAAAGAGGGGGGTTATAAAAAGTGGGTATATATTTTCACCTAAACATGAATTTCCTATAAGGAAATTTTCTCCAAAAATGAAGACCAGTATCTGATTTTAGAGTTGTCTGGATCACTGAGATATGAAATGTCTTATGTGGGGCTACCAATCTAGTTACCGATATTAAGACTTGGATCCAGGTTAAGTGTTTTCAGTTCTCTAGCTATTATTTCATACTGAAGGAATATCAGTCATGGATTGCATTTGGGAAAATTTACATAGCTAGTCTTCTAAGTAACATGATATTTTTATCTTTTAAACAAAATAAAACACTGCCTCCTAAATGTCCAAAAATTGAGATTTATTGTTTGAGGCCAAAAGGAGTTCTTACAAACTTATAACTATTTACAATGGAAACATGTATTCCTAATGTGAAGATGTCTGTGTTCATCAATTATTAGATATTGTAAGTTTTCAGGAAAATATTAATCATAATAACAGCAATATTGTATAATGTTGATCAACTATGATAGACTTAACTCTTCCCAGCAATATAGCAAACAAAGACAACTCCAAAAGACTCGTGACAGAAAATGCTATGCATATGTTAAGAAAGAGTTATGGAGGGGCAGCTAGGTGGTGCAGTGGATAAAGCACTGGTCCTGGAGTCAAGAGGATGGGAGTTCGAATGCAACCTCAGACACTTGCCACTTAGTAGCTGTGTGACCTTGGGCAAGTCACAACCCTGACTGCCTCATATCCAAGGCCATCTCTAATCATCCTGATTCTTATCTGGTCACTGTACCCAGATGGCTTTGGAGGAGAAAGTGAGGCTGGTGACTTAGCATGGCACCCCCTCACTCAAATCCAATTTATGTGCTTGTCATGGCATCACCTCCCCCAGTGTCATGGTCTTCTTTTAGAATGAAGGATGAAAAAACAAAAAAAACAGCAAAAAAAAAAGAAAATCATCATCTCTCATTCTATAGAGTATGAACACAAACCAAAGCATACTATTTTCACTTTATTTTTTCTTTCTTATTTTTCCCTTTTGTTCTGTTTCTTCTTTTATAACATGACTAATGTGGAAATATGTTTAACCCAATTGAACACATATAACATATATCAGATTGCCTGCCATCTTGGGGACAGGAAGGGGAAAAGAAACACCATTTGAGAAAAAAGTGATGCTAAATCTCAGAAAAAAGCAAAATCTATATATGCTTTAAACAAGAATCCTTTTCAAAATAGAATAAATTCATTTCAGAAGTTAACAATTTTAGTTATCCCAATAAAAATGTAGATTAGATTGTCATAATGCAGAAACTCATGATTTAAATCATGCTCTAATAAACTATTTGTTTTGCCTTTAAGGAAAAATTACACTGACAATAGCACCTTGTGCCTTAAAATAATTCAAGAATAAAACACAGATATATTGTATTCAAATTATGGATGCAAATGATGAAACAATAATGTCATTCTACAATAAAGTTAGATAAACTTCTATTTGAATAATAGACAAGGTCAGTGTGAGAACTAGACCCAAAATCTCAAAAGTTTAGGAAATTTTGTTAGGAAGGGAAAGAAACTTCCAATACATATCAATGCCTTCCTTTCAATTTATAATGAGAGTTATGAAAGATGCCTAGATCAATGAAAGGTTAAGTTACTTATCCAGAGTCACACAGGTTGTATGTGTCAATGGTGGAATGTGAACTTAGGTCTTCTAGCTTTGAGATCGAATATCTAGTTAGGACACAAGACTGTCTATTTTTCACCAGTAAAATCAACTCAAAATAGAAAAGTTAATTAATTTTTAAAAAAGAAATTGTCTGTGGGCATTTCATCAATATATAATCATTATTTATTTATTATTATATTTATTTTCCATGCCAATATGAACTCCCTATCTCTGGCTGACCCAACTATAAAGCTTCTGAAATTACATATACTGATTCATTAAGTTGGGCACTGATACAACAGGCAAGGAAATGCTATAGTTTCTTGCTTGATGTGTGATTTAGGGAAAAAGAAAAATGAAAAAGAGCATCCTATAGTAGAGTTTCAGGGACTTTGGGACTCTGTAACTTTGGAAAGGAGCAAGGAGCAAGAACCAAAGCATGTTTAGTACAAGAGTATCTGTAAAATGAGCTGGAGAAGGAAATAGCAAACCAATCCAGCATCTTTGCCAAGAAATGTCTAAATGGATTCAGAAAGAGTCACACATGACTGAGATGAATGAACAAGAAATTTCCTTTAGTATGCATACATAAATAGAGCTTGTAATATTGGGTAAGGAGGATCTGACAATATTCAAAAGCCTCTGGTATCACCTTCTCATGTAGGAAATCTAAGATGATTGCTTCTGACCACACTGGATTGATATGTAATGGAAGTGCCTAGATGAGGGTTTGGAGCAGATAGAGACATCCTATAATTGCATAGTACGTGTAGCACACTCTCATGACATGTGTATGATTGCTTGTCATGACCATGTGGAAATAAGGTAGTTAATTGAAATAATGTAAAAGCAAGAAGAAAGTTTGAGCTTTACCTATGAGTGAAGGCTTGAGAATTAAGATTCTGATTGCAGAAATTTACATTGACATATTCATTAGGATAAATGACAAAAACATGCTACTCAAAGAAGCAAGTCTTTAGGATAGGGATTACAGATTTCTGAGATACACAGAAAGATTGGTAGCCTCCCCTGAAAAGTTTCTAGTACAAGCTGAACTTCACAAATACTCAAGTACATATAAATCTATGTGTGATCTAACTGTGAATAGGATTAGGCTCATGACTAACAGCAACATCTGGTGGCAAATATGTCTATATCTATATGTATATCTAACAATATCTAAGTCACAGTTTTAATCATTTTTTCTTTATTGCATGACTGGCCTGATACAGAAAAAGACAGTATTAGGAAATAGTTCAGTGACTTTTACATTTTTTTCTCTCTCATTTCTGTAACATGAAATTAACACAACATATGAAATTTGAGGGATCACAGCACTTCAAATGATGATTTTTTTCAGTGAAGGTGTACACTAAATGATTTTCTAATGAAATATTATATTTGTGGACTACTTTGCTTGACTCATTTGTCACAAGTTTTTTTTTTAATTGCACTTATTCTTTTAATTATGGGTTAGAAGTAGCAAAAAGGATGTTTTCCCATCGCCACAATGGGGGCATTGAAAATTTTTCATTGCCAGAAGATAACAGAAGTTGAGAAGGATGCACAGACAAAGATGACAGTTGGGAAATAACATGATGAAGACCTTTATATGTAAAAAATGAGCTAGTTATTATGAAACAGATTTATTATTTCATATACAATGCTCTTTTTGTGTTTAGCTGTGCATATGGAAAAGCTATTTTCATGTGTTTAAGTTAGGAATAAAAACAGTAATTAAGAAAAAAGAAAGATTATTAGTTTGTGTTGGCTAACTGTGCTCCATTTAAAGGAGAAATTATCAATTAAGAACAGAGTATTAGGAACCTATGGAAGCAGCAGGCAGGCTTCTGTACAAAATAAAAATCTTGAACATATAGGATTCCTCACTTACAAAAAGGTATCCAGACAAAATTCTTTTCATCTCTTTTAAAAGTTCAGCTTCCTATTATAATACTACATATCAAAAAAGGATTTTGGTACTAGGGAATGAAAGGGAATGCTATTTTTTTATTTTAAAAATTTTATTCCTTCCAATTACATGCAAATAATTTTATTATTTTATTTTATTTCCCCCTAGTTACATGTAAAATAAGTTTAAACATTCACTTTTTAAAAACTTGAGTTCACCAAATTCTCTCTCTTCCTCTCATACCAATTCCCTCATCGAAAAAGCAAGTATTTGATATAGGTTAATGTGTACTCATGAAAAACATTACCACAATAATCATGTTGTATTTATAAGGCCACAAGTCATTCCCCAATTGATAATGGACAAAGGATATGAACAGAGAGTGGTCAAATGAAGAAATTAAATCTATATATAACCATATGAAAAAATGCTCCAAATCCTTACTGAATATAGAAATGTAAAGTAAAACAACAATGAGATATCACCTCACACCTATCAGATTGGCCAAGATGAAAAAAAGGGAAAATGAGCAATGTTGGAGAGGTTGTGGGAGGATTGGGACATTGATGCATTGCTGGAGAAGCTGTGAATGGATCCAACATTTCTGGAGAGCAATAAGGAACTATGCTCAAAGAGCAATAAAACTGTTCTACTGTCTGACCCAGAAATTACAATTCTAGGTCTATGTCCAGAAGAAATTATAAAAAAATGGAAAAAGTCCCAGACCTTCCAAAATATTCCGAGCAGCACTTTTTGTAGTGTCAAAGAAGTGGAAATTGAGGGGATGCCCATCAATTGGGGAATGGTTAAACAAGGTATGGTACCTGAATTCTAAGGAATATTGTGGAGTTTGAACAAAGACCAAAAACTATTACCTTTAATTTAGAAAAATACAAAATAAAAACCCATTATCTTATTGTGTAATTATGCTATCTCTTATACTATATTTTTCTTCCTTAAGGATATGATTTCTCTCTCATCACATACAACTTAGATCAATGTATACCATGGAAACATTGTAAAGACTAACATACAGCCTTCTTTGGGGGAAATGGAAGGAAGATTGGGAGGAAAATTAAAAAAACTCAAAATAAATAAAATCTTTAAATAAATAAATGGGTAGCAGAGAAAAAAGGAAAAAAATTAGGAATAAATGGAGCTTCCCTTAAAATAATAAATAGTATCTACCTAAAACCATCAACAAATATTATATGGAATGGGAATAAATTCAGAACCTTTCCAATAAAATCAGGGGAGAAATAAGCATGCCCATTATCACTATTACTATTCAATACAGTATTAGAAATGCTAATTGGAGCAATAAGAGAAGAAAAGGCAATTGAAGGAATCAGAATTGGCAATGAGGAAACAAAGCTTTCACTCCCTACAGATAATATGGTATACTTAGAGAACCCAAGAAAAAGATTTTTAAAAATTCCTTGAAACAATTACCAAATTCAGCAAAGTATTAGGATATAAAATAAAGTCACATAAATCATCAGCATTTCTATATATGAACAACAAAGCCCAAAAGCAAGCGATAGAAAGAGAAATGCCATTTAAAATAACTATAGATAACATCAAATACCTGGGAAACTACTTCCAAGACAAACCCAGAAGCTGTATGAACACAATTATAAAGGACTTCTCAAACAACTAGAGTCAGATCTCAATAATTGGAAAAATGTCAAATGCTCATGGTGAGGTTGAACTAATATAATAAAAATGTCAAGTCTACCTAAATTAAATTACTTTTTCAGTACCACAACAATCAAACTACCAAAGAACTATCTTAATGAGTTATATAAAATAGTGATAAAATTTATCTGGAACAACAAGTTGTCAAGAATAGCAAGGGAAGGGGCAGCTAGGTGGTACAGTGGATAGAGCACCAGCCCTGGAGTCAGGAGGACCTGAGTTCAAAGTTGATCTCAAACACTTAATAATTACCTAGCTGTGTGGCCTTGGGCAAGCCACTTAACCCCATTGCCTTGCAAAAAAAAGAAGGAGGAGGAGGAGGAAGAAGAAGAAGAAGAAGAATAGCAAGGGAACTAATGAAAAAACAATGTAAAGGAAGATGGCCTAGCTCTACCAGATCTAAAACTATACTTTAAAGGAGCAGTCATCAAAACTTCCTGGTGCTGGTTAAGAAATAAAGTAATGGATCAGTGAATTAGGACAGGTTCAGAAGAACAGTAATAAATAATACAGCAATCTACTATTTGACAAATCCAAAGACACCAGTTTCTAGGATAATAACTCACTATTTGGCAAAAATTATGGGGAACATTGGAAAATAGTATGGGAAAAACTAGGCATAGACCCACATATCTCACACCCTACAGCAAAATAAATTCAGAAGGGGTACAGGCTTTAGACATAAGGGTTACAACATAGATAAATTAATAGACAAAAGAATTTCTCTATCTTTCAGTTCTATGGAAAGGGGATAAATTTATGACCAAACAAGAATTAGAGTGCATTATAAACTAAAAAAAAATGAATGATGTTGACTATATTAAATTAAAAAGTTATGACACTAATAAAATTAATGTTGCCAAAATTAAAAGGCAAGCAGAACCTGGGAAACAATCTTCACAACTAGGAGTTCTAATAAAGGTCTCATTTTTAAAACAGATAGAGAATTGCATCAAATTTATAAGGTTACAACCATTCCCCAACTGATAAATGGGCAAAGGATATGAATACAGTTTTCAAATGAAGAAATTAAAGCTACATATTATCATATGAGAAAAATGCTCCAAATATTTATTGAATATATAAATACAAATTAAAGAAACTATAAGGTATCACCTCACACCTAGCATTGGCCAAGAAGAGAAAAAGGGAAAATAATCAATGTAGGAGAGGTTGTGGGAGGATTGGGACATCAATGCACTATTGGTAGAGTTGTGAACTAATTCAACCATTCAGGAGAACAATATGGAACTATGCCCAAAGAGCAATAAAACTGTTCATACCCTGTTACACCAATTCCAATACCAGGTCTATATCCAGAAGAAATTATAAAAAATGGGGAAAGTCCTACATGTATCAAAATATTCATAGCAGCTTTTACTGTACTGGCAAAGAATTGGGAACTAAGGAGATGTCCATCAATTGAGGAATGGCTATGGAATATTATTGTTCTATAAGAAACCATAAATTGTCGTCCTTCAGAAAAGCATGGAATGGGTTACAGGATCTGATGTTGAATGAAAGTATTAGAACCAAGAGAACAATGTACACATTAACAATAACATGTGAGATGATTAATAGGAGAAACTCCTCTCATCAATTCAGAGAGCTAAGGACAACCATATTAGACTGGCTGAGGACAATGCTATCCCCATCCAGAAGAAGAAAAATAAAACAAAAAGAAAAAAAAGAAAAACCAACCCTTCAGAATCTGATGAACATTTTATATAAATTATCTCTTATTATCTATTTCCCTTAATCCTAATTATGCATAATGAAAATGATTAATATATAACCATGTTTATCCAAAATATATTTGTACAATGCTAATCTAACTGTTCACCACTGAGAGGAGGAGGGTGGGAAGGGAGGGTGGAAAGAAATTTTGGAACTTAAAAATATACATGTGCATAAGGACGAAAATAAATAAAATTTTTAAAAAAGATAAAAGGACACATCCAAATTATGACCCTCTCAAATACATAGTCCAACTGGAGGAAAACTCAGAAAAAGAATTTAAGACAATAGGAAATTTTGATGATACATATAGTATGAAAAAAGGGAAAGATAGTACAGATAATAAAAAACTTGTAAAACGATAGTGATTATGATATGAACGTAAAACAACTCAGAAAGTTATTTACCTTTCTGATTATAACACACATACACACACATATATATATATATAAAAATATATATGCATATATACAATATGGTCTAGACTAGTATTAATATAACAATTATTGAGAAGAAACATTCAGTATAAACCATGGATGAGTTATAGTAGAGAAAACAGACTTAAATTACAAAGAATTTGTATTCTCCATAAGGACACAAAACTTGTATATTATTATTGAATAAGTAGAAAAGATAGGAGAATTAATAAAACAAATAAGGTAATACTGACACATGAAAATTAGGTGGGAAAATATAGATCCTTGGAGACTTATAGATTAAGTATTCTGGGAACCTTTGAAAATTGAATTACTTATGTTTTAACTTACTCTCTACTACAGATGGAAAAGTTACAGATGACCTGAATGCTTCTGACTGAAGTCACCAGCAGAAGTGTCTGAGCCTGAGTCCTATAGCCTTTATTAAAAGGAAGAGTTAGGAAATATTAAATAGGATTGCTTAAAAACAAACCCAAATAAACAAATTTATTAGCACCTGAGACTTTCTAACTAATTAGATCAAAAGTATTAAAAGAGCAAAAGAGAAGCAGAATGGTTGGAAACTGTCTATTCTAAATAGATAAGATAGAGTCTATTCTGTGAGGGGGAAAAGTATTCAGGGAATCCCTAATCTTGAAAATCTTTTTATGAAGTGGAGGAGACATTGAAAAAGTACAAATTATATAGCACAGCTAAATAAAAGCAGAGAATGAATTAATGATATAGTTTACAATGAAAACGTGACATTTTCAAGGATAAACATACCACAATAAAAATGGAATTATCAGTTTGGTAAAGAACATTTATAAAGTCAAGGTGGCACAAACAAAAAATGCTGTGTATGTGTTTGTGTGTGTGATGTTCCTTCATGGGAAGGTCATGTAGAATGGATGTTGACCTATTAGTATAGTCATTTCATGCTGAAAAAGCAGTAGGCAATAAAATTAGATAAGCTCAGTAGAGCTAAAACAAGAAGAATGTTGAAGGCTAGAAAAAGGAATTCTTTGTGATAGGTAATAAGATAATATTTCATATTGCAGCTTAAAGAATCAAATAATCTCAAAGTTGGAAGGCATTTTAAAGTTACTACCATAATCTTTTATATCTGTAATGAATGATTTTCTAGCTTCATCCTAAAGACTTCATGTGATTAGTAAACTGATTTACATTTCATTATTGTGTAGCTCTACTAGGAAGTTTCCCTGACATGAAGTTAAAAATATGGCTTCAATTTCTATCAGTTTCTCGAAATTCTTTTCTTTGATATGAAGTACAATATCTTTTTTGCACATGACACATATTTAAATACTTGAAGATAGCTGTCAAGATTCCCCCAAGTCTTCTGTTTTCCTGATTAAGTATTCTATTTCTTCCCTGTATAGCATGGCTTCCATTATACTCACTGTCTTTATTATTTACTTTTATTATTCATTTATGAGTTAGTATTACTACTGCAATTAACAGCAGTAGGAAGAGCTATCTTGTATCAAGGCCAATATCACCATCAGAAGTAGTCCTCCTACAGGAAGTTTGGCTTTGGACCAAGCAAAGTCAGTGTAAAATTTAAATATTAACCTTTAACTGATTATCCTAGTAGTCAAGTAACTAGATAAAATTCTCAAATTTTTACGTTTCTTTGTTTATCATTTCTTTTTCTCCCTGGGAATAATCTATATACTAATAATCTGTAGTACAAAAATTATTTTATTCTTGATTTCATGACTACACATAAATTGCTCAATTAGTGTTTTCTTAATTGAATGTGAATTGATTACCCTGTTTATTATGTGCAATTGGGTTGAATCCTATAAACTAGTCCTTTAGAAGATAGATCTGAGATGATGAATTAATACATGCTCAATAAATAATTGCTGAAAATAGAGAACAACATACACATTAATAACAACCTTGTGAGATGAACAACCTTGATGGAAGCAGATCCTCTCAGAAGTACAGAGAGCTAGAATAACTGTATTAGACCGACTATGGACAATGTTATTCTCACCCAGAAGCAGAAAAACAAAATAAAACACAACACACACACACACACATACACACACACACACAAACACACACACACACAACTTTTCAGAACTGGATGAACACTTAATAAAAATTATCTCTTATGTATCTCTTTCCTTTAATCCTAATTCCTCATACTAAAAATAGTCTACAACATGTTTATCAAAAATATGTATATACAATGCTAACCTGACTGCTGCTAAAAGGAGGGGGGTGGGAAGAAATTTTGTAACTTAAAAATATACATGTACATATGGATGAAAATTAATTTTTAAAAATAACCACATTTAAGAAAAAGAAAAAATAAATAATTGCTGAATTCAATGCATATGAGTTGGCCATTCTATTATTTAAAAGCTGATTTGATATCTAATAGAGTCTGTTAACATGCTTTCACTAAACATTTATTTTGTGTATGCCAGGCAACATACTAAGTGTTGGAAATATGTGGAAAGGCAAAAATACAATTAGGCCCCACCCTCAAGGAGCTTACATTCTAATGGAGGAAGCAACAGGAAACAATTATCACCAAAATGCAGGACAAAAATGAGAGATAATGTTAGAAGTTAGCAGTTGGTGGATAAAGGAGAGACTATGAAAATTTTATTGGAGAAGGTAGATTGTGAAGGATTTAAGGGACTAAGGAGGTAGAGGTGAAGAGGAAGAACATGCCAATCATGGAGAACAGTCAATGAAAAGTGAGAGATGGAGTGCTGTGTGTTGAGGAACAGTAAGAGTTAAGTGACATTGGATAGTGGATGGGAATACTATAGGAACAGATAGGAAAGGTTAAGGAAAGGGAAGGGTAATGAAAGGTTTAAGAGTCAAACAAAATATTTTTATATTTGTTCTTGGAGGTAATAGATTATTATTGAAGTTTATTGAGCTTATTGAGTGTTTCTTTAGCAGCTAAGAGAATGATGGATTAAAGTTAGGAAAAAAACTTGAGGCAAGAAGTCCAGTAAGTAGTCTAATGAAGTATATCAGGCATGAACTGAAGAGCTTATATAGCTGTATGAGTAGAGAGAAAGGAGTTTTCATAAGAAATGTTGTGAAGGTAGAAATATTAAGATTTGCCTATGGATTAGACATGTGAGGAGAGTATTAGGAACTGAGGAAGATGCCAAGATTTTGAGCCTGTACTGAAAGAATGATAGAAATTTTTGACCATGAAAGGGAAATGCAGAAGGCGAGAGCTTGGATGAAAGAAGCTCAATTCTGTTTTGCATATGTTGTATTTGAGATGCTTAAGGAGCGTCTAATTTGAGATGTCCAAAAGACAATTGATATAAAACTGGAGATCAGGAAAGAGGAAGGGTTGGATGAATAAATGTGAGAAACTTCTGAAAAAAAAATAAAACAAGCACAAGATAATTGAATCAAAGTGAGCTGGCTCATCAGCACCTATATCTTAGACACTGCAGAAAGAAAATATACTTGAGCCAATATTTGTTTAGCAGATGAAGGAGAGTAGGTTGCATTATTTTTGGAAAATTCTCCAGTACTTGTATTTAGCTTAAGATTTATATATACATATATATATATATATATATAACACATACATATATATGTATATATACATACATATATATGTAGTTTATATAGCTTTATACATAGCTATGTATATATATATATATATATATATCTTCAAATATCAATACTTTTCCAATGATTTTCTAAAGAAGTAAAATGTTATCTCATTGAAGTGCAATGGCGAAGTTGCAAGGTATTCAACAATAGGTCATACCAATGCTGTTAAAATCAGATGGAAATAAGGTGGGGGTGAGTGAATTTCACTAAATCATATGTAAGTATCCCTAAGACTAGAAAGTGACTTAAATTTAAAACATAATATTATCTATGTGTTGTTTTTATTTATTTTGCTAAATATTTTCCAATTACATTTTAATCATTTTACCCACACTTGGAAGTATTAATTGCTGTATGTACCCATGGGCCACTTTTGATACCACTGGCTTACAATATATTACCAGTGGCGAGTTAATAAAGAGAAGCTGGCATAAAGCATATCACTAAACTAATGAGATATATGACTAGAAAAGGAGTCAGAATGATCTTTTTAGCTAAAGTAAAGGATAGTTGATAGGTAGCTTGTGAATTGCATTGGAACCTCCCAAAATTCAAAAGAACAACAGAAAAGCTCTCAGTATATTCCTATGAAAAATTTATGGGTTTTCTTCAACAAGATCACACAGAGTAAGAAAGCAAGAACAGATTGTTATCTCTACCATTGAGGGCGATGACATTAATGATATTGGACATCTATGGATATACGGAAGAAGGACCTTTGTTGATATCAATTAGTAGAATGCTTTATTTTTCACTACATATTCATGGTGGTTAGCATAAATATCATACCCATTATAGAAAAGCTTAATTAAAATGTTGATTATTTTTATCGTTAAATGTGTGTCAACAGAACATGCATTTCTATTATGGGATTTCAATTCATCTAAAAACATGGCTTGATTGCGTATTGTGAATACTCTATATTTTTATGAAAACAGAATTATCTTATAAATTCAGATTGTTTAAATAAATTATGAGTTTTCTTCAAATTAAAAAAGATTTATCAATATATAAAAAGTCACTTTTCATTACTGTTTGTTTTTTTTCTTGAAACAATATTCACGAGTATAGAAATTTTTGCTTTGGGGTGAGTCAAGAGAATACAATTCAACTAAATAATTACAAAATAGAAAAAATGATGTTTTGATTTCCCTGTTCTAAATATTTTTAAAAACCATTTTGTTTCCTCATTGAGTCTTTTTAAATGGTATTTTATTTTTCCTTGATTACATGTTAAGACTGTTTTTAGTATTCATTTTTAGAAGATTTTGAGTTTCAATTTTCTTTCTCTTCTTCTAACCTTCCTCTCCCCTTTTATGAAAATGGTAAGCAATTTGATTATAGTTTATACATGTGCCATCATGTAAAACACATTTCCAAATTAGTATAAATTGTGAAATAGGAAATAGATCAAAAGAAAAAAAGTAAAAAAAGTATCCTTTGAGCTGAATTCAGATTTTAATCAGTTCTGTATCAGGATGTAGATAGCATTTTCTCCTTCATGAATTCTTGGTATTTCTATGGCTAAGAACTAATCATTCATAGTTGATGAATGTTGCTGATACTATATGTAATATTCTCCTGGTTTTGTTCATTTCGTTTTGCATCATCTTGTACAAAGCTTTCCAGGTTTTATTGAAACATGGTCATCATTTCTCATTGCACAATAGTCATTAATATGTCACAGCTTGTTCAGGCATTTTCCCAATTGATAGAGATCCCCTCAGTTTTACATTTTTTGCCACCACAAAAAGAGCTGCTAAAAATATTTTTGCATGTAGGTCCTTGCCCTTTTTTTTTTTTAATGATCTCTTTGAAATGTATAGGCATAATTCCAAATTTCTCTCTCCAGAATGTTTGGATCAGGTCACTACTATACCAGCAACGCATTTCTCTAATCAAAAGTGATTTAGAGCACTTCTTCATATGAATGTGGATAGCTTTTATTTCTTCTTCCGAAAATTGCCTCTGTGCATCCTTTTACCAATTTTCAATCAGGGAATGGCTTGTATTCTTACAAATTTGGAACAGGTTTCTATGAGGCTGTTATCAGAGACTCTTTTATTGGGCGGGTTTGTAAGGTTAATGACTTGCCCAAGGTCACATAGATAGGTAATTATTAAGTGTTATAAGTCTGAATTTGAACTCAGGACCTCCTGACTCCAAGGCTGCACTATCTAGTTGTTCCAAGAGCTCCTTGCTGTAAAGATCATTTCCTATTTGATTTCTTTCTAATATTGGTTACATTTGTTTTATTTGCTTTTTAAAGCTTTTTAATTTAATATAAATGTTATATATTATCTATTTCAAATTTCATATTGTCCTCTCTTTCTTGTTTGGTCATGAATTTTTCCCTTAACCATTTATCAGAGAGGCAGACTATTTCTTACTTTGCATATTCGCTTATGGTGTCGCTTTTCATATCTAAAGCATATACTTTGATCTTTTTGTGGTATATAGTATGAGATTTCTGATCTGTACCTTGTGCGTGTTTTATTGTTTTCCAATTTTCCCAACACTTTTTGTCAAATATTATGTTTTTATCCCAAAGACTGGAGTCTTTGGATTTTCCAAACATTTGGTAAATATGGTCATTGACTACTTTGTCTTGTGTATCTAATCTATTCCACTCATCTATCACTCTATTTCTTAGCTAGTACTAGTTTTGAGGGTCACTCCTTTATATAGAATTGGAGATCTGGTATTTCTAGACCACCTTCTGTTTTTCATTAATTCTGTCGACATTCTTGACCTCTTGTTCTTTCAGATGAATTATTTTATTTTTTTCTAGCTCCATCAAATAAATTTTGGTAATTTGATTGGTTTGGTAATACCTAAATGAACCAGTTTAGAAATGTCATTTTTATCATCTTGACTCAGTCTAACCATGGAAATATTTTTCTAATTGTCTAAATCTGATTTTACTTGTGTGAAAAGTATTTTGTAATTGTGTTCATGTAGTTTGAGTTTATCTAGGCAGGTAGACTTCCAGGTACTTTATACTATTTAAAGTTATTTTAATCGGAATTTCTCTTTCTCTTCCTGCTGAGTTTTGTTGGTAACAAAAAACAATTGATGATTTATGTGATTTATCTTAAATCTTTCAACTTCACTGAAGCTGTTGATTATTTCAAGTAGTCTTATAGTTGATTATCTAGTGTTCTCTAAGTTTTTCTATCAAGTCATCTCCAAAGAGTGATAATTTTCTTTCCTCACTGCCTATTCCCATTATTTCAATTTCTTTTTCTTCCCATATTACTAAAGCTAACAATTCTAGAACTATATTGAATAATATTGCTGATAATAAGCAAGTACATCCTTGCTTCACCCAAGATCATATTAGTAAGGCTGCTAGCATATATGTGTGTTACAGATGAAGCTTGCTGATGGTTTTAGATAGTTACAAATTTTCATTTTGAAGAATGGTCCCCTATACTCTATATTGCTTTTAATAGTAATGGATGCTGCACTTTATCAAACAATTTTCAGGATCTACTGAGATAATCCTAAGATTTCTGTTGGTATTGTTATTGATCTAGTCAATTATGTTAATAGTTTTTCTAATATTAAATAAACCCTGCATTTCTATTATTAATTCTACTTGGTTGTAGTATATAATCCTTATGACTTATTACTGTGATCACCTTACCAGTATTTTCTTAAAAATAACTTTTGCAGTGATATTCATAAGGAAAATTGGTTTATAATTTTCTTTCTTTGTTTTAGTTCTTCCTAAATTAGCTATCAATGTTATATTGGTGTCACCTACTTTTTTCACACAATCTATAAAGTTTTAGAATTAATTTTCTTTCAATTTCTTAAGGAGTTTATTACTAGCTTGTTCAGTTTCTTTTTCTCAAATGGGTTGTTCAGGCATTCGTTTCTTCATTTGTTAAATCTGGTTAATTTATAATTTTTTAAAAATATTCCTTGGGGCTACAGTGAAGCAGAAGTCTGGTTGTTATAGGTCACCTGTTTACTTGGTGCTATTCTTAAGATTTGGAAGTTCTCAGAGCTACAGTCTGCTAATTCCCCCCTCTATCCTCAGGCACATGAATGGTTCTCCTGGTGCTATTTCCTTGCTCCACCACACAAGGACTCAAAATCTACCACTAGTTTGCTGAGGCGGAGTTTGCTTCTGACTTGCTAGGATGTTTCTTTTCCTGAACTGTGCTCTCCCTTTACCAAAAACAAGACAAATCTTTCCTGCCAATGTTCCAAGGCTCTGAGACACAACCATTGCTTCATCATTCATTTTTTTCCTGCTTCTGTTGTTCCAAGACTTGTTTTGGGTTGCTATTTTATAGTTTTCTGACATTGAATATAAGAGAGTTATAGTGATTTATAGTTTACTCTGCCTTCTTAGTTCCCTGAAGCTCTATTTCTCAATGAGCCTTTTTTGTATCCTTCTATATTACTGGAGCCTAAAAAAATTTAGAAATTGAACTATATTTCAAAAATATGAATAATCAAATGTGACTACATATTATCAGCATTTAATAAAAATATTAAATGTGAAATAGCAAAGAAAAATGGCATATATCCCAGAATAACATTCCACAAAGCTATAAATAATGTGAAAGGGAGGAAAAAACAGTTGACCTTTTAAAAACAGAATTGATGACTTTCTGGTTATTCCCTTTGAGGAAAGCAGAGTTGGTCAGTCTTTGAAATGCAAATATAGCAGTCAAAAGAAGCTCAAGAAAGGGAACTAGTTTTTAATGGATTAAAAGAACTAGGTGAAGATCCTGAGTGTGTATTCTGAAAAGAGGAGAACAGACTTTTGTTTTTTTTGAATACTTCCTTATTTCAGGATCCTAAGGGGAAAAGAAAGTTTGAGCTTAAGTATTCAAATTAAGTTTAAGTGATCAAATTAAAATTTCCAGCCAGAAAAGGATAAAGGAGTAGAAGGGATGAACTTAATATTTCTCATAATTAGAGTCATTTAAAAGTAAACGTGGAAAGTGAAGACCTTTATATCAGCTTAGAAAAGGTAGTTTTAAAATTCAAGTAGTATAAAAAACAAAATTAGTAAAGGATAGGAATGAGAAAGAAAGAGAGGATGTGGGATGTGTCAACAACCCCCCCCCCACACACACACACAGTTGGGGAGGAGTGAACAATATCTATATAAAGGGGTGAACAATATCTATATAAATATCTGATTACAAAAATGGTGAGGAGAGATGGCTTGGTAATTTGGGTATGAACTGATGGGAAAGGGGGAAAAAAGTCTTAAATTGGATTTTTCTGAGTTATTCAAACTTCTAAAATTTCTATCATAAAGGGGAGTAAAATGCAGTGTAGTTGGAAAAGTGGAAAGCCAATAAGGCTTTTAGTCACAACATAACTAAGATCTCTGGTACAGCTCTGGCAGCAGAAAGGTCCCAACTCCAGTTTGGAGAGCAAGGTCTTGAACGCTGGGCAGCTGGTGAGGTATTGGACTACCTTAGTGTAGTGAACAAACTGAGAATATCAGAAACACCATAGCAGAAAGCCAGGGACCAGAACCCACAGCAAAATAATAATAATAATAATAATAATAATAATAATAATAATAATAATAATAATAATAAAGAAGCTTGGGATTATTACACCCTGTACTACAGGATCAGAGCCCAACTGACAAAATGACCCTGAGGGATGGTATGAACTGATGCTGAGTGAAGTGAGGAGAACCAGAAGAACTTTGTACAAACTAACAGCAACATTGTGTTGTGATCAACTATGATGGACTTGCTCTCAGAAGTACAATAATCAAAGACAATTCTAAAGGATAATTGATAGAAAACACCATCCCCATCCAGAGAAGAAACTATAGTGCCTGAATGCAGGCCAAAGGTAACTATTTTCAAATTTTAAAATTTGTTTAAAGTATTATGCTTTTCTCCCTCTCATTTTTTTTTTATTTTTATTTTTTGCAAGGCAAACAGGGTAAAGTGGCTTGCCCAAGGCCACTCGGCTAGGTAATTATGAAGTGTCTGAGACCAGATTTGAACCCAGGTACTCCTGGACTCCAGGGCCGGTGCTTTATCCACTATGCCACCTAGCCGCCCCTTTCTCCCTCTCATTTTTCCTGTTTTTGATTTGTTTCTTCTTTCACAACATGATTAATATGGGTATATGTTTAGCATGGTTCTACATGTATCACCTATATTAGATTGCTTTCTATCCCAGGAGGTGAGAGGGAAGGAAGGGTAGGAGAAAAATGTCAAACTCAAAACCTTACAAAAATGATTGAAAACTATCTTTGTGTGTAGCTAGAAAAATAAAAAAAAAAATTAAATATTGCTGAACATTTTTTATCAAAAGTAAATTTTATTAAGAGAAAAGAAAACCAATTCAACAAACATTTATAAAGAAACTACTCTTTTTGCAAGGTACTAACATTAACAAAACAAACATGAAAAAATTCCTGCCCATAAGGAAGCTGCATTCTCTGGCAATAGATATGCATAAAAGAAAGTTTGGGGAGGAAGAAATTGCTGCCTTTTACTATCACTGTATTTTTCACGTCCTCATCATTTCTGTGTTTGAAAAAGTGTACAAGCTAGGTTATGGAGTTGAATTAGAAGACTTCTAATCCGTGTATGGCAAAGCTGGATTCCAAGCACAGTCCTAAGGCAAGGAAGACCACAAGGACTTATTCTCATCTATGTTTTTATGAGGGATCAGCTCCAGTATGTAATGTAGGTATAAGCTAAATTATTGACTCCTGTACTGTTATTCTGTCAGTGCATGTCTTTTGTTTCTTTTAACATTTATTTGGATGTAGGAAATAAGTATCTGACCCATGAAAAGAAAAAAAAGAGGAGAAAACAAATCTGAGTGTACCCAAGGAATTTAGAAAATAAGATTAAATGAATTTAGCTTTTAGGAGTAAATATGATCCTGATACCTACGAGTCATTCTTCCCAGTCAGTATTGGGGGAGATGTTCCCCAGTCTCCTGATACTGGCCAGGAAGTCAAGTCATTTCTTAACTCTTGACAGTTGTTCATCTATCTGCAAATTGTCACATTCCTGGTTCCTTGGGGGAGAAACTGAGATGCAAGGCCTCAACCTCTTTTGCTGAGGTGTACCTATTTGAATTGCCTTAAAGTTATCTATAAAAGCTGGCCCTTCCTTGAAGCCAGTGCTCGTCTTCAGTGATCAATGTGTCAATACAGACGGGACATTGTCCTGAACTTGCCTTGTTATTGAGGATGAATAGCCAAATGAATTTTCCTTTCAACACCTACACGAAGAGGAAGGTAACGAAGGGAAGGAAAACTATAGATCAACATCACTGAATAAATTGTCATATATCATGATGTTAATAAAAATATTCACCATGACAGTTTCAACCAGGACACAGCAATATTAAGACTGTTCAACAGTGGGAAAATAGGGAATATTATAATAACAAAATAATGAAACATAATTATATTTCAGCAAAGATCTAAGACAACTTGGATCAATATCTTTATCATAATTTTTGCTTATGATCATTCAGAGAGAGATACAGATATATACATATATATGGGTACATGTTTATATATACGTATTATGTGTATATATATCTATATATTTCTAGCTCCAGTTCACTCTATCTATGTATTGATGCATCTATTAAAGTATCACCCGTTTGGAACTGGCTGGGATCTCAAAGACCTGATAGTTCAATTCCTTCTTTTACAAATAAGAATACTGTAGACTCTCCAGGTTTAAATAACCTGTCTAGGGTCTTCAAAGCCAACGAGGAAGGGATTTTAACCCACATCCTGTGACTCCAACGTCATGGTTCTTTGACGACGAGGAATTTGTGTTCCCGTGTGTTACCTGGGCCCCGGGCGCACGCCGCCTGCAATCTCCGGCTCAGGCGCCGCTGGGCCCGCTCCGGCTCGCGCTTCCACGGCGTTTGGACGGGACGGATCGGGGCCCGGCTCCCCGGCCTCCCCGCAGCCCGCCAGCTCCCGGGCCCGGCCGCCTCCCCGAGCCGCCCGCCCCGGGCTTCCACGCCGGGCGCCCGGTGCGGCCCCGGGCCAGGCCGGGCAGAAGCGGGGCCGCGGCCCGGAGGCCACGGAGCAGGGCCCGGCCCGGCCCGACCCAGGCCGCGCCCTCAGAGCCGCTCCAGCGCCTGCGCGGCCCCCTGACCACCCGCGCCGCGTGCAGGCCGACACCGGGCCGGGCCGGGCCGGGCCGGGCCAGCACCTGCTGGGGGCCCGAGCCCCAAGCGGGCTGAAGCGGGAAGGGGCGCTGGCCGCCCCGAGTCAAGGGGGCGCGTCCGGCAGAAAGCTCACCAGGACAAAAGCCGTCACGTCACGCAAGCGTGCAAACATCGTTTATGAGGACACCCAGGAAGAAGCTTACCTGCCCCTGACGCTTTGTGCCCGGGAAATCCTTCTCAGTAAGCCTATTGCGACTCTTCTAATTTCAGTTTAACCTGCAACCTGACTTAGGTTACCTATAGAAATTGTTGCATGAAGGGGTTTTTTCCTTTAGAGAATAGAAGTTTTTCCAACTTTTATGACATCGGAGGAAGTATAGAATTATGGATCTATTTTCACTTAAACTTTTATGGTCTAAAAGAAATGGATAAGATAGAAATATGTAAATGAATTATTTTTCTGTCACCCTGACACAAATTTACCTATAAAAACTCCACCCTAAATCCTCATAATTGTTCATATTTTCTCTGAGGTCTGAACCTATCCTCAAGCAGAACAATAGAATTTCTGTATTATAGTAAATATATATTTGGTGGCAATTACCTATCACATGAACCTAAAGAGGAAGTCTTTCCCCCATAACAATTAGAAAATTATATGTTATTATTTTCTGTCATTATCAACACTGGACAATTTTTCAAAATGAGAGTGTCATTTGAATGAGAAAACGAGATGTATAGTCAACATTTTTTATATCACGATCCCTTTGGAAGTTTGATAATTTCTATGGATGTTTCCCAAAATAATGATTTTTAAGCACTCAAAATTATGAAGGAAATCGATTATATTTAAATATACTGCTCAAAATATATTTTTAAAAATCCATGATCCTCATTAAGAAGATGAGCACATAGTCTATAAGAGCAATAGATAAAGAATTACAGGATTCAAGTGTCCTAATGATGATCCTTTCATTGATTGTGTGTATGACTTTGATTTAAATTTTTATCCAATTATTTGTAAAAACAATGAACAATTTTGAGTTTTAAATTCTCTCCCTCCCTCCTTCTTTCTGTATCCATCCATCCTTTCTCACCAAGAAGACAAGCAATTAGACATAATTTTTTTATATATATATATATATATATATATATATATATATATGCAGTCATGTTCAACATTTTCATGTTAAACACGTTGTGAAAGAAAATGTATCATTCTGAACAAATCATGTAACAACCTATTGCAAACATGAAATTAGGGTAAGGTGAGGGTGGATGAAAATAATGTAATTTCAATTTTCTGATTGATTTTTACATAGGTCATATTTAACAAATTCATTGTAGCTAGATGGCAACCTTATAAGCTGATGTTTGGACATTAGTTACTGGAACCATCCCTGAAATCTTTAGTTTCACAGAATCTACGTCGTCATTCTCTAAGAATGCAGGACAACCTCCACACTATGTGGAGGCCATGAAGGAAGATGGAAGAACAATAGGAAAAATTCAAATCTTGAAATATTTTAAGTGAAGTAAAAATAAAAATGTGGCAGTGACATTTTTCCTGATTGATGTAAAGATAGATATGACAAATTTCTTTTTGGAAAAAAGTATAAAATTTATAGACTATTCTATCTTTCATTATGAAATGATGTGAGGAAATACACATAAAATGCATTTTTTCTTATCCTGTCATCTACCTGTCAAATATAATCTGTAAAGACAAATCATTTTAGAACAAATCTCTATTACAACAACAAACTGATTACTCTTGACGTCTCAAAAGAGAAAAGAGACCTTAGTCATTTCTATTTGTAATCTTCCACTCATTCTTTATTATTGCAAGAATAAAATTTTAAATAAGCAAAAAATCAATTTTGAGAATAATAATCCTTGTGATAAATTCATTTATAGTAGGAGAGTGAAAGAAGGTAAAATCCCAAAATACTCTCTGTAGGCAAAGAAATAATTTGAATAAAACTTAAAATAGCACAAACAGATTTGTGAGTATATTTAATTCCCTGGGCCTTGAAAATATCTCTACATGAACTCCATACTACAGATTAACCTGATTTACATCAGTTTCTCATTAGAGTAATATGTATCCACATGCAGGGGAACTGCAGGGTGTATGAGTGACTTCTGTATGTATGCTCTAGTTGAAGATGCTGGCAACAAGGAGGCAAGAGAATTTGATTTAGTCCAAGTTCACTCACTTATTTTTTTTTGTGACCAAGAATGAATGACTCCAGCCTATTAGGTCTCAGGCTATCATTTTAATAATGAGAAGATTGACCTGAATCAGGGGTTCTTAACCTTTTCTTATGCCATGGATTCCTTTGACAGTCTGCTGAAGCCTATATAACCCCATCTCTAAAACAATTTTAAATGTATAAAGTAAGATATGTAGGATTACAAAGTAAACAAAATTTACTAGAAACTTACCATTTTTAAAAAAATCATGAATCTTAGGATAAGGAGCTGCGAAATAAAATACTCATGGCAATTAAAGGATACTGAATTTGGAATTTGGGGCTAAGGCTTTCAATCAGAACTCTACTATTATTGTTTGAGATACTAGATAAATTAACTTAACCTCCAGATCTATAAAATGAGGTGAATAAGAGTTGAAGTCTCTTCTAGCTCTGCCAATGTTCTTGTGATTTCTAAGTTTTATTAAACTCAGAAATTTTCTAATTCATGTTGATATTCCCCACACAACTATCAAAAATAATTCTTAATCAAATGTTCATCTATCTCCTTGATTTAGAGGTGGAACCCATGAAATAGTGAAAGGTTTTGCAAAGAATCAGAAGGCTTGTGAAATGTGTCAAACAATATATCCAAAGTTCCATGTTCCAGAGTGTTTTGCCTTCTTCTCTTGCCCTAGCCATAATACTTTGGTTTTGAATATATATATATATTATATTCCAGCTTTTTTATGAAATCTATAAAAGAAAACATTTCATTAAACTCAGACAAGGGAGAATCATTGCTCTTTTCCCATGTCTGTCTTATAAACTTATAAACTTCTTTCCTATATCTTCACATGGTTATTTTTTTTAAGAATTATGATAACAAAAGACTTCAATATTTGATGTCCCTTTTCACTGAAAGGTAACTGCATTTTCTTTATCACAAATGACATCATTTATCTGATGGATTTTATTGTTTCAAATAAAAATAACAAGGGCTATCAACTCACAAATATAATGGGGGACCCATACTTTAACACTTCTACAAAAGTTTGTGAAAGCTATTTTTTTAGTTTTTTGCAAGGCAAACAGGGTTAGTGGCTTGCCCAAGGCCACACAGCTAGGTAATTATTAAGTGTCTGAGACTGGATTTGAACTTAAGTACTCCTGACTTCAGGGCCAATGTTTTATCCACTACGCCACCTAGCCACCCTGTGAAAGCTATTGACCGCCCTGTGAAAGCTATTGATAGAATTTGTACCAAAGACTAATTCAACTAGCCTTTATTTAATAGTTTTTATTTCTTTAAAAGGTAAGTCTTAGGAAGTCTTCTAGTTAAATGGTTGCAGAAGAGACGCAGAGAAAGGTCCCAACAATAATTTTTAAAACTATCGGAGACAACACTGACAATTGGCTCAAACTACTTCAGCAAATTTCTTCATTCAGCACAGAATGGAACCAAAACACAACCAGATGCAGAAGAGACTTGAAGATGGGTCATGCCAAAAATTTTTTTAAATTTATTTTTATTAAAGATATTATTTGAGTTTTACATTTTCCCCCCAATCTTGCTTCCCTCCCCCCTCCCCCCCACAGAAAGCACTCTGTCAGTCTTTACTTTGTTTCCATGTTGTTCCAAATTGGGTGTGAGAGAGAAATCATATCCTTAAAGAGAAGAGAAGTCTAAGAGGTACCAAGATCAGACAATAAGCTATCTGGTTTTCTTTTTCTAAATTAAAGGGAATAGTCCTTGCACTTTGTTCAAACTCCACAGCTCCTTATCTGGATACAGATGGTACTCTCCTTTGCAGACAGCCCAAAATTGTTCCCGATTGTTGCACTGATGGAATGAGCAAGCCCTTCAAGGTTGAACATCACTCCCATGTTGCTGTTAGGGTGTACAGTGTGTTTCTGGTTCTGCTCATCTCACTCAGCATCAGTTCATGCAGATCCCTCCAGGCTTCCCTGAAATCCCGTCCCTCCTGGTTTCTAATAGGACAGTAGTGTTCCATGACATACATATACCACAGTTTGCTAAGCCATTCCCCAGTTGAAGGAAGTTTACTGGATTTCCAATTCTTTGCCACCACAAACAGGGCTGCTATAAATATTTTTGTACAAGTCATGTTTTTACCCTTTTTTCCTCATCTCTTCAGGGTATAGACCCAATAGCTGGGCCAAAGGGTATGTACATTTCTGTTGCCCTTTGATGCCAATAAATTTTAACAGGCATGAGGGCAATGGAACAGAAGTCTTAGAAATTACTTTAGAAAGAAAAAGAGTAAGCAGCAGATTCAAATTAGGAGGGAATATTCTCAAGAAGATTTCATTGGAATTAAATTGTTAAGATCATTATATGTGTGACTGTAAATAGTTATATTTACATATATTAAAATAGAAAAAACAAATCTTTGCATTCTTTATCAAGCAAATAAAACAATTATATAATTGATATTTTTATTGAAATCTGGAGGGGGAAATCAAATTTAGTTTTTTATTTTCCTCTGTTTCTTGTATTTGAGTTAAAAAAAGAATAATCCTCTTTACCAATTATGTTGTCTCTTTTTACCCTTTTGTCATTTGGAATACCCGATCATATTTTTGCCTATGATCATGGATAAGTCAACTATCTATGGGAGTTTCAGAGAGGGTATCCACTTGCATTATTTGGAGGAGTCCAATCATTCAAAAGCTCCCTACACCAATAAAATTATAGGCCTAATACCTTTATATTGTTTAATTAGTCTGAATAATTTTTTCTTCTATCCCTATAATCAGTGTCTATCTTCCTTTCTAATTTTCTGTGAAAATTACTTTTTATTCCTTTGATCTTCAAAACAATTAGCTAACTACTGCTCAATCACAATTATTATGTTATTCAATTCATTTAATTGGGTTTTACAAAAGATGTGTATAATGGCATCTATATAAAATGATGAATATTATAGTTTTTTGCCTTTTGAAATTCATTGAAAATCAAGGACCTTGGGAGGGAACTCTAGTGATTTTTTTTTTCAGTACAGAAAAAAATAGGAGAAAGTTTTGATTTTTTCAATTCACAAGTGCACCTGGAGATTCATTAGTCTGACAATAAAAAAATAGCATGTAGAAAGTAATAAAATCTGGAAATTTTGTAAGTTTAGACTTTTAAAAAAACTAGCTAAGTATAGACCATTTAATTCAGTATTTCTATTAGAAAATGAGTACTTCCAATGAAGAGAAAGACAAAAAGAGTAGTTTGATATATATATATATATATAGTAACATTTAGGTTGGAAAGGGTCTGGGCAATGATTAAAAAGTTTAAAAGAACTCTCCTGTTGAAGAATTTTTTAAAATTTATTTATTTATTTTCATCCACATGCAAAATTTCCTTCCACCCTCCCTTACCACCCTTCCCTCTCCCCTCACCTCAGTGGTGAACAATCAGGTTAGCATTGTAATACATATTTTTATAAACATGTTTATAGATTAGTTATTTTTGGTATGAGGAATTAGGATGAAGGGAAAGAGTTACATAAGAGATAATTTTTATAAAATGTTCATCAGATTCTGAAGGGGTTTTTTTAGTTGTTTTGATTTTCTTCCTCTGGGTGGGAATAACGTTGTCCATAGCCAGTCTAATAGGATTGTCCTAGCTCTCTGGTCTGCGAAGAGGAGCTTCTTGCATCAGAATTGATCATGTCACAGTGGTTTTGTTGAGGTGTACCTTGTTCTCTTGGTTCTGCTCCCTTTGCTCAGCATCAGATCCTGTAAGTCATTTCATGTCTTTAGAGAGTCTGACCATTTGTGGTTTCTTATAGAATAATAGTATTCCATAGTATTCATGTACTATAACTGCCATCACCTCAATTTCGGATTCTTTGCCACTAAGGGCAGCTGAGAATATTTTGGAACATGTGGGACTTCCCCCTTTTTAAAATAATTTCTTCTCGGTATAGACCTAGAATTGGAATTGCTGGGTCAAAGGGTATGAAGAGTTTTATTGCTCTTTGGGGACAGTTCCATATTGTTCTCCAGAATGGTTGGATCCGTTGACAACTCCACCAGCAATGCATCAATGTTCCAATCCTCCCACATCCTCTCCAAAATTGATCATCTTCCCACTCTCTCATCTTGTGAAGAATTTCTTTTACAAATGCAGTTCAAACAGTCTTCTTAATTTATCGGATTAGAGAACTGCCTAGAGCACAGCAGCTACTTGGTACAATGGATAGAGTGCCAGGACTGGAGTCAGGAAGGCTCATCTTCCTAAGTTCAATTTTTTGAAAAAGTTCATTTATTTAAGGCTATGTGGTTAAGTAACTTGCCCAAGGTCACATAGCTAGGTAATTTTTAAGTGTTTGAGGTCAAATTTGAACTCAGGTCCTCCTGACTCCAGGGCTGGTAGTCTATCCACTCCACCACCTAGCTGTCCCCTAAGTTCAAATTTGTCCTCCGAAGCTTACTAGATGTGTGACAGTGGGCATATCACTTAACATTGCTTGTCCCAGTTTCCTCATCTGTATAATGAGCTAGAAAAGGAAATGGCAAACCACTCCAGTATCTTTGCCAACAAAATCCCAAATGGAATCATGCAGAACTAAAATTAAACCACAATAACAACAACTTTAGAGGCAAAGTGATGGACCCAGGGTTACATTGTCAGGTTTTATCAGAAGTAGATATTTAATACCAGTCTTTCTGGCTTCAAGGCTTACTTTCTTGTCATTTTGCCACATAAATACTTATGACTGTCATAATATGTTCACAGCAGTGTTTTTCAAAGTTGCAAAATACTGGAAAGAAAATGGATTCCTATGAATTGGGTAATATATGAAAAACTAGTATGAAAGAGATATTATTTATAGATAAAACTATAAGAAATGATGAATATTAGGATATTGAAAAGAAAAGAATCCTGGATTGGAGATTATAAGAGCTGAATGTGAACCTAATTTGTCACTAACTACTTATAAAACTATGGAAGAAACATTTTTACTTATGTTGTCATCAATTGGAGTAGAAGATCTTTTAGATTTCTTTTGCCAGAAATGTGAGCTTCTGTGATCACTTCCTTAGAGCACATTTCCAAAAAATGTCACATCCAGATATGGTCTTGTTATGTTCCTTCCCTCCCCCCCATCCCAGTTCCCCTAGCCAGTCCTTCCATTTTTCAGGGTAAATATTCACATGTCCTAAAAGTGATTGGGGTATGATTCTGCTTCTCCTTGTATTAACATATTTCTAATCTGAAAAAATGAATTAAAATGCTCTCTATTCTTTTAAATAAAGGTTATACTGATATTCCTTAACTTCCTAGAAATATTCCCCAAATTACTGTCAGAGTCAGAGTTTGACTCCTTTATCCAATTTAAATTCTAGGATGCATTTCAAAATGGAAAGCAAAGTAGTTTCCTATAAAGTAGGCTGTAAATAATAGACTATTACATTCCAAAGGTAAAAGCAGCTGGAGTTAAAATTTTATGAAATGCTTTAACTCTCAAATTTAGATAGACATTATTATGATGTACCAAATCTATGCCACATAATTAATTATTAATTAGCCTATCAGGAAAGAGCCTCTGATATCTCAAAAATATACTCCTGTTTAAAGTCAATTCATATCAGACCTTATTTTGAAAGTTTTTTTTACCCTAAATCTCAGAAGAATCAGTCACATTGAACTTGATAGATTAGACTTATAGGTTATTAAAGGCAGAGGGAATCTATCTCAACAATTATCTCATTTAGTCCCTCTCTTTTTACAGATAAGAAAACTGAGGTGCAGAGAAACAATGCTACTTGGTAAGATTATATTCTAAAGAAATCAGAAACAAGAATAAGAATTAAATATAAAACAATAGTAGATAAATGGGGAGAAATAGGGAAACAAGAAGAGGAAAACAAGAAATGTATTTTGGGGGTTAAAGAGGCAGAGTGATAGAACCAGTATACAAAATAGACATCTTGTTCCTTGTCCAACACTCTCTGCTAACTCCACTGTAGTCAGTTGTCTGTGGTAGTTTTTATTTTTTGTTCATTTGTTTTGTCTTCTAGGACATAATATAGGCTCAAAGTAGCATTTTTCGGAATGATTACCTCAGTTTTAAAACTTGTTTGCAAGGCAGAGAAGGAAATGCCATTTAGATTGTACTAAATACTGATAATTACCCATGCCTTCCACTTTTCCCTACTCAACTCACTGCTTCATGCTGCCTATTTATTAAAACATTTCCCTTTCAGAACTCTCCTCAGCCTGCATTTGATCTGTTTAAAAGGCTAGGTGTGGAGGGCTATATTGTATTATTTGCATTTTTCTATAATCCTTATAAGGGCAGCAAGATAGCATAGTGGATAGAGTGCCAGTCCTGGAGTCAGGAAGAAACAGGTTAAAAATACACTCTTCAGACAATTATTAGCTATATGACCCTGGACAAGTCACTTAACCCTGTTTGTCTCAGTTTCCTCAACAATAAAATGAGCAGGAGAAGGAAATGGCAAACATTTCTAATATCATTACCAAGAAAAATCCCAAGAGGAGTCATGAAAAGTCAGACATGATTGAAAATGATCAAACAATAATAACAACAATAAATGTTCTCTGGTGCCTATTTCTTTACTTCAAGTATTAGTTCCTGCTATTTATTAGTTCTAAATAAGTGATTTATGACTCTGCTTTGATTATTTTCCTAAAGTGAAAGTGTGATCATGTTTACCCCCTCCCTTACACAATATATTAAAGTGGTTCACTGTTAATCTCCAAGATCAAATACCCAAATCTATTTGGGGCATTCAAAAACCTTTATCATATAGCTTCTTTCTTTTAAGATTTCATTTCTATCTTCAGTATGCCTTCTTCACACAGGAATACCACTTAATTTTCACTAATTCTCCCCCATGCTTAGAATGTTCTCACTCTAACCTTTTCTTCCTAGAGTCTCTGACTTCCTTCAAGGCTCAGGAAAAAAAACACACTTTCTACAAGAGGTCTTTATTATGCCTTCTGGATTTTTTTCTCAATAAAAAAAGGTTAAATGCATTGTATCTTTTTTACTATACTGATTAATTAGATGTTCTTTTTTCCTTTCTCTTTTACTTTTTGCATTTAAAAATGATATTACATTACCTAACTCTCTGGAGGGTGAGGCCAAAGGGATTAGTGGGGGAAAATATAATGATATGACAAACAAAGGTCACCAACAAAAACTCATTTTAAAAAATTCAGTCATAAAACTCAAGGAATTCATATTCTAATTTGGAAGAAAACATGCAAATAACTATGTAAAAACAAGATTACTCAAAATAAATTGGAAGCATCTTTAAGAGGGAATCAGAAATCATCTTTCTAATGCCTCAAAGAGGTGAATTCTACTCTCTCAAAATATTCAGTTTAAGTGTATATATTCTACACTAAAGTCTAATACAATGTTTACTTGTGGTATGGAATTGCACCTGGGTTTTTTTTTTTTTTTTTTTAGATTTTTGAAGGCAATGGGGTTAAGTGGCTTACTCAAGGCCACTCGGCTAGGTAATTATTGTCTGAGATCAGATTTGAACCCAGGTACTCCTGACTCCAAGGCCGGTGCTCTATCCACTGTACCACCTAGCTGCCCATGCCCTTGGGTTCTTAAAATCAATCTGAGAAACAGATTTTTTTTTGATAGAATCAATATGGAATATTTTTAACATGGAAATTGTTTTCTTTGATTTTGTATATTTGTTATAATGACTTTTCATTTTTTGAGGGTGGTGATATATGTAGTAGAGGAGAATGAAGAGGTAGAAGATGGAAAATGGTTATTAGTTAATAATTATTTGATCAATCATAACATATCATTGGAGAATAAATTGTTTTTGTTTTTATGAAAATGGGAAGACTGGGGGTAGCTAAGTGGCACCGTGGATAGAGCACCAGCCCTGGAGTTAGGGCTGAGTTTAAATCTGACCTCAGACACTTAATAATTATCTAGCTGTTTGATCTTGGGAAAGTCACTTAAACCCGTTGCCTTGCAAAAAACACCCCCCCCCCCGAAAAAAGAATAAAATGGGAAGACTGAGTATGGACCTATAAACAGGTGTCTGTCACCTGTGTCCTCCATGTGATGGACTTTGCTTAGACAAAGATTTTTATCTGAAGAACAACAGAATTGCTGCAATCAGCACAAATACCCATTCTCATGAAGTCATAGATGTTTGAAGTATTAAATTATAAGGATGTATGTCAAATGGAAGTTATAATAAGACAATTTATATCATGATAACAATAATAATAAATAGGTATTAATAATAATAATAAATTAGTATGTGGTTGATTTGCTCAGCAAGCATTTATAAACCTCCTACACTGCTAAGTATTCACGGGAACTTTTTGAATATGTAATTCTAAATTATAGCATATG
Organism: Macrotis lagotis; assembly: GCF_037893015.1. Taxonomy (NCBI): domain Eukaryota; kingdom Metazoa; phylum Chordata; class Mammalia; order Peramelemorphia; family Peramelidae; genus Macrotis; species Macrotis lagotis. The sequence goes on along the minus strand of NC_133660.1, from coordinate 1,455,427 downwards.
CCCTTACATTTTATTTGATGAATTCAACTTTGGTTAATACTCTTTTCCCATCTGTAGTAATAAGTCAATGCATTCACTTAAAAAACTGATTATTGTAGGAATGGAAAGCACTCAGGCACAATGCTACTTGTTCCCACAACCTTAAATTCTCATCCTGTCCATAGTTCTTCCCTTCACTACAATTTTGATTAATTTTTTTCCCTGTTCCAAAAGCTTTTGTGGCTACCTACTATCTCTAGAAAATTATCACCATCACCATCATCATCCTCCTCCTCCTCCTCCTCCTCACTATATTTCTATTATTTAAAGCTTATAACTTGGTCGCAACTTATTTTTCTTCAATGCCTTGCCATTATAGCTTCTTACTCTATTTTCCAGGCAGACTGGTATATTTGCTATCACCACTATGAGACATTCTATCTTCTGACTCCACTGCTAGCTATACATCATCCCTTATTCTTTATTTTTATTTTTTAATTAAATTTATTTATTTATTTTCATCCATATGCACACGTATATTTTTAAGTTCAAAATTTCCTTCCACCCTCCCTTCCCACCCCCTTCCCCTCCATGGAGAACAGTGAGGTTAGCACTGTACATACATATTTTGAAAAACATGTTTACAGATTAGTAATTTTTGGTATGAGGAAGGAGGATTAAGGGAAAGAGATACATAAGAGATAATTTTTATAAAGTATTCATCAGATTCGGAAGGGGTGTGTGTGTGTGTGTGTGTGTGTGTGTGTGTGTGTGTGTGTGTGTGTGTTTTGTTTTGTTTTGTTATTCTTCCTCTGAATGGGGATAATATAGTCCATAGCTAGTCAAATGCAGTTGTCCTAGCTCTCTAGACTGCTGGGAGGAGCTGCTTCCATCAAGGTTGTTCATCTCACAATGCTGTTGTTGATGTATGCATTGTTCTCTTGGTTCTGCTCCCTTCACTCATCATCCCCTATTCTTAAAATGCTCTCTCTCCTGACAACACTTGGAATCCTTAGCTCCCTTCGAGACTGAGTTTAAAAGCCACCACCTCTTAACAGAAACATTTCTTGATCATTCTAATGACTTCCCACACCTCTGAAACATCTGTTCTTTAGTGTATGCAAGCATCATTTATATATGTATATTTTTTCTTCTTTGGTTGAAAATTAAAATTCCCACAGATCTAGAATTGTTTGGTTTTTTTAATGTCTAAGTTGTACAGCAGTACAGATGAATAGATAGATGGAAAGATAGATAGACAGATAGACTGAAAGAAAGATGGATAAATGGGAGGGAACAGAGAGACAGAGAATATAAAATGGACAGTAGGTTGGATCTAGAATTAAAATGATTAGGTGAACTTCTGGTCAAGAAGTTGGAGAGAAACCAGGATTTCTGTTTAAGTGTATCTGAATTTCCTTCAGAACTGACATTAATCAAGCCTCTAAACAAGAGCAACAAAATACACCAAAGGTAAGAGTGAAACATCTTCCAGCAAGGTCAGCTGCAGGGGGAGCCCAGGGCAGAGAGCAGACTCATGACACTGACAGCAGGATGAGATGGGGGAACTAACCTGAGATCCTCAGCTGTGGGAGGTGAGACTTTGGAATCAGGGCTTAACTATGCAGTAGGCAGTATCAGTTCACTGGGAAAATTTCAGCACACTTGCCCAGAATTCACATTTAGCCTGCATTTCTGGTCTAGGCAGCCCCACTCTGACTGTGAGCCTCTGTCCTTCCTAGTTGGGAGGAGAATCTGGTGTCTTGGTGTGAAGGCCCCAGATATTATACTTTCCCAACAGCTGAGAGTGGTGGAGTATCCCAATGATGACAGCTGATCCAGAGAGAGAGTCCCTTGGAGTCTCTGAAGTTCCTGAAGTTCTTGCACAAATTGCTCAGATATAGCCCTAGGTGATCTCACTTCCTCCAATGAGACAGTGGGAGACTGACTTCTACCCCACTGAGAGAGCCTCTGGTGTTTTCAGCCTGGTTAGTCTAGCCCAGTGACTGGGTTACCTGTGAAGAACCCATCTCTTTCCAGTCAGGAATGCTAGTAATTCCTAACATTAACAGCTCAGGATTGTTATTAAGCCTCTAGGGCTCTCAATATTGATGGTCTGCAAACAAACCCCTCCCCCTACATAAGAACCTTGGAATAGATTACAAAATGCAAAATGAAGAAAGGTCAGTGAAAGCCAGGATCCATTGAAAAATTACCTTGAAGATAAAGACAGGCAAAATACAAGGTCAGAAAAGAAGAGCAAAAGGGATGCTATATGAGAAGCTATGGAGGAGAATATGAATTGGTCTCCAGGTTAGAAAGAGTTCTTAGAAGAGCTTAGAAAGGATTTTTACAATCAAATGGAAAAATTGAGAAAAGTGCAAGAGAAAATTAACACCTTGATACAAAAAGTGACAAAAGAAAATAAATCCTTTAAAAATACAGTCCGGCAATTGAAAAAAAACAATAACAGTTCTTTTAAATATAAAATTGACTAAATGGGAAAAGAAATGCAGAAGCTAAATAAAAGAAAATACTTCCCTGGGAATTTGAATAAGACTAATGGAAACTAATGATTTTATGAGAAACCAAGAATCTGCTAAACAAAATTTTAAAAATTGAAAAAAAATAGATGTAAAATTATTCATAGGCAAAACAACTATACCAGAAAATAGATCAAATAGAGATAATTTAAGAATCACTGAATTACCCAAATCCTTGATCAAAACAAGAGCCTGGACTTCATAGAATCACTGAATTACCCAAATTCTTGATCAAAACAAGAGCCTGGACTCCAATCTTCCAGAAATTGTCCAGGAGAACTGCCCAGACATCCTGGAAACAGAGTGCAAAACAGTCACTGAAAGAATCCACAGATGGGGCAGCTAGGTGGCGTAGTGGATAAAGCACCGGCCTTGGAGTCAGGAGTACCTGGGTTAAAATCTGGTCTCAGACACTTAGAAATTACCTAGCTGTGTGGCCTTGGGCAAGCCACTTAACCCCATTTGCCTTGCAAAAACTAAAAAAAAAAAAAAGAATCCACTGATCACCTCCTAAATGGAGTAGTAAAATGAAAACACCAAGGAATATTGCAGCCAAACTTCAGAATTATCAGAGCAAGGAGAAAATCCTACAAGTGGCCAGAAAGAATCACTTCAAATACCAAGAAGCCACAGTCAAAATTACACAGAAGCCAAGTTCATCAAAGCTATAGGACTGAAGGAGCTAGAATATGATATTCCAAAAAATCAAGGGAGCCTGAATTACAATAAAGAATCAACAACCCAGAAAAATTGAGCATATTCTTTTGGGGGAAAATATGGACAAGTTAATGAAATAGATGGCTTTCAGATTTTCCTGATGAAAAGATCAGAGGTGAACAGAAAATTTGAATTTCAAACAGGAGATTTAAGAGATTCATTAAAAGGTAAACAAGAGAAAAGAAAAAGACTGATAATAGATAAGCTTAAACTGGTTATATCTCTACCTGGGAAGAAAATTCTCAAAACTTCTGAGAATCATAATCTATTAGAAGGAATCTATCTATCTATCTATCTATCTATCTATATATATATATATATATATATACACACACATAGACTGAAGGTATGGGCATAGGTTGATTTTAATGGGATGATTTTTTTTAAAAAATAAGACATTAAAAAAAGGGGATTATAATGAGACTGGAGGAATGGGGTAAATTATATCACATGAAGAGGTGCAAAGGAACTATTGCAACAGGGAAAGAAGGGAGGGTGAGAACTGCTTGAATCTTACTCTCATCAGATTGGGTTTAAAGAGGAATTATTACATACACCTCAGTTGGGGATTTAGAAATTTATCATATCCTTCAAGTATTAAGTGGGGAAAAAGGTGGGGAATGGAAGTAGAGACTAATAAAGGCAAGGAAGGGAGAAAGGGAAAAGGGGAAGAGGTAAGAAAAGGAAAGGGGGTTGATAAAAGGGATGAAAGACTGAGAGATGTGGTCTCCAGGAACAAAATACTGGTAAGGAGGGAAAGGGTGAAGGGAGGGAAAACAGTACAAATGGGAAGGAGATAGCATGGAAGGTAATAAAGAGTTAGTAATTATAACTGTGAATATGAATGAGATTGAATGCCACCATAAAACATAAGCAGATAGCAGAATGGATTAAAAACTAGAATATTACTATATACCACTTAAAAGAAACACATTTGAAGCAGAGAGATACACACTAAGGGAAGGTAAAAATACTAGAGAATACATTATGCTTAATCTGAAGTGAAAAAAAGCAGTGGTAGCAATCCTTATCTCACACAAAACAATTGCAAAAATAGATCTCATTAAAGGGGATAAGGAAGGAAACCATATCCACCCAAAAGGTACTATAGACATCAAATTAATTTCAATACTAAATGTGTATGCACCATGTGGTATAGCATCCAGATTCTTAGAGGAAATGCTAAATGAGTTTACAGGAAGACAGACAGCAAAGCTATCCCAGGGGGAATATCAATCTCTCTCTCTCTCTCTCTCTCAGAATCAGATAAATCTAAGCATAAAAAACCAGGTAAATAGAATATTAAAAAAATTAGATATGATAAAGCTCTGGAGAATATAAAATGGAGATAGAAAGGAATATAACTTTCTTTTTCTGCAGTACATAGCACCTTCACAAAATTGACCATGTTTTAGAGCATTGAAACCTCATCATCAAATGCAAAGGGGCAGAAATATTAAATGTGTTAAATGCATTTTTCAGATCATGGTGCAGTAAAAATCAAATACAATAAAGGACCATGGAGAGATAGACCTAAAATTAATTGGAAACTAAATACAGCAATTTTAAAGAATGACTGGATCAAACAATAAATAACAGAAATAATAATTTTATCCAAGACAATGACAATAAGGAGAAACATACCAAAACTTGTGGGATACAACCAAAGCATTTATTAGGGAAAATATTATAGTTCTAATTGCATAATGAATAAAAAGAAAAAGAGGATATCTATGAACTGGGCACACCACTAAAAAAATGTTAGATAAAGAGTAAATTAAAAATTGCCAATTGAATGTCAAATTAGAAATTCCTAAAATCAAATGAGAAATTGATAAAATGAAAGTAAGAAAAACAATTGAATAAATAAATAAAACTAAGAGTTAGTTTTATTAAAAAATAAAATAGATAAGCCTTTGGTTAATTTTATTAAAAAAAAAAGAAAAAAAATTTAACCAGTATCAAAAATGAAAAAAGATGAATTCAATACCAATGAAGAGAAAATAAGTAATAATTCAGAGCTCGTTTAACCAAACTGTATGCTAGTAAATTTGACAATCTAAGTGAGATGGATAAGTATTAACAAAAATATAAACTTCCCAGGTTAAAAGGACAGGAAATTAAATACATCTCAGAAAAAGAAATTGAACAAGTAACCAATGAAATTCATAAGAAAAAGAATCTCCAAGGCAAGATGGATTTGCAGTAAATTCTATGAAGTACTCAAGGAAAAATTAGTTCCAATTCTATATAAGATTTTAGAAAAACTAGGAGGAGAGGGGGTTTCTGCCAAATTTCTTTTATGACATCAGTGATACTGATACTAAAACCAGGAAGAGTCAAAACAGAAAAAGAAAATTATAAACCAAAATTTTAAATAAAGTATTAGCAAACTGATTACAGCTAGTTATCACTAGGATATTACACTATGATTAAGTAGGATTTATATCAGGAATGCTGAGTTGTTTTAATATTGGGAAAGCTATCAGCATAATTGACCATATCAATAATAAACCCAACAAAGCTTAAGATTATTTCAATGGGGCGGCTAGGTGGCACAGTGGATAGAGCACCGGCCTTGGAGTCAGGAGTACCTGGGTTCAAATCCGACCTCAGACACTTAATAATTACCTAGCTGTGTGGCCTTGGGCAAGCCACTTAACCCCACTGCCTTGAAAATTCTAAAAAAAAAAGATTATTTCAATAGATGGTGGAAAAACTTTTGATAAAATACAGCTCCCATTCCTATTAGAAACACTAGAGAGCATAGGAATAAATGGACTTTTCCTTAAAACAATGAGTAGTATCTAGCTAAAACCATCATCAAGCATTATATGTATGGGGAAGAAGCTAGAAGCATTCCCAGTAAGATCAGGGTGAAATGAGGATTCTGTTGTCACCATTATTATTCAATATTCTATCAGAAATGTTAGCCTTAGCATTTCTAGAGTTGACCAACCAGACATAGCAGAAAGACATAGAAAGAAAAATTCCATTCAAAGTAATGGTAGGCAACATAAAATACTTGGGATCTACCTGCCAAGGTAGACTCAGAAATATATGAAAACAACTATAAAACACTATTCACAGAAATATACTCAGATCTAAATAACTGAGCAAATGTCAATAGCTCATGAGTAGGCCAAAGTAAATAAAAATTAGGATAAGGAAAGTCAGTTCTCAGATAAAGAAATGAAAATTATCTATAGTCAGATGAAAAATGGTTCTAAATCATTATTGATTAGGAAAATGTAAACTAAAACAGTTCTAAGGTACCACCTCACACCTATCAGGATTGACTACTATGGCTAAAAAGGGAAATGATCAATGTTGGAAGGGATGTGTGAAAACTAGGACACTAAGGCATTATTGGTAGAGTTGTGAACTGATCCAACCTTTCTGGAGAGCAATTTGGAATTATTCCCAAAAGACAATAAAACCTTATATGCCCTTTGATCCAGAAATGCTTCTACTAGGTCTGCATCCCAAAAAGATCACAAAAAGGGTCAAAAGCCCACTTGTACAAAAGTATTCATAGCAGCTCTTTTTTGTGGTGGCAAAGAGTTATAAACTGAGGGGATGGATGCCCATCAATTGGGAAATGACTAAACCAATTATCCTTTATGAATGTGATGGATTTCTATTGTTCTATAAGATATCTTGAGGAATGGGACTACAGAAAAGCCTGGAAAGATTTACATGAAATGATGTTGAGTGAAATAAGTGGAACCAGAACATTATACACACTAACAACAATACTGAGTGATGATCAATCATAATGAACTTATTCATTTCACCAGCACAATAATTGAAGACAATTCTAAAAGGCATTCATATTCAGAGAAAGAATTGTGAAGTTTAAATGCAGATCAAAGTAATTATCTTCAACTTTTACAGGTTAACTTATGTTTTGTCATATTTTTCTCTCTGATTTTTTTTGTTTCGATTTGATTATTCTATCACAACATGATTAACATGAATCTATGTTTAGCATAATTAGAAATGTAGAGTCAATAATAGATTGCTTTCTATCAAGAGGAGGGAAGGGGAAAATGTAAATCTCAAAACCTTGCAAAAATTAATTGGTTAAAACTACTATAGTATGATGTTGGTAAAACAAAAAAAAAGCATTAAAAAATTAATGGGAGAGAAAAAGAATTCTCCTCAGAATATTATAAAGTCACATTAATGTCTCCAAGTTTTTTCCCAGAAACAAAGGGTCATCTTTTAAAAATGAATATTTCACTGATGTTTTTATGCTTTTGTCTTAAAAAATAACAATCTGAAGAATTAAAATCAAATAATAGAAGGAGGATAAGGGAGAGTATTCTAAAATATATAAAAATAAGATTCTATGAAGAACTGGAATAAATAATAGCATCTAAAAGGTAAGGCCAAGTCATAAGGTAAGAGTAAAAATTATTAAATGGAGAGCTTGATTTCTCTTTGTTTCATTGTTATGTAAGGAGAAACTGATGAAGGTTTCCAGCATACTGGGTGGATCCTTTGTGAAATATTTAGGAAATGGTCAAGTTATATGATGGGTTACAATGCACACTGACAGAAGACTTACAGGAACATAAATTAAGTGTATTGAAATATTTGAAAAAGAAATAATAAAAACATGGAAAAGAAAAGTTAAAAAGAATCTGATATTTAGCTCCACTTCTTAGGTGGGGCTCTTCAAAAAAAGGAAAGAAAAAAAGTCAGGGAGAGAGGAAGCTCTCTATTGTTGATTTTCTTCAAATTAAGATAATATGGGGAAATGGTGGAAATATTTTACTCAGGATTGATGTTTTGTTGACAGTTTGAAAGATTCTACACCTAATAGGGCATTTATGTTTTTGAGTGCTTGGGTGGGATCTGAAAGCACTGTTCCTTGCATCTTTGGGGAAACTTAAGCTTGATTAACACATGTTTTCATATTCCACAATTAAACTCAGGAGAGGGAAAAATGAGCCCAGTACAACTTGCTATTCTAAGGCAGTTTCCAGGATAGGTCTTGGTCTGTTTGGTAGGATTTAGACTATTGGTCATAAAAAGAGGATAAGTCTTAGGTAAGTTGATGATTCATATCAGCAGAAGAAATTCCATACTAGAAATTCCCTACACCTATAAATCAAAGATCTGGACAAAAAAAAGTCAAATCATGAAATAGGTTGATATTCATTAACTCTATAACATGATGCTTTAAGCAGTTTATTTTTACTATTTTAAACTTAGATTCTCAAAAAGTAACCTAGCTTTAATGAGTGATATTTGAGAGACTGAATATGTTGATAGGCAAGTGAACAGTTATTAGTAAATAATGGTTGGGGATTATAAAAATAAGTTGCACATTTGTCAATCTGTCTCAAGTGGTGAGAGTCTGCAACTGTCAACAATTTCTATCTCTACAGTGTGTTTTAAAGTACTGAGCCTTCAAGATTCAAAAGAAATGAACAGTTATTTACTTGCTGTTTTTGTCTAAATAATTACATTTTAGATGACCTAAAATTGCATTAGGGAATTCAGCTTATATGAACATCTTAGAACAACCAACATTTATTCTGATAATGGTGTCTTCTGGTTGCCAGTTTTTTAAGCACAGTTCTAAGACATGTCACTTTTCATCTGAGTCCTACATTAGGAGTACATGCTTAGAATGGTAATGTGTTTTTTAGTTACTACTCTAAGTACAGGAGAGACAGGTAAAGAAACAATTTTTGCTCAAAAGCAAAAGAACTAATAACAGATTCAGGTCACAGGTAAAAGAAAGAAGGCCACTGTAGATGGGGCAAGAGCTAGCTAGTTTTAGTTTAAAAATAAAGCAATCTCTTCTACGATGGCTACCTTGTTGTATGAAATTTAACTGTATTCATACACTTCAGCAAATATACTTTGTATGATAATAAGAACAATTCCTTTCCTGACACATACTTTCCTGGAAGCATATATACAAGTTACCTATAACTAATACAAATTAATTATCCAAGGAATGTCTGAGGGTCTCTCATCATACCCTCAAATTAGATGTAAAAAGAGACATTCTATGAATTGGTTTGTGTTAAGTTCTAGAATGCAAACTCCCCAAAATCGGGGATTATATCTTTTTATATTTGCATCAAATGGGTTACTTAATATATTCTTATTTGCTATTTGATTGCAGGGAGTGAGAGAAGAAAGGCTGCAGAAAAGGAAGGTAGTTGACTCAGAAGACATATTTTTCTAGTGTGTTAGCTGTGACTGATCTCTCTTCAAAAACCAAAAACATTATAATATCTAGCATCATTTACTAAGATAAGGTCAAAATAGATATATGATTCACATATAGAGAGATTACAAGAAAATTTAAAAAACATGTATTATATTATTTATCAGATTATGGATAGGCAAATGATTATGCAATAAAGATGAGAGAAAATGAGGTATACAATAGATAATTTATATTACATTAATGAAAAAGATTTGTGCAAATAAAATTAATGTAGACAATATCAGAAGGAAAGCAGAAACTGGGGGAAATCTTATAGACAATTTCTCAGATAAATAGTTCATATCTCATATATATAGAAAATTTTATCAAATCTACAAAATTATAATCATTTCCCATGGCCAAAGGATATGAACAAGTAGTATTCTGAAGAAGAAATCAAAACAATTTAGAGCCATATCAAAATGTTCCAAATCATTATTATTAGAAAAATGCAAATTAAAACAACTTTGAAATATCATTTTGTACCTAATACATTGGTTAAAATAATGGAAGGGTAAAATGACAAATGAGGAAAAGTTAGAACACTAATTCATTTTGGTAGAGTTGTGAATGGATTCAGTCATTTTGGAGAGCAATCTGGAATTATGATCAAAGAATTATTAAACTGCCTATACCCTTTGACCTATTAATACCTTTCCAAAGTATATTTCCAAAGATGATTAGAGAAAAAGGAAAAGAATCTATATGTTCTAAAATATTTATAGCAGCTCTCTTTGTGATGGAAAAGAACTGAAAATTCAGGGGCTCCCCAACAATTAGGGAATGGCTGAACAATGATATGTAATTAATTATGATGGAATACTATTGAACTATAAGAAATAATGAGCTTGATTATCTTAGAAAAAACATGATTAGATTTGCACAAAATAATGAGGAGTGAAATAAGCAAAAGTAAGAGAATGTTATATACAGCAAGAACAATTTTATTTTAAGAGCAACTCTGAGCAAATAAGTCTACTAAATTAACTACAAATGGCACATAAAGGAAGAAACTATCAAAAATTTTCTATCCAAGGAATAACTGCTAAATAGAAGCACGTACAGCATGATTTTACATATATCTTGTAACTAATTAGTTATCACTAGTGGTGGAGAGTAAGAAAAATGCCTGATAACTTTATTATATATTTAAAATAAATATAAAGTTCTACACAAAAGATTTGCAGTTTCATGTGAAATAAACTTTTCAAAAAATTTAGTGTTATAAAAGTGTTCATTTTATTATTTAAAAAATAAACTAGGTAAATTCCCAAGATGCTTGGTCATAAAGGAGACTTTTAAAGAATCACACACAGACACACAGACAAACACACACATCATTACTGATCTTCCTACTACCTTTGATAGGTAAAATTTCTTAGTTACTCCAAAAGTGCTCTGGACCCAGCTCTGGACCTTGGCCACCTATGGGTTAGGAGACACCTGGGGGTGTGAACCCACCCACATGGGTGCTGGGAATGCCCCAGTAACAGGAGTGGCTCTGCCCATGAGAGAGGAACAGGGGAGGAGCTCGGGGGAGGAGCAGAGGACAAGGGATGGGACTGGGGAAGAGGAGAGCCATTTTTCGCTGCTATGTAAGCAATAAAGACCTGCTTGTTAGATTGCAACCGGGTGTTCTGTCCAGTTATTGCCCTCCTTCCCCAAAGGAGGGTCATGCGTCCGAAGACCGACGGGTCCTTGACGTCCGAAGACCAGGGAAAGGTATGTATCCAGGCGAAGGCTTGGGATAGGTCCCCGAGCAGCTGGCGCCCGAACAGGGACCAAGGGAATTTCCGCCTGGCCTCCCTTAATAGGGAGAAGAGCTGGACAGCCTCAGATTAATTTGAGATTAATCTGGGACGAAGTTATGGAGCAGGGAATGGGTTTTCCCCTGATTAGACCCGAAGAAAAGGCAGTTCTAGCTTGTCAGTTATATAAATTAGGCAAGCGGCATCAATTTAAGCCACACATTAAGCAGTGCTGTGAATTTGTAGATAAGGTGTGGGGGTTCTCCCCTTGGTTAGAACATTCAGGGATTACCAAAGAGAACTGGGAGACAGTTGGGCAACAGTTGGCTTCTTTTGATGAGTCATGCCCTGGAATCCTAACTGACCAGGACTTCTCCTTTTATTCTCTCATAAATACAATGTTACAGGGGGGTCCTCGTCCCTGTGGGCGAGAAACAATTGGCACACAAGTGGGAGAATCATTAGGAGAATCTTCCGATTTATCCTTGGGCAGAACTTAGAGAAACTTATAAGAAACATAATAAATATGGAGTTGGGGAAGAAGAAGGAGGAAGTAGCCATTTGGAGGACAGAGCAAGAGCTAGGAAGAATAGGGAGGAAGTTAGAATCAGGGTTGTGGCGCAGCAGAAATTAAGACCCAGGACTGTGGCGCAGCAAACATTGAAAAAGGAGTAAGTGTTTAGGCCACACCCACAGGCAGAGACAGATGAGGAAGAAGTCTCCACCTCTCTGTCCGCCATGACTCTGAAACACCGAGCCAGTTCCACTTTTGGCTCTTCCAGGGGCCCTGCTCCAGAAAGTCTCATAGCACGCAGTCTTAAAGCGGCTGCTGAAGAAGGGGAAATTGTAGATTGGGAAGATTGGGGTATTACTACAACTCTTTGTCCTGTTTTTGATGATGGCCAGGGTGGCAATCGCCGTCATGAGCCAGTTCCTTTTAAAGTATTGAAAGAGCTCAAGGAAGCTGTTGCCAAGTACAGCCCCTCTTCCCCATATGTGAAACATTTATTAACTAATGCCACTGCTGCATGGCCCTGGATCCCTTATGATTGGCAAGAGTTTGCTGGTGCAGTGCTCACCCCAGGACAAGCAGTCACTTTTACTGCCCTTGTAAAGAGAGAGGCAGAACAGTATATAGAGGAGAGGGGTATCACCAACCCTGATGAGGCTTATGAGATGATTACAGGGACAGGAAGATGGAAAAGACCTAGAGACCAAATACATTTACAGCCTATGGTATTCGCAGCTATCCAACTCTGCCATGTCAGAGCCTTTGGGAAGCTAGAAGCCCAAGGGGCAGAAAGGGAGAAACTTATTGGTCTTAAACAACAAGCCAACGAAACCCCTACAGATTTTATCAGCAGGGTACAAGAAACAGTCGTACGTGTTTTAGGACACGCAGCTGGTTCCAAACTGCTTATTCCGCAGTTGGTGAAAGAGGGTCTTCGCCCTGAATATCAACAGCTCTTGACTGGTTTGGGCACTAATCCCTCCATAAGTGATATAATCGAGTGCCTCTTAGAGGCCCCCCCTAAAAGTAGAGAACACCAAGCCATGGTGATAGCAATAGCTCAGGGGATTAGTGAAGGCCTTAAACAACGAAAGGGCGCTTGTTTTAATTGTGGAAAAGAAGGGCATTTTAAGGCACAGTGTCGTGCAGGTCAAAAGAGGGGCAATAAACAGCCCACCTGCTATTCCTGTGGAAAAGGCGGACATATAGCAAAGTTCTGTAGATCTAAGAAAACATTGGTTCCGGGAAACGGGAGGAGGGGCCCTCTCCGTGGGGGCCCCGACACCAGAGCCTATCCGATTACAGTAGCCTCAGAGATGCCCATGGGGCCAGACCCGGAACCAAAAGGGTTGCAGGAGCGATATCAGAGGGAACTACAGAACGAGAGGATCTAGGTCAAACTATTCTAACAGTTGCTGAGCAGGGAAAGGAAGAGGATTCATTAATAATCACCCCCTGGAGTACTGCCTCTATAGAAGTGGTCCCGGACACATTTCCCCGACTAATAGTGGGTGCTACAGGATATTCTCCTGTACTTGTCCACACCCAACTACTGCCATCTGGTGACACTACTGTATACCTTACCAACCCACACTGCTACCCAGTAACCCTTCCCCCTGGCATGGCTATTGGCCGAGGAATATCTTTGCCATGGATTGAGAGTGAGAGTGTCCCACAAGTAAATTGGTGCACTGAAGTCCGATTACAACGGCCCATTATACAGATAAATATAGAAGGTAAATTAGTGTCAGGAATGATCGACACTGGAGCTGATGTCTCTGTTATTGATTCAGGACAGTGGGACCCTTCTTGGCCACTTATGTCATCTACCACCCCTATTTTGGGGGTGGGAGGCCACCAAGGGGCTAGAAAAGCAGAGCGTCATTTGAGATGGAGTTATGAAGGACAAAGTGGTTTTATTTGTCCCTTAAAGATTACGGGACTAGGCTCTGCCCTGTGGGGTAGAGATCTGTTACATCAGTTACAATTGAATCTTACCACCCCTGAACATTTGGCAACAAACTCCTAGGGGCTACTGTTATGGTGAGCTGCCCAAAGATTACTTGGAGGAGTGATAACCCTGTGTGGGTGGAACAGTGGCCCCTTTCTACGGAGAAGCTCACCGCATTAAAAGATATAGTTGAGGAATTATTGTTACAACACAGAATTCAGCCTACCACCAGCCCTTATAATTCTCCAGTATTTGTAATAAAAAAGAAAGCTGGCACCTGGAGAATGCTTATTGACTTATGGGCGGTGAATAAAAGAATGGTCCCTATGGGCCTGCTACAGACGGGTCTTCCTTCTCCTGCCTTTATACCTAGAGAATTTGTTATAAAGATAATAGATATTAAGGATTGTTTTTATAGCATTCCCCTTCACCCTGAGGATAGGGATAAATTTGCATTCTCGGTACCATCAAAAAATTTTCAAAGCCCGTCAATCAGGTATCAGTTTACTGTATTACCTCAGGGAATGGCCAATCGTCCAACTATGTGCCAAGCATATGTTGCAGCTATTGTTCACCCGCTGCGCAGTAAGTATCCTAAGGCCATCATAATCCATTATATGGATGATATTCTCATGGCTACTAAGCAAGCCACGGAGCTAGAAGAATTAACAAAAGAAATGCTCCTTTCCTTGAGTAAATATGGGCTTCAAGTGGCTCCTCATAAGATACAAGATACTAGCCCTTATCAATACCTTGGTCACACCCTTAGTGAAGGGAGGGCATCTAGAATACCCCCAAAGGTGAATTTAGAGAAATGTAGTACCCTTAATGATTTCCAGAAACTTATTGGTTCCATACAATGGATACGTTCTACAGTTCCTATTCCTGATGATTTGATGTATCCTCTTTATGATATCCTGAAAGAAGATTCCACATTGACCTCCCCCCAGTATTGGACCCCACAAGCCAAAGAGGCCATGACACAGATTTTGTCCAGGTGTCATGAGTCTATAGTTCAATTTGATCCTGAGCAACCTATATTTGCTACCATTTTAAATCAAAGGTCACATATTGGTTGTCTCTATCAAAAGCAAGGTGTCATAGAATGGCAATATTTCCAGAGAAGTAAAAGAAGCATCCCTTGTAAATTTACGATACTGGCCAATTTATTCCTAGCTATGTCTGATCGTTGTCTTTGTATGTTTGGAAAATATCCTGTTTTAAATATTTGTGCTTCTGAAGGTGCTCTTCGTTATTTTACTGACTATCCCTGAATGGGCTGCCCTACTCACTTCATGTGAGGTCATCAATCTTCCATTACCCCCAACGCTGTGTGGATGGGACAGTCTTCCATTACAACCCCCACCACGAATTATTTCCCCTACCCCTGTTGATGGACCAAATGTGTTCACAGACGCCACTAAAAATAAACGGGCAGCCTTTTACATCCCACAAAAGCAAATATTGCGAGTTTTTACCACTGAGTATACCTCAGCCCAGAAAAACGAACTCCTTGCTGTTACACGTGCTCTTGCTTATCTTGCCAACGTGCCTGTTAATCTTATCACTGACAGTCTATATTGTGCTACAGCACTTCGAGAACTCCCTACAGCTTTTATCAATCCTCGTGTTAGTACTATTGCTTCTTTGTTAGCAGACCTTCAAAATCTTCTCCTCTCTCGTCACTGTCCTGTGTTTGTGCTGCATGTCCGTTCCCATGTCTCTACTATTGGGCCCATCTACAGTGGTAATGATACGGTAGATCGAGCATTACTATGCCCTTTACTTTCAGAAGCCCATCAGGCACATGATAAGTACCATCTCTCAGCTCGTTCTCTTCGTCATCTGGCATCACTAAAGATCAAGCCAGGGACATAGTGAAACGATGCCTTGGCTGTGCTCCATTTCGTCCCCCACCTATTGGTTGTGCTATTAATCCCCGCGGAGACCGTCCTAACGCTTTATGGCAGATGGATGTTACCCACTATGGGAAAACCCTTATTCATGTCTCCATAGACACCTTTTCCAATTTTGTCATGGCATCAATTCAACCTGGTGAGGCAGCCCGCCATGTTATAGCACATCTTTTAACCTGTTTTTCCACTTGTGGAGTTCCTGCAGCCATAAAAACAGATAATGGCCCTGCATATTCTTCCAAGGCATTTGCAAACTTTTGTCAAGAATTTTCCATTTTACACAAAACTGGAATTCCATACAATCCCACTGGTCAGGCCATAGTTGAACGTGCTAACCGCACCCTTAAAACCCTCCTCATTAAACAAAAAGGGGGAGTCAGCGGTTGTGGCCGCCTTATATATACACAATTAGCACAGGCTGTATACACCATGAATTTTCTTCAATTGAGAGATGATGGTACCTCCCCAGCTTTGCATTTTTTCACAGGAACATCACGAACACTCCACACACATGCAACTAGCCATCCCTCTCCTTGCCCAATAGGCAACCGAGTTCTGTGGAAAAGCCCAGATGGCCAATGGCATGGCCCAGGCTCGGTAATTATAAATGGACAAGGGTATCTTTGTATTCAACCAGATCCAAATCCAGATGGCAAAGAGAAGGAGAAACCAGTCTGGGCTCCAACCAAGTGGGTCAGAGACCTCGGAGAAGATAAAAATAAGGAAAAGAAGACAGAGATGGAGAGGACGGCGATACCCAAGGAAAGGAAAGAGAATGAAGACCTTAACTCTTGCCCTCCTTGCCCTGAGTCTGCTACCCGGGACACAAGCTCTCAACAGTAAATGGTATAACCTTACTGAGTCACATAGAGTGCAGGAAGATCAACAAGGTGCATGGTTCTGGGGGTTGGTGGTAGACCCGCCAGCTCTTAAAGCTTTAGGATGGCATGATACGACACCTCCATTTAAGATAAAAGGGAATGCCACCAAGCTAGTAGGGGACACTGAACACCGAGATATACAGAACGTACAGGAAACTGAGATAACTAAGTACAATTTTACAGTATATGCTTCTAATCCACCGATATGTCTTTATACAGACACCACACTCTCAGATGATACAAGCTTAGATAAGACATGTATCAAATTAGAAAGTAAACTTTTTTCATCTTTTTTTCATCATACACAAGAACTGAAGAATCATATCACCCGTCTAAACATAACCATGTTATCCATCCCACATTCCCTGAATTGCACCCAAGAAACATCACAGGCATACATGCAGCTTGCCTCTTATCATATGCTTGCTCTACTGGGGTTCCAACATGTGGCCCTACAATATACAATTCTTCTGTACACCTACGATTTTGGGATTATATCTCCTCTACGAAGAAATACAAACAAATAGCAGCTCCTGCACCAGTTGCCTTTCCCCTGGGAACTGCCCATCCACATTTGTGGCGATTGGGTCTACCATTTACACCAATAAATGCTTCCATCCGCATATTCCCCTGTAAACAAGGTACATCCTGCTTGGACTTTACATTTGGGACATGGCGTGCTATTTTTGGCAATTTGAATTCGACCTGCCATGATACTCAAGGACATACTGACAAGTTGTGTTATCGATTCGTAGCTGAGACTCGTGCACCTCCTGACTATGCTTTCCTCCTCTGTCATACCAAAAACGCATCTATTGAAAAACATGATCAACAACACGCAGGCCTTCAACCTTACCGCATTTCTTGTCCTAATGCCATACTCACTGACACTTTAACTTCTCGGCATCATGGTCACGCAATATTTATCCTGAAACGCCAAAAATATCAACTTGTACCAGTAAAAGCTAAACAACTATGGGCACAACATCCTATAGATGAGTTGTGGAATGAACTTCGTGGGAATCTTCCTTCAATTCCATTGCAAAAGCGTGAGGTGATTGATCTTGCATTCAATATCATAAACTTTGCTTTCTCACTTTATGAGGAATTCCAAATTCAGGATCTTTACCAATGACAAGGATATTTGGCATCTGTATTGCAGAACTTCTTGGCCCAGCAATCATCCATGTGGACCACCCAAAATCATATAAATTGGGCACTTCAAAAGGAAATAGATGCTTTGGCCCCTGTAGTAGTTTACATTGGGAATGAGCTTGCTTACCATGAATGGATAACCCAAATTCCTTGTCACTATAGATATAAACCATTGTGTCTCACTCCATTACAGGTAAATCTTACCAACTCTTCCTTTGTTGGTTCATGGCTTCAGATACAGGCTGCATTACAGGGTGCACTACTATCTCATAATGCTTCATCAGACATTCATCAGTTAGCTTTATTGCTTCAAGAACTGAGAAATATTTCGACTGATTTTTTGAATCATCAAACTGCTGCTTTTAATATTGCTAATTATCTCAAGCATTTACAATTTTTACAGTGGTTATTCAGCTGGATAGGTCCTGTTGCCATATTATTTCTTTTTTGTATTTTTGGCCCCTGCTTGATATGGTTTTTGATATCCCTAATGAAGACTGCCTTGATCAACATCAAGGCAGATACCATGTCTCTTATTCATCGCACTCCTCGTTCAGTACCAATATAAATATTTATTATCCACCATTTTGCATCTCATCTTTCCTGGTGAAAGCGACTATAGGCAGCGCTTTCTCTAAGGATTGAGGCCCTTCTTCCAGAACTGCCCTATGTTACTGCAAAATAGAAAGAAGAACGCACATCACCAGTGCTTGTACTTATAACTACATTTTTTGTGTGCTAGAATAGTTAAAATTATATTTTATAGAGTTATTTAAGAATTCATTCAAATTTTATATTAATTGGTTATTTAAAATTCTTAATAAATTTATATAAGAGGTTCCTCAAGACATTCTAATTGATTCTAAAAAGTTATTTTTTCTTGACCGGTCTTAATTGGTTCATTAAAAAACATAATAATATGTGTAGTTAAACTTCAATGAGACATTTTCACATCTCTCTACTGGCCTGGAGGGATAGGAAAATGTTCCTATATTCTGGGATTGATGCCGGCCAGGGCATCAATCACAGCTTGGTTAAAAATGATTGTTTTCTGTGAGTTCGTACATATGTCTGTGTATGTGTGCTTAATTCAGATCTGAAATAATTTTATTATTATAGGATATTAAGACTATGATTATTTGCTACATATGCTTGCTGCAAAAATACGCTATCAAAGGCTGACCCTCGTGCTCTTCTCCAGAATCCCAGAGAACGACCAAAAATGGACACTACCCCTGTCTAAACAAAAAGGGGGAATTGCTCTGGACCCAGCTCTGGACCTTGGCCACCTATGGGTTAGGAGACGCCTGGGGGTGTGAACCCGCCCACATGGGTGCTGGGAACGCCCCAGTAACAGGAGTGGCTCCGCCCATGAGGGAGGAACAGGGGATGAGCTCGGGGGAGGAGCAGAGGACTATATAAGGGATGGGACTGGGGAAGAGGAGAGCCATTTTTCGCTGCTATGTAAGCTATAAAGACCTGCTTGTTAGACTGCAACCGGGTGTTCTGTCCAGTTATTGCCCTCCTTCCCCAAAGGAGGGTCCGTGCGTCCGAAGACCGGGGAAAGGTATGTATCCAGGCGAAGGCTCGGGGTAGGTCCCCGAGCACAAAAGCTTTCATATTAATGTCCCAAAACTCTTCGATAATTTTAACCATTCTGTACTTCATTATAAGTAGGTTATGCAGGGTGGTTAAGTGGCATAGTGGATAAAGTATCGGTCTTGGAGTCAGGAGTACCTGGGCTCAAATTCAGTCTCAGACACTTAATAATTACCTAGGTGCGTGGCCTCGGGCAAGCCACTTAACTCCATTTGCCTTGCAAAAACCTAAAAAAAAAGTAGGTTATGCAATCTCAAATAAAATATATTTCCATTAATTCCTTTCTCTAATATGATTCCTCTTCATTTGACATCTTTCAAATTCAGTGTGCTAATGTCACAAATTCCAATTAGTGATAATTGTTTTATAACAACAGTTATGATGTTGATGATAATGTTTGTCCTTCATTCTCAAAGAAGACCATGACATCAGGGAGGTAATGCCATGACATTCACGTGAACTGGATTTGAGTCAGGAGGTCTAGGCCAAGTCACCCATCTCACTTTCTCCTCTGGAGCCAAATGAGTACAATGGCCAGAAAATGAACAAGGATGACTGGAGTTGTCCCTGGATGTGAGACAGTCAGTATTAAGTTATTTACCCAAGGTCACACAGTTAATAATATGAAAGAAATGAAGAATGGAAGATTTAGGAGTAGGGTCTGAGGGTGAACAATTGCAGTTTTTGTTAATAATGAGTTGTTTGAGCTATGTCTAACTCTTTATTATCTAATTTGGATTTTCTTGGCAAAGTTGCTGCAGTTATTTGCCATTTCCTTCTCCAGCTCATTTTCCAGTTGAGGAAACTGAGGCCAATAGGGTTTGCCCAAGATAAAACTTGGGCTAATAAGTGTTTGAGATAAAATTTAAACTCAGGTCCTTATTTCAGGGTATTCTACTCACTGAGCCATCTACCTATTTTTTACAAATTCTACATTAACATCAGTTCTTGACAAATATAAGTATACTCTATAGCAATTTTTTCCCTGATGACAAATAAGGCTGTAGATTTTGTCTATCATCCACTGTTGATAAAAGCTTTATTGTTAATTTTTTTTAAAATTTTTATTAAAGATATTATTTGAGTTTTACAGTTTTCCCCCAATCTTGCTTCCCTCCCCCCACCCCCACCCCACAGATAGCACTCCATCAGTCTTTACTTTGTTTCCATGTTGTACCTCGATCCAAACTGGGTGTAATAAGAAAGAAATCATATCCTTAAAGAGAACAGAATTCTCAGAGGTAACCAGATCAAACCATAAAACATCTGGGTTTTTTTTTTTTTCCGAATTAAAGGGAATAGTCCTTGTACTTTGTTCATACTCCACAGCTCCTTATCTGGATACAGATGGTACTCTCCTTTGCAGACAGCCAAAAATTGTTCCCAATTGTTGCGCTGATGGAATGAGCAAGTCCTTCAAGGTTGAACATCACTCCCATGTTGCTGTTAGGGTGTACAGTGTTTTTCTGGTTCTGCTTATCTCACTCAGCATCAGTTCATGCAAATCCCTCCAGGTTTCCCTGAAATCCCGTCCCTCCTGGTTTCTAATAGAACAATAGTGTTCCATGACATACATATACCACAGTTTGCTAAACCATTCCCCAATTGAAGGACATTTACTGGATTTCTAATTCTTTGCCACCACAAACAGGGCTACTATAAATATTTTTGTACAAGTAATGTTTTTACCCTTTTTCCTCATCTCTTCAGGGTATAGACCCAGTAGTGGTATTACTGGGTCAAAGGGTATGCACATTTTTGTTGCCCTTTGAGCACAGTTCCAAATAGCTCTCCAGAAGGGTTGGATGAGTTCACAGTTCCATCAACAGTGTAATAGTGTCCCAGATTTCCCACATCCCTTCCAACAATGATCATTATCCTTCCTGGTCATACTGGCCAATCTGAGAGGTGTGAGGTGGTACCTCATCGAAGCTTTAATTTGCATTTCTCTAATAATTAATGATTTAGAGCATTTTTTCATATGGCCATGGATTGCTTTGATCTCCTCATCTGTAAATTGCTTTTGCATATCCTTTGACCATTTGTCAATTGGGGAATGGCTTTTTGTTTTAAAAATATGACTCAGTTCTCTGTATATTTTAGAAATGAGTCCTTTGTCAGAATCATTAGTTGTAAAGATTGTTCCCAATTTACTACTTTTCTTTTGATCTTGATTACATTGGTTTTATCTGTGCAAAAGCTTTTTAATTTAATGTAATTGAACTCATCTAATTGGTTTTTAGTGATGTTCTCTAACTCTTCCTTAGTCATAAACTGTTCCCCTTTCCATAGATCTGACAGGTAGACTAGTCCTTGATCTTCTAATTTGTTATAGTATTGTTTTTTATGTCTATGTCCTGTAAGGATTTGGATCTTATCTTGGTAAAGGGTGTGAGGTGTTGGTCTAATCTAAGTTTCTTCCATACTAACTTCCAATTATCCCAGCAGTTTTTATCAAAGAGGGAGTTTTTATCCTAGTGGCCTGACTCTTTGGGTTTATCAAACAGCAAATTACTATAATCCTCTCCTGCTTTTATACCTAGTCTATTCCACTGGTCCACCACTCTATTTCTTAGCCAATACCAAACAGTTTTGATGACTGATGCTTTATAATATAATTTTAGATCGGGTAGTGCTAAGCCACCTTCGTTTGCATTTTTTTTTCATTAAGCTCCTGGCAATTGTTGACTTTTTATTTCTCCATATGAATTTACTTACAATTTTTTCTAGCTCATTAAAGTAATTCTTTGGAATTTTGATTGGTAGGGCACTAAACAGATAGTTTAGTTTTGGTAGAATTGTCATTTTTATTATATTAGCTCCACCTATCCATGAGCAGTTGATATTTGCTCAGTTATTTAAATCTGATTTAATTTGTGTGAGAAGTGTTTTATAATTGTTTTCAAAAAGATTCTGAGTCTGTCTTGGCAAATAGACTCCCAAGTATTTTACACTGTCTGAGGTTACTTTGAATGGAATTTCTCTTTCTAGTTCTTCCTGCTGTTTCTTGCTAGTCATATATAGGAAAGTTGAGGATTTATGGGGGTTTATTTTATAACCTGCAACTTTGCTAAAATTGCTAATTGTTTCCAGTAATTTTTTAGATGATTTCTTGGGATTCTCTAGGTAGACCATCATGTCATCTGTGAATAGTGAGAGTTTTGTCTCTTCCTTCCCAATTCTAATTCCTTTAATTTCTTTTTCTTCTCTAATTGCTGATGCTAACATTTCTAATACAATATTGAATAGTAGTGGTGATAATGGGCACCCTTGTTTAACCCCTGATCTTATTGGGAATGCCTCTAGCCTCTCCCCATTGAGTATGATGCTTGTTGATGGTTTCAGATAGATACTGCTAATTATTTTAAGGAACAGTCCATTTATTCCTACACTCTCTAGTGTTTTTAATAGGAATGGATGCTGTATTTTGTCAAAAGCTTTTTCAGAATCTATTGATATGATCATATGGTTTCTGATAGGTTTGTTGTTGATATAATTGAGTATACTAACAGTTTTCCTAATATTGAACCAACGCTGCATTCCTGGGATAAATCCTACTTGATCATAATGTATTATCCTAGTGATGACTTGTTGTAGTCGTTTTGCTAAGATTTTATTTAGGATTTTTGCATCTATCTTCATCAGGGAAATAGGTCTATAATTTTCTTTCTCTGTTTTAACTCTTCCTGGTTTAGGTAGCAGTACCATATTGATTTCATATAAAGAGTTAGGCAGAGTTCCATCTTTCCCCTATTTTTCCAAAGAGTTTATATAGGATTGGAACCAATTGTTCCTTAAATGTTTGGTAGAATTCACTTGTGAATCCATCAGACCCTGGAGATTTTTTTTTAGGGAGTTCACTAATGGCTTGTTGAATTTCTTTTTCTGAGATAGGGTTGTTCAGGTATTTAATCTCTTCTTCATTTAACCTGGGCAATTTATATTTTTGTAAATATTCATCCATTTCACTTTGATTATAAATTTATTGGCATAAAGTTGGGCAAAATAATTTCAAATTATTACTTTAATTTCCTCCTCATTGGTGGTGAGTTCACCTTTTTCATTTATAATACTAGCGATTTGGTTTTCTTCTTTCTTTTTTTTAATCAAATTGACCAGAGGTTTATCAATTTTATTGGTTTTTCATAATACCAACTTTTGCTTTTATTTATTAATTCAATAGTTTTTTTTTGCTTTCAATTTTATTAATTTCTACTTTGATTTTTAAAATTTCTAATTTGGTATTTGATTGGGGATTTTTGATTTGTTCTTTCTCTAATTTTTTTAGTTGCATGTTTAGTTCATTGATTTCCTCTTTCTCCAATTTATTCATATAAGCATTTAGAGCTATAATATATCCCCTGAGAGTTGCTTTTAATGAATCCCATAGGTTTTGGTATGTTGTTTCATTATTATCATTATCTAGGATAAAATGTTATTTATTTCTATAATTTGTTTTTTGGTCCACTCATTTTTTAAGATGAGGTTATTCAGTTTCCAATTTGCTCTGGGTCTATATCTCCTTGGCCCAGTATTGCATATGACTTTTATTGCATTGTGATCTGAGAAAGATGTATTCACTATTTCTGCCTTTCTGCAGTTGATCATTAAGTTTTTATGTCCTAGTACATGGTCAATTTTTGTATAAGTTCCATGTACTGCAGAGAAAAAGGTATATTCCTTCCTATCCCCATTCAGTTTCCTCCATAAGTCTACCATATGTAATTTTTCTAACAGTCTATTTACCTCCCTAATTTCTTTCTTGTTTGTTTTATGATTCGATTTATCTATATCTGATAGTGGGAGGTTGAGGTCTCCCACTATTAGAGTTTTGCTGTCTATGTCTTCCTGTAATTCTTTCAGCTTCTCCTCTAAGAATTTGGGTGCTGTCCCACTGGGTGCATATATATTCAATATTGAAATGGTACCTTTTAGAATGATAAAGTTTCCTTCCTCATCTCTTTCAACGCTATCTATTTTTGCTGCTGCTTTGTCTGAGATAAGGATTGCTACTCCTGCTTTTTTTACTTCAGCTGAAGCAAAATATATTTTGCTCCAACCTTTTACCTTTACTCTATATGTATCTCTCTGCTTCAAATGAGTTTCTTGTAACCAGCATATTGTAGGATTCTGGTTTTTAATCCACTCTGCTATTTGCTTACATTTTAAGGGAGAGTTCATCCTATTCACATTCAAGGTTATGATTACTAATTCTTTATTGCCCTCTGTGCTATCTTCCCTCTGTTTGTATTTTTCCCCCTTTCCCCCCTTTTATCCATATTCCCCAGTCTTTTGTTTCTGAAAACCACTCCTTCAGTGTTTTTGCCCTCCTATATCACACCCTCCCCTTTCTTTCCCCTTTCCCTTTTTCCCTTCCTTTTGTTATTTCCCCTTATTTTCCCCACTCTCCTTCCCTTTCTCCATCCCCCCCTCCCCTTTTCCCCTTTTAATACTTGAAAGGTTAGATGTTTTATAAGTTAACTGAGTATGTGTAGGTTGACTTTAAGCCAAGTCTGATGAGAAGATTCAGCTGTTTCTCCTCTACTCCCTTCTTCCCCTCTATTACCATAGGTTTTTTGTACCTCTTAGTGTAATGAGATTTGTCCCATTCAATCCCCTCCCTTCTCCCGTCTCTTTCCTGTTCCCCTTTTTAGGGAGGTAGTATATTTTTTTTAGATTATTCTATCTAAGTCATAGAAAATTCTGAGTGTCTGTCCCTTCTAATTCAGTATATTCTGTTGAATAGAGTCCAAATTCCTGAGAGTTATTAGAGTCCTTCTCCCCAGTGGAGTTAAAGGCAGTTACATCCCATTAGATATCAGTCTCATGGATAGGTCATGGATGTCCATCATTTCTGGCTAGGTATATTCTCTCTGTTAGAGTTACATTTCTCAGGATTTATGAGAGTCTCTACCCCCCCCCCCCATGCTGCGATATAGCCAGTTTCAACTTGCTGGATTGCATTTTTTTCCTTTTACTGCCCCCCCCTTTTTTTTTACCTTTTCATGTGTCTCTTGAACCTCCTGTTTGATATCCAAATTTTCTGTTTAGCTCTGGTCTTTTCATCAGAAATTTTTGGAATTCTTCCATTTCTTTAAATGTCCATCTTTTTCCCTGGAAGAGAAGGCTCAGCTTTGCAGGAAAATAGATTCTTGGCTGCATTCCAAGCTCCCATGCTCTTCGAAATATCTCGTTCCCGGCCCTTCGATCCCTTAAAGTTGATGCAGCCAGGTCCTGCGAGATCCTTACTGTGGCTCCTTGATATATAAATTGTTTCTTTCTGGCTGCTTGCAGGATTTTCTCTTTTATCTGATAGTTCTGGAGTTTGGCCACAACATTCCTTGGTGTTTTCCTTTTAGGATCTTTTTCTGGTGGGGATCGATGTACTCTTTCAATAACTACTTTGCCCTCCAATTCCATGATATCAGGGCAGTTTTCCATCACTAGATCCTGTAATATTAAGTCCAGGCTTTTTTTTCTCTTCAATGTTTTCAGGAAGTCCTATAATTTTCAGGTTTCCCCTCCTCGATCTATTCTCGAGGTCAGTGGTTTTTTTTGATGAGGTATTTCACATTTGCTTCTATTTTTTCTATTTTTTGATTTTGTTTAACTGACTCTTGCTGTCTCGTGGAGTCATTAGTTTCTGGAGACTCCATTATTTTTTGGGAGGGGGGGAGTTTTCTTCATTAACCTTTTCCAATTGGTCAATTCTACTTTTGAAAGAGCTTTCCATTTGACCAACTGAGGTTTTGAGAGAATTAATTTCTTTTTGCATTTGCTCATTTGAAGATCTGAGATAATTATTCTCATTTTGTAATTGTCCAATTTGTGTTTGTCCGATTGTACTTTCTAAGGTTTTGTTTTCTTGTTGCAAGGTATTAATTATCTCCCCCAAATTTTCCAGTTGATTTTTAAACTCCTTCCTTATTTCTTCAAGGAAGTCTTTAAGTGCTGGAGACCAGATTGTATTCTCCTCAGATGTTCCTGGTCTCTCTGGGTTGGGGTCTTTCCCTTCCAGGAATTTTTCTATGGATCCACCTTTCTGCTGACCCTTCTTCATTATGCTAAGACCTTGAGTTGGGTGGGGCTGGTTCACCTGGGCTTGGGATCTCTAAAGGCTTTACTGAGTGCAGTTTCTCTGGCTGGCCAGTAGGAGGTGCTGGTTGCTCTCTCTGGGGTGTCTGTGACCTTGGTTGAGAGGCCTTCTCCCTTTGCCAGAAGGCAGGAGTGGGAACTATTGAATTTTTTTGCCTTCAATCAATGGTGGGCTTTACCCTGGCCTGAGGTCATTCCTCAGCTGGGCTGGTTCTTTTGCTCACACACCTGGGCCAGAGGCAGAAATAATTTGCATTTGTTTGGGAGGAGGCCTCAGTGCAATGGAGGCGTGGGCTCAGAGTTTCTCAGACCTGAGGAGCCCAGGGATGGTGTCCTCAGCTCTCCTGCACCAGACCTCTCCCTGCAGCCCCTTCCCCAAGCTCCAGGGGGACAGCACCAACACCAGCACCTCTGCTTCCCCGCAGACCCAAGCCCCCTTCGTCCAGCCCCACCGCTGCTCCAGCAGGTCCGGCTCTCGGGCCCTCAGACTCCCTGTTCCGATTCAGCTGTTGGTCTGGCTGATCTTCCCTGGGAGCTCAGACTCACCTGCCGGTACTCAGCCAAGGCCGCTGCGGGAGACGAATCCTGAGGTAGATTTTCCTCTCCTGGCTTTTCTTTCTGGGTTTCCTGGTTCGGATTTCTTTTAAGAGGTTTGTTTCATGTGATAGATGGGGATGAGATCAGGAGACTTTAGAACTGTGCCTGTCTTCTCTCCGCCATCTTGGCCGGAAGTCTATTTTTAATTTTTTGCTAAATAAAATTCTTTCAATATTTTTGCTGAATAAAATTGTGTTTTTTAACAGAACTAAAAATTACAGAATTTATTGATGATTCCCTGTTGTATTTCATCTATGGTATATCCTCCCCAGTGTTCAATTAGAAAATCAATCAGTAATCAGCTAGCATACTTATTCATTTGATTCTACTATTCCATTTCCACTGTGTGGGTATCTTCATGGAAGCATTCCGTAAGTCAATAATTTTCAGACTTTATGGTCTCAGGATCCCTTTACACTCTTAAAAATTATAGAAGATCCTAATGATTATTTTTGGAAAAAATACTACATTGTCTATTTTTAACTGTATGACAAAAATGATGTTATTGTTGTAGATATTGATGAGGAGGAAGTCAAATGGCTTGACTGAGTATGAAATTCTTAGCTCCACACTACTGATCTTCAAATCATTGTTGGATGACTACATCTTTGTAATGGAATATGAAAGAAGGAACTCCCTCATAGAAAGCATTTCAAGTTTTCAATTTTGTAGTTCTGAGAGCCCATTTCATAAACCTACTTCACTGGATTGCCTCTCTATTTGGGACTTTAATCTAACTTCAATATGCAACCCCCTAGTAAATAATTCAAATATGTCAATTTGTTCCCAGGAGGGGAGCGAGCAAAAATTCTGAAAAATATACTAGCAAAAACACATTAAAAATAAATACCAGCAAAAATTCTGAAAGCAGACAGAAACAAGTAAAGGAATAGCATTTTCTACCCTAGTTCTAGCATGCAAGTCATGTGAAATAACTCTAAAAGGATAAACTTGGAAACTAACAATCACCAATTTGAAAATAGTACAATGTCAGTCATCTCTAAACTGAAGTGGAGGGACAATAATTTTTCATACTGTCACCAGATTGCTAAAACAGCAATTTGTGGATGTGGAGAATGCACAAATGTTTACAATTACTTTTGAATCATTATAGGCTCAGAACTGCCTTCTGTTAGGAGGAACTTAAAGAGGAGATACTTGCAGTTGGCAGTCTTATTTATTTAAAGGATATTATTTGGTGAATTTGTGATATATTTGAATTTTTATCTTTTAAACCAGATGTACTGTACATAAAAGATTTGTTTTCTAAAAATTGATGTCACAAACAATTGTTAAGCAGTGTCTTCAGTTTCATTATGACAAATGAAGTTGCAATAAAAAGCTATTGCACATACTTGCATTCTTCATCCTTTCAATTCAGTCTTACTTTATACTTGCATAATTTCTGGAAGGTCTACAGAAATGTTAATATAAATAAAATCTCTTGGAAGCATATTTTCCTGGTTTTTTGTTTCATGATCTAAGCCTCAATAGTGTAAGAGGTGTTTTAAAGATTATTTCAAATTTTTATTTCCTTCCATTCATCATTTTACTAGTATACTTCATTGATATAAAAGTATCCTAATAGAAAGAAAACAATCATATTCAACTTGTATGAATTCCTTGAGAGCTCTGACTAGGAAATGTTTTGGGAAAGACAAAAGCCACAAAAGCACCTTGGGATAAGTTGCATAACGAGTTCCCTTAGCTGGGCAGGGATACAATTGCAGCACTATGTGTTAGGAACAGTAAAGTAGACTGGTTTGGTCTGGGAGAGTACAGGGAGGGATATGTCAAAAGAACAAAGGATAGACCTAGGTTGTGAATTGTGCTGGGGAGTCAGAGACCCTGAAACACAGTCAAGGCCAATTTATAGGGAAGTAGAGAGTGACAGGATTGTGCGAGGACAGAAGAAGAACTTATTCCATCCCCCTGCTTTTTGGTCTCCTATTTGAACTTATTTTTCTTTTGAGCTAGATACTAAATTCTTGTTTCTAAGTTGCTACTCTGTAGGGACAAGTGCCATCAGCTATCTTAAATCTGACATTCTAGGCTAAGCCCAATTAGCTTTATGTCTATAATAAATATTTATTTATCCTCAAAAGACAAAGTCCCCTATATAGTGAAAATAAAGTACAGGAAGAATCATCTTGTGGTTATCATTTGTTTTTTTGACTGAGAAACAGGGATTACTACAGTTCAGGGCTCAGTACAAATGATCATCTTCCCTGCATGGGAATATTTCCCTTCTAGCCTTATGCCAAAAGGTAGGGACAAAGACAAAATAATCATTTTATTTTCTTTTTTTCCTATTATTAGATAAGATAAGAAATAAAAACAATTATATTATGATTCAAAATTTATATAAAAACGATTCCTCATAGGCAGATTGAATATGTAGTGCAAGTATCTTCATCTTGCAAAATGAAGAAACTGATGTTTGGAGATAAATTCTTGTATCTATAGCTAGTAAACTCAAGACTGAATTCAAATCTAAATCTTCACCAGTGCTTGTCTTCTTGGTACCCAGTGGGCCAGGATGTTAATCAAATATTTTTGGTCAGTTGATTCTGACATGCTTTATTGTGTCTTGCCTGCCCCAGTTCTCTGATTCCATAGCTTAGATTCATTCTGTTACACTGACTTTATAACTGGTCCAATTCTGGAAGAATTTAAATGAGGAAGCTAAGTTCAAGTTATAGTTCCGGGCAGACCAAAATAAACTGCATTCTATCATCAAGTGACTTAGCTTCTACCATGGGCATACAACTTATACCCTACTCAGAAGAGTACTTTAAAAAGAAAACTGTGGAGGAAGAAGATAGAGACATTTTAGATTTAGAAAGGTAAATTTGACAGAATTCATTTTGTAGTATATTTTTTCATTATGAAGAATCATGTGAAATTTTTAACAGGAGAAAATATGACAATTTCAGTCAATCAACTGGCATTCATTAAGTGCTTTCTACATAACAAGTTATGTTGTAATTAAATTGGACTGCAAAGAAAAAGTAAAAATAAAGTCCTTGCCCTCAATGAGTTTTCTTTCTACTGGGTGAAACAGCACACCCATAAATTGCCTTTTACAAAACACAGAGTAGATTGAAGGCAACCTTAAAAGAGATGGCACTAGCAGCTGAAGGGATGAATAAAGACCTCCCACAAAGGATATTGGAACTGTGTTTTGAAGGTCAGTGATTCTCAGTGGAGGTGAACCAGGGGAATGTCCAATGCAAAGGATAAGAGATGAAACTTGCAGCACTATGTATAAAGAGCAATAAAGTAGACTGGTTTGGCTGGAATGTAGAGTATAGGGATGAATTTGTCAAAAGAAAAAAGGATAGACCCAGGTGGTGAATATTCAATATTCAATAGAGAAGTTTATAGGTAAAAAGAATTAATAGAAGATTCAAGAGTTCACTAAGTAAGGTGAGATTTAATTTGTTGCCATGAGAACAGAACAATATAACTCTGGCTACTACTTTTTGGTGGCAATGCTGAGGATGAGAGAATTGTTTCCTACACATCATTTTTTATTCAATGTTATGTTACTTCCAGTTTCAAACTCTCTAATCTGTTATTCTGATCAACAGCAAAATTGTTCTTTCACTACTTTGTAGCATGATTGGAGATATGGCAGTGCTAGGCTCCCTTTCATTTATTCCTTTGACATTCTTGACTTTTTGTTCCCCCAAATGAATTTTGAATTTTTTTCTAGTTCTATAATACTTTAGTAGTCTGGCATGTCACTGAATAAGCAGAATAATTTAGATAGTGTTGCAATTTTTACAATAGTAGTTGAACAAATGATTTCTCAATCATTTAGGTCCATCTCTATTCATGTGAAGTGCTTTATATTTTTATTTTTTAATTTATTAATTCCTACATATATCTTAGTAGTAAACTACAAAATATTTTATATCACACAAACATAATTTCTATTTTATCTCTTTTTTTCTGTTTTTAGGTTTTTTTCATGGCAAATGGGGTTAAGTGGCTTGCCCAAGGCCACACAGCTAGGTAATTTTTAAGTGTCTGAGGTCGTATTTGAACTCAGGTACTCCTGAATCCAAGGCCGGTGCTCTATCTACTGCACCACCTAGCTGCCCCTTCATTTTGTCTCTTTTTACTGTTCTTTCTCGGTAATATGGAGAAATGCTGATGATTTTTGTCCCTCATAATATCTTTCACATCTATGTCTTCATTTCCACATCCATAAAACATTACCATAGTTCAAGCTTTCCTTGTATCTAACATTTTATTTCAAGGGCTCTTGAAATTGATTGTCCACTATCAATCTCTTCTATGTCCAATTCTTTCTATATTTCACAGTTAAAGTTATCTTTCTCAACACCTAGTGCAGATTATTTTAATTTCATTTTAAATGAACAGCAATTGAAGAATTAGGGATATTCAACATTTAGAAAAGAGAAAGGAATGGTATTAGAAAGACTATTCTCACTTTCTTGCCAAAAAAAGAATTAGATTTATTCTTCACCCCAGGGCAGGGAACCAAGACCAATAGGCCAAAGTTACAGAGGAGTATTTAGGCTTGATAACAGGAAAAAAAATATTCTTCCTGATTTGAATTATCCTGAAGTGAAGTAGGTTTCCTCAGGAATCCCCTCCACTTTCCTTGGAGGTCTTCAAGTAAAAATTAGTTGACCATGGGTTAGCTATATTGTAGAATGGAGCCTTTTTCATGGGTGAAATGGTCACTGAAATTCCTTTCAAATCTGCATTGCATTAAAAAAAAAAACCCAGACCTCAAGATCTGGGTCTTAATATGGACTCTAAGATTGCCTACTAAACCTGGGAACAATGGAAATTAATTTAAATTCAGAACCTATCAATTTCCTTATCTTTAACAAGGAGGAACTGGTCTAAGGTCAACTGTTACTTTAAATATGTGTACAGGGGGTATTGTATTAGTTTATTTTTATTTTATTTTTGCAAAGCAAATGAGATCAAAACAGTTTCCTCTAGTTCCAAACTAATTAATACATAAAATCACAGTCCTATTTGACTTTGCAATTCTTTGGAGTTGTTCTTTTAATAGGTAATTTTGAGGACTACTCTTTGCAATTATTCATTTTTAAAGTTTTTTTTATAATTAATGTATTAAAGTATTTTTATAATTAATGACTCATTTTGATTAAATTCATTCATAAATAATAGAATTTTCCATTCAGAATTGTCAGATATGGGCTTCAGTAAAGAACAGAAGTAGGATACTTATTTGTTAATATTTGATTTATTACTAAGTCAAAAACTGATTTGGGGAAATGCCTTTAAAAATCAGTTATAGGTTATTCTTTCCTTAATTCTCAGGGAAATTTTTATCATAATATATTGAATATATGAAAATACTAAATCAGGTTAAAAATGTACACTTTATACTGAAACCTCTAACCTTAGAGGGCTAGATATTATTACAGATCCACAATCTCTTAACATAGCTTGCTGCATAGAATTTGACCAGTCCCTTCATATTCCTTGACTCTTAATTCTTCTATAAGATGAATAAGTTTTTCAGGAAAAGATATAAAACTATAAACTGATTTAAATTATATTTAAATATGCAATTTTTATCATATATACAACAGGATAGAAAACACCATGCCCTTTTAGAAATGCTTAATTCCTAATATTAATGGTTCCTGAGTACTGTGTTAGTATTTTTAGGCTTCCATTAATACACACACACACACACACACATACAGCCACTCAAACAATCATGATGAGCAGTAACAATGAAGTTGAAAAGATTTAGTTCTGATCTCATGCCACTAAAGATTTCATTGATGGTTGATTTACAGACTTAAACTATACCAACCACATTTAATTAAACATCAACATAGCCACTATTATATTTTACTGGCATCTACCTTGCAGGCAATAATATTTACAACATTTTAGATCAGATATATTGACTTTTCCTTTCCTCTTATATTCAGGTATACCTATAAACATTCACAATGTAAAAATATTTTAAAACAGGAATATCTGAAGATATAGCTATTATCTTCTAAAACCAAGTCATAGATTAAGAGTTATCAAAAATCATACACATTCTTGATCTTTTGATAGTCTCAATGAAAATTTAAACAGCATGCAATATCTTTAGCATATTACAACATTAGAAAGGTCTGATTTGCTCTTGGATCCTTGCAAGTTTCCATTCAACAACCACATTTATCAACCTTTTCAAACCATCATTGACATTTTGAGAATTTTGCTCTTTAAAAAGAAACTTACTGAACTATTTGAAATGGGAAAAAGGACACTTCTAAATTATTTTCTTCATATTTATTTTCAGAATGATTTTAGAATAACCAGTAATTCTAGTGGTAAGAACAGTAGAATGTCTTCAGGGATGTGGATTCATATTAAAAAAAAAAAACTAGAGACAAAATATCATCTGTATCACACCAATAATTTACCCCTGGTCCCCTAAGCCTCTATCAGCATTCTGAAAGTATTTTGAAAAAAAAGTCAATCATATTTGAGCATTAATATCTAAGGAATTTATTGGCTCTTGTGAATAAAAAATGTCCCCAAATCATCAAAGTGCATAGGTCCATCCAGACAATATAGGTCAATAGGAACCCAGACCCAGTTTGGAAAGTACCTCAGAAGTCATGCAGTAAAATCTCTCACTTTACAGGCTGATATCCAATGGTGAATATATCCTCTTAGGAGCCCAAGTTTAGAAAGTACCTCAGAGATTACTTCATTTAATAGAGGATTAACTAAAAAGCTTATGGAATTTAAATGATTTGTATAAAGCAACAGAATTGGGCCAGCTAGGTGGCACAGTGGATAGGGAATTGGCTGTGAAATCAGAAGGACCTGAATGCAAATCTAACCTCAGACACTTAATAATTACCTAGCTTTGTGACTTTGGGAAAGTCAACTAACCCCACTGCCTTGCCAAAAAAAAAAAAAAAAAAGCAACAGAATCCAACTCTGAAACAAGGTGAAACAAGGTCTGCTGTCTCTCAATCCAAAGTTTTTTTCCCATTGTATTTCTATTTTTCAAGAGGTTGGGAGAACCCCTCATCACAATTTCCATGTCTTAAAGTTTTCAAATGAGAAAACTATATGATGCAATCCACAAAAAAGTAGAAAAAATGAGTATAAATTAATTTCCACTGAAAAAAATCAAAGAACTGGATTTTAATTAATTCTCAAATAAAATTAAGATAGAATTATAAGATTTTACCTTTAAACATGAAAAGTACCTCAGAAATCATTTATTGGCGAGTTACCCAGGAACAAATGGAAAGGTCAGCTTCTATTTCTAAATCTAACTTCCAAATACACTGCTTTATTCACTGTACTTTATTCACTATCTCCATAAATGAGAACTTGTAGGTCAGGCTAAATCTTAGGCATAATTAGACAGCAGCTGACTGAGGAGAATAACTATAATAAATTATAACCTGGAAAAAAAATTTTCCTTTTAAGGTATACATAAAGAATTCCCATTAACACTAATGGGTATTTTATGGATTTATTCAAGGAGTAATATGTAATATCTCTAAAAATAAAGTGGCAGGTAAATATGGATTATTAGAGATGACTAATCTCCTATATGTCATAAACTTTATAGGTATTTTAATAGATTAATAGCCCCTAGTTAACTTTTGTGTTCTGAATGGCCAACAAATCCTTGAGTAATGTTATAAACCATAAATAGATGGCACACACAAACACACATAAGCTAATATCAAGAAATCTAAACATTATTTTTACAAGTCAATGTAAATATTTGCACATTTTGTCTACTTTTATCACTTCAGTATAATATATTAGATTCCATACATTTTATGCTCATTTGATTGCAGGTATAATTGAAGCTCTAGATTCATGGTAAGGAAAATTGTATTTGAATCCTTTTTCTAACATTTATTACTTGTTTAGTGTTTGCCATCGGTTACTGAATTTAAGCTTCCTCATCTAAAAAAAGTTTGGTTGATAATATACTCTACAAATTGCTAAGTAAGTGAAGTATTAATGTAGTAATAATAATATTTACTACTTTAATTTACTTATAATAAAATCTCATTTACCTAGCAGTTAGAATCTTAGGAAACTCAATCATCCTAAATGTAGACACAAATTTAGATGCAAGCACATACAAAAAGTCAATGGAAAATATTAACTCCATTTATACAATACTTTAAGATTTACAAAGCACTGTACATTTGTTATCTCATTTGACTCAGATAACAAGTCTAGGAGGTAGATATTAGTATTATTTTTACCTTTACCAGACGAGAAAACTGAACCTGAAAGAGCTTAGGTGTCATGCCTAGAGCCATACAACTAGTAAGTTTATTGTTTGATACAGTTTACTCAGTTAATGAGTCACCCACATACCTGTTGAATATTGAGGGAAAATAGCAAACACAAAGCATATGCTTCTTAGTGTATGCTAGGAAAAATGAGATAGAAACTAGAAACTACTACCCTGAGAAATGATAACTGCAAAGATGTAGAGTAAGGGACTAAAGAAACACTAGTTACGACCAAGGCAATACATTCTAGCAGATAACACTGAAAAGACACAGCTAAATCATAAAGAAATCACTAGGCTTAATGTGCTAGAGTTGAAAGAATGGAAAGGTATGCCAAACATTTTCTAGTTCAACTGCTATATTTTACTGATAATGAAATTTGGGTCCTTAGAAGTTTATCTCATTTTCTCAGAATCACACAGAGCAGTTATTGGAAGGTCTGGGTGAGAATTTGGTTTCCATATTTCCCAAGTAAAGTGATTTTTTACACAATGCCAAGATAACCCCAAGGTATACCTTGCATTAAATGGAGAGATGCTCGATAATAAGTTAGTCATATGGGACTGAAGATCAGGAATTAGACTTTGGGGAGAGAGAGAGAGAGAGAGAGAGAGAGAGAGAGAGAGAGAGAGAGAGAGAGAGAGAGAGAAAGAAATAGGAAACATACTATGATAGAGGTTTTCAAATCCATATTTAAGATTGAGTGTTAGATGATATTGAAATAGTGCGCTCTCCTTGAGAAAATGAAAAGTCTTCCTTTTGGGATTTCTAACTTATCTCAAAACTTTATATACATATATATATATATATATATATATATATATATATATACATATATATATACATTATATATATTATGTATATATATAATGTATATTTATATATATAAAATTATTAATAAATGTTGTATTTCTGATTTATCCTCTTTCAATTTCTAGAACTGTATCTCTTCAGAACAACATCATTCAGGTATCTGACCAGCCTGAAAACTCAATATACAACAAACTGGAAATTTCTTTTCCTTTAAAAGTACTTCTCCTTTTGACTTCGCTATTTGCATTAGTGACACTAGCATTCACCAAGTCTCTCACATTCTAAATTTTGGTGTTAACTTTCCCTCATCTCTCTCTCCTATGTGTGTTACACTGTTAGGTCTATTTTATCTTAACCATGTTACTAGAATTGGTACCTTCTTTCTATTTCCTTGCCACTACCTAACCAAGAATATAGCAATAGTATGACAGCAAGTATTCCAACCTCACTATGTGCTTATATTACTGCCTAAATTATTTATTAATTTCCTTACAAGATTTCTGATGGTATAGTTACATAACTAGATTAGGAATCAGAAAAACTTCCTAGTTGAGTGACCCTGGACTAGTTATTTATCTCTTAGTCTCAGTTTCCTTTTCTATAAAATGGTGGTAATGATGGTGCCTATTTCAATGAGGATCAAATGAGATGATATATGTAAAACATTTTGCAAATCTAAAAGTATTATATTAAATGCTAGCATTATGCTGTTTTTGCTCTATCAAAACTTTTCAATGGATCCCTGTTGCTAATAAAAATTCACATTCCATGGTATGATATTGAAGGCCACCTAAAATCCAGTTTTATCCTCCTTGTACTTTAAAGACCAATTTGCATATTATTCTCCCCTCCTTATCCAAATTGGCATAACTTTTGACATAACTCTTGGTCCTCACAAAATGTTCTGTTTTCACTCTGTACAATACTTGTTCATTTTTATTTCATATAATGTATAACTCTATATGCATCAGATTGATTTCTTAATCTTAAAAACTGAGATGTAAACTTTTCTTCACCATACCCCAACCTGGAATCCAACCTAGTATATT
Source organism: Macrotis lagotis (assembly GCF_037893015.1). NCBI lineage: Eukaryota > Metazoa > Chordata > Mammalia > Peramelemorphia > Peramelidae > Macrotis > Macrotis lagotis. The sequence continues at coordinate 1,418,335 of NC_133660.1, read as the reverse complement.
AATCAACATTATCCAGAATAATTATTTGTCACATTCTAATATTTATCAATTTCATGACTATGTATGGGATTTTCCATATCAGTTATGATAAAAAGCATACTTTTAATAAGATTTTAATTATAACTTATAAATTTTAATTTAAAATATGCATATATGTTTTACTATATGGTCATATTAGTAACTTCAATATCACACAAACATTTCCACAATAAAATATCACATTTCTTCAAACAAAATAGTACAACAAAAGAAACCATGGTAGTTCACCAAATTAATTACAATATGTTCATTTTCTTTTTAACCTTAATCATTTTGATAATGATAAAGTAGAAGAAAAAACACTAAACTCAGTTACAGTCAAAAGACCTTCTGATTCAAAAATTATAGACTGAGCAACCCACTAAGCCTTTTTGAACTCCTCTATCCCACATATCAAATACATATTACAGTATTTCCTTTACCTGTTTCCTATGGCTGTCATTTGGTGGCATAATACATTTGAAATTACTTTCTAAAGTATATCAATTTAATCCATTACATAATGTTCTTATTAAGTTTCACTGTAGTCAAGGGTACTTGACAATAGTATGAAATCCTATTCGATTGGGGATTTGACTATTGTATGGAAAGAGATCACTAGGCCATCTGGCATCATGCCTTGAATATGACAATCTTTCTAATGCATTTGGTTTTCAAAACTGTAACAAACAAGATACAGGAGTGAAAATTTTTAGCCAATAAAATGAAGTGACAATTTTTTTCATGAACTTTTGAAAATCAAGGCTAATAGCCTGAACATGAAAGTTAATGACTACTTAATTTTTTTCTGGATCACAGAGCTATAATAAGGAATCAGAAAGTAATATAATCCTCAAAAAAATTGAGCCATAGGATTTTTCTAGATAATACGGTGGTTCTTCTAAGAACATTTATACATTACAAAATTATTCTTTGATAATAAGTTCCCCAGAAGCATTTTATTAATTCTGCCTAACCATTTTATTCATTTTATTGCAATCTTAACCCTTTGACTTTTTTCCCTACAGTCCAACAGAACATAAGAAAAGTTAAAATAAAAGTCATATTAAAAGTTCAGTTCCCTAGAAAGCCTTAAGAGTGAAAATTAAATCATCACTTTGAAAAGTTGCAAGCTAGCGTGATCCTAGAATCCCCTAACCAAAGAAGGGAAAATGTTAACTTTATGGGGTGCCACATTATTTACCCTAAATTCAAGATTACTGAAATACAGCTTTCTAAATTAGAGAAGGGGGGATTTCTTAGATATTATGATCCTGGAATCTAGCCTTCTACCCATAAAAGGTATATATATTTTGGAAAACATCATGCTAAGAATTATCTGAAGAGAAGCCCCAAGTTTAATAATGTGTTTATTATACCATACAGAAAGAGAAAGGGAATTCTGAAGTATTCTTTTGAAAAATTCAGGAAAAGTTTAGGACAAAATACAAATTCTTCTTCTCAGCATTTGTATTTGATTTTTTTATTGATATTTTATTTTTCCAAATATATGTTGTGAAGATCTTTCGACATTCATCCAGATGCATATGTACATTTTTAATTTGCAGAATTTCCTTCCAACATAAATTCCAACCCTCTTCCCTTAGCAGTGAGCTGTCAGGTTAATATTGTACATACACATTCGTGTTAAACATGGTTACAGATTAGTTATTTTTGGAATGAGGACATAGAATTAAGGTACAAAATACATGAGATTTTTTTTTTAAGTGAATGTAGTGTTCATCAGATTCTGGAGGGTTTTTTGTTTTCTTTTATTTTGTTTTTCTTCCCCTGGATGGGGATAGCATTGTCTATAGCCAGACTAATAAGGTTGTCCTAGATCATTTGCAATCTTTATAGTTTGATTCCAAACTATTTTTCTAACCTGAAATCAGTATGTGGCACTGAAATTGGATAAACCAGCAGGGAAAACAAATCCTTCCTGGAGGGAGAAGAGATTGAGACTTTCTTCTACTCCCCATTATTCCAATGTGTCCTTTTGAGAGTGCAAGTTCACTGAAAAGAATATATCATATTTACTAGTCCAAGGAGTGTTTCACTTCCAGGAGTGAAGGTACTCAATGCTACTGAATCTCAGAGGCACAGTAGAAGACAGCTAAAGATCTATTAAAATGTGAAAAGATAGCCCTTCAGAGGAATTTTCAATTTGATGAGTATACATCTCCCAATATAGAGGGAAGGCATGTTCATCTATTTCTTGTTGACAAAATAGAGAATGCTTTCTGATTGGGTTTCCTGGACTGGGGCTGCCCACAAGATGATGATTAGCTGCCAAAGAAGTTGGAAAAAATTTGTAATTGCATATATTCATTTTATGGGAGCTTGCACAAACAGTTCAAGAGATCTCCACAGTGCTGTTGGAATTGTCTTGGCCTTGTTTGTTTAAAAGAGAGATCAGGGGTGGCTAGGTGGCACAGTGGATAAAGCACTGGCCCTGGAGTCAGGAGTACCTGGGTTCAAATCTGGTCTAGGACACTTAATAATTACCTAGCTGTGTGGCCTTGGACAAGCCACTTAACCCCATTTGCCTTGCAAAAAAAAAAAAAAACCCTAAGAAAAGAGAGATCAAATTCAGCAGTATAGGTCTATACTGGAATGTGAAGAAGACCCTGCACATTTGTACAATCCTTTCCCCCAGGAATAATGATTGTTCACCTTGAGACAGAGGTACAAGTTAGTTATAGAACTTTCAGAGCTTATTGACTATTTTTCTATTTAGAAAATAACTTTATGAGCCCAAGAGATCCTAAGTATAGATCTATAAGAAAATTCAAGGACTATCTAGATGAACCCTGCCATTCTTTAGATGAGGAAGCTGAGGTCCATGAAGGTTTAATAACTTGCCCAGTGTGTAAAGGTAGAAAGTATCACAGACTGGACTTGATCCAAGTCCTCCAAATTGAAGAAAATTCTCTTTCTCCCTCACCCAACAATATCTGGCAAAATGACATGAATTCCATCAAAAATACATAGCACAAGCCTACAGTCCCTGTAGATATACAGAAAAGACTTTTCCCCGCAGAATCACATAGGATTGCTTGATATTTGAAAAAGATTTAGGTAGTATATCCCAGTAGAATACATCTGTTTATAGGCTGTTTTGATCCCAGTTGAATTTAAGCTCCATGAGTATAAGGATGGTTTTGGTTTTTGCTTTTGTATCACAAGGTCATAGCACAATACTTAGAAAACAGTAGATACTCTTAGTACATAGGACATAGAAATAAATGATTTAAATTGAAAGGTCTTTCTGGATTCACTTGGTCTACATTAATTACCAGGGAAGTAGGCTTTGAAGGTTAATCCAAAAGACATAAACAAACAACTCATAGATAAAAATTTCCCCAAATATCAGAGTTTAATATTCTTTAATTCCGGCGACTTCCTTAGATTGCTCTGTGACATTGAGCAATGAGAACTCTAGAACTGGTTTCAGAATGTGAGCAAACTGTATTCAAGTCTCCTAGTGGACAGTGGTCATTTTGACTATGAAAAATTCACAAGCATTTATGAACTCTTTAGAGGTAACTCTCTTAAGATTAAAAAAAAAAGAACACGGTGTAGAGTAGACTTAGCTGAACTGAGAAAGAAGCATTCCCTACTGACAGTGTCCAATGAAATCCTCTATCTGGACTGAAACAACTAGAGGCGTAACTTAGCCATCTGTTAATGAATGGATATAAATAACAGACAATATAGCCACGTCTATTAGTTTCTCATCCAGAATACTAGCTAGTTAACTGAACTTGATTCCTATATTGAATCTTTAAAAGTTCTTAGTAACTTTCTGAAAACAAATGATCTTTGTGGAGAAAACTGGAGGAAACAATCATTTCACTTTTAAAAGTTAGAATTTTTGCCTACATTTTCATTTAGAGAGAATAAAAAACTAAACTTTCCTGATGGAGATTTCTAATGGCCTCTACTGTGAAAAAAATGAATTACAGGTCAGAGAGGAAAGGAGTGGCTAGAAAAATAATAAGCTCTCCTCTTGTCAGCCCATATATTCAGTTCCTGCCCCACAGTCTCTTTAGTTACACAACAAAAGGCATAGGCAAAAAGGAGGAGTCCAGAAGCAGTTATCATTATGATTTGTGAACTCAGTATTAATTTAGCATGGTTGTCAAACCTTGAGAAGCAAATTAGTGCATTAAAAATAATTTGTAGCTCAGCATATGAGGCAACTAGGTGGTTTAGTGGATAATGCAGCAGGTCTTGGATTAGGAAGACTCACATTCTAGAGTTCAAATCCAGCTTCAGACAATTACTAACTGTGTGACCCTGGGAGAGTAACTTAACCCTATTTGCCTCAGTTTCCTAGAAATTATTTCACGCCACTCTAGTATCTTTGCTAAGAAAACTTCAAATGGAGACACAAACAGCAGATGTTGCCAATTAAAAAAATAGCTAAAAGCAGAGGGGATTGGGCTCTGGGGTCTGAAGTCAGGAAGACTAAATTCAAACCAGGTCTCAGACATTTCCTTAGCTGCATGATCCTAGATAAGTGATCCAACTATACAATGAGGTTAATAATAGCACACACTTCATCAGCGTTGTTATAAGGATCAAAGGAACTAATATTTGTAAAGTATTCCCAATTGATAATGATCAAAGGATATGAACAGTTTTCAAATGAATAAATTAAAGCTCTATATAACCAAATGAAAAAAGGTCCAAATCACTATTGATTAGAGAAATGCATATTAAAAAAAACAATGAGGTGTCATCTCACACTTATTAGATTGTCCAAGATGAGAAAAAGGGAAGATGATCAATGTTGGAGAGGTTGTGGGAGGTTTGGGACATTGATGCATTGCTGGTGGAGTTGTGAACAGATTCAACCTTTCTGGAGAGCTATATGGAACTGTCCCCAAAGAGAAATAAAACTGTTCAGTCCCTTTGACCGAGGAATTCCAATTCTAGGTCTATATCCAGAAGAAATTATAAAAATGGGGAAAGTCCTACAAGTTCCAAAATATTCAAAGCAAATGTTTGTAGTGGCAAAGAACTAGAAATTAAGGGGATGCCCATCAATTGGAGAATGGCTAAACAAGTTATGGTACATGAATTTGAGGCAGCTAGGTGGCACAGTAGATAGAACACCAGCACTGGAGTCAGGAGTACCTGGGTTCAAATGTGGCTTCAGACACTTAATGATTACCTAGCTGTGTGGCCTTGGGCAAGCCACTTAATGCCATGTGCCTTGCAAAAAAACCCTTAAAAAACCCCCAAAAGATATGGCACATGAATACTATGGAATATTATTGACCTATAAGAAACAATAAATGGCTGGACTATAGAGAAGCATGGAATGACTTACAGGATCTGATGCTGAGCAAAGGGAGCTGAACCAAGAGAACAATGTACACATTAGCAACAACCTTGTGAAATGATGGAAGCTTGGCAGTCCAGAGAGCTAGGACAAACTGACTGGTTATGGACTATATTATCCCTAGTCAGAGGAAGAACAACAAAACAAAACAAAACACACAGGAAAAAAACAAAACAACCCTTTCGAATGTGATGAACACTATAAAAATCATATCTTATTATCTCTTTTCCTTAATCCTAATTCCTCATGCCAAAAATTACTAATTTGTAAATATGTTTAACAAAATCTGTATGTAAAACGCTAACTTGACCATTCCCTGCTGACGGGATGGGGGTAGGAAGGAAGGGTGGAGGGAAATTCTGTAACTTGGAAATATGCATGTACAAATGGATGAAAATAAATATATACATTTAAAATATTTGTAAAGCACTTATCATGATGCAAATAGTAGATTCTTAACAAATGCATATTTTCTATCTTCTCTCTTTCCCTAATTTATCAATGCTACCCCGTCTGGACAAAAGTTGGAAAAGTCTTAAACACATGACAAGTTTTCACAAAAGGATTCTGACCAAAAGAACTTTTTACACCCACACCCACATTGTACATTTACAAATGAAGGTTGTGGTTTGGTGGATATAAATACACATGTATAATTATAGAGTGATATATAAATATTTCCTATATAATATATACATAATATTACCATATAAAATATAGAATAAAATATATAATACATATAGATGTGTATATATACATACAAATATGCATAAATGTCTGTAGGAGGGGCAGGAGAGAGGGAGGGTTATATCGCATATAAAACACTGCCTTTGAAGACAGAAGGATCTAAGTTCAAGTCTCATTTCTTTTTTTGTTTTTGTTTTTTTTTGGGGGGGGGGTGTGTTAGGTTTTTGCAAGGCAATGGGATTAAGTGGCTTGTCCAAGTCCACAAAGCTAGGTAATTAATGTCTGAGCTTGGATTCAAACTCAGGTACTACTGACTTCAGGGCCAGTGCTCTATCCACTGTGCCACCTAGCTGCCCTCAAATCTCATTTCTGACAAATACTCCACATCATTTAAGAACCTCTTTAAGACTATTAGAGAGGAACTTCCCATTCCTTATGTTTTTGGGAAAAACTGTTTTGATAAATAGTTTGTTATGATTTTTACTATGACCTAGATTTAAAAGTTATATTAATGTTAATAAAATATTTCATTTACTCAAGAATTGGATTATGTTTTGGAGTTCTCTAGACCATTCTCCAGAAACAGTACAGAGGCTGCTTCTTTGTATCGTCATGAACATGCTATCTATGTACAACTGAGAAAAACTAGAGTCATAGGATTCTTAAAACACAAAAAGTAAATTAAGTGACTGTTCTACTTTTATAGTTTATTCACAAGCAAAATCACTATCATTGCAAAATGAACTTTGGATTCTTTCATTTTTTTCTTTGAAGGAAAACTTCAGCATGTTTGATGACAGAGAAAATTATGACATGATATACTGCAAAAGGTATTCTATAGCCCATAATGGACTTTGGAGAACACATATCTATGAATGCCTCAGCACATACATTCTTTTGTTTCTCCAGTATTTTCTCTCAAGTCCGAGAAAAGATCTGTGAAATTGCTGGAATGGAGAGCCATACAGTTCACTTCTCTCTAGAATTTTCCAAGGTAAATTGAGAGACTTCAAACATTTTTGACCAAGTCAGATCTCAAAAAAACTTGGAGTACTTTGGTTTCTAATCTAATCTAAGAGCAAATGTTCATCTATATAAGCCTTACCTGGAATACAGATAAACTACTGTTTTTTTATAAAGAGCAGACCAGGCTCCATAGCCATCCAATCGGTTAAAACTCACCTGTAATGAATAAAGAAATTACCTCTATTATAGATCCTCTTACATGGTCCCCAGGAAATGAACTGAATACTATTTGAGGATTTGAGGAAAGTTAAAGTTCACTTGGGCTTTGAATAAAATAGTTCTTTCTCCTGACTTTGATTTGTTATAATAAAATGAACCTGAAGTCTAGCAGTTTAGATTGTGTAAATTGTCCCTTATGTCCAGAACATCCAGAAAGCTTTAAGTTTTTGCATTAAGAAGTAGTCTTTTGAAAGTTAACATAATTCATCCATTCAGAGATCTTCTTTTTGTCTTGTTGAACTCTTGCCTTATCCCAGAATTAATTCTCATATATAACTTCCCCTCAAATTTATACAGATTGTCTGTTCTATTCATTATCTTCTTCCTCTTTTTCTGACTAACATTCTAACCTAGACCCAAGTGTCCTGCTCAAAGTTGTTTTCAGGTCTGGAATTCTTGACATTATCCCCAAGTAACACTTTCTGAGTCTCACCCAAAGTTTCCTTGCCTCACAGACTGGAAACAGAACAAAACTGTACATCTTATTTCTAAAAACTCAGTTCAAATACTGGATAGGCAGATCTTGCTGTCTCTCCAATTAAGCAGCAAAATATTTAGGACAAAATTTTGAAAAGGTCAATTTTCCAACCATATAAGGCACTGTGTGTGGCTCAGGCCAAATATAGAAGGGTTGTCATGAAATCAAGCCTTCAACTATTTTAACTTGTACCTCTGATCTCCACCCTTCAGGATGGTTTTTACAGGGAAGTAATGACAAAACATGAACACAATTGTCACTAAGAGAATATCTTCTTGATGTCTGATTTCAGGGTTAGTCATAGTGCTAACTGAATTGCTTTGATTCATTTTTGAATTGCAAATATACAAACAGGGAAGGAGCAGAAAAGAAAAGTTATTGATCTCAAATATCATTCCATTATATTAGCTTGGGAAATGTTGGGGGAAGTTTGATAATGACATTCTTTTATAAGCTTTCCATTTATAGTCTTTTAAATACATTAAGAAAATATTAAACTATTACAGCAAATAGAAAAATTCAAATCATAGCAAATGAAGATTGCTTATGTAATTCAAATCTAAATCATATTTATAAGATGACTGTCACAGTACATATGTAAGATGATTCTGTACATTAAATCTAGATTATCCTTTAACCATATGGACCAATTTAATCTCATCACATTGACTAAAAATGAGTTTCCCTAGAATATTATCAAACCATAATAACTCATATAGGACTACAAATAGATTTAAAATATTAGGGCATATTTTAGTGCCTTAAATTTCAAGGGAAATATATATACACCAACTCTGTTAGTGATGTTACAAGCAACAATTTTAAATTTCTTTAGATTCCCATCTAAACATAATTGTGGAAAATAATTTTACTAAAAAGCACTGCTTCATCCTAAGAGACTTAAGCCTTTTTAATTTTATCCTTCACATGAAACTCTCAATTCTGATGATGTTGGAATCCCTTTCCAAATTTAAATTTGGAAATGAGAACTATAGTCTAAACATAATACCAACAGGTTGGTTCTTATCAAACGTATGAATTTAACTAAGGAATCTCATTAAAATGATTGAAAGAGAAGTACAGCTTTTCAAAAATTCATCAGAAAGAATTAAAAATAGGACCACTTATAGCAGAGATTTCCATTTGACCACCATGGATTCTATATCACAGGACACTGAGTCAATAAGTAGAAAAAGGAATATGAGTATATGATAGGAGTAGAACTCCCACCAGTATGAATTTCTCAGGAAGCGTTTCAAAATGATTATAGCAGAGTTTAGGAATAGAGGAGAAAAAAGTATAAAGAGGAGGTAAGGTTACTCTGCCATCCCTACCACATGTTCAATCTAAAAAAGAAAAAAAGGAAGGAAGAATAGAGATACAGAGATCTATCACTATGGTTTGGGGTTTTTTTAGGGTGTTTTTGCAAGGCAATGGGGTTAAGTGGCTTGCCCAAGGCCACACAGCTAGGTAATTATTAAGTGTCTGAGACCAGATTTGAACTCAGGTACTCCTGACTCCAGGGCCGGTGCTCTATCCACTGCACCACATAGTCGCCCTGATCTATCACTATGTTAAGCAGATAATTTGATTACAAAATTTTGTTGAAGAATTATATAAATTAGTCACTTAAAGATAAGTCATAACATTAATATTTGGAAGCAATTGAATATACAAAGACATCTAAGGATAAGTGGGCTCAAGTTTAGCTGGATGTATTTTAACTTATTCAACTGAGTAATTAAGAAGTTTCCTTTTAAACTTGGTTAATCTCCATTCAGTGATCCTTGGCTCTTAATCTCAACATTTTCATCACTAGAATTTGGGATGATGGTAAATCAAACATGGAAAGACAGGAGGTTCAACATCTTCTGGAACCTAAAAAGCTTGCAAAGTATCCAATCAAAAAGAAAGGGAAGAGACCTGGATAAGGGAGAAGTCAGGGCCTTTGCTCTCTGCTTCAATGTAGTTAATTTTTTTTTAGTTTTTTTTTTTTCCCTAGGCAATGGGGTTAAGTGGCTTGCACAAGGCCACACAGCTAGGTAATTATTAAGTGTCTGAGACTGGATTTGAACCCAGGTACTCCTTGACTCCAGGGCCGGTGCTTTATCCACTGCTCCACCTAGCCACCCCAGTGTAGTTACTTTTCATGGGTGTACTAGAAACTTCCTTAAAGATGCTAATTTTGTACTGATAATTTATAGAATTTATATACTGATAATTCATAGGATTTATATATGCTGATAATTTGTAGGATTTATATACTGATAATTTATGGAAGATCCTGGAGCCTAGACAAATTTCTGACTTATCTAATCATGATTCTTGTCCAACATTATGCAGTTTGAAAGTTTTGTTTGTTTAATTTATTCTTAAGCCTATTAAAGATTGATTATCTTATGCTTACTTTGATCTGAGTAGGGTAGAGTCAATTAATCATTCCCACCCTTATATTACCTTTTCAGCTTAATAAATTTATTTTGGGGTTACTTTCTAATATTATCAACTTGAGCTCTTTCTTATATGCTTCCCACAAGATTATCAGATGAAAATTGTCTTATCAAATCTTAAGTATCTATGTAAATTGAAAATTAATTTAAAATAAAAACCGTGTGGGCTTCAAACTCCAAAATAAACAGTGGTCAAATTTAACAATCTCAACAGCAAACAACAATTCTGAAATGGTCTGTAAAAAGACCTTCAAATATAAAGAAAAATAAATTTGATTACTATAAAACTATTCCTACCCAGTGAGGAGGCAGTAGTTTTCCCAGAAAAACAAGAGGTCAAGTTGTAATTCAAAATGATTTATCCTGCAGACTCCTTGCTCAGATGCCCTTCTAAGATAAGCTTCAATTTCACATTCAAACAAAGGACAAAGATAAGAACAAGATACTGCGTCCAGCTATAGTACCTTTAACATGGCTTTTTAAATATACTCACTTCTGAAATGAAGACATTCACTTTAAAATTTAAAAAATTTTAATAATGCACCATTATTGGTCCAATAAGGAAATTTAAAGGGGTCAGAAATGATCTACCACTGCATGCATATGCAAATATGTATTCCATGCAAATATATGCATATATGTGTATACATATATATGAATTGATACCCATATATTCTTGAGAAGTATGAGACATGCATAACACTTTCTCTAATAGTTTCCTTTTGTGCACACTCCCTCAGCACCTTCTTTTAAAGAGACATGAGAGAATGAAATAAAGGTCCTCAAGGAGGGATAAAAGAAAGGACTGTGACCAAATCAGGTATCCAGTTTTATCCAAACGAAAATTGAGAGAAGTTTTGATGAGAGCCTAAGTGGAGAATTTTCAATTTCTTGATAACTTTCTGGTCAGGAGTTGAGAAAAGACTGTGTTCACATTAATTATTTCATCTTTGTTTTCTTGATATGACATATGTGAATGGGGTTGTAATAGAAAGAGCAGTGTTAGTATTTGTTTATCAAGGTTTTTGGCTGCACCTGCAGATGACTATTTATAAAAACATAACATATCCAAAACCACTGACAAAGACTAGTGACTTTTTGGTAATCCATATTTAAAAAGACAACACACTTTTATTCTTATCAAATACATGCTGAAATGTTTCATCTATTTCTTAATCACAGTAAAAACTTTCTGAAAAGGAAAGATATGAAACCTTTGACTATTTTCCTTCTTAAACACAGAACAGCTAAAATGGGCTCCCAACTATTAGTATTGAAAGATATTGTTCACAGGTCATTTCCTATAATGATCCCAATCAATCTTGTTCTTAAAATTATTAAACTATTTAAAAATCTAGGATCTGTTAAATAAGTTATTTTGGTTACTTTGATCACAAATTCCTGTTTTACTTATGCTTTCATCCATATCATCAACTCAATAAAGAGAACCCTCTAACTGTCCCCCAGTCCTTGCCAGTAGAAAATAATAAGCATATTTGTAAATAATTATTATTGAATAGAGTGGTTGGCAAAAGTCACTTATGCCAGAGAATAATTCAGAAAACTGGCCTTATCAAATGGGATCATTTTAGTGTTTTTGTTAGAATCCAAACAGAAAATCTTGCCTGGCCTTTCCTGGCACTATTTCTATTACTAGATAGGGATGACTTAAGATCACTGGGTTTGGTGAAGAAAAGTTGTATAACCTCAGCTGCAGAATAAGTGATGAACAATGAGGATAGGACTCATGAGTATACATCATTATATTTATAAGTGAATGAATCAGAATGTTTTTCATTATGGAACTGATAAAAAATGTATACATGCGCAGTAGATAAAGCACCAACCCTGGAATCAGGAGTCCCTGAGTTCAAATCCAGCCTCAGACACTTAATAATTACCTAGCTGTGTGGCCTTGGGCAAGTCACTTAACCCCATTTGCCTTGCAAAAAAATGTATACATATGCAAGCATATAATGTTTCTTGAAGCATATTTTGATACACTGTTATATACATGACCTTACATGCACTCTTTGTACAAGATTAAATCAATATGAATACATTTCTTTTTATTGGTTGTAATTCATATATATCTACAACTATATATATATATAGCTATCTATATCTATATCTATCTATCTAATACACACATAAATTTCCACAATTCTTTTATAGAAAATTAAGCCAATACACTAGAGGGGCTAATGTTTTGAATTTTTTTCCTCTTCTTAGTTGGCTTAAAAGTAATTTTAACATTTTAATTTTTCCAACAGAATTTTGATGCTCAAAGATTTTCATACATGTAGTCTTAACCAAGAATATGTTATAAAAATTCTATCCAAAGTATCTATACCATTAAAGATTAATTCTTTTTGAATCATGAATGCCTTTTAATTCAGAAAAACAGTTTGTCTCCTTAAGGAAAAATACTTTAATCACTCAATCAGTTAAGTCCTTTAGCCAAGATTAATGAAGACCCTATGGTAAAATGGAAGGAAGAGAGTCAAAGGACTTGGATTGAATTCCAGTTAATCCAAATATTAACCCTGTGACCTTATGCAAGTACTTCAGTTGCTTCATTTGATGATCTTTCAGGTACCTTCAAGATGGAACAGTGTATGATTCTGTTAATTTCTCAGAAGTGACAGCTAGCTATTAAAAAGGAAATAGGCTTCGGAGGCTGACCTGAAAACAGCAACAAGGATATGTGAAAAGGCCAGGTGGCAAGTTACCAAATACAAACCTATCTTACTTTCATCTCGATTCTGACAGCCCTCTTTACTTCTCCCAAATGACATACCACCTCATTTAGAATGCATGCTTTGTTTTTAATAAGATTCATCAGATTTTGAGAATATGGAAAGTATGTGGCAATAATGGCCATGTGGTGATAATTGATAACAATGGACTATTAGAGCTGAGAACTTTTCAAGGGAAATAGCATTTTTAATCTAAAAAAAAAATCCCTTAATCCACAGTATGAATCATTTTTAGTTATTTAGTAAATATTCATTTTTAGCAGTGTGGAAAACAGACTTTTTTTTTTCAAAATAGACAATCTTGAGCAATCAGTAGCTAAGGTTTGATTACAATTTATTGTAATCTTTGATTATAAATGAATATTCTTTAATATTTGAGAGCAAATTAGAAAAAAAAAGCAAAGACAATTTCAGTACCTAATAGAATTGCATGCCCTGGATGGGTATTGATTCGTGTCTTTCTGTACATGCACACATGCGCCACATGTGTTCATAGGTATATGTGTATGCTATAGTTATAAACATATTTAATTGAGGCTGAATAAGTAATAGAAATATTTGGCAATCATACAATGTGATTTTCTTTCTAGATTCAAAACATGAAAAAGAAAAGCAGCTCCGTAGGATGCTTCTAGCAGTTAGAAGACTTTCTGTTTCATATGTGTTTATTTAGATATTTTAATAGACCATTCAATTTTCAGATAAAAATTCAGTTTAGACTCCTTTTATTCAGTAAGCCAGAGGTAAAAATTATTAGTTGGATGAAAATGACAGAATTGAGAGTATAGAATGTTTCCCTTTTAAAATGCAAAAGACTTCACTCTCCAGGCTTTTTATATGTTTAAATAAATCTTTTGCATTTATATCTCTTCCATTAAGAATATTCATGTGAAAGCAAAGCTATCAATAGTTACATAAAAAATGCTCTATATCCCTATTGATTAGAGAAATGCAAATTAAAATGACTCTGATGAACCACTTCACAAATAAAAGATTAATATGACAAAAGGAAAATTATAAATGCTGGAGAGGACATGAAAAAAATAGGAATACTAATGCAGTGTTGGTAGAGTTGAAACTTGGTCCAATCATTTTAGGGACTATGACAAAAGATCCATAAAAATATGCATACATTTTGACCCAGTAATACCACAAAATATCCCAAAGAGAACAAAGAAAAGGGGAATAAACATACTAGTAAAAAATATTTATAGAGTCTCTTTTTGTGATGTAAAGAACTGGACATTGAGGAGATGGCCAAAAGTTGATGAATGACTGAACAAGCTGTGGTATATGACTGAAATGGAATACTATTGTGCTATAAGAAATGATGAAAAGGATGAATTCAGAAAAAACTGAGAAACTAATGTGAACTGATAGAAAATGAAGTAAGCAGAGCCAGAAGAATATTATAAACAGCGATAGCAAAGTTATAACACTGATCAACTATGTCTTAACCTGCTCTGATGAATATAATGATCCAAAACAATCTAAAGGCTCAGAACTGATGAGCCTCGAGTAAAAACTGAAGTTCAAATTTTCACTTTATTTTTATTTCTTTTTTTTGCGTGTGCTAGGGCTAATATGGAAATATTGTGCAAGATTTCATCTGTTTAATTGACATCATTGTGCTTGGCTTCTCAGTTGGTGGAGAAAGGAAAGGGAGAAAGACAACTTGGAATTCAATCCAAAAAGGAAAAAAAATGCTAAAAATAAATATTTTTTTCAAAATGTTATCCTCCAGAGAGAACTGATCAAATTTATGTGTATATTAAGGGATACTTTTTCACTTTTTTCCTCTTATTTTTCTTTTTCTGCTTTTTAAAATTTTACATGTACACTTGATATTTTGTTTTCCCTTTCAAGGTTTGGGGGGGGAGGGCAGGAAGGAAAAAGAAAATTTTGAATTTAAAATTTTAAAAAATGCATACTAATTTTTCTTAATTGGGGAATGCTTAACTATACATTTAATTGTACACATGCATACACATACAAACACACATATATACAGTTATACCTATCTATGCATATTCATGTGGAAGTATCTATTCATTCCTCCTATATTTTGAAACAAAGTTATTTTTAATAACTTTTTTTAAGGACAGGAAAGCAGTTTAGTAAAACCATTTAGTAAAACACAACATTCCATATACCTAGTCTATCACCTCCGTAAAGAGAAGAGGAAGAGTAATTTTCACTGCTTTCTCTAGACTTTTCTTCTATAAGCATGCATAGTTGTGCATGTGTGTACCTACTATATATGCACACTAGGCAGTGTGCTAATCACTTTGAACTATTATCTCATTTGATCAAAAGATTAAGAAATATGGCAAATAAGAACTATTATTATTATTCTAAATTTACAAGCAACAAAAATGAAGCAAAATGGTTAACAGGTTATATTCCTTAAATGCTTTGTAGTGGTATGATTTTAATTGATATAATTAAAGCATACTCTTTATAGCATATAGAGTAAGGATATACACATATATAGTTTAATATGTTTAAAATGATTATACATGCACAATCTATAACAGATAACTTGCTGTCTTGTGACTAATGTTAGTTATGCCATATAATAATTTTTTCCTGATGTTTTCCCAAACACTTCCTCCTCCTCAATGAACCTTATATTACCACATTAATTCCAATCAGAATTCTGATGAAATGTACTGAAAGCACAGACACTGCTAATCAATTTTAAAATTTGTTCAATAAATATCAATATTAGTAAAAGTTATGATGAAAGCAATCCTTTGGGATTTTGCCAACAAGACAAAAAGTTTGCTTAGCAAATTAAAACTGCATATTAGTCTATAATAAATGACATCTTTATTTTCAACACTATAACAAATGCTCTTTGATTCTGGCTTCTGTGATATGAATCTGCCTCACCACATGAGGCAACACTGAAGAAATATTTTTAAATAAGTTATTTTTTAACTTCTGATATAATAGTGAGTGAGTGAAGCAAATCCATGCAAATACTCATAATTTATTTAATTTCTCAGATATTACAGATTTTCTATTCTCTTTCAGCAGGCACTTAAGCTGGTATGAAATTCCATTCTACTTCTGTTCTGAAATAACTATTCTTACAGTTTAGTATGAACTATTTTCTTACATGTATAGAATGCTTTTATTTCAGTTTTCAGAGTGTTTTTAGGAACCTCAAGATATCTAAACAAGATCCTGCAAAGCACAAAGGCCACAGAATTCTAATTTTCTATTTTACAAATGAAAAAATTAGTTCTTAGAGAATAATTACTAATGACTTCATTATACTGAGTAGTAGAAAGAACATAGCATTGGAAGTTGATTTGGTAATAGATTCACCATCAATTAGTAGTGCAAGAATGAAATTATTTATGAAACTTCAGGAGAAAAAAGGATGTATGCATGAAAATTCACACAAGCTGTGCACACCCACACCCATACCCACACATACACACACACACACACACACACACGCACGCACATACACGCATGCACATACACACACCCTAGCACTCTTAGGGACTTAAAGGAATCATTTTGCAGGGAATACTCAGAGAAGGGAACAAAGATTTTGGCAGGACCCCAAGAATGTGAGTTTAAAAGGATTTCTGTGTGTTTAAAATGTCTTCTCTTGTGTATAGCGCCGTTTCACTTTGGAAAACTTTGAAGGGGAACATTACATACCCAGAAAACAAAATTGTGGTGGTGAGCTTAAAAGGATGCAGAAGGCTGATAAAGCTTCAAAACGTTCTCCCAACTGTTGATAATATTAAATGATAGTCTCACTGACTTTGAATAGGTTTTTCAATGGAAAATAATGAGGGGGAAAATATAAAAGTCTTTCTTTTTTTCCTGCCTTAACAACCCTGTTTAAGTTAGAGATATAGAGATAAAGGCATACAAGAAAAGGAAAAAATGAGGTCTTTGTAGAAATGTATAGCATTACAAACTCGAGACTAAAATTTGTAACCGAAGTAGAATAGTTTTACTGTAAATGTCCAGATTATGGTGAGTGCTAAAACGTCTTAGTGATGCACATGAAGGTTAAGCACAAACAGTCTCTTTCCCTTCCTGGAGGATACTGTAGTAGTAGAAGCTGATTAAAATTACTAGAGAATAAGTCAAACTGAAGTTAGTTTGTAGTAATTCAAGAAATTTTAATTGTTTAAGTAAAATCATAGCTTAGCCCTAACTTGATCCTACAGGTGAGATTTGGTGAAATCTTAGACTAGACTGAGCAGTAATATTAGAAGAACCCGAGAAGGCAGTGAAGATAAAGAAAAATGAGCAATCAGGAGCATAAAATGAAAGATTAGTTTCAAAGTTGGTTAAAAAGAAATTAGCAGAGACAGAACCAAGAAGGCAGAGCAAAGGCAGGGATTCACTCCATTTCTTCCCCAAAGCACTCCAAATAATTTTAAATGACTAACCAAATTCTAAAGTGGCAGGACCCACAAAAAGGCAGTGAAACAATCTTCCAAGACAAGCTAACTTGGAAGGTCACTGGGAAGAGTCTGTTCCACAAGAGTAAGAGAGGAACACAGAGCAGCTTGAGCCACGCCAATACAAAACAGCCCCAGTCATCCAGGAACGGGAAGCCAGAGGACTGCGTCAGTGGCAGCTGTGGTGGTTTCTAGACCTCTCGGCCTAGGGATTGTCAAGGACTACTTGGAAGGTAAATAGGAGAATTTTGTCACACATCCAGTGCTCCCAGCCTCAGCATCTGGGACCCAAACTGCAAAAGACTAGGTGAATCATCATCATCAGTTGCTTGCAAAACTCTCAGACCATGGACAGTGAGAGAATCAGAATGAGATTACAGAGGTTTCTTTGCTATCCCCGAGGCATATCCCATAAACAGATCTGGGTCCCTTTCTTGGTCCCCAATCCCAGGAAGACAAGCAGAACAAAACAGAATTTACTGCCACAGCAGAGCAGGGACCCTGCTCACAGTTCCAGGGGAAAAAAGGAGTGCTTGTGATCAGTCACAGACCAGAGGACAAGCTGGAAGCGGAGTTACAACTTCTCACAGAATCTTGGAGGGGTTGAAAATTTGCAGTTGCCTAGAAATATGGACAAAACAACTGCAAAACCCCTCAACAACTTGGAATAGTGCATCTTCCACCCAGAAGCAGAGCCCTACCTTAACAAAGAGTTAAAATCAAGTCATAGGCTTAAGAAATGAATAAGCAACAGAATAAAAAAAAAAAATCCAACTACAGATAGTTACTATGGTCATATTGAAGATTAAAAATACATACTCAGAAGAAGATAACAAAATCAAAAGCTTCCAAGAAAAATATGAATTAGGCTCAGACAATGGAAGAGTTCAAAAAGAAACTTGAAATTCAAGTAAAGAAGATAGAGGAAAACTTTGGAAGAAAAATGAGAGTGATGCAGAAAAATCTTGAAAACTGAAACAGCAGCTTGGTGAAGGAGAAACAAAAAAGAAATTGAAGAAAATAATAACTTAAAAACCAGACTAAAACAAATGGAAAAAGAATTCCAGGAAGACAATTGGGAGAAAAATGCCTTAAAAAGCAGAATTGTTTCATGTAAAGACTGAGAGATTGCTTTCAGTGGGGGGAAGGAAGTAAGATTGGGAGAAAAATTGTAAAACTCAAATAATATCTTTAATAAAAAAAGAAAAAACAGAATTGGTGAAATGGAAAAAGGATATACAAAAGCTCACTGAATAAAATAATTCCTTAAAATACAGAATGAAGCAAAGAGAAGCTGATGACTGAAAAATCAAGATATGATAAAACAAAATAAAAAAGAATGGAAAACTGTAAGAAAATGTGAAACATTTCACTGGAAAAGCAACTGATCTGTAAAAAAAACCCAGAAGAGATAATTGAAAAGTTCTGGGACCATTTGAAATCCCAGACATTATTTTTCAAGAAATTTTGAAGGAAAACTGACCTGAAATTCTAGAAGCAGAGGGTTAAAGAGAAATAGAACAAAATCAACAATGATCTAGAGATACCAAAATGAAAACTGCCAGGAATATTATATCCAAATTTCAGAGCTCTCAAGTCAAGGACAAAATATTGCAAGAAGCCAGAAGGAAGCAATTCAATTCTACATTAAGGGATTTGATAGTCCAGAAGGCAAAAAGAGCTTGAATTACAACCAAGGAAAACTGGATATGCTTTCAGGGGAAAAGATAAATATTCAATGAATTAGCTTAGCATAAAAAAGTGTAGAGGGCCAGCCCCAGGGAGTGATATTCACATAACCTTGGTGACCTTCTTCATCAAAGATACACATGGTTGATTGGTCATTGGATGGATCCATTGACTCACAGGTGAACCCTGACCTGGGATAACCTGTGGCTCCAGGGGTGGTTCTAAAGGTTTCTTGGATTGAGAAGCATGCAGATTTCTAAGAACAAACCTTGTAAACTTACCCAGGAAATTGTATAACTGGGTCTCCTTTAACTGGTCATTCCTGAGACAAGGTTTTGTTATATAAAGTCTGAGTTTCCAAAAGTGAAGTTGGTAGATTTTCACTTCCCAACCTTTCATGTTTGGGTGTGTTTTAAAACATATCCAGACCCACACCAGAGCTATTGTGGGCGACAGCTGGTGACTGACCAGGGACTGATGGACAGACGGACAGCCGGACCTGGAGGGGAAGCAATATAAAGTCTGGACGCCTGCGGGTCAAAAGAGCGCTCATAAAGGGGCAGCAGGCAATGAAGGTAAATAATGTTTTCATCAGGTCTAAAACAGAGCGTTAAAATGGGACAGGCACAGTCTAAGGAAAGAGAACATTATTTGAGAGTGCTAAAGCAGATAGTTGAAGAAAGAGGCTTGTTTAGAGCAACAAACAAACAGTAGAAGAATTTAGTGAATGTGTACAGAAGTGTTGTCCTTGGTTTCCGGAAGGAGTATGAAGCATTGAAAACTGGGAACTGGGGAAACAGATGAGTGAACTTTCTAAAAAGCAAGGTCAGAAGGCATTTCCTATAGGAGTCTTTTCTTTGGGGAATATTTTAAAAATCTGCCTGACTCCCCCTGGAGATGTTCCCTTGGCTCCAAGTATATTAAAAGTTGGTGTAGATGTTCCAACTACTCAGCAGGAAGATAAGAGGAAAAAGTGATGGCTTTTACCTCCCAAGTCACCTCCAGACCTGTGCCTGCCTCCAGGTGGAAGGAGGGGTGTGGAGGCCAAGGTGGAGGGGCCCTACCTTCCCAGGAGAAGCCTCCTCCCTGTTCCCATCCAGGATGCCAGGCGCCACCCTCTCAGGCTGCCAGTGGCTGCTGCTCCTGGGCTTCTGGTGGTGGTGCCTCCCCAGCCGGCTTCACTTTTTTTTTTTTTTTTTTTTTTTTTAGGTTTTTGCAAGGCAAATGGGGTTAAGTGGCTTGCCCCGGGCCACACAGCTAGGTCATTATTAAGTGTCTGAGGCCGAATTTGAACCCAGGGTCCTCCTGACTCCAAGGCCGGTGCTTTATCCATTGCGCCACCCAGCCGTTCACCTTCTAACTCTTAATAACCCACCTTCTGCTCCTTTATGGTCTACAGAAGAAAATGCTACCAAAGATAAGGGGCAGATGAATATTGGTTCAAATAGTGCTCAAAAAGCAATAGATAGGGAGAGAACATTCCATGGGACAGGAGTCATTGTTCTCTTTTCTTGTACTTGAGATACGATAATTTAGATTCTTATAAGTTTAGAGAATGAAATTCAGCAACCAGCACCGTATGGTAACGCCAGTCCATAAGTTTTGAATGTAATACAAATATTAGGTAGACAAATATTAGCCCCAAAAGATTGGACCATGATAGCAAAAACTGCTCTTACAACCAGGAGATGTCTTATATGAATTTTTTGAGAAATGTACTCATCAAGCTAAAAGAAATGAAGCAGCAGGGTGAAGAAAAACATTGAAATGCTCTCTAGCGCTGGTCCATGGGCAGGAGTAGATAATCAAACTGGGGATAGTTTCCAGGCACATGGGCAGGCGAGGCTAGAATTGCCTGAAGAAGGAGGCAATGGGAATGAGAGATCAGACAGCTACAGCTTGTTTGCTCGTGGCCCACTTATCTAAATCTTGAAGTTAACTGAGAGAGGAATTAAGAAAAAGCACTAGCTAAGAGAAAGAGAGAATTGTTTTATGAAGACTTGATAAAATTAAATAAAATGCTAAATTTATTAAAAATGCTATTTAACTTCACAAAGTCAAAATAATCAGGTTCATTTTAAAATATGTAATTTGATTATTACAAAAAATAATGGGACGATTAAGGATTAAAAAAAAAAGAGAGACTCCCCTCCCAGAAAAGATTTAGGGCTGTTGAAGTTATTTGATTTACTCTAAGCTGATAGGGGACAGGGGATATTCCAATTAGGTTGAGGGATTTTTGAGTGACTGTTTGCCTTCTCAAAAAGTATAATTATTTATAGTTAAAATCAAGAAATGTTAGATATCAAAACCTTTGAATGGAAAAATGTATTGTGAAAAACGGAAGGTTCTCTGCATTTTTTTCTGGTTTCTTGGAGATTTTCATCTTTGGTGGTGTTATCCTGTTGTTTTTTGTCTTTGTGTAATGTTTAAAGGGTAGAGCAGAATGGGGTTTCCCCGGATTTGGAGGGGCTCTCTGGTTCTAAATGCTCTGACTCCCTTTATGTGTCCATATGTGACTATCACTCCCACTCCCTGGGGCTGGTCCTCTACAGAAAGGTAAAGAGGAAAGTACTGAATGACGTTGAACAGCTTACATTCCTGTATGGAAGATAATACTAACAACTCAAATGAACTTTCTTAGTAGGATAGTTAGGAGTTGTGTGTGTGTGTGTGTGTGTGTATAAAAGCAGAGGTATGCACTGGGAGAAAAGAAAATGGAGAGGTATAATGACATGTTATTTCACATAAAAGTGATAAGACAACTTTTGCAACGGAGTGGAAGTGGGGAGGTGAGCAGGAATAAGTGAGCCTTACTCTCTTCAGAACTGGATATAGAAATCTATCTTACCCCAGAGGAAAGTAGAGAGGAAGAATATGGGAGAAAGGGGGTAGATGATAAAAGGGAGGGAAAATTGAGGGAGGGGTTAATCAGATGCAAAACACATTTGGAGGGAATAGGTGAAAAAGAGAGAGAATAGAATAAATGGGGCTGTGGGAAATAGGATGGAGGTTAAATAAAATAAAAGCAATTATGAGGAAAAATGGAAACATTAATTTAAAAACCTTATTTCTCAAACATAGAGAACTGAATCAAATTTATAAATAATAGCCATTCCCAAACTGATAAATGATCAAAAGATATGAAGAGTTTTCAGATGAGGTTATCAATACTATCTATTTAAATTATTTTTAAAAATTGTCCTAACTCACTGACAGGACAAATGAGAGTGGAAGCAATTCTGAGGTTACTACCTTATATACCTATTGGATTGATAGAAAACAAAATGACAGGCAGGAAGAGAAAATGACAAATGTTGGAGGGATATAGGAAAAAATAAGACTTTAATACACTGTTGGGAGAGTTGTGTAAGGATTCAAGAATTCTACAGTGCAATTTGGAATTATGTCCAAAGACCTATCAAGTCAAGCCTACCTTTTGACCTAGCTACAAAACTACTAGTTCTATTTTCCAGAAGAGATGGAAAAAAAGAAGAAAAATGACCTAAATGTATAAAGATATCTATAGTAGTTCTTTTCTAGTGTTAAGGAACTGGAAAGTGAAGGGGTATCCTTCAGTTGGGGGAATGGCTAAATCAATTATATTATGTTATTAAGCTGAAATGCTATTCTATTGTAAGAAATGGTGAACAGGTTACTCAGAAGAAAAACTTGCATGAGCAGATGCAATGGGAAATGTATTCTATATAAGATAAAAGCAATTATATAGGATGATCAACTGAGAATGACTTACCTTTTCTCAGCAATGTTATGACCCATGAGAACTGTGAAGGAATTGTGATAAAGCATCCTATTCATCCCAAAGACAGAACTGATAGTGTCTAAAATACAGATTGAACTGTACTTTTTTTTTTTACTTTGTTTTTTCTTGAAGTTTCTTTGGCGGGGCAGGGGGTTATGGTTTTATAATATAAATGTTATGGTAATGTTTTTCAAATGACTACAAATTTATAACCCATATTCAATAACTTGCTTTCACCTTGAGGGGCATTGGGGTGAAAGGAAGGGAGAGAATTCAGGACTCAAGGATTTAAAAATGAATGTTGAACTTTCTTTTTGCATGTAACCAGGGAAAGATAGAATAAAAATTGCAAAAGAGTAAAAGAGTAAAAGACTAAAGAAAGGTGGACTCCCTTTGAACCATTATGTGAGTAGAGGGTATTATGATGTAAAGGCTTTGAAGTTAGGAGGGAGGCATGAAAAGAATTGATTCCATTGAGATAAGGATTTGAGAACTTTTTAGAGAAATGCCTATTAGCTATTTAAGGAAATTTGCAACATGTATATTAATGCTCTGCCATAACCATTTGAAGGATTTATACCAATACTTAATAAGACATAACACAATGTTCAATAATTTAAGAGGAGACACATTAGAATGTGACTTTTTCCCTTTTCGGTTAAGTTCTGCTTCTTATATTCAGGCAAAAGTCTGAACCTAGAATTTTCGTTTTAAATACTGTAAGACCACAAGTTTAGATAAAACAATGTCCTTGATCTTGTCCTTGTTTACAGTCTACTAGGAGGTGTCTGCTAAGGTTCATGATGATAGTGTGCTTTCTTAAGAAAGCCAAATGTTCCCTTCCTTCTTCTCTTTGTTATGGTATTTATTTGTTAAGCAAATGCTTTTTAAATAGTGCAAAATTTTACCTTTGGCAATTAACATATTTGAATTATTACTGTTTTTTAATTTGAAAAATTCAGTTTAAAGTCTTAATGATGGCATAAGAAGTTAAAGTAAATGTGGAAATTGAAATATTGTAAATATAACAAAGTTTTTTGTAAATAAAGGAATTTCATAAACACTGGTTAGATAACTAGAGAATACTTGAATTGTCCAATTTGAATCTTCACTTAGAAATAATATTTAGAGAAACTTGGTTAATCACAAAGAAATGCTTATCTCAATTGCAGGTAATTATCAAATACTTCTTAGTTGTTTTTTTTAAAGAGAAAGGCAGGAAGAAAATAATCATTTAAGTGCCAACTATGTATCATGCATTGTGATAAGTATTTTACAAAGATTATCTCATTTTATAATTAATATTTGTCTCATTTGGTGGTAGAGCAAATTGACAGAGTGGAGGAAGCAGCTTAGCTTCTAAACAACCCTATTCCTCTCCAAACAACTTTAAACTAATACTTCAAATCAATACCTGGAGTGACAAAGTCTTTAAAAGGTGCCAAAATATGGATACTGAAAGTAATGCATCCAGGCAAGGAAACTCTGTCTACTGGTCGAGAGAAATGAATCAAGAGACAACTCCTTTGCCTGCCCAAAACTGCCTCAGTGATTCCCAGGTAGTTTCAACCAATAAGAGAGCAAACATTCTATTAGTCAGTCTGACATGGTTGCCAATTCAGATGAAGATACAAAATGACCTGATCGTCCGCCCAGACTAGCTTCAGAACAGGAGCAAGATCAAGATCAGCTAATGGAGAGCTGGGTCCGCTAAACCAATTACTATAAGAAGTTAGGATGTTAACAGTAAACTTGAAGCTACAGGAAAAACATGTATCTAGAAAATTATATTTGAGATCACACATGTAAAAAGTGACTTGTCTATAGTTGCATACAGTTACTGCTTTACATGTGAATGACTGTTGCAATATAATTGTTTTTACTGATTTATTTTGCTAACATTTTGTGTTATGTTCATGCTACAGCAAGATATCTGTTCTGGGTATATACTACTATTAATTGGTAGTGTTATTGCTGCTGCTAGCTAACTTCACTTTGTTAGATAGTCATACTTACTGCTTTTGATCAAATGCTATATACTATGGATATGTATGTAGTTTGGAAATCTGTTTATGGTTTACCCTGTATATAGTTAGGGCAGTTGTCATGGTTACGTGTTCCTAATCGGTGTTCTGTATTGTGCCATGTCTATTGCGTGGACTATTTCTTTATGTTATTTTACTTTTTCAACTATACAAAGATAGTTTTAAACATTCCTCTTTTTGTAAGCTTTTGAGTTCCACATTTTCTACCTCCCTTCCTTCCCTCCCCTCATCCCATGATAATCTAATATAGGTTTTATATGAGTAATCATGCTTAATATATTTCCATATTAGTCATGTTGTGAAAGAATAATCAGAACTAAAAGGGACAAAAGCTTGTGTTTTATTTCAGCCTCCATAGTACAAAGATTGCTTAGTTACCTGGGACTCCAGGAAATTCATTTCTGACTTAGAGTGCTGATGCTAATGTTTATACTGCATAGTTGGTATTGCCCCAGTTGATCTCTGCTAGGCATTGCAAAGAGTTCTTTCCCAGGGGAGGAAAGTAGCCAGTTCCAAAAATCTAATGATTTTCAAGATTGTTTCTTCATTGGTGGAGATCAAAGGTTAACAGTTAAAGAAAAAATGAAGGAGATCAAAGATTTGAGAAATAAAAAGGGATTCCAGGAAAAATGTGCAAAACTTATATTGAGGAAATAAAAGAAAGAAGAGGACTCAGCAAAATAAATAAATGAATTATAGATTGCCTAGGAGGGACATTTCAGGAGTGATCAAACTCATGCCTTGAAATGTACACCATTATCTCAGTTTCAGCTCTTTGAGGCAGGCTGGTGAAACTTCTGGTGTATGTCTGCCCTGCATTATCACAATATTATAACCTTAACAGCCACCTAGATTCATTGGCTAAAATTTTGTGGTTCTTCCTTTGGAGAAAGAAAAACTCGCTAATCATTATTTGCAAAAGCAATTAGCATGTTTCAAAATTTGAGAGGTCTAAATATTAAATCAGAGGCAGTTAGGTAGCAAGAGTGGATAGAGCACTGGGTCTGACATCAGGAAGAATTCTTTTCCTGGGTTCAAACATGGACTTAGATGCTTTCTAGCAGTGTGTTTCTAGTCAAGTCACTTTACTCGGTGCGCCTCATTTTCCTCAGCTTTCAAATGAGCTAGAGCAATATTATCTTTGTCAAGAAAACTTCAAGTAGGGTCACAGAGAGTTGGACAGAATTGAAAATTACTGAACAAATGAAAATGCAAATCATCTTTTCTTTATAAATACAAAATGACTCTAAAATTTTATAATTTAAATGAATATAATCCTACACAATATTCAAAAAAGGTGATTTACTTCTTTTGGCTTGGTGATACAGCATTTGTTTTCAAAATAATTGTCTAGTTGAAACAGAAGATGTCCCTTAAATCTGTAATGAATGTCATCACTCTAATCACATCAATTCTCAGTTCTGTAGGACATTAACGCTTTCACTCTTTTCCTGCCTCTTTTCTCTACTTCAGATCCTTGGTAAATCAGTTTAATTCAACACATCCATTCTGTTGATCATTTTGAACAAAATAAGAGGAAAATCACCAAACCATGCAATAGTGTCCACTACAAATTTTTGCTTCATAATGTCAACTGGGTCCATGGTGACATATGAAATTTCCCTAATCTATTTTCTTTTTTCATCAGAGTAGTTTTTCCAAGCATTTTCCAAATTTTGGGAATCTGCTAGGTGGTGCAGTGGTTAGAATGCTGGCTCTACAATCAAGACCAGTTCCCATACAGGCCAAGCTATTTTTAGGTTGTGTTCCATGGAAAGCCATTTAAGCATTGTCTCAGTTTCCTCTACTATAAAATGGGATTAATAACAGCACGAGGAATAAATGAAATAATTTTTGGAAAGTGTTTAGCACAGTGATTAGCATATTAGTACAGGCTTCCTCTCTTGGTACACAGCCCAGGACTATTTGCAGTATTCATTCATTCCTCCCTAAACACACCCTGTTTTCCATGAACATTTCTTTGCTCTCCTTCACTTTCCTTTACTCAGGAAGATCTTTGAAGTTCATTCAATGCACATCTACTACCCAGTCTAAATCTGGTGCCCATTGTGTGCTAACCTCCAGGTCACTCCCTTTTTTCAGTGTATTCAGAGCCAGGTTCGAAGTCTGTCTTTTCTTCCCATTTCCCTTCTCTTACTAAAGTATGTGATACTTCCTTAAATACCCTTAATCTCCTAATTCTTTAATTTCCTCTTTTTCCATGACCTATTGCTTCATTCCATCATGTTATACTGTAAGGAATGGTGATACTTTTGATCTTATCACCCACAAACACACCATTTCCTTGTTTATCATTTGAAATTCCTTTATTGGGTGCTAATCTCATCATTATATATTTTCCTCTTTCTTGTAACCAAATGCCCTATTCTTCAACCTCATCTTGATCTCCCATCTCCTCACTACCTTTGAATTCTTTCCCAGTTTATTATCTCCACACTGGTTATATTTTTCTCTTTTCCTCACCCTGACTCCTCAGTGAATCAATTCAACTCTACATTATTTTCTTTTGTATTTCCTTTCCTCTACTCTTGTTAATATTGCCAAACCTCAAGCTTGGATTATTCCTACCATCTATACCTTTGCTTCTACTCATATATTCCCAAAGTGGCAAAAAAACTCCCCCCAAAACCATGAAATCTTGATTCTTGGGCCCAAATCACAATTCTTTTGTTATGTAATGTATTTGACCCTCCCTGTAGCAAAGCAACCTTTTACATTTCCTAAATTGACTCATTTTTCCTTTGACCATTTTGGTTTTCTAAAACTTTTATTCCCTTTTCAAAACTTATTCTCTTCCCCAAGAATCCTGTTTTATATTTAATTTGAAAATATTGAAGCCACAGAGCCCAAGATGACAGTATGGAGCTAGCTAGCTAGCATGTTCCCAGAACTTTTGCCTGCACAATGCTCAATGAAGCCTCTACACAGACATTAAAGCTATAGATTCCACAAAAAGACAAGATTGAAACAAGTTTTCAATTGTAGACATTGTAGAAGATCTTCAGTGAAGGTCTCTTTGGGGAAAAGGGGACAATAAAGCCCAGCTAGGCATAGGAAAAAATGCTCCAAATCACTACTGATTAGAGAAATGCAAATTAAAATAACAATGAGGTATCATCTCACACCTATTAGATTAGCCCAGATGAGAAAAAAGGAAGATGATCAATGTTAGAGAGGTTGCAGGAGGATGCATTTTGATGCATTGCTGGTGGAGTTGTGAACAGATCCAATTTTTCTGGAGAACAATATAGAACTATGCCCAAAGAACAATAAAACTGTTCAGCAATTCCAGTACTAGGACTATATCCAAAAGAAACTGTAAAAAAGATGGGAAAAGTCCTACATATTTGAAATTATTCATAGCAGCTCTTTTTTGTAGTGGCAAAGAATGGGAAATTGAAAGGATGCTCATCAAGTGGGGAATGATTAAACATTATGGTACATGAATACTATGGAATATTTTGTCCTATAAGAAACAATAAATGGTCAGACTCT
Source organism: Macrotis lagotis (assembly GCF_037893015.1). NCBI lineage: Eukaryota > Metazoa > Chordata > Mammalia > Peramelemorphia > Peramelidae > Macrotis > Macrotis lagotis. The sequence continues at coordinate 1,389,893 of NC_133660.1, read as the reverse complement.
AGAGAAGCATGGAAGACTTAAGGCATCTGATGCTGAGTGAAGCAAGTTTAGCCAAGAGAACAATTTAAACATCAACATTATGAGATGAAAAACCTTGACGGAAGCAACCCCTCTTGGCAGTCCAGAGAGTTAGGATAACCATATTTGACAGGTTATAGACTGTTTTGTTCCCATCCAGAGGAAGAAAAAAACACAAAAAACTCCACCCCTCCCAAATGTGATGAACACTTTATAAAAATTATCTCTTATGTATATCTTTCCCTTAATCCTAATTCCTTATGCCAAAATTACTAATTTGTAAATATGTTTAAGAAAACATGTATGTAAAATGCTAACCTGACTGTTGCCAACTGAGGGGGGGGGGGAGTGGAAGATGGAAAGAAATTATATAACTTAAAAATATGCATATGGGGGTGGCTAGGTGGCACAGTGGATAGAGCACCGGCCCTGGAGTCCGGAGTACCTGGGTTCAAATCCAGTCTCAGACAGTTAATAATTACCTAGCTGTGTGGCCTTGGACAAGCCACTTAACCCCATTGCCTTGCAAAAAAAAAGCCCCTTTCAAATATGCATATGCATGAATTTTGAAAATCTTTCATAACATGCAATTGGAAAAATAAAATAAAATATCAATTAGAAAAAAATTGAAGACATTTGCCAAGATTTTCTTTTCTCCTCTCCTCCTCAGCTCAGATGCTTTCTGCCACTATTTGCCTTTACTTCTGTTTTCATAATGAGGTGTCTCAAGGTCAATATCCCTATTTGTACTTCCCCATATGCATTAGATTGATCCTCATAGTTTTAAATTTGAATAAAATTAACAAATTTAATAAAATTAATGAAGCAGTTAGTTTGTACAGTGGTTATATATATACATACGTGGAAGATTTGAGTACAAATCTAGCCTCAGATACTTACAAGTTGTATGTACCTGGACAAATCACTTAATTATTGTCTGTCTTAATTTACTTATCTATAAAATGAGGATAATAATATTATTTACCTCCCAGATTGAATCCACAGCTTTCTCCTTATAGGTATGGTGGAATGATAAAATGAGGTAATATTTGTAAAGCATTTTGCAAACATTAAAGTGCTATATAAATGGTAACTATAATTTTGCTAGCATAAAATGAAAACGAGTGATAGTTTGGATAAGAAAACAAAACCCTACCATATGTTGCTCATAAGAAATACACCTCAAAGGCATAGACAAATAGGGAATAAAAAGGAGGGCTGAAATAAAATTTACTATGCCTCAAGTTAATCCACAAAAAAAGAATTTTGCAATCTTGCTTTCAGAAAAGAAAAAACCATAATACTACATAAATAGAAATAAACAAAGAAACAAAACAACTCCAAGCAAAAGATCAAAATCTATATTTGTCAAATACTTTAGCAAAGAGAAAAAATTAACCATTCTGTTCACTTCATTTTGCATTAGTTCATGTCTTTGCAGGTTTTTTTCTCCTCTGAAGACATCCTACTGACCATTTATTATAGCACAATAGTATTCTACCACAATCTTATGTGCCAACTTGTTCAATCAGTTCTCAATTGATAGACATCCCTTCAATGTCCAATTATTTGCTTCCATGAAAAGAACTGCTTTGAATATTTATGCACATATAGGACCTTTTCCATTTTCGTTGATCTCTCTGGGATATAGACTTAGTAGTAATATTGATGGATATGCAGTTTTATAGTTCCTTAATTCCAAATTGCTCTTCAGAAAGTTGGATCACTTTACCATTGTACCAGCAGTGCATTAGTGTCCCTATTTTTCCATATCCTCTACAACTGTTGATATTTCCTTTTCTGTCATATTAGCCAATCTGAGAGTTAGACATGGTATTTCAGCACTGTTTTAGTTTGCATTTCTCTACTCAATACTGATTTAGAGCATTTTTATGTGACTAATGATTGCTTTGATTTGCTCTTCTGAAAACCACTTTAAGTATTTGCCAATTGAGAAATGGCTGTTATTTCTATAGCTGCCTCAGGTCTCTAGATATCTGAGAAATGAGACCTTTATCAGAGATACTTACTGTAAAAATATTTACAATTTTCTCTTTCCTTTTAATCTCAGCTGCACTGGTTTTGCTGCTGTGAAACCTTTTTCTTTTTAAATTTCATATGATCAAAATTATCCATTTTCTTTCTCAAAATCTCTTTCTCTTGTTTGGTCTTAAATTCTTGCTAACAGGTAAAGTTTTCTATGGTCTACTAATCTGTTTATGATACAATCCTTAATCTTTAGGTCAGTACCCATTCTGTCCTTATCTTGGATTATGATGTGAGTCGATCCCTAGCTTCTACCAAACTTTTTCCAGGTTTCCTAGAAATTATCAAAGAGTGAGTTCTTTTCTCTTAAATTTAGATCTTTTGATTTATCAAATTCTATATTATTATGGTCATTTTATTACTGTGTATTGAGCAGCTAATCTATTCTACCAATCCATCATTCTATTTCTTAGCCAGATTGTTTAGAGGATTATTACTTTGTAATATAGTTTGAGATTTGGTACTAAATCAAATTCTTTTGAATGAGACCAAGCAGAACATCAACTTAATAAAAAGCAAATGAGCAGGTTAAAATCAAGACAGAACCATAAGACCACAAAACCTCTATGCTATTATCTGCTGACAAAATTGAAAAGACAAGAAATAAATAATTTTCAAAACTGTAAAATATCCAATCTAGCAGACACCAAACAGAGGAATTAAGTAATCTAACTGCAGAGAGAAAATTGAACTTGTGGCCATGGAAGTACCAAATCAACAGAACAAAACAGAACAAAATCTCCTGTTCATGATGAATTTATAGGAGACTACTATAAAACTTTTAAAGAACAATTAGTACTAATAAGTTCTTTTCAAAACCTGAGAAATAAGGAATTCCACCAGACTCCTTTTTGTTGAGTCAAATATTTACCTAATATCCAAATCAGAGAAAGATAAAGTAATGATCAAGAACAGTAGACAGATATGATTAATGAATATTGATTTTCAAATTTAAAACTGATAAACAATTCTTCCACTTATGACCAAACTGAATTGGCATTAGGTGTGTAAGCATAGTTCAAGATAAGGAAAATAATATAATTTATATGTATAAATGTTACCATGTATGTATGAATATGCACACACACTCTTATATATATATATATATATATATATATATATATATATATATGTATATGCAACTTATAATATATAACTTTGTTGTTACCTGAAAATGTTTTTCAGGTAATCAACTATTTTTATTCTTACCTTGGTTCGACAAAATTTTTGGTTCAAAACTAATTGAAATGTTAAAATCAAATTTATGTATTTTCTTTTGTAATTGTCTCTATCCTTTATTTAGTTAAAATGTCATCTATTCGTAGCTGAGAAAGATGTGATAATAAGCTGCTCTTCAATTGTTTAAATTATTTGATTTTTAGTATTCTGGTCACAGACCTATTATGGACTTCAATATAAGATATTGAGTTGAACCTCATTTATGCCACAAAGCTTTCAAGCTTTTCCAGGAGTTCTTATCAAATTGAGAATTCTTTCCTAATCTATGTTTTCAGTTTTTTGAATGCTGAGTTACTGCATTCCATTATTTTTAATTCTGTCTTGTCTATTCCACTGATTTACTTCTCTTTCCCATTTTTAAACCAGTCCTGAATTGTTTTCATGATTGCTGCTTTATAACAGTTTGAGTTTGCTTTTCTGCTTTCATTCTTCTCTATATACATATCTTCATAAACTATATATCTCAACTTATGTCTTTCGATCCATCTAATCTTTCTATTGAGTGAACTAACAAAAAATCAGTCATTTTCCAATACCTCAAAAGATATTAACACAGAAATCTGAAGAGAATAGCAAATTTGTTAATAATCATATTAACAAATGCTCCATATTATTTATAATAAGGGATACTTTTTTGCATATTTGGTTTACTCATGCTGGGTATTAACATGATAACATTATAAGTAATAAATCATGAAGGATAAACTGTAAAAGACATCATTATAGAAATATAACTTAACAAATATTAGAAAAAGGGATCAAACAGCTATGTATCACACATATTTAAACAATATAGAAAGCATAAATGGAAAATATTCTGAATGTGGAGAAGATTTTTGTGGCAAATTTAAGGGAAGAGATGTATAATACTGGTAGATCATAAACAAACATGAATTGGTTTAGACTTTTGAAGGGAACAATCATTCTGATGAGATGAGAAGCTCCTAGGATGTATATACTTAAATGTCAGATAAAATTCCCCCTCTGTCTGATCCCCAACCTGCTCACTTCCTTAAAGTGGCAATACCTCTCCTAAGAAAATGTGTTGGATATTTTAGTGAAGTTGAATTTTTCATAAAAATTTCTTCTGAATTTGATTTTCATGAATGGTCAAGTCCCTTTTTTGCCTTGCTATTTTGAGGTTCCAAAATTACTTGTTCTAACTATTAATAGAGGCAAAGGTACATTCACATTGCAAATGATCATCTGGCTGAAACTAAAGATATTTTCCATAGAACTTTTCATATTTTCATTACCTTTGACACAACACCCTTCTTCTAAATTTAAAAAGGCATGCTTCATTTTCAAATTCCTTCCAATTTGCCCTTATAACATATTGTCAAAATGCAGACTTGTTTGTTTTATAATCCTCTGCTACAGAGTTGATTATGTCATTGCAACCTATTCTTTATTTTTTAATACTTTGACATTTTCCTAATATACATCCAACTCCTTACTATTTTTCTAAATAATAGTAAATCAAAGAATTCCATCTTACATGACTACTCTCACTCTTTTGTCTTTAGCTTCTGCTTAACTATCCTATCTGCAAGAAACAGAATGCGAATGTAACATTCACTTTTCCTCTATTAGGAAATCTGCATGTAGATGACTCAGGCTAGTTGTGTGACCTTGAGCAAAATAAAGAGAATATTTGCACTATCTCTCAGGGGCTTCAATTAAGATAATTGCTTTATAAATAAAAAAAGTCAAATCAAAATGTGAGCAGTTTCTTTTTTATATTACTGTATTTTATTCTAGTTTTTTTTACCACTCATGATTATTAGTATAAATTTTCATCTAGCTTAAATTTTTAAGAAAAAAACTTGAAAATATCTATGATAACAATCCAAACAAGTGTAAAAAAAAAGCCACAACATGTATTTCTGATACCAATACATTGTAAACAATTTTGGAGACGTAGCTCAGGAAAAAAATGATAAAACTTGGGGAGGGACTATAACTCTTGGTAATTTGTTCTGTGAATAATGTTCTGTGAAGGATGAAATAATATGACAGAATCCTGAAATACTGAGTTATTCAATTCAGGCATCTCTGGAATAACAACAGCAATAAAAAATGAAAGTATGAAATTACAATTAAATCACCTAAAAGTGCATTCTGAATTAATTTTGCAAATTCTTAATGACTTGAGAAAATAATACATTTTGTTTTTTAAAAAGCTACATCCCACCCCAACAAGACAGACTTTTAGATTTTAATATTTACTACTTTAGATTTAATACTTATATTTTAATCCCTTTAATTTCATTTAACTCAGATATGGTAATTTGCTGGCATACCTGAATATGAGATGGTACCTTCCAATTTTATTACAAGAAAAATTAATGAAGGCAGAACTGGATGAATTCATTCCTTCTCCATCTTGATGTGCATAGTTTGGATTAGTAAAGTCAGTATTCCTTTAAAGTCAGTATTCCTTTACCATTCTCAAAATGGAAAAATTCTTGCATTTCCCTCAAATCAAGAAAGTAATAAAGATTGAATATGTATACATATATAAATGAAATATGAGAATGTAAGCATTAAATAGTCCCTTGGTTGTCCTATATAATTTAATAGTACTAATACATTTAATAGTAATTTGCTAAATACTTACAATTTTTTATTTTTAATACTTAGAATTTAATAGTATTTTAGTACTCTTTTGTACTATTAGAATTACAATTCCCTCCAAAGAAATCATAGATTATTTCTGTTTATTTTTTAATAATAATAGCAAACACTTAGAAATTAGAAAATTGTACAAAACTATTTAGGAATGTAAGGAAGTTTTTTGACATTATAAGCAAGAAAAATACCTTAAAATATTTACTACTGAAAGTCATAAATCTCACTCTTTGATTAGTTCACTGATCATTGAATCATCAGCAGAGAATCCTGAAATCTATATGTAACCCCAATGAATATCCTAAACTGCAATCACACATATTCAGTCTCTAGAGAATACCTTATCCTTTTTGTCCCATAGACATCTCAAACTTGAAATATCAAAATTAGAATTCATTATATTCCCAGGTTTATCTCTCCTATCTGGATTTATCTATCTCAATTGAGACTACCATCTTCCCAGTTATCCCAGTTTGAAAATTTGAAATCCTCTCTGACTCTTCCCTCTACTTTACAGTTCTTTTCAGTTGCCAACCGTTGCTCAGCATGCTTCCATGGTATATCTCATATTCCATTCCTTCTTCACACAGCCTTTGTCCTAAATTGGAGAGCTACAATAATCAAGAGCTGCTCTCACCTTTTATTCCATTGATTTTTTTTCAGATAGGTGCCAAAATAATCTTTCTAAGGAACAAGATGTCAAAATAATCTTTCTAAGAAATAAGTCTGACAATGTCGCTACACTGAATTAAAAAAAAACAGGCAAGCCTCTCCATTGCCTTGGATATAAAAACAAAATTACTCATCCTGGCATTTAATTAGTCATAATCAGATTCTGTCTTAATGGAATATATTTCAAATTCTAAGTTATAGCCAAATTGGTCTACTGCCTCTTCTAAAAACTCAACAATTAGTAATAAAATTTACAATTCTAATGCAGAATAATATATTGTCACTAGAAATTTTTGATGCTGGCAGACCTGCTAAACAAAATTTAGGATAGTGTTCTAAATAGATCATCCTCAATCAATGCAGAAGTCATTGATCTTTTATCTCAAATTGAAATCGATCAGTCCCCAGCTAAAGTATCAACTGAAGAAGAGGTTTTGAACTCCACTAGGTTCCTTTCAAATAGTGAAGCACCCGATGCTGATTCTATCCTAGCTGAGATCTTACAAGGTGGGAGACAGGTCCATTGTTCATCCAAAAGCTAGCTTAAATTTCTGCGATTACATGGCATAAAGAGGTTATTCCCTAAGAATTCAATGTTGCCTCCATAGTTCATCTCTATAAAGGTAGAAGGAAAAGGTTGCCCTATGATAATCACAAGGGTGTTTTTTTAGTCATTGCTGGTAACATTCTTGCCCAGAGTCTTATCAATAGGCAAATCCTTCACTTTGAAAATGGTCACCACCCCAAGAGCCAGGTGACTTCAGAAATGGACAAGTAATAGTTGATATGATGTTTGCTATTGAACAACTCCAGGAAAAAGGAAAATGCCAGGAAAAGAACAGAGGACTGTATACAATATTTGTTAATCTGACCAAGACTTTGATAACATTAATCATGAGGTTTTATGTAAAATTATTTCAAAATTTGGTTTTCCAGAAAAGTTTATCAGTATTGTCCCATCACTTCCATGATGTCATGCTTGCACAGTTTCAGGATAGTAGCCAATAGTCTTAAGATTTCCTGGTCACCACTGTAGGGAAACAAAGCTGTGTCCCTGCTCCCATACATTTTGTAGCATGATGTTATCAAACAACTTCACTGAGAGTGAAGATGTCATCAAGGTCAGTTACCACACTGATAGTAAATTTTTCAACTTGTAAAGGCTTATAAACCAAGACCAAAGTAGAGGGAATGTTGGTGCAAGATCTTCTCTTTGCAGAGGACTGTGCCCTCAATACAGCCTCTGGAGCTAAGATGCACAAAGTACGGATTAATTCTCTACTACTTGTGCTAATTTGGGCCTAACAACACCAAGAAAACACAGGTGTTCCACCAGTCAGCACCACATCATCCATATATGGAACCATCAATTATAGCAAAATGGAGAAATTTTGAGTACATTGGATAAGTTCACTTATTTTACAGTGTCCTTCCCAGGGAGGTACACATGAGGTTAGCACATGCATTACCAGAGCTAGAGTCTTGTATTTGGGAGGTTCCCAAAGAAAGTATGGGAGAGAAGCAACATTACACTGTCCACCAAACTGAAATCTCTCAGAGCCATTTTGCTGAGCACGTTGCTATGTCTATGAAACTTGGACAATCTACCAGCACCATGCCAGGAAAGTGAAATGCTTCTATTTAAATTGTCTTTCTGAAGGAGGATCACCTGGCAGGAAAAGAATCCAGACACTAAGGGTCCTTTCTCATGTTAACCTGCATTCCAACATTACTACAGAGAGTACAATTACAATGTCATCCTTGCGCAGGGGTCATGCTAAGCTTCTCTGTATCATTCCAATTTTAGTATATGTGCTGCCGAAGTGAGCACGAGTACAATTACAATGGACTGGAAATGGTGTAAGAATGCCAGACATATCCTTGCCAAAAAGATTATTCTATGGAGAACTCACACAGGGTAGGCACTCACAAGGGAGTCAGAAGAAGCTATACTGGGACACCCCGAAGGATGCTCTTAAGAACTTTAGAATTGATTGTGCATCATGGGCGATGCTAGCACAGGACCACCCAGCAGGGTGCCCTCATCAGAGAGGGTGTTGCACTCTATGAAAAAGGCAGAATGGAATCAGCTCAAAGGAAATGTGATATATGTAAATTTAGAGTAAGCACCCAGGTGTTCCCATAGACTATTTGTGCCCTACCTGTGACAGAGCAGTCAGATTCCATATTGATCCGATCAGTCACACTCAGACATACTGTAAGTAATTTGTCTCAATCATAATGATGTCATTTTAGTCTTCTTTAGTAATGAAGGCAAGAACCAACTATCTTATCTATATATAATATATGTTATGAATATGATATCATGTAAATATTATGCATGTGTCTACATAAAACACATGTACATATATTTACATGGTATTCAAACATGTTATATTAAGATAATATCAATCAGTGTTACAGAAAGAGTTTCAGATTTGAAGTCAGGAAAAACTTGCGCTTAAATCACAACCTGCCCCCAATTAACTGCAAGGCTATGGTCTATTCATTTCAATTCTGGGTCCTCTAAGTTTCCTTATTTATAAAATGGGAATAAGAAATGCATTATCTATCTCACAGAGTTGTTGTGAAGCTTAAAGGAGATTATATATTAAAAGCAATTTGCAAAATCCAAAGTACTAGCTCAGTGTCAGCTATTTCAAGCCTAGTGATGTCTGACAAAGGAACTTTTAATGAAATCAAGCAAATGATATTACATGCATTTTCCATTCTAATCCTTTAGAATAAATTTTTGTCCTAAATCACATTAATCTGACTATAAGTCTTATTACTATTCAAGTATAAGAAAAATTGAAACTCTTCTTTTTTCTTTATGATTTTATTCCTTTAAAAACAGATTTTAAAAAAATCTGATTCAACAAATAATATATTAGAAAAATATGAATAAAAATTAATTTATGGAATCTGTTACATAAATAGCCACAGTTTGATTTTACTTTATCTTTACTTATTTTAATATAACTTTATAGTTAAAATTTTATTTACATTTATTTAAAGTTTATGTATTTTACATAGCTTATTCTAAGAATCTAGCATTTCGTTGAATCAGTTTGCACCTTATTTGTAGTTTGGTAGATAATCTTCAAGATTTGCAATGGTTCAAAATCGTATTCCTCATCTAGCAACAAACCTGGTACTGGTTCTCTGTATAACGCCATATTAAAATTTAATGTCTATCAATTTGTCAATATAGCATTAATTCATGAAAATTGATTTCATTATCCCTAGATGTATTACTTAAGTACTATTTATCCTTTCCTTAGAAAATAATAATTTTGCAAATTTCACTTGGCTAGACTTCCTGAGAGCACACATACACACACATATACACAAACAAGCACAGTTTTCTTCCTATACTAGGAAACAGACAAGTTTCTCAAACAGTAAGTTACAGAAATGGAGTCAATCTTTATTATTAGAGGGAATTTAATTTCTGGGGATGGAATTTAATTTCCCCATCCCCGGGAAAATCATAGGTCAAACTGAAGAAAAATAATTGAGCCAAAAAAGATGTCTTGATGAAAGTATATTTAATTACATTGACCATACCTGAGATAATTTTCAGTTTTGAAAAGAAAACAATACATTAATAGGATTTTCTGATTATTGTTTTGGTTGGATAGAAATTTCAAGAGTTAAAATTTTAATGGAATCTCTTCTTCTCTTATTCCTTCTTTTAATCAATAGTAAATATAATAAAATTTAGAAAAACAAATTCAATTGTACTACGCATTCTATATAGGAAAAATCATCCAAACTAAATCTTAAACTATATTTTAAGTAAATAAGTATAAATGTTCACTTGTGAGTTTCTTTTTAGAAGTAATAAACTGCATGTTTTAATGGTTGTTACTAACATTAGAAATTTTATTTAGCTATAATTAAGAACTTTTTCTTATGTCCTACTGAATCTTAGTTATTACTTTTGACAAATAAGTTTAATCAATCCATTGCAAAATAATCAGCTTTTGGCTCCTATTTATCTACCTATCTATCTCAATGCAGGTTTTGTTTTATACATATAATTTCACATTCAAAATGAATGCCACTGACACTATTTCTTATACATATAAATGTTTGTTAAAGCTAATAATAAGTATCATTTTTGTTCACACACACACACACACACACACACACACACATATACACACAAGAGGTCAATAACAATTCAAAATAACCAGAGATGAGGTGAGGTGGTGATACATCATTGGCAAATGAGAGGTATATATAACAAGTGGCGTACATTCTAGGAAAAATTATATTACTGTGAGCTAAAATAGCTAATGGAATAAGAAGGCATTCGAAATAGGTATTGCAGGATATTTGAATAAAAGGATAAAACAGGAGAAGGAAAGGAACATTTCCAATGGGGAAGCAGAGGCAAGAATTCACATGATATGTTAAGGCAACAGAATATTGAACAATAAAGTTACTTAAGTACACTTGTATAAAGTGGGACAAGGAGATGACTGGGCCAGAAAATTACTGATATAGCTAGTTTATAGAGAGTTATGATTATCAGTGCAAAAAAAGGTAATCTTTTATCCTTTCTGGGATGATGTTCAGAATCAAACATAATTGTTTTATTCTGAAAATTCTAATCTCTGTAAGGTAACAAAATTGTAATCACTTGCTTTCCTTAGGGTATCCTAAAGTGTCTAGAACAAATGAAAGAGCCTAGATCTAGTCTATATAAAGAGCACTAAAAAATTATCAGCATTAACAAAAACATGTGTGTTCCTACTCTGATAAATGAAAATGAGGATTTTCATAGATTCTGCAAGAATTTAGATCCAATGATGAATGTTTAGAATTTGCTTAAATTAATGACATGGCATTCACAAAATGTTCTGAAGAACTCACTATCTCAAATCTAAGATAGGTAGAATTTTGGTAAGCAGATGTTGGAGCATACATGGGAATAACTATTATAGATCTATCTATAGATAAAATTAAGCAAGCAGAAGAAGGAAATTGTACATTTTTGAGGAATCAGACAGTTCAGTTTGGAACAAAATTCATTATTTTAGGGAATAAATAATAGATAAATATAGAAGGGGAGGTGGTTTGAATTTTGGTACAGTTAATTTTGGTATAGTTATACTCAGAAAAATGATCCCATAAAGCCATCAGGGCTGACAGAAGGAAGCAGTTGGAAATGAAGGTGTGTATTTTGTGCCCTGGTTGAAGCCCAGTAAACTCCAGAGTTCCTAAGACTATTTCTTCATATATCAGAGAAAGTGTGGAATCTTGAAGATTCAGGATAGGAGTGTTTAATTCTGAAAGGTGAAGGAAGGTGAGTAGAAAAACAAGAGTCCCTCAACAACAAAATTTCCAGAGATTTTTGAAGGGCTCAGGATCATACCATATGAGAGCTGGGAGTTCTTTACTTAGAGAAGAGATAATCTAGAGGTGACATGTTATCTATCTTCAAGGATTTTATAAGTCACCATTTGTTCTACTTAGCTTCTAAGGATGGAACTAGGATGAATGTGTAGAAGCTGAAGTGGAACAAATTTGGACTCAAGAGTCAGAAAAATTTTCTAAAGCATTAAACTCTTCAGAGATAGCAAGCTTCCCTTGAGTGCACACCATCAAGTAAAGATTGTATGATTAAATAAGTTAGAAGTATCTTCTAGAAAGCTATTGAGATCTATATTATAATCTTGTTAAACCGACTAAAGAATTTCTTCATTGATTACCGAGATAGAACCCAAATCTATCAGGTTCAAGAGATATACTGAGGTAGTCCCCCCATCTCCAACAGACAAGAAAGGAACAACTTGATTGAATCTGTTATGAGGCAAGTCTCAAACTTAGATTCCTTGACACAATTTTCTGGCTTTCTCAAGGTTCATGACATGTCTTCCTTTTTTTAAAAGTTCATTTAAAAAAAATCCCATTCTCGAACAGCAATCAATTGGGGAATGGCTTAAACTTGTGGTATATGTGTTATGGAACATTATTGTTCTACTAGAAACCAGGATGGATGGGAATTCAGGGAAGCCTGGAAAGACTTATGGTGAACTGATGCTGAGTGAGATGAGCAGAACCAGAAGAACATTCTACACCCTAATAGCAATATGGGGGTGATGATCAACCTGAATGGACTTGCTCATTCCTTCAGTGAAATAATCAGAGATAATTTCATGGTATTTGGGACAGAGAATACCATCTGAATCCAAAGAAAGAATTGTGGAGTTTAAACAAAGACCAAAGATGATTACCTTCAATTTTTTTTTAAAAAAAGTTGTCTTATGTACTACATAAATTTCCTGTCTCTAATATTTTATTTCTTCCTCAAGGATATGTTTTTTCTTCTTTAAATACATTAAATTTTGATCAATGCATAGCTTGGAAACAGTGTAAAGATGATCAAATATTTGGTAGGGAGGGGGGAAAGAAGGAAGGGTGGAAGAAAACTGTAAGTCAAAACCTTAAAATTTATAGGTAGAACTACTATAGTGTATATAATTGAAAACATACAAAATATTTACTTAAAAAATTCCCATTCTCCTAAGGCTAGAGTCAGAAGGACTGGCTGGTATCCCATAATCATGCAACTTATTAAACTTTGCTCTATTGACCTTGACAGTTTCCATAAGGAGATGACTTGAAAATCATATAAAAATATTTGTTTCTAATCATTTTCTTTTCTAACTACAGTAAAAATTCATTGGATTATCAAAAGACAAGCTATAGGGGTGGCTAGGTGGCACAGTGGATAGAGCACCAGTCCTGGAGTCAGGAGTATCTGAGTTCAAATCTGACCTCAGATACTTAATTGACTAGCTGTGTGACCTTGCGCAAGTCACTTAACCCCATTGCCTTAAATTTTTTTCTAAAAAAAGACAAGCTATAGCTGCCTAGCTAAATCAATTGGTGTGTTGTTTTTAATACTTCTAGTAATTCTTTATTACTGCATAATAAAGACAATGACAAAATTTGAAAACTATTGTAAGTTGAACTTCCTGCTAAGATGACTGCCACATGTAAACTTATTGAATATTCTTCCTATATTAGAGCTAAAGAAATATCCTATCTACTGTCTAATAACTTCTGAGTGTCTTATTTGTCCTAATACTAAACCTGGTGAAATATTAAATGGTAAGTCAGGTTTTTCTCTGATAGCATGGATTCTCAGAAGAGACTGCCTTAGATGTACAAGAAAAATCAAATAAAAGAAGCATATATTCTGCTCAGATTTTTAATGAAAAATTGAGCGAATAGTCCAATCAATTAGTTTAACAACTTATATTTCTTGAAACAGTTACATTAGGTGTATAAATGAATGAGATTTAAGAGATAAAGTAGTTTACATTTGAGTATATATATCATTTTCAATGGTCCCAAATTGCTTACTCCAGGAGAAGGGATTCTTTAAAAGCACGCTTTCACTAGTTGCAGTTACAGTATGGTCGTTAAAGAATAGAATATAGAATCTAGAAGACAACAGCTCAGATCCAGTCTCTAGCAGAATTTCTTATCAAACATAAGAATAAACATTCAGCATTTTTATTGACTAGAGAAAAGTGGTGTGAAGATGGGTTATGACAATGAATGATTATTTTGCGTCCAGAGATATAGAAAACTCTAAAACCTAATTCTTACTAGGATATAGATTATTTAATGTGACTACAACTAATCATTTAGGATAATATTTTCTTGTCCTTCATTTGCAAAAAAAAAAAAACCCTTGTGTTCTTATATTATATTCCACAAGCGTCCTGGAATGACTATCACTCAGAGCTAGCAATCTCCATTTTGTCACTCAAACTGACAAAATGTTTAACTAATTCATAATGGGAACATTATATACTACATAAACAATTTTACATCTAATATCATTCAACAAATCTCTTTTAAATTTTTTTACATTCAAGTAGTCATTTAACATCAAAAAAATGAGATTTTGTCATGGAAAAAAAATCCACCCAGAACCTAAAGAGAGCAAGTAGTGAGTTAGATAATCTATGATTCTTTTTTACATAGCCTGGGTCAGATTAAAGTCATACATTACTTAGTAGATAAGTCTTAAAATCTTCATTATTAAATTGATTTACCTAAAGCACAGCTCTTATATCATTTTCTCCTTTCCCCATTCAGTAAACTCTAATGACACCTGATCATCATCAGGTTCAAATAAAAAAAATTGTCTTTTCTAAAAGCCTTCTGTAACCTATCCCTTTCCTAATTTCCAATCTTCTTACACTCTTCCCATACTCTTGCTTTTCTTACTTCCTTTCCTCACAAAACCGATCCATTTTAGGACTTTGGCAGTTTGGATTGGCTACTTCAAATGTTATCTTTATCTTTCTTCAACTCTACCTCCTATGTTCCTGATCTCTTTCTAGTAAAAGCTGAAGACATTTTTTGACAGAAGTTTTTCCCGGTACTTCATAGGTTTATCTACTTCCTTTAGGGATTACTCTCAATTTATTTAAAATTTGTTGTTATCTTCCTGATAAAACATATAATTATTGAGAGCAGGGACTACTTTTTTGTTTGTGTGTGTGTGTGTGTGTGTGTGTGTGTGTGTTTTAATTTCTTTGTTGCTTAGCCTAGTGTCTGGTATATAATCATAATTATCATCTATGCAAAATATATTTAGTGATGACAGCTAAACATTTATATAGTACTTTAAGATTTCCAAAGAGCTTTTGACCTTCACAGTACCTTGATACATAGGTACTATTATTATTATTTCCATATTACAGATGATGAAAGTAAGGCAACAGGAATCTACTGATTTGCTGAGGGTCATATACTGAGAGTCAGAAGCCAAATGGCTCTTGGTCAAGCGCTTTATCCAGAGTACCACCTAGCTGCTTCAAATTATATGACTGACTTTTGGTTTATCCATAACAGAAATCTGACTGGAGAACAATGTTGTGACAAGTGGACTGGAACCAATCCCTAATTTTGGTGGCCAGAGGAAAAAAATGGAGGCTAGAGACAGGAGACTGAAAAATGAAACAGAAATTTAATTTCAAAGTAAGGAAAACAGATTTGCAAATCGAAGTACGGGGAGAAGGAAGGCTTGTGCTTTGTGGCAGTGGAAGGATTTTAAGCATGAAAAACCACAGAAAGACAAGATCCAATACATTCTTAGGTTTTAAGAGTTCTTTAGGGCCAGCCCCATGTGTGAAAAAATTTTGTGACAAGACAGGCATTCTTGGGTTCTGTGGGTACAGTCCTAAAGTTATTAGAATTGTTGAATCCTGTGATTGTCGGAAATCTTTAGGATCATCATCTAAAAAACTCCTTGATACAATGAATAAATACAGCAAAGTAGCAGGATATAAAAGAAACTCACATAAATAATTAGTATTCATATATATATATATATACATATATATATGTATATATATATATATATATATATATATATATGAACAACAAAGCCCAAGAACAAGAGATAGAAAGAGAAATTCATTTAAAATAACTATAGACAATGTTAAATACTTGGGAATCTACCCTCCCACAAGACAAGCTCAGAAACTGTATGAACAAATAAAGTCAGATCTAAATAAGTGGGGAAATGTCAAATGCTCATTGTTAGGTGGAGCTAATATAATAGAAATGACAATTCTACCCAAATTAAATTACTTATTCAATGCCATACCAATCAAACTACCAAATAACTATTTTTCCAAGCTAGAAAAAAATAGTAACAAAATTCTTCTGGAGCAACAAAAGGTCAGGAATAGTAAAGAAACTGATGAAAAAAATGAAAGGAAGGTGACCTTGTTCTACCAGAGCTAAAACATATTATAAAGCAGCAGTCATCAAAACTGCCTGGTACTGATTAAGAAATAGAGTAATGGATCAGTGGATCAGGATAGGTTCAAAAGAAACTGCAGTGAATAACTAGAGCAATCTACTATTTTACAAACCTGAAGACATCAGACTCTGGAATAAGAACTTACTTTTTAACAAAAATTGTTGGGAAAACTGGAAACTAGTATGGCAAAAACTAGGCATAGATTCACATTTCACACTATATACAAAAATAAAAGTCAAAATGGGTACAGGATTTAGACATAACAGAGTGATACCATAGATTAATCTGTCTGATCTATGAAAAAGGGATAAATTTATGACCAAACAAGAATTAGAGTAGATTATAAACTGCAAAATGAATGATTTTGACTTCATGAAATTAAAACATTTTTGCACACTAATAAAATCAATGTTGCCAAAATTAGAAGGAAAGCAGAAAGCTGGAAAACAATCTTCTCAACTAGGAGTTCTGATAAAGGTCACATTTCTAAAATATATAGAGAATTGCCTAAAATATATAAAATCACAAGTCATACCCCAAATGATAATGATCAAAGGATATGAACAGTTTTCAAATGAAGAAATTAACACTATATATATATATATAATCATATGAAAAATGCCCCAAATCACTATTGATTAGAGAAATGCTAATTAAAACAACAATGGGGCATCATCTCACACCTCTGTCGGAGGGGTTGTGCAAGGATTGGGACATTGATGCATTGCTGGTGGTACTGTGAACAAATCCAGCCTTTTTGGAGAGCAATATAGAACTATGCCTAAAGAGAAATAAAAATGTTCATACCCTTTGATCCAGCAATTCCAATTCTAGGACTATACTCAGAAGATATAATAAAAATAAGAAAAGTCCCACATTTCCAAAATGAGGGGATTCCCATCAAGTGGGTAATGGATAAACAAGCTATTGTACATGACTACTATGGAATATTATTATTCTATAGAAACCCTGAATGGTCGGACTCTAGAGAAGCATGGAATGATTTATGGGATCTGATGCTGAGTGAAGGGAGTAGAGCCAAGAAAACAATGTGTACATCAGCAACATTATGAGATGAACAAACCTGACTGAAGCAACTTCTCTTGACAGTCCAGGGAGCTAGGACAACTGTGTTAGCCTGGTAATAGTCTATATTATCCCCAACCAGAGGAAGAAAAACAAAAGAAAACCACACAGGAAAAAACCACCCCTACTGAATCTGATGAACATTTTATAAAAATTATCTTTTATGCATTTCTTTCCTTTAATCCCAATTCCTCATGCTAAAAATTACTAATTTATAAATATATGCTAACCTGACTGTTCCCTACTCAGGGGAGGGGGTTGGAGGGAAATTTTGCAACTTGGAAATACGCATGTACAAATGGATGAAAAAAACAAAAAAACCAAAATTTTAAAACGTCTTTAGGATCATTGAGACTTGTGATCATTCATGGGGGGTATAGAACTAGATTTGGCATGATGGGAACAGGAGGTGCAGTATTTGTTTTGATTCACTTAATAGTTATAGGCATAGTTATTGTTAAAATGCCAGCTGTGATCAATGCCTTTCTGCTACAGGATGTAAGCTGTGGCTCTAGATCTCAAACCAGGACTCCATGAGAAATAGGGAAGCTCCAACAAATCTGCCTCATTAATGGTTAATTTGAAAATTGCAAATACTTCAGTGAATACCTGTACTGATCAAATCAATACATTTTGCCTTTATCTTGAAGGAGTGCTAAGTTTGCAAAACCAGAGCATGACATAGCTCTGGAAAAGGCAGCATCTCCTAATGTCTTGACAATTTATTTTCCTAAGTGCATTCATTACTTGTTATTACTTGAATGAATACACACATATTTATTTTTTCTTCTTATTTGATTATATAAAATCATGTAACACGAGATTCATCTACTCTCCCCACCCCAATTTACCTATGTGAAATTTCTGGATCTTAGTTTATAGAGCTGTACAATGATGAAACAAGGTAGACTCCATATGTTCTGTCTTGGAAATTAAATTCATTTTATTCATTTTTATTTCAATTTGGAAACTGATTTCATATGAATAGAAAAATCCAGTGAAGGGACTCCTTCTACCAATGCATACCAAAACCTGCTCAGCAACTTAGTCTCAGAATGTTGTCTGGGGTCTTAAGACATTTCTGGATTTGTCAAGGGTTAACTGATAGAATGTCATGAGAAATGGAAATAGAAATTGAAAAAACTTTCTGAGTCACTAAATTGCTTAACAGGTTGTACACATGTTTAGAAAGAGTTTTTTCTTTGAGTTTTCTTATTTGTGAAATAGCAGTTTCCAAATTAAAGGAAAAAATCCAAAATGAACCATACTGTGTCTACTATGTTCCATTATGCAGTTCTGTAACTTTGCATACTGTCCATTAATGTATCTGAGAATTCTGGAACTCTTAAATCAAAGTGAATTTTTAAGGATATTCATTATTACAGAACTTGCTTAAATGCTATATATGATATGAGTAGCCATCAGTTGGGCCAATTATAACAAGATCCACGCTTAACTTATATTTGAGGAGTCCCATTTTAAAAATTTCATGCAAGAGGTAACACTGTTACAAATAGATTATGGGATTATTTGTAAGAATTTCTTAAAAATTATAAAATAGACAATAAAAAATAAAGCTCTCACCATAATAAGCTCACTCAACTCTAAAAATTGCCATTTTTATGGATAATCTTAAAGCTGTAGGTTTCAATCTTACATTTTCCTGTTATTTATTTAAGAGATTGTATTTACTACAGTGTGAACAAACTGGTGCTGAATCATTCTTCAGGTAATGGTAACTTTTACTCAGCTGTGATTCATTCAAATTACTATTCCTCCTCCCCTCCATCCCCCAGTTTTGCAGAATTCCTTTGGTGGGAACAGTGTAATAACATTGGAAAGAAAACTTTGCAAAAGGCTTGGTTACAGGAAGTAGAAATAAATTAAATTATAGTTAGATTAATTGAATTATAAATAATACAGGTTGGAAACTGAGATCAGGATCTGGAATATTTTGATCATTTTTATCAAGTTGTAATAAATTTACAATATAAGACTCATCAAATTGGCATAGAAATATAATTTGTGCAGTTCTCAGGTATTAGTGATTCTTTTTGTATTTCTTAGGTGAATTAATGTTGATTTCAATATGCATATCTGTTTGTTGTCTTCCCTGCGAAAATTTCATTTCTTAATACTAAGAACTAACAGAGCCTATATCTCAAAAAGTTCATCCTAAAGGGTAAGAGGAAAAAAAGGTTTTAACATAATGAAATAACTGCTAGCAAAGCTTGATATTAATATTTCACCAGTGTATGAGCCATACTTGTTTTAATTGATATAGTTATTTACTTTTGCAATTATTATAGTTCAGATTTTTAGAACAAATTTCAATTTCTAATTTTTAGTTTTATACTTTATTTTGCATCTAAAATATTTTCCTACTAATATATACTATTCTTTTCAGCTTAAAAAAAATTGGAACAGTTGACCTCAATCTTACTTTCCCAATCTGGTGCCCAACTCACCAAAATTCTTAGGGACTCACCAAAATTGTGCTGGAGCTCAATCCAACAATTAATTTCCTTATTACACTGAAGCTCAGAACTCCTGAACACAAGCAATACATCAGCCTCAGCCTCCTGCCATAGAAGGAATTACAGCATGTGGGGCCATGCAAGAATGGCAATTTCTGAAGACAGTACTTTCACTGAGCATTGTCCCCTCAGTCTATCTTAGAGAGAAGATAATCTTTTAAATTATTCATGCAAGAAATAATGTTTTTTTAGACATTGATAGCTATATAAACATCCATTATCCACTGAGCTAAAAATATTGACTTTAGATCATGAGACAGAAAATAATACTATTAGATCATTTCTATCACATTATTATTTTTAGCAAATTCAGCAGAAGCTGGTTACATAGGAGAATTAAAGCCTCAAAAGAGGTAGATGAGCAATGGAGGGGATGGGAATCTCTACTTTTCTTAGGACTGTTTAGGAAAATGGCTTGGGGTTTACCAAATTCTTTTTCCTACCTCAACTCCTTTGATGTGAACTGAAATCTGGGCGAGAAAATGATTATTATGATGATGATGCTGATAAAAACTAGAAATTATATTTCAAAGTTCATATATTTTTTCCTTTGATCATAACAAATAGCCCATTTTCTTATCCCTATTGAGCAGATCATTGATTTACAGCAAAAGGGTCATTGGATACCGCAAACTCTTTCCTATCATTTGTTTTATTTTTCTTTTAATGAGGACATAGACTTAGAGAAATAATGTAGTTTCCCCAAGGAAGCATAGCAAATCATTACCAGAACCAGAAGTTGAACTCATATTTTCTGATGTCACGGCCAGCACTTTTGGTTCTAACACCAATCTTCAGAGGAGGAACTATTTATTTCCTTCCATTAAACACAAGTTTTCAGTCTCCCTATATATTTTCTTCTTCTCTGCTAGTATTCTGTGTAAATGTTTAGATGAGATTTTAATTTGACTTGTCTATCCATTGGCCAAACTCTATAGCAAGATTTGTGTTTGATTTACCATTGACTGATGGAAATTAGTTGTTCAATATTTGAGGAGATTCATTTAAAAATGTTGGCATGCAAGCCACAAAATTATGTGGTGTAGATATGAGCTCATTTGTAGGAATTTTGGTAAAGCTACTGCACAGAAAACATTTCTCTGAAAATAAAGCTCTCATTATACCATGTTCACTGCAATCTGAATATGGTCCTCCAATGACACTGCTGCTGTCAGAATATTCCTTAACAATATGTCACCCCCTTCATTTCATTTTAGCTATATGGAATGTACAGTAATTAGCCGCTCAATTTCATGTGACCATCTGCTTTCTCCTGGTGAATCTTTGCTTTCAGATAATTCACTTTCTACCCTTGTACAAAATCTTCTAAAATTATACAATTGAGATGTATCCTAGTTACAAGTGGGGCATAAATGCTTATCTCATTTTCACATCATTTATACCCTTCCTCCATTCTTCCACCTCCAGTCCCTATTTCTCTCATGAAGACAATTGAATTTTTTTAGGTGATATTAAAGTGACTTTTGCAGAATACATTTAAATATTAATACTAGGGGAAATCTGCTAAAATGGATAAAAATTGTTTAGAAATACACTCAATGGTGTGTTACTTAGACATTTTTTTCTGGTAAGTTTCTCAGAAAACAAACCAATCATGAACTGCATTCAGTCATATACATGTGGGAAAAAGGAAAAAAAAGTATCGCACAGTGATGCAATAAAAAGTAATTGTGGGATGAAATATTCATGATATTAATAATAATTTAAATTTAAATAGGAAACTAGAGTTTTTTTCACAGTATTATAAAAAAACACCCTTGCACACTTACGTTATCTAAGTAACTTGCTATTGTTTGCTATTTACACAGAGAGCCCAAAGCTCTGAAGAATGAAATAATTTACATATTGTTATTGAACTAATAAGTGTCTGTGGTAGAATTTTAACTCAAGCTCATCACTCAATACTTTTCTTCTGTCAAACAATTAATAACAAACATTTATTAAGTGCCCACTATCTGCCAGACCTTATGGTCAACTTTAAGGCCACAAAGAAAGATGAAAACTATTATTTCCCTCAAGAGGAAATTTGCAAAGAATTGGGAGCTGCCAATGTAGATATTGGACTAAGAAATCTCAGAAGAAAGGCACTAGCCTTGGGGAGGCATTGAAAAAGGTTTGTTGCAGTAGTTTGGACTTGCATAATTGCTGTTAAAAACACTGGGGTAACAGACAAAGCAAAATCAATCACTCCTCTCAAGGATCTTGCATGAAAATGTGACAACAATAAGCAAAAAAAGATACAGAAGAGGTAATTTTAGGTGTTCTAGCAATACAGAAATAAAGACAGACCTCCTGCTGGAGACAATATTTGAGATGAATCTTCAAGTAAGTCAAGGATACCAGAAGGTGAAGTTAAGAAGGTAGAGAATTGTATGCATGGAGTAAAGATAGCAGAACTGTGGTTTGTGATTAGGAGGCAGAACAAAACAATGAGGCAATGACATTCATCGGAGAATGTATGGAAGAAGAGTGAGAAATTGGGGAAGGTAAAAAGATGCCAGACTGCAAAGAGCTTGAAATGTAAACCTGCAATTTTATACTTGCTCTCCTGAAAATGAATGATTAGGGGTAGTAGAATACATGGTGAGATATAAGCTTTAGGGAAATCACTTGGGCAAGTAAATGGTTTGTGGAAAGAAGTGAAGAGATTTTCATTAGGCAGGCTATTTTAAACATGAAGAAATGGCCACACAATGAGAGGAGGCTACATCTATGAGAAATATGGAGAGAAACAACAAAAAATATTTGATAACTGAATAGACATTTCATGTATAAGATTAAAGTCAGTGATTGCACTGAGATTGTGAATCTGAATAACTGAAGGACAGTGGAATCCCTGATATTTATACAGTTGTACAGAATGGGGGGGCAGTGGTAATGAGTTCTAAATTATGTGCATCAGTTCTGGGATGCTTAGGTGATATTCAATTCAAAATTTCCAGTGAGCACTTGGTGACATAGGACCAGAACACAGGAGAGAGACTTGGATAGCAATTTTCACTTTCGAGATAGTAATTAAATCGGTATGAACTCGGGCAATATTCTCAAGCTAAGGCTTAGAAAGTAAAGAGATCCCAGGTCAGACTATTAGAGAATAATAAAATGGGCATGACATGAATGCAGATTCAGTCAAGGAGACTAGATTTATACTAAGTTCCCATGTTTCTTTCATTGAAAGATAAGTATACTGGTGTGCCAAATAAATAAATTCATACTTTCCTCTGTCATTTTTCTTGAATCTGTTTTCATTCTAACATATACCACACTCTTATGGATAAATAGTCAATGCATTGGAAAGAATATTGTCTCTAGAGTCAGAGGACCTAGATTCAAATTACTATCTGCAATGCAAATTAACAGACATTAACTCAATTTACTCATTTGTAAAATGAGGGGACTTGGTTTGATGTCCTCTGTAGTCTCTTAAAGCTTAGATATATAATTCCTTGATCTTCAGTTTTAATTCCTGAGGAATACTGGCATCTTTACAGAAAATTTTCATCTTAAAGAATTATTTCAAGACTCTTAGAGATTGAATGACGTTTTCCTAAATAATCTGACAGTAAATGTCAGAAAAGAGACTGCCCTAGGATTATTGAATCCAAGGTCATTTCTCTCTCTCTCTCTCTCTCTCTCTTTCTCCTATGTCCCACTCTCACTGAGTGAAAAATCAATTAATCAGTCCTTCAAAAATATTTATTAGGGATCTGCTATGTGTAAGAGACATATTGATGATTCAATGGATAAGATGCAATTTGATCTCAGACACTTACCAGCTGTATGATATTAGGTAAGTCATGTAACTCTGTTTACCTTAGTTTCCTCTTCTTCAAAATTAACTTGAGAAGGAAATGGGAAATCATTCTAGTATTAATAAATACTGCTTCACTAATTTTTCAGTAAAATGCTCTAAGATAACCCCCCAAAACATATGATTTAAGACAAGTTCATCTAGTAGACTGTATTGATGGTAGAGAGTGAGGGGGGGGGAGAGGGGTGGTGGTGATGAAAAAGTGATTTATACCTAGAACTATAAGAAGGACTTTCTTACATAAACTATAGTTAGAACTATAGTCTAGTCTTACACTACTGATCTCAAGGACATTATGAGTCTCTGGATTCTGGTTCTATAGTGGCTAAATATAGTGTGTGAAAAGTCCAAGTTGTCCTGTCTTTATTAAGACAGCTTTATTATATATGGATTGGAATTCAACCTTCAGCTGAGCAGAGAGACAAATGAAGAACCCTGGATCTATCCTGTGCCCACGCCTTGTCTTATCTGTCTGAATTACTTTATTCTGGGCTTGGGTTGATAATGATGATTCAGAGAAATATGGGAGGCTAAATTCTCTTTGCCCTATACTAGGAATCCTGGGGAGTGGGATTTCTCCCAGAAAATAACAATGGGTGATGAGTATCTTAAATGCAAAAATTAACCTCTTCTTTTCAATGACCTTGAGATTCAGACTACCAAATTAGCAAGATTTCCAGGAGTGGCAGCTGCTTTTCAATATGAACTGTTTGGCTTCTGTGATTGAAATTGAAGACTTGAAGATCGAAGACATCAACTCTCTGGCTCCAGAGACCATAACTACCCTGTAGTTACTGATATCATAATCTAAGATTTCTAGAGAAAAGAATTGTTAGAAAAGTGACATCTCTAAGGACAGAGATGAGACCAAGGTTTGAGAGGTTCTTAGAAGAGCTATTAAGAATCTTGTTGGCTATTAAACAAGGAAGGGAAAACTGATTTCTACAATCACTATTTGTTACTTTCCCTTGTTGCACAATCTAGTTCAGAGTTTGAGAATTAGACATACCCTTTTCTCCCTTGATTGCTTGGCTATGAACTGTGGGTTCATGTAGTTTGGAAATATTTGCAACCATAACCAAAGATCAGGTAGGCAATCAAAATGAACAGGAAGAGATGTTTTGGAGATAGGTGACTCAATATAAAAATGCCAAATATATTCATGTCCAATTTTTGCAATGCCCAATACATGACTTACCTAATATCATACAGCTGGTAAGTGTCTGAGATCAAATTGCATCTTATCCATTGAATCATCAATATGTCTCTTACACATAGCAGATCCCTAATAAATATTTTTGAAGGACTGATTAATTGATTTTTCACTCAGTGAGAGTGGGACATGAGAGAGAGAGAGAGAGAGAGAGAGAGAGAGAGAGAGAGAGAGAGAGAGAGAGAGATGACAATCCAGTGAGAGAATTTTAGTATGCAACATGTAAATTATGTGCAATATAAGTTATGAATAGGATAAATTGAAGATAATATCAGAGGGGAGGCATTAGCATTAAAGGGACCGGCACTGTAGAAGATTGGATATATCTTTGTGATAAGCAGTAAAAATAAAAATAAAAGCAAATTTTAAGGGATTTATATTCTCCTGATGCCAGGGCAGGTGTAATCTCCACTGTGCCACCTAGCCGCCTATGGGATTTATATTCTAAAGAAGAAACAATGGTTCTGCAAAAGTTTCAAGAGAGGAGATGGAAGATTTTTTAGGAGATATACAAACAGCATGGAGATTTGGACAGGTCTCCTGCAGCAGTTCACATTTGAGTTATTTTTTTCAGGTAAACCAGAATTCTTCGAGTTGCAATTCAGGATGCACAATATAGGCACAGGTCAAAGGTGGCACTGCAAAGTCATGCAATTAGAATGCAGAGTATTCTTTGAGTATGTATGTGTGTGTATACATATATGTAAGGATGTCCTAACCAGAAAGAGAAGATAGTTTCCAAGAGAATTTATATATATATATATATATATATATATATATATATATATATGATAGGAGTGTCATAGAAGAGTCAATCCAAAACGTTCATTTTATAGATGAGAAAATTGAACTTCAGAAAGGGCATGAATTTACAAAATTTTTCTAATATCAAAAAATAGTTAACTAGTGGCAGAGCTAGCACTAGGTTCCCCATCTCCTGATTCAGACTCCTCTTATGCAGACATTTTTTTGGTTGGTGATGCATATTTTGGAGTAATTAGGAATACTTTCCAAATCAAAGAAAAAATCAAAGAAAAAATATTAAAAATTTTTGAACTCTATAATAACTTGGAAGTTTAAAAAAAATTAATGAAAATCACCTCCAATTCACAAAGTAGGTTTCACCTGTAAAATCTGTTACTAAATTATAACTATTTTCCCTCTGATAACACTGATGAATTTACTAAATAACAAAGAAATATTGACAAAAATTAGATATGATAATTTTCATTTCTATAATTCTCAGTTTCACTGATCCCTGAAAAATTCAGAAGAAAGACAGATTTGTTGGAAAACTTTAAAAAGGGTGTGGCTAGGTGGCATAGTGGATAAAGCACCGGCCCTGGAGTCAGGAGTACCTGGGTTCAAATCCAGTCTCAGACACAATAATTATCTAGCTGTGTGGCCTTGGGCAAGCCACTTAACCCCGTTTGCCTTGCAAAAAACTAAAAAAAAAAAAAGGAAAACTTTAAAGAGGGAAATATAGGGTTGACTTCGCAAGATGGACATACTAAAATACTGTTTGGATGGGCACAGACCCATTCCTGTAGAAATTTTTACAACTAAAAATTCCTAAACTATATTCCAAAGCATTGATTTCCTAATAATACAGGATTTGAAGTAAAACATGAAAAATGGAAGCATTTAATGTACAAACACAAGCACACACGCAAAATCAAATCTTTAATCCTTAACATAAAACATTTAATGTTCAAAAGTTATTAATAGATTTTCTAAAAACAAGAAAATTTCATACTCAATAGAGTGCTATTTTAAGTTTTTGAAAGATTTTTTTTAATTTTTAATTTTATAATTTTCCCCAATTCTTGCTTCCCTCCCCCCCCCCACTCACAGAAGGCAGTTTGTTAGTCTTTTCATTGTTTTCATGGTGTATGCACTAATCTAAGTTGAATGTGATGAGAGAGAAATCATATCCTTAAGGAAGAAACACAAAATATGAAAGATAGCAGACCAAAGACAACATTATCTTTAATTTAAAAAAAGGTTAATCTTATTATGTAATTCTGATGTCTCTCATATTTTAATTTTCTATTAAAATTTTCTTTCCCCAAACAAATTAATTTAGTATACAAAGCCCAGTTAACTTTTAAAACATTCAAGACTTTTGAAAGAATTTTAGAAATATTACACTTATACATCTTTTAACTTCCTACTTTTAAAACTCAAGAAAATGTGGTATTTACGTAATATGATTCAGAAAAATGAAAGCTTAAATCACCTCAACTAATCTTTTCATTAAACTTATACTACTGAAGATACAGTAAAAAGCCTTTTTGAAGGACTTGGTTAATGGGGGTGATTGAGAAAATTAACCTTTAGTTGCTCAGTTTATGTAAAATGATTCATCTGTAATGACATTATCATAATTGCTTTTATTTCACCTATTTCAATGCCTTCCAAAAAGTCACTGACAGTTCATAAAGATATTGATAATATATGTATAGATATTACTATTATACATACACAGAAAGGACCGTAATGGTCATTTAATTGAGAAGTGACAAATTTTCGGTCCGTGGTTGACAGAACTCCTGACTGGGCCTGAAGCAGATCAAAATGTAATTGAAAAATGCTTAACAAAGTAAATATTAAAACAATATTTATGAGTAATACAATTTTCTTAGTCAAGATTCAGCATATAGGGAATTTGTTATTATTTAATTTGAACACTACTGATCTATCTGAAAGAAAATACCCTCTTAAACATACCATGTATGAGTTTACATGTATTATTTTAAGAAAAAAATTAGAATTATGTGTTACCTTCATGTCAGAAGGAACATCTGGCTACAGAAACAAGGTATCTTATCTACAGTCAACATAATTGGATAACATGTATCTTTTCACTGGATTAAAGAGAATATGATTTTTCATGGCTATTGAAGAAATTTATGAATGGCATAAATAAGATTCGAGGACTAGCTACTGTCTCTAATTCGAATGACTTCTTTAACACTTCGAAAATAGAAATTATTGTGTAAGAAGAAAAATAATTTCAGCTGGCTAAGATACAAAGAACCTTAATAAGACTGTCAGATAAACTAGCAACAGAGAAAGTGTACAATTAACAGCTAACTCTCACAAGTACTCTCTACCACGCTGGAAAACAAAATTTGGCAAAGATACAAATTCCATGTCTAGTTTTTATAGAAGACCTCAACTCTTTCCTCCATAAATTCCACACATATCCCATTTCCAAAGATACAAATTCCATGTCTAGTTTTTATAGAAGACCTCAACTCTTTCCTCCATAAATTCCACACATATCCCATTTCCTTGATCCAAGGAAGACCAAAGTTCAGAAATGTGCTCTGCTTAGAACAGTGTGGCTTATTCAGAAAATTCAGGAAGATATACTTCAAGGTAGTATTGCGTGCTCAGGCTCCACCCTGTCTGAAGAAAAGAAATGGAGTCCTATCTGTGGTCAGTTCTATCCTCACAGAAGTCAAATGGGACAATGAAAAGTGTATTCCCGATATGCAAGGAAGCTTTGAGTTTCAATATTTGGGAAATATGCCATCAAATGAAAAGAAGCTAGAAAGTCAGTAATAGGTAAATGTAACTTAGAAAGAATGAATTTTCTAAAAGTCCCAAGAAGAAGAAAACCCAGGCAAAGACTTAAGCACAAGCAGATAAATCAATGGGAACATTTTAATAACAGATAGAAATATGGCTTCTATGCTGTCCTATGAATCCAGGCATTTATGAACAAATATTACAGACTGAAAGAAAATGAATCAACACCTGATGATGCAGGGAACTCTATAGATTCCCAATAAGTTCTAAGATATAAATAAGTCATTGAAAAAGAATTTGTGCCAATTGGTATAATAAAAAAAATGCTCACCTTTTAATTTTCATCAAAGGATCAAATTGGGAATGCAAATGTATAGAAGTAAAGGACAATCCAGAAGGGAAAGAAAAAGAAATAATATTAAAAAAGAAGCTGATCTCTAAAATTGGAAAACATATTGCTCTCACAAGACACATATAGATAATTTAAGGATTTTATATATCTCAGAAAAGATGACAAGTGAAAGCATTTGCAGTAATGTATCTGTTCAAAAAGTTAGGCTAGTTGACTTCTAAAAGGTCTTCCAACTTTGAGATTTCATGATTTCCAGATTTTTCCCTCTTTCTTTCTTTTTAATTACATTTAAAGAAATGATATACAGTTCTTACTATCAAATTTATGAAACCTCAAAGTGGATTCTTTAAACTGGCCAAAAAAAAGAGCAAAGACCTCATCAAAGAATTCAAATTTCCATCGATTTTTAAAATATGAAACAAATAAAGCTTAGTGGTTTACAAGTATAATTCACATAGGTTGTATATTATCTTGTACCTATGTAATACTAGTTCCTTCATACTTTAAATTACAGGGTCTTTCCAGGATACTGCCTTTGTGGCAAAAAGTACACAAAAATTCCTCTTCTTCATCTTCTTTCTTCTCCTTTCCTTGTGAGAGATTGGGTAAAAATAGAGAAGTCATAATGGAATTGAATAAGTAATAGATGCACTAAGTTGTAGTGGGACTAGAGAAGAGTGGAGGTAAGAAAAATGAAGATTGAGAGGAGTAATATAGACAAGCAGCTTTGAAAATCTTATGGAGAATGAATGCCTGCTATAGATCACTGATGACATGATCCTTGATAGAAGTCTTTCTTTGTTGTGTTATCTCCATGAAAACTATTCCTTGTATGGTTCTTGCCTTCTTAAAAAAGAAAATAGCCTCCCAGAATGAATGAACTATGAGATTACATTTAAATATCCTTTGCTGTTATTGAAAGGGAAAGTTGCCAAACATGCTACTAATAGGAAGATTGAGAAACTAATAATTACTCTAAGATTGTAGTTTCTATTTATTAAAAAAAAGCCATGGGTCATAATCATTTAAATATATATATATATATATGTCCAACTTAATAAGGTATTCTTGCAGTTCCTTAAAAACTCCTAGAAGAAGCAATGATTAATTTTAACATTGATAGAAAAAATTAAATCCAGTTCAATTGCATATCATGGCATCACTTCCTTGACATCATGGTTTTCTTAGAGAATAAAGGACAAAGAAACACAACATAGTTAAATTTTATAATCTTGATATAAGACAAATACATTATTTTAGTTCAGTATAGTATGTTTAAGATACAACATTTTCATGATAACAATTTTTACTTACTACTCCTTCAAGACACATAATTTAAACACACCATAATTAGATATTAAATAACAATGTAAAATAGAAACTATTCAAATTTCACCTTTTGTGCAAAGGTGAATTTCTTAAATTAAAAGACCTCCAACTTTCCCTTTCCTAGAAAGGGGAGAAAATTGCAATAAAATACTTACTTTTAGAATTCATTGATACTCTTATCCATGCCATTCCAAAACCCTGTAATCTAGTTCTAGTTATCTTAGATATAAATTATTAATTAGAATCAAAGAATTATGTTGGATAGAAAGACTCAGAATCAAGAATATTTGGATTTAAGTTCAACATTATGATCCTGGCTATATCATTTTTAATGCAATTCTTTAAGGCTGATGGTTTTCTAACCTCTCATAGATTCGTTTATCTCCTAGGAAGACTGTTCTTAGAGCAATCTATCTAGTCCTGGTATCTCTCCTGCATTATAATTTTAGATCACCATCATCTTTTGGAGTTTTAGAAGTAGATGTTCCTCAACCATCTCAAATTTCATCCAGAGATGAAATTACTTCTATTCCCCCTTAAATCTAATCATTTCCCAAACTTCTCTAATATCATTCAATTCATCAGTATTCTCCACAGGTTCCCAGACTCACAACCTTGCTGACACCTTCTACTTCTCACTTTCACTTAAACCATATATGCAGTCAGTCAACAATTTTTTTGACATTAAAAACAACTCTCAAATATATTCCTTACTTTCCAATCATTCAGTCATCATCTTCTTTCAGGTCTTCCTTTCCTTTTAACCACATTACTTCAAAAGACCTAGTTTCTTTACCTGAAATCTCTTTCTGTATGATCCTGTTTATCATCCATAAAGGTGTCAAAGTGATTTTCTTTCATGGTATTATTAACCCTTACCCTCTAGTCATTAAACAACATTGCACCATATCACTACTAAGATCAAATAGAAAATCTTTTCTTTAGCATTTATAGTTCTGGTTCTATCTGTGTTTTTATATTCTCCCTTTCATTCACTCTATGATAGAGTCAAACCATCTTGCTTATTTTCCTGCCAAAGGACATTCCATGTTAATGCTCCATACCTTTGTACAGTCTATTTCAATGTGCCTGGAATGTTCTCCCTCTCTGCTTGCATCTTTTAGTTTCCTTTCTGTCCTTTAAGACTCAGCTCAAATGCCATCATTTTCAGAATTCCTCTTCTTCCCTCTAACTGCAAGGGCTTTCCCTTCTGAGTACACTTTCTCTAAGTAATCTGTGTATATACATGCTATTTATATGCTGTCTTCCTTATTATGTTGTAAGCTTCTGAGGTAAGGAATTGTTTTACCTTTTTTTTATTGGCAACAGAGTTTACTATGGTGCCTGTCATGTAATTAATTAATGCTTATTACTTGGATCACTAACTTGAGAGTATAAAGAATGGCAGATCTTTGTTTCCTTAGGTCTAGCTCAGAAGAAATTAAATCATTTAAAGAAAATCATTTATTATATATCTGCTGCTCTGGGTCCCAAATACAGAAGATTGACATACTCTTACATTTATAGATTTGGTTCTGTCAGAATAAGAACAGCTGTGTTCTGTTTCCCATACTCATCATCTTATTTCTAGGAAAACATCCATTAAAGCTCAAGGGCTAAAATATGTTTATTGATAATGTTTGGCAGGGTTTTTCCAAGTCAAATGTCTTCTTTGTTGATAATCTATTAAATGATTGTTGATTAACATTCACTGTACTTACAGAACTGTAATCTCTTCATACAGTCAAGGATAATTGAATACCTATATAACCTTTTAATATTAGCATTTTATGAAAGTCTACTAGCAGTCCAAGAAATGGTTTTATTCAAGGTGCTGACAGGAGAATAAGAGTTCCTATTGAAAATAACCAACTTTATAGAAAAAAGGAAAGGGGTTAGGATAGACGACTCAATAATGTTCAGATAGCATGTTTGATTATACTTACATACTTCCTAAAAGACCAAGGGTAGGTTCAAATATATAGGCAAGAGGTGAATCCAAGTAACATCAAAAAACTAGAAATTCTATCATTTTCCTCCCAAAATTCCACCAATTTATCTGGCTTTGACATTTTAATAGTCATTGGTCAAATAATTTTCATGTACACTTACAACCAGAAGAGGCCAAAGGTCTAAAGACAACCTATTGTGTTGTTAAACAATTTCAACAATTTAGGTTTGGGTTGGACAAGAAGACTCCTGAAGTTTCTTAAAAACTGAGATTCTTCTTTTCTTTGAGTTTTTTATTTTTTTAGGTTTGGTATGCTTATCTCAACTCCTACTCCCACAGAAGAGATAGATTTCCATTTTCCCCTAAGGGTTCTAAAGTATAACTAAAGGGTAACAGGGTGTCTTTCTCTAATGCCATCAGCCTGAGTTCCTTCTGGGAGCCTTCCAAGTTTTCATGTGAAAATAATTTAATCGGCAAGAGTTAATTAGCTTTTAAAAAGGGATATTTTATAAGAACCAGAGGGCATAATAAAACCCTCTAGTCAACTAGAATCTCTTGTCAGATATCTTTCATCAAAGGACTTTAAAAGGACTACCCAAATTTTAATGCCTTTGGTTGTAATGTTCTCATCTATTTAAGGTTGCAGGCTAAAATGGGGTTGGGTAGTATTAATCACATTCTTTCAATAGAAATCATAAATTTTTAAACTAAGAAAATTTACTGATCAGTCATTATCCCTCTCCTAGCTTTTATTGTGAATCTTATAGTCATTTATATTCACCTTTTCTATTTACTCATCAGTTTTCTATCAAGTCCTTTCTACTCTTGTACTGGATTTCATGATCAACGACCCTACCAACTGAAGATATTCTTTCCAAATATACACACACACACACGTTTAATCCTCCTCTTAATAGAATGCAAACTACTTGAGCCCAGGTAATGAGCCATTTATTGCCTTGTATCCCTTGAAATTGTCATAGTTTCACAAAAAGACATTAAATTAATTCTTATTTAACTGGATCACATTGAATCTCTTGTTGTATTTGAGGATCCACCTAAATATTCCAGACAGGTGGTTAAGCTATCTCTGATTAAACATTTCCATTTATGGAGAATTCATTTCTACATTGGATGATGCATTTTTTAAAGTAACTGTTATTATTAGACAGTTGCTCCATAAAAGGTCAAAAATCTTCTTTTTCAGTGATCTCCATTCACTACTGTGGACACCCTTTTCTGATTATCAATACTTGTCAACATTATTTTCAAATAATTTTTATTAGGACCACATAGTAATAATGCATTTGTATGTGAATATATGATATTTGGGACAAAGGGAATACTTTTCCCTTCCTTCATTCAGTTTCTCTTCTTCCATTCATCTTTTCTCTCTCTTCTTAGTTCCTTTCTTTTCTCCCTTTTCCTTTCCCCCTCCCTTTTTCCTACTTTCCTTTCCCTCCCTGTTTCCTTTCTTCTTTCCCTCCTTCCCTCCTTCCTTCCTTTATATAGGGCTACAAGATTAAAGGACAATAATCCTCCAAAATAGGTACAGTAGAATTTTATGGATAAAGTAGAATTTATTGACCTAGCATTACAAAAAGTAGTATGTGTCAGATTGTTTCCCAGTCATTACAGTCACATCTGATTCTTTGAAACCTCATTTCTGATTTTCTTAAGATAGAATGATTTGTCATTTCCTTCTTCTGCTCATTTAACTGGTAAGGAAACTGATGCAAGTGATATAAAATGACTAGTCCAGGGTCACAGAGATAGTAAGTGACTTGGAGCCAGATTTAAATTCAGATCTCTTGGACTCCAGCCTCAGCACTAAATCCATCTCTCTGCTTTAGAATGTGTCAGAACTGGATTTTTCATGAATCTTAACACATAGATCAGAATATGAACTAAAGTTTTTTTAATTTTATAAGGAGATTAGACTTGACTCTCTTTAATTTTCCTTCTAGTTAGAAATCCTTAAGCTTTCACAAATATGTCCTTGGAATATTATTCTGGATTTCCCTCTCTTACTGGGTTATTTTTACATTTATTTGAGAATGTGATTTCCTCCCAGTTTCACCCTCTCCCCTTTTTCCAGTTAAAGAATGGCTCCCTTAGGAATATTTCATCAAGATAGAAAACAATGTTGAAAGGAGGCAAATGCCAAATTCTCTTTTTTCTGAACTGCTGTCAATTCCAAATGACCTTGTGGGAATTTTTTCAAAGCAATGTTTGAAATGAACTTGTTTCATGGATCTTTTCACATTGTTTTAAATATTTGAATCCTGACTCTGCTCCTTCCTACTTTTGATAATGAGCAATTCAATTAAACTTCATAGACCTCAAGTCCTAATCTGCAAATATTTTAGGGGAGAGAGAACTAGGAAACTTTCAAGGTCTCTTCTAGCTCTAAATTTATAATCTTAGGATGTATGTGAGCTCACTATACTTGATAATGCCATGAAGTAATATTGATTGTACGACTAGATATACATGCAGAAAGTTCTTGCTGATTCTTATGCTCCTCTCCAGCATACTCCAATAAATGTCTGCTATGTGGAAAAATCCTAGGGTAGGCATGTTATCTATGCTTGTTTATCATGCTAGATGCCTCCTCCAATCTAAGATAAACTATTTAAAAAACTCTCATTATTTGTATACTTGATGTCTATATTTCCTCTCTTCTCACTTTTTTTCTAAAGCCCCTGCTTCTTCTAATCTCATCATTCAGCAATGGAATCAAATGAAACATAGCCTCAAATACATACTTAGGCAACTCATCTAACCTCTCTTTCTCTCTGCTTCCTCATTTGTTAAATGCATTTATTAATAGCATTTATTTCCCAGATTTTTATGAGGATCAAATATAATGTTAGGAATTGTATAGCTTAAAACATATTAAGTTAATAATTCAGCCCAAATCTCTTTTCAAAACTTGAGTACTATATCACCAACTACCTATTAAACATCACAAGTTGGAATTCTCTTAGAGATCTTAAACTCAACATGTCTAAAAGAAAATTCATTATCTTTAACCTTAATAATTATAATGTATTTCTTTATAAAATATGAATATACCACCATCTTCCCAGGAAACCAGTCTCATAGTGTTGCTGTTATCCACATTTCTTCACTCAAATTACCACAGAAATCAGCTACCATATAGTTTTATTTTGATCTTCATAATATCTCTCAAATTTTCCTTCAATCATTCATTCACTACCTTCAAGTTAAGTCAAGAAGCATTTTAAAAATAATTTAGCATGTAGCATGTTGTCAGGCATCATTATGAACAAAAAGAATATGAAGAAAGATAAAAAAATTCCTATTAATAAAAGTGGCAAACTGTTACCAACAGTGTATGATCTATACAGACTGAGTTGGAGAATGCCCTCATAGCAACAATACAATATATGAAGGGAAATGATGAAAGATTTCCTATAGAAAGTAGGTTTTAGAAGAAATGATGGAAGCTGGAAGGCAGAGATGGGGAAAAAAACAGGTACCCAAAAAGGGGCAGGAGGGATAAGTCAATATGCAGAGTGTGAAGATATCAATCAAATAGATTACTTTTAAGGAATAAGGGATAAGCAAGTAATAAAGGTAGGAGGGGGAAAATTATAAAATAGTTTAAAAACCAAAGAAAGGATTTTATATTTGATCATGGAGATAATAAAAATCTCTTGAAGTTCATTGAAAGAGGGAAAGGATAAGACATTTGTTTTTTGGGAAATCACTTTTTTAATTGAGTAGAAGTTGGAACAGAGAAAGAAGAAATTTGAGGCTGGGAAGCCAAGAAAAAAGCTATTGCCTTTCATCCCATCATAAGGAGATGAAGGACAGTACTAGGATAAGAATTCGATATGTGTATTAAATGATGCAACAAGAAGATAATTACAAGATTTGGAAAGAAATTGGATAAAGGGATTGGGGGAGAACTATGGCACTTAAGATGTAGGGCAGTTAAGAAGAGGGGAGAATGTGGGGATGAAGATAATGAGTTCAGTTTTAGAAGGCTGAATTTTAGATGTCTATGAGACATCAAATTTAATATCTCAAATAGATAATTAGAGATAAGAGATCAGATATGAAGAGAACTAAGAATTAACAGTATAGAGATAACTAAATATATCAATACTGATGAGATCACCAAATGAAAGAATTTAGAAGGAAAATGAAAAAAAAATAGCTAAGGACATTGTGGTTAGTGAATATAATATACATAAGAATTCAGCAAATGAACCTGAAGAGTATTCAGAGATAGGAGGAAAGTCAAAAGTAATTTATGTTGTGAAAAGCTAGAAAGAAAAAAGTATTAAGAAAAATTGATTTACAATGTCAAATCTATAGAGAGGTCAAGAAAGATAAGGATTGGGAATATTCCATTAGATTTGGCTTTTATTTTTTCTTACCAGTTTTACTGCAGTAGCCATCCTTATTGGTATCCATGCCTCAAATCTCTCTCTTTATAGAACCCACCTTTTTACATAGCTGCCAAAGTGATTTTCCTTAAAATAAATTTGATATTCCCCTTATTTGCACAATAAAAACTGGGGGCTCCCTATTACCTCTAATACTACTCTGTGATCTAGTCATACTATCTTTATCATTCCTGACACATGTTCCTCCACCTACTTTTGCTTTATTTCATCCATTCTTTACATCACCAAACTGCTATGCCTGGAATAATCTTGTTCTTCATTTCTATCTTTTACTTTCTTTTTAGGATTAAAATTAAATTTTAGACTTTGTGGACTTTTCCTGGTTCCATGATTTCCTAATATTTTTGAGCTAGATTATTCCTGGTATCATATCCTTTATGGCAAGGATCTCTTAGAGAATGAAGGACATACGACATCTTCCTCTCTACTCTAAGAATAGCCTGTGTAGAACAAGCCATTTATAAATTATACCTTCATTAGAATGTGAGCTTCCTGAAGGGAATAATTATCCATTGTTTAGAAGAAGTTCTGAATACAAGGTAAAAAGATCTTAATTAGAACAGGGAGTGAGATAATTGGATGGATTAGAGCAGAATTTCCATTCATTTCTCTTGCTTTCTATTAAATGAGCCACTGCTTTGAATATATTTCTACTTAGTTAAATACAATAGAAGTTATACTTGTGTTGTTCTGGCTCTACTCATACTTCATACTTTAATCATTTTTTCAAATGTCATTTTCTAAAGTAACTACTTCTAAAACTGGGTACTGTGATGTCTATTTACATTTTATTTTTCAGAGTGACAATTTTACTTTTGTTGTTTATAGTAAGAACTCAATGGGAAATTGTTAATAGTATTACTTGCCTTTTAATCTGATGTTTAGATAGCTAATATCTGCTTATTTAACACACACACATATCTCATTCACACATATGTATATATGTATATACATAAGATAGGCAAGTCAAAATACTAACATATCAAAAATTGTAATTTATGACATCTTTCCTTTAAAAATTAAAAAATAACACATCTCATTACTGTCAGCCTTTGTTCTCACCCTTCATAGTCAGATCATTCCCATGCCATTCATATATATGTATTTATGTATATATATGTGTGTGTGTATATATATATATATATATATATATATATATATGCGCATATACAGACACGTACTCATTCTAATTGCCTTAATAATGAAAAGATGCTTAACATCCCTAAGCTCTTTTCCATGGTATGAATGTAAACAGTTTAACTTTAATGAATCCCTAATGATTTTTACATCTGTATTTTCTTTGAAATATGATGAATAGTGAAATGTTTTGAATGACTGTTCATGTGCAACCTGTCAAATTATTTGCCTTCTCAGTGAGGCAGGAGGGCAAGGAAGAAAGGAGAGAATTTGGAACTCAAACTGAAAAAAAAAGAACATTACCAATTTCTTCTAAAGAAAAACAGTTTTCAAAAGTAAACATGTCAATTTCATTAATTCTTTTTTTTTTGTAAAAGTGTTATTTTCCATAAAAATGATGCTTTTCTCTAGAAGTGAAATCCCAAATCTCATCCAAAGAAGAAAAATATGCTGGACATTATATTTGGTAATCAAGAAGATAAAAAAGAGTAACCTCAGGGCAGCTAGGTAGCGCAGTGGATAAAGCACTGGCCCTGGAGTCAGGCGTACCTAGGTTCAAATCCGGTCTCAGACATTTAATATTTACCTAGCTGTGTGGCCTTGAGCAAGCCACTTAACCCCATTTGCCTTGCAAAAATATATTAAAAAACAAAAAACAAAAAAGAGTAACCTCTTCTCTTTTTTTTTTTTCTTTTTTAGGTTTTTGCTAGGCAATGGGGTTAAGTGGCTTGCCCAAGGCCACACAGCTAGGTAATTATTAAATGTCTGAGACTGGATTTGAACCCAGGTACTCCTGACTCCAAAGAACATTCTAGTAGGGAGAAATCAAACAAAAATTAAATATAATGCAATGTAGAGTGTGAAGGTATATGATAGGTTCAAAGGAATGTAATAATTTATAGAGGAACAAGAGATTGTTTCTGATTGGAGATGTGATTTTCCTGGTGATTGGAGATGTATATTTTCCTATATATATATATATATATATATATATATATATATATATATATATAATCTGTCTATATTTGAAACACTGATCTACTCAAAAAAGAACAGGAATATAAGATGATATTTATTTTTATATAGATAAGTTCATCTAGTCTATCCCTTCAATTTTGCAGATAAGAAATATGAAAACCATATAAGTTAATTGATTTAGGCAGTATCCTACAGGTTATAGAAAATAAGTCAAGGGTTCAAGGAAATGACTTCAGATTCCAGTCTTCATGTTATTTAAACCTCACTATACTACCTTCTTCAAAGGAATTCTGGAAATTCCATAAAAGAATTTAAGTTTTAATGTTATGATCTTGGTGTAATTAATCATACTCTAACAACGTTATTATTATATCCTTGGATTCAATGACAGTTTTTTAACTTGCTTCATTTTAAAGATAATTTGTTAAAACTATTTGGATTTCAGATCCTGTGCTTACTCCTATTGTATCCTCAATGTGCAAGGATATTTGCTTTTTTTTTTTGGTGAACTGTCAGGTTTCTTGAAAAGCACCAAATGAAAATTGGCTATTAGATTGAAATTAAAAATGATCTTCTGGGGGGGCTTAGCCCTACCTGATCTAAAATTATATTATAAAGCATCAGTCATCAAAACTGTTTGGTATTGGCTAAGAAATAGAGTGGTGGACCAGTGGAATAGACTAGGTGCAAAAGCAGGAGACGATTATAGTAATTGGTTGTTTGAGTTGTTTGTTGTTTGGGTTCAAAGAGTCCAGCTACTGGGATAAAAACTCTCTCTTTGATAAAAACGGTTGGGAAAATTGGAAGTTAGTATGGAAGAAACTTTAGATTTGACCACCAACTCACACCCTTTAAAAAGGTAAGATCCAAATGGTTACAGTATTTAGACATAAAAAACAATACTAAAAGCAAATTAAAAGATCAAGGACTAGTTTACCTGTCAGATTTATTGAAAGGGGAGCAGTTTATGAATAAGGAAGAGATGGAGAACATCACCAAAATCCAACTAGATGTTTTTTGATTACATTAAATTAAAAAGCTTTTGCTCAGATAAAACCACTTTAACCAAGATTAAAAGAAACGTACTAAATTAGTAAACAATCTTTACAACTAATGATTCTGACAAAGGACTCATTTCTAAAATATACAGAGAACTGAGTCATATTTTTAAAAAAAAAAGCCATTCCCCAATTGACAAACAGTCAAAGGATATGCAAAGGCAATTTGTAGATGAGGAGATCAAAGCAATCCATAGCCATATGAAAAATTGCTCTAAATCATTAATTATTAGAGAAATGCAAATTAAAGCTTCTCTGAGGTACCACCTCACAGCTCTCAGACTGGCCAATATGACCAGAAAGTATGATCATTGTTGGAAGGGTTGTGGGAAATCTGGGACACTATTACACTGTTGGTGGAGCTGAGAACTCATCCAACCTTTCTGGAGACAAATTTGGTACTACACCCAAAGGGCAAGAAAAATGAGCCTACTCTTTGACCCAGCAATACCACTACTGGGTCTATACCCTGAAGAGATGAGGAAAAAGGGTAAAAACATCACTTGCCCAAAAATATTTATAACAGCCCTGTTTGT
This sequence comes from Macrotis lagotis, assembly GCF_037893015.1. Lineage (NCBI taxonomy): Eukaryota > Metazoa > Chordata > Mammalia > Peramelemorphia > Peramelidae > Macrotis > Macrotis lagotis. The sequence continues at coordinate 1,349,494 of NC_133660.1, read as the reverse complement.
GGTGGCAAAGAATTGGAAATCAAGTAAAAGTCCTTCAATTGGGCAATGGCTTAGCAAACTGTGGTATATGAATGTCATGGAACACTATTGTTCTATTAGAAACCAGGAGGGATGGGAATTCAGGGAAGCCTGGAGGGATTTGCATGAACTGATGCTGAGTGAGATGAGCAGAACCAGAAAAACACTGTACACCCTAACAGCAACATGGGGGTGATGATTAACCTTGAAGGACTAGCTCATTCCATCAGTACACCAATCAGGGACAATTTGGGGCTGACTGCAATGGTGAATACCGTCTGTATACAGAGCAGAGGAGTTTGAACAAAGTTCAAGGACTATTCACTTTAATTTAGAAAAAAACAGCTATCTTATTGTCTCATCTTGTTATCTCATGCTTTTTGTCTCTTCCTTAAGAATATGATTTCTCTCTCATCACACTCAATTTGGATCAATGTACAACATGGAAACAAAGTAAAGACCAACACATTGCTTTCTGTGGGGGTGGGGTGGGGGGAGGGAAGTAAGATTGGGGGGAAATTGTGAAACTCCTAATATCTTTAATAAAAAAATAAAAAATAAATGATCTTCTGCAAACTGTCCTTTCCAAGTCATAGCAAGATTGATAACGTGATGCTTACTCGCATGTCTATAGGGTTTAATTCCATATCATTCACTCTCATAGCAAAGTAAATTATTGTCAAACTATTGTAAAAAAGATGAAAAAGGTGAGACCAGTGGGTCAAGATATTTACAGACAATTTGAAAAAGTTGGAATATGTTTCTAGGGTGAAATATTTTCAAATGAATCATCTTTGATACTTGTCATTTTATACTGCATTCAGATTAAGGATTTCTGAAAACAAGTCCCAAATGAACCTAAATTTTGCACAATTTTCACATGGAATTCTTGAGTATTTTGGGGAAAGTTCAGAGTATATGCAAAACAAATAATAATAAACAACTTTCATTATTTCAGGTATTCAGGTATTTAGCATGGTAATAGCTTGCTGGTAACTCTGGTACTTTCATTCACAAATGTATCAAATAGTTTTCAGTTGAATATAATCTTGGAATTAGAATTTTTTAGATTTTTTTCCCAATATACTAAAGTAGGGATCTTTATGACAGGTATAATTTCTTTGCCTTATTTACATAAGAATTAATTTATATCATCACCCATCCTTAAGATCAAAAATATAGCAAATTAATGGAATAATCAAACATAGAAGCTAGAGGGCAGGCTATTAGTTTGATGTTGTTCACAGCAATTTTAGCAGGCATAAGAAATATCTCATTAAATAATTTATTTTTACTCTAAATTAAAATATCAATCAAAATAATTTTAATAACAGTAATTCCATATTCTAAAAATTATATCTTTTCCAAATTGTTAACTTATGAGAAAGAAAAGTAATAGAAAATATCTCCTTAAATTTGATGAGAAGTAAGAATGATATGAAATTATTTGTTTGAAATTATATTTAAAATATAATTTCATACATTTTACTCTCCAAGATATGGTCTTTGAAGCCCTTCTTACCCTTTTCAAATTATTGAGAAATTATAGCTTATTAGATCAGGTTTCTCAAATTGTGACAATTTAAGATATAAAACTATGAGAAAAGTATTTTCAAAATGGCAAAAATAAGATGGGATTCACTTGGTAAGAAATTGTTTGGAAAATAATTTTTTGAGCTGAAATAAATTTAATTAAACAATAATTAACTGTTATGTACAAGAAATTGTGAATTGGAAGTGAAAAGACAAGATCAAAATTCCCCTAAGTAACCAAGGAAGTATGGAATATGTGAATTACCTAGTCACCATTAAGATAATTAGAGATTATAGAAAATTAGTCTCAAACAGAAAAAAATGACAATTATTGCTGTTTGAATAATTTTATCTTTATATTCAGAAAGCAAGCCAACAATGCTTTCATTGGGCTACAAATTTTATTGAACACTGCTAGAAAAACAACAATTTTTGCTTACATATTAATAGAACATTTTTTCTATTTCAAGGCAGATCATGATTAAGAGTTTACATATATATACACACATATATATGAATGTATAGTATATATATATATATATCACAAATATTAAAATTAGGATTCAAATATGTATCCTAGGACTCCTTGGTTAGAGTTCTTTCCCTCTCCTTAATATCATATGCATTAGCTGTCCCAGTTATTTCAGCTTTTCATAAATTTAGCATATTCCTTATTTCTAGGAATTATGAAGAAAAATCCTAGTGAAGCCTAGAACATACTTTTATAAATTTCATAACTCATTCCACTTATCCAAATATTTGTCAAATCTTATTAATTCTACATTAACAATGTAACTACATTTGTCATGGATTGCTACCACTCTTGTTAGTTCAACTCCTCAGTCCTTTTTTTCCACTAGAATATTACAAGAACTTCCTAATTGTTCTCCCTACAGCTAGTCTCTCTCCTTTCCCCAGATATATTCCATAAAGATGTTACACTCTCTTTCTCTTTCTGTCTAGAAAGATAGCTTGAAAACATTAAGCACTTCATCCCGTATCAATTCATACAAGCATTATCAGGTATTCACTAAAATACACTTCGTTATAACTTTTGGCAGCAAAATAATATTCCATAATATTTATAAGCCATAACTTGTTCATTCTTTCACAATATGGGAAGGCCCTCAGAAGAGAAGATTGAAATAAAGTATTTTAGTATTTCCTCATTTAAAAATGATTCCTTTGATATTCTTGACATTTTGTTTTCTAGATGAATCTTAGTATTTTTCCTAGGTATTATTTTTGGTGCACAAGTAGGGTAATTTAGGTACAATGTTTGTTTTTATTATATGTATTTTTTTCTACTCATGAGCAATTACCTTTGCCCCAGGTATTGATATCTCTTTTTAGCTGTGAAAGGGATTTTGAGATTATGTTCATATACTTCCTGTATTTTATAAAGTATACTGCAAAGTCTTTTAAACTGTCTGTAAATATTTTAAAAGGAATTTCTCTTTCTCTTCCTGTTGGTAATATATGGAAATGTTGATCATTTGTACAATTTGGGCAAAATCTTGCAAGTAAGTTGCTAAATGAATCATTTTTTTAGTCAATTTTTTATGGTTCTCTAAGTAAACCATCATATTATCTCCAAAATTGAATACATATTAATCTTTGGTCTTCTTTTGAATGTTTTTACCTGAAATGTATGCTATATTTTCCAAAGGCTTTTCAGGTATCTATTTTATAACATTTCTTTAATGTTAGAAAAAACACTTGTATTCCTTTCATGTATCCAGTCTGGTTACAGTTTATGATCCTTTTGATATACAGTTGTAATCCTATTGCTACTATTTTATTTCAATTTTTTTTGACATTCATTAAAAAGTTCATATACAGTATTATTTTTTTCTGTTTTGTTTCTCAGTACTTATCAGTATCATTTATGTCAGAGAAGGGTATTTGTAGCACTTCTTTTTTTTTTTAGGTTTTTTTTCAAGGCAAGTCCACATAGCTAGGTAATTATTAAATGTCTGACACCGGATTTGAATCCAGGTACTTCTGACTCCATGGCCGGTGCTTTATCCACTGCGCCACCTAGCTGCCCCTGTAGGACTTCTTAACATTTTTTTTTTCTCCTTATGTAGATTTGTAAATGATTGCTTTTTTTCATATGGAGAGCATTATTGATTTGTTTGATGTCTTTGTCTAAGATAGAATCATTTAGTATTCTTTTCCACTTAACGTAAATGTAAAATTTTTGTAAATATCAATATATACAAGTGGTTAGTCTTATTAGCATGTTTTTGAGCAGAATCTCTTAAATTTGTATTTCATCAACATTGGTTGCAACTTCACATTTTTTATTTTTGTTACTACTAATCTAGTTTTCTACTTTTAAAAACAATCAAATTAGAAAAAGCTTTATTTTTTTCTCTAAAGAATTATCTTCTAGTTTTATTTACTCAGATGTTTATTACTCATTTTAAGTTTTGGTAATCTCTTCTTTGATATGTAGAATTTTTAGTAAGTGATTTGGTATTCTAAATTTTTCATTCCAATTTATGGATCTGTATTTTCTTTTTCTTTGTTTAATTTTTAATTTCTTTTTATTTGACATAGGCATTTAGGGATATATCCTTTTAAATGTAATTTTGGCTACATCTCACAAATTTTAATATGTTGTCTTAATTGCCATCTGTACTGAAAGTGATTAGTTGTTTCTATAATTTCTTTTGACCCCAAAATTCTTTAGGATTAGGTAATTAAGTTCCTATCAATTTTTCATCAATTCTTCTAAAACACTTTATTTTTATTGTTACAATAACTTTAATACTTCTCCTTTTTTGCTTTTGTTTGGAGGTTTTAATGTCCTATATATGGCCAATTTTGTGAAAGTGTCTTCTATTGCTATATTATTTTTATCCTTTCTATTTTCTTTCAATTACCTTCAGAGGTCTATCAATCTATTCTAAAATTATATTCCTCTCCTTGATTTCTTTCTTTCTTATTTTATACTCACATTTACTTAGATCTGAGAGGTAAGGACCCCAACTAAGTAGTCTTATTATTTCTTTCACTCATTCAATTTTTCTTTAAGAAAGGGGTGGCTAGGTGGCACAGTAGATAGAGCACTGGCCTTGGAGTCAGGAGTACCTGAGTTCAAATCTGGTCTCAGACACTTAATAATTACCTAGCTGTGTGGCCTTGGGCAAGCCACTTAACCCCATTGCCTTGCAAAAAAAAAAAAAGAATTTGGATGGGGTGGGACTTCTGGTAATCAAGATGGTGGAATAAGCAGTAAATCATGGTAACTCTTTCATGTTCACTTCCTGTCAACCATAAAATAAATTCTGGAGCAACAGAACCTTCAAAAAGATGGGATAAAACAATATTTTAGCCCAAGAAACTTGGAAGATTAGCAAGAAAGGCCTGTCTCATTCAGGTAACCAAGGAGCACAGTATTCCAGCAAGTCAACAAGGAATCCCACCTCAGCAAATCAGTGGTAATCCTGAGCCACAGTGTGGTGGAGCATGCAAGCAACAATGCCAAGACTCCACAGATGCCTTAGTGTAGTAGAGAAAGCAGCATATTCCAGCTCCAGGAAATGCCACATGCTTTTAACACAGCCCCAGGCAAACAGGCAGACAGCAATCCTAAGTAAATGTGTAAGTAAAGAGATTAACCAGCACCAGAACATACAAAAGTGTAACTGGGGAAAATAACTCCTTAAAGTTAGAATTGCGCCAGTGGAAGCTAATGATTTTATGAAACATCAAGAATCAACCAAAGAAATTCAAAAGAATGAAAAAGCAGAAGAAAATATAAAATAACTCATAAAATAACTCAAATGAAATTGAAAATAGATCCAGGAGAGACTGGCAGAATCATTTTTCAAGGAAAAAATCCTGAAAGTCATAAGGAAAAGATCATTAAAATATTTGGGAACCACAATCAGGATTAGGCAAAACCTTAGCTTCAATATTAAAGCAATGAAGGTAATACTACTTGATATTCCAGAAAGCAAAAGAGTTAGAACTCTTTCCTAGAATCATCTACTTGGTGAAATTAAAAATGATAATTTAATAAAATAGAAGGAATTCAAGCTTTCTTTAGGAAAGACTAGAAGTGAACAAAAAAATCTGATTACCAATATAAGAACCCAAGAGAAGTCTAAAAGGTAAAAAGGGAAAAGAAAACACAAGAGTCAATGGAACTGAACTGCTTACACCCCTACATGGGAAAATAATATTTATAATTCTTTAAGATGTATCACTAATACTACAGCTAGAAAGAATTCACAAAGACAGAGGGTGTGGGTACAAGATAAATTTGAGGGAATAACATAAATAATTAAAGGATAAGAAAGAAGAGGACATTGGGTATAGAAGGAAGGGGGAGAGGTAGAATTTGGTAAATTATGTCAAATGATCAAGTCTAAAAGATCAATTAAAGAGGAGGAGAATATGGGAAGGCAGTCAGTAAATATTCCATGAATCTTACTTTTCACTGTATTGGCTCAAAGAGGGAAGACAATATCTAATCTATTGAATAAAGAAATCTATCTTACATAACAAAAAAATAGGAAGGAAGGAGATTATATAAAGGTGGCCAGGGTTGGGGTTGGGCTCAGGGAACACAAAATTAACAGAAGAGAAAGCAGACCAGGGAAGTGGTAGTAATTAGAAAATCCAGTTGAGGAGGGAAAGGGGAAAAGGAGAGAGAAAACAATTAATAGGAAAAGTAGTATGGAAGGAAATACACTGTTACTAATCATAACTTATGAATGTAAATAGGATGAAATATATTCCACAAAAAAAGGATAGCAGACTCTTTCAATATGATGTTTACAAGAAACACATTTGAAATGGAGAAACACACACAGAGTAAATGGTAAGGGATAAGAGCAGTATCTTTATACTTTTCACTGAAATTTAAAAAAAAGTAAGGGTAGAAATCCTGAAATCATGAGAAAAGAGAAAGCAACAACTATTTAAAATAGATGATAAGGAAAACCACCAAAATATCTAGCCTAAGTTGAGAAACAGAATGATGACAAAATAAAAGAGAATTATGAAATATAAAATGGAACTGTTTGATTTTGTTAATTTAAAAATTTTGTATAACTTAAAACCAATGAAACCAAGGAAAAGAAAAGCTGTGAAACAGTTTTTTATAGCAACTGTCTATTAAAGGTCTCATTTCTGAAATATATAAAAAAACTGAAGTAAATTTATAAGAATACAAGTCATCCCCAATCGATAATTAGTCAAAGGATAGGAGCAGGCTGTTTTCAGATTGGCTGACATGACAAAAAAGAAAGGAAAGTGATAAAAGTTAGAGAAGATGTGGGGAATCTGGGACAATAATTCTCTGCTGGTTGATTATGAATTGATATAATCATTCTGGAGAGCAATTTGGAATTTCACCCAAAGGGTAACTAAAAGCGATATCATTACTGTTTCTGAATCCCTAAGAAATCATAAAAAAAAGAATCTATAGAAAACTCTTTACCATAGCCCTTTTCTTGGTCCCAAATTATTGGAAATTAAGGGGATATTCATTAATTGGGGAATGGCTGAGGAAACTTCACTATATGAAGGTTATGAAAAACTATTGTATAAGAAATGATGAATAGGTAAATTTCAGAAAAACCTGCAAAGTCTTGTGTAAGGTGATGCAAAAGTGAAATGAGCACTACCAGGAACAATGGTACACAAAATTAGTAACTCTGTTCTTTGGATAACTATGAATGACTCAATTTTCCTCAACACCATATTGATCCAAAGCAAGTAGAAAAGACTCATAAAGGAAAATACTATCCTCATGCAAAGAACTGATAAACTCTGAATGCATATCAAAATATACCTTTTCATTTTATTTTTTATGTGCTCTTTGTTTCCTTTGGATCTGTTTCTTTAATAACTGTGACTAAGATGGAAATTTATTTTACATGATAGCACATGCATGACCAATATCATATTGCCTACCTTTTTCAAAAGAGGGAGGTTAGGAAGGGAGGGAGAAAAATGTGAAACTGAAAATCTTGTAAAAAATGAGTGTTAAACATTATCTTGCCATGTAATAGGGAAAAATTTTTAAAGCATTATTAAAAAGAATTTGAATGTTATGTTTTTGAGGCATATGTGTTTATCATTTATATTATGCTATTGTCTATGGTACCTTTTGGCAAGATATAATTTTCTTTCTTTTCTCTTTAATTCAGCCTATCTTCATGATTGTTTTGGCAGAGATCATGATTATTATCCCTGCCATTTGTTTTTAACTGTAGCAAAATAGATTCCTCTCTGGTCTTTTATTTGTTCTGGATCTTTCTTTTTCCAAGTGTGTTTCTGATTTCTAATCCATTTTGCTGCTTCTATTTTGTTGCTGAGTTCATCACTATCACATGAATAGTTATGATTACTAGCTGTGCATTTTCCTCTATTTTACTATCTTATATTTAATCTCTTTTTAAACTTGTCTCAAGATTGTTTTTCTTCTGTCCACTGCTTCCTTTTGTCTACTTTAATTCATTCCACAACTTCATCTCTTTTTTTGTTTATTTTATATCATTACAATAATCTTGTTGAGAGAATAATCATAAACCTTCCTCCATTCCTCAAAAAGGAGAATCCTCAAGAATAGGGAGATTAAAAAGTGTACTTCAATCTGTGTTAATATTCCAGTGGTTCTGTCTCTGGGATAAGTTGCCTTCCCCATCATAGCCACCATATAAGTTGCTTCAATATTTTTCCCACAATTAGTATCAATAGCTGTATTTCGCTCCACTCTATTCCTCCCCACTCTCATCTAGTCAATTCTCTCTCTCCCTTCATCTTCTCCCTGTTCAGAAGTTTGTTGTATCTGAGTAACCTTTTCCACAATCTTCCTTCTTTTCTATCATCTACTCTCCCCTTCCTTCCCCCTGTTCCCCCTTTTCCCATCCCTGTCCTCTCATTTTTCTCTAGGGTAAGAGAGATTTCTATACCCTATTAAGTGTGTATGTTATTTCCTTTCTGAGCCATTTCTGATGAGAATGAAGGCTTACTCATTCCCCCTCACCTTCCCCAATTCTGCTTCATTGTAAAAGCTTTTTCTTGACTTCTATGTGAAATACCTTAGTCCCTTCTTCCTCTCCTTTCTCTTCCTCCATCACTTGTTGACACCATTTTTTACTATATTATGCCATTATATTCAGCTCCTTCCCGTTCCCTGTCTATATATGCCCCTTCTATCTGCTTTTATAAATGAGAAAGTTCATATGGGTTGTCAGTATCTTCTTCACATCCAGAAATACAAGCAGTTCACAATCAGTTCCTCATAGTTAGTTCTTCTCATCCATCCCCTCTATGGTTCTCCCATGTCCTGTATTTGGAGATCAAACTTTCTGTTAAGCACTGGTTGTTTAAATAGGAAGGTTTAAAAGTCCCCTGTTTCATTGAAAGTCCATCTTTTCCCTTGAAAGAAGATGTTCAGTTTTTCTGGGTAGCTGATTTTCAGTTGTAAACCAAGATCTTTTGCCTTTCAGAATGACATATTCCAAGGTCGTCAGAACCCTTAATGTAGATACTGCCAGATCCTGTGTAATCTTGATGATAGATCCACAGTAGTTGAATTGCTTGTTTCTGGCAGCTTTTAATATTTTCTCTTTGACTTGGGAGTTTTGGAATTTGACTATAATATTCCTGGAAGTTTTTCTTTTGGTATCTCTTTCAGGAAGTGACCAGTGAATTCCCTTAATTTATATTTTACCTTCTGCTTCTAGGATCTCAGGGCAATTTTGCTTTATTTCTTGAAAAATGATGTCTAGGCTCTATTCCTATTTGTGACTTTCAGGTAGTCCAATAATTTTTAAATGATCTCTTCTGGATCTGTTTTTCAAAGTCAGTTGTTTTTCCAAAGTCTTTTTTTTTATTAAGGCAATGGGGTTAAGTCACTTGCCTAAGGCCACAAAGCTAGGTTATTATTAAGTGTCTGAGGTCCAATTTGAACTCAAATCCTCCTGACTCCAGGATCAGTGCTCTATCCACTGTGCCAGCAGCTGCCTCTCAGTTGTTTTTGCAATGTGATAGTTCACATTTTCTTTTAATTCTTTTGGGTATACTTTTATTTCTTCCTGACTTCACTCAAAGTCATCAGTTTCCTTTAGTTCCATTCTGCATTTGAAGGAGTTATTTTCTCCACAGAGCTTTTTTTTAATCTCCTTTTCTGGCCAATTCTGCTGTTTCAGGCATTCTCCTCATTTGCCTTTTCCATTGCTTTTTTCCAACTGGCCTAACCTGGTTTTTAATGTTATTTTTTTCAGAATTTTTTTGTATTTCTTTCACCAAGTTGCTGACTTGGTTTTCATGACTTATCTGCATTTCTCTTATTTCTCTTCCCAATTTTTCCTCTATCTCCCTCAATTGCTTTTGAAAGTGTTCTGAGCTCATTCATAGCCTGAGCCCATTTTCTATTTTTCTTCGTTTGTCATCATCTAAGTATGTATTTTGCTCCTCCATGGGACCAAAGTAATTTTTTTATGGTTAGATTCTTCTTTTTCTATTGTTTACTCGTTTCTTCAGCCCATTATTGATTTACCACACTTTCAAGGTTTTGGGGGTTTTGGGGACAACTGACAGGGAAGTTAATTCCTCCAAGATTTCATTAGAGGCTTTGACTGTTCTCTTTCTTGCCTGTGCTTTGGAATGTGGATGACCATAGGCACTCCCCTCTGCCCTGGAGTTTTGAAAATGGACCCCGCTCTACTGTGGTAGTACAGGAGGCCAAACTGACCTGGTCTGAGTGTGGGTAAACAGCAGAGTCTTGCCCCAAGGAGGGCACTCTGCACTCACCACCCCCCAACCACCTTGCCATCTGTGAGCTGAGAGCTCTGGGTGTGCTGGGTGACTGCTGACTCCTGCTGCAGTTTCTCCTCACATGGCAGGTCTGAGGCGAGCACTCTGCTCTGCACTCAACTCTGATGTAGCAGAATTCTCTCAACACCCCTTCTGGCTATCCCTAATGAACCTTGGACTAAGGGGTATGGAAACGGCCCACCTCTTCCAAGGACCTATGCCCCCACCCGGCTGTGCTAAGTTGCAGTTTTTTGAACCCCAGTGACAGTGTAACAGATCTTTCCTGCAGAAGTTCTAAGTTGTCTTACACTGGGAAATTGTATCACTCAGTCTTTCTGTGAGTTCTGACCCTGTAGATTTTGCTAAAGTTATAATTTGATGGTTTTTGGAGTTTTTCAGAGAATGAATTTCCAGGATCCTGCCTTCATGACACCATCTTGGCTCTGCTCCCAACCTCCAACCTCATGTCTCTCTCTCTCTCTCTTTCTTAGGTTTTTGCAAGGCAAATGGGGCTAAGTGGCTTGCTAAAGGCCACACAGCTAGGTAATTATTAAGTGTTTGAGACATAATTTGAACCCAGGTACCCCTGACTCCAGGGCTGGTGCTTTTTCCACTGCACCACCTAGTCACCTAGCCGCCCCCCAAAATCATCTCTTAACACCTTTCATTCCTACTTTCCTTTTAGGTGTGAGAATTTCTGTGTCCTATTGTGTATATGCATATTTTCCCCTGCTAGAATCAGTTTGGATAAGAGTAAAATCCAAGTATTTCCTCATTCCCCTTCATGTCATTCTCTCCTCCGTACATCTTATATATGTGAGTTATTTTCCCCTATTTTTCCTCCTTCTCCTCTAATTTCTCACCAGTACATTCAAACTTCTCTCTAAGACTCATGTTCCATTATGACCAATTCTGTCAGGATCTATAAATCATTTTCCCATATATGGGATTATTCTTTCTCACTCCTCTTTACCTTAATATACTTATCTTGCTTTTTCTGTTTAAATGCTAAATTTCCTTATCAATTCTGTTATTAAGAATATATCAAAGTACTCAATTCAATAAATATTCCTTTTTTTCCCTTTTGGATTATACTCTACTTTTCTGAGTATTTTATTCTTGATGAAAAGCTAATTCTTTTGCCTTAAGGAATATGATATTCCAAGTCCTATGCAGCTTTATTATTATAGCTGATTATGATCATGGTTTTGTTTTCATTTTATTTAAATTCATTATATTTTGTCTATTTGCATTATTTTCTTTTTAACTGGGAGCTTTGGTTAAAATATGACCGAAAATTTTCATATTCATTTTTCTTTCAGGTAGTGATGAGAGAATTCTTTCAATTTCTATTTTACCCTCTGGATATCTGGATATCTTTATTTATAATTTCTTGATAAGTGATGTATAAGCTCTTTTTCTGTGCATGTCTTTTAAAAGAGATCAAATAGCTGAACAGTTATTTTTTTCATCCTTTTAACTTTAATTTTTTTCTTTACCTGTCATGCTATCCTAAACTTTCATTTGTTCACTTTGAATTGTTTAAAGTTATTTAAATTTTACTATTTTATTTTAAATCTATTTTTATTCTTACATATCTCTTATTTTATTTTCTAATTTTGTTTCTTCCACTCCTTTTTTTGTTAGTCAATGGGGTTAAGTGACTTGTCCAAGGTCACACAGCTAGTAAATATCAAATGTCTCTGAGGCTAGATTTCCAGGGATGGTGCTCTATCCATTGTGCCATCTAGCTGCTCCCCTGCTACTTTTTGAATTTGTCTTTTGCCTTTTTTTTAGCTTTCTATGATTCTCTTGCTTTTCTTGTTAGACTTGTGATCAATCTGTTTTTTTCCTTTCCTTTTTCAAGTCATTGTCATATTTTTTGTTTATGTCTTGAGTTTTCCTTTGACCATAGTAGCTTTTTATGGTGAGTTCTGTCTTTTTTTTTTAGAATATTAACAACTGAACTTATTTGGATTTTTAAAAATTGTACAGCCTATGAGTGAGATTAGCAGAACCTGAAAAACAATGTGCACCCTGACAGCAGCATGGGGTGATGTTCAACCTTGGTGGACTTGCTCATTCCATCAGTGCAACAACCAGGGACAATTTTGGAGTATCAAAAATGGAGAATAGCATTTGTATCCAGAGAAAGAATTGTGCAGTCTGAACAAAGACCAAAGACTATTACCTTCAATTTAGGAAAAAAAAAACCCATTATCTTATTATGTAATTCTGCTACATCTCATACTTTATTTTTCTTCCTTAAAGGTACGACTTCTCTCTCATCACATTCAACTGATATCAATGTATATCATGGAAAAAATGTAAAGACTAGCAGACTGCCATCTGTGGGGGGGGTGTGGGGAGGGAAGCAAGAATGGGGGGGAATTGTAAAACTCAAAATGAATAAATTCATTCTAAAAAATTCCAGAAGGAGTTAAAGTTTTGAAAGAACAAAGTAAAGCTTCTTTGTACATTAGGGGAAAAATTGTACAGCTTGGAATCTGAAGTGGAGAATGGGGTTAGTTATATGCTATCATTCACCTGCTTTGCTACTTAACATAAAAACTCAGAGAATCACAAAAATCATAGATTTTAGAGGTAAAAGACCTCAGCTACCGACTTCTCAAATCCACATCTTAAAAAAAACTTTCCTCTAAATACGCTGACAAATGCTTGACTTGCCTTTGTTTGGCATATAGAAAGTATTTATTCCTTCCTTCTCCCTTCTTTCTTGCTTCCTTCCCTCCCTCCCTTTCTTCCTTCCTCTTTCACTACTTCCTTCCTCCCTACTTCCCTTTTCCTTACTTCTTTCCTTCCTTTCTTAATTCCTGAATTCAAGGCTCTTTGCCCTGCACCACCCCCTCCCTCTTCCCCAAATAGTTCTATTGTGGAAGCTCTCAAGCTTCTCAATGTCCTGTCAGAAAGAAGCCACTAGAAACAATCACACAAATCTAGATATATAATAAAATCACAGCAAAGTATAGAGTTACTCCCTAGACCTTTTTATTATCATTATTATTATTATCATCATCATCATCATCATCATCATTATTATTGGTTTTTGTAAGGCAGTGGGGTTAAGTGACTTGTCCAAGATCACACAGTTAGGTAATTGTTAAGTGTTTGAGGTTGAATTTGAACCTCAGGGTCCTCCTGACTCCAGACTGGTGCTCTATCCATTGTGCAACCTAGCTGTCCCCCTTTCTTTTTTTCCATTTTCAAATCTTTTGACTTTGTTTTTTTCTTTAAGATTTTATTTATTTAATTTATTTTGAGGTTTATAATTTTTCCCTTATTCTTCCTTCCCTGCCCCTCCACACAAAAGGTATTCTGTTAGTCTTTACATTGTTTCCATGGTATACATTGATCTGAATGTGATGAGAGAGAAATCATATCTTTAAGGAAGAAACATAAAGTATAAGAGATAGCGGAATTATATAAAAAGATAATGGTTTTTTCCCCTAAATGAAAGGCAGTAGTCTTTGGTCTTTGTAAAAAAAATCAATATTCTTTCTCTGGATACAGATAGTATTCTCCGTCAGAGGTTGGTCATCACATCAGGTCATGAAAATCCTTCCAGGCTTTCCTGAATTTCCATCCCTCCTGGTTTCTAACAGAACAATAGTGTTCCAAATACATATACCACAGTTCCAATTGAAAGACATTAACTTGATTTCCAATTCTTTCACACCACAAACAGGGCCACTTTGAATATTTTTGTACAAGTGATGTTTTTATCCTTTTTCATAATCTCTTCAGGGTCTAGACCCAGTAGTGGTATTGCTGGATCAAAGGGTAAGCACATTTTTGTTGCCCTTTGCACATAATTCTAAATTTCTCTCCAGAAAGGTTGGATGAAGAGCCGGATCAATGGAGCAATGGATAGAGCACAGTCCCTGGAGTCAGGAGTACCTGAGTTCAAATCCCGCCTGCCTCAGACACTTAGTAATTGGTCTTGGGCAAGCCATTTAACCCCATTGCCTTGAAAAACCTAAAATGGAAAAGCATCTCAGAAAGGTTGGATGAGTTCACAGGTCCACCATGAATGTATTAGTGACCCAGATTTCCCACATCCCTTCCAACATTGATCATTGTCCCTTCTGGTCATGTTGGCCTATCTGCAAGTTGTAAGGTGGTATCTCAGAGATGTTTTAATTTGCACTTCTCTAAAAAGTAATGATTTAGGGCAATTTTTATATGACTATGAATTGCATTGATTTCCTCATCTGTAAATCACCTTTGCGTATCCTTTGACCATTTGTCAATTAGGGAATGATTTTTTTTTCATTTGACTCAGTTCTCTGTATATTTTAAAAATGAGGCCTTTGTCAGAAATACTAATTGTAAAAATTGTTTCCCAATTCACTATATTTCTTTTGATCTTGGTTCAGTGGTTTTATCTCTGTAAAAGCTTTTTAATTTACTATAATCAAGATCATCTAGTTTGTTTTTAGCAATATTCTCCATCTCTCTTCCTTAGTCATAAACTGCTTCCATTTCCAATGATCTGACAGGTAAACTACTCCTTGAACTTCTGGTTTGCTTATAATATTGTTTTTTATGTCTAAATACTGTATCCATTTTTATCTTGTCTTCATATAGGGTCTACTCTAAGTTTCTTTCATGCTAACTTCCAGTTTTCCCCAGCAGTTTTTATTGAAGAGAGAAGTTTTTATCCCAATGGCCGGACTCTTTGGGTTTATCAAACATCAGATTACTGTAATCAGTTCCTGCTATTACAGCTAGTCTATTCTACTGGTCCACCCCTCTATTTCTTAGCCAATATCAGACAGTTTTGATGACTGATACTTTATAATAGAATGCTAGATCTGGTAATGCTAAGCCACCTTCTTTTGCACTTTTTTTTTTCACTGAATCCCTAGAAATTCTTGGCTTTTTATTTCTCTATATGAATTTATTTACAACTTTTTTTTTTTACAACAAGCAATTTTGGGGGAATTTTAATTGTTAGGGCACTAAACAGGTAATTTAGTTTTGTTAGAATTGTCATTTATATTATATAAGCTCGGCCTATCCATGAGCAGTTGATATTTACCCAGTTATTTAAGTCTGATTTTATTTGTGTGAGAAGTGTTTTGTAATTGTTTTCAAAAAAATTTTTAGCCTGTCTTGGCAGATAGACTCCCAGGTATTCTATGTTGTCTGAGGTTACTTTGAATGGGATTTCTCTTTCTATCACTTTCTGCTAGCTATCTTGCTAGTCATATAGAAATGTTGTAGATTTATGAGGGTTTATTTTATAGCCTGTGACTTTGCTAAACTTGCTAATTATTTCTGGTAATTTTTTAGATAATTTTTTGGGATTCAGTGAGTTCTATTTTATGAAAACTTTGACTTTCTTATACATAAAAAATTTTGAGTTCTATACCTGTTTCTGACTTAACCAGAAATCTTATACAAAGAAAACAATGAAAAATCTTATTGGAAAGAATGTCTTTTGAATAATTTCCTTATATAGTCCAAATTGGCTTTAGAGAGACAAATTGGCTTTAGAGAGACAATGTTTCATTTTTTAACATCCATTGTAATCCACCAAAGCTTGTTGTCTCATAAATTACTTTGTGCTGAATAGTTTAATATATATTTTCATTCATTTGTTAAAAAATTCAATTTAGGGGCGGCTAGGTTGTGCAGTGGATAAAGCACCGGCACTGGAGTCAGGAGTACCTGGGTTCAAATCCAGTCTCAGACACTTAATAATTACCTAGCTGTGTGGCCTTGGGCAAGCCACTTAATCCCATTTGCCTTGCAAAAAACCCAAAAATAAATAAATAAAAAATTCAATTTAAAAAACACTATAAAGTCATATCAATATTTATTCAGCAATAGGTAATGCTTGACTACTTGCATCAATAATCTATATTGTGATTTTTGCCTTTTTTTGGTCAAATGTCACAATTAAACAGATTCATTTAAAGATCTTTCAAATATTTCTATTTCTTTATTTCAGCAGAGAAAATGATAGCATATAAGAAAATATATGGGGCAAATGCCCTAGTATAGGATTATAAAGTGTACAGAGTTTTAATCCTTTTAGACACTCTTTTGAATATGTCCTTAGATAAATTCAAAATTAATAATTATGCTGAAATAGAAGAATTAGAAATATTTTTTCTACATTGAGGTCTGTTCAGTTTTGTTTAACATATATATATTGAAGTGGCTCATTCTTCCAGAAAGTGATGGAATCACTATTGCCAGGAAGTATTTTGGTAAGAATTTTTTAAAATATCTTTTCCTTCCTCTTCTATATGCTTTGATATAAGCTACTGAATTAATTTTCAGGAAGCCACAATATTAAATTTATGCTGACAAGAAGACAATAATTTATGATTAGTAGTTCATAATTTTCCACTACTACCCTTCTATTTTTTCTGATTTTTTTTTCAGCTTACTCCCATTCAGATTCTTTATGATATGACATGGGCCTCTTCCCCCAAGGCATTTCCAATGCGCATTTTCTCGCTATAGCCCATATCTATAATATTTTCCCTCCTTACTTCTTATTCCTGGGTTCCCTGACTTCTTTCACATCTTATCCACATTTTCTTTTTTCTTCCCCTCAAAGTTAGTGCCTTCCTTCTGAAATTACCTGCAATTTACCCCAAGTATCATAATACTATGCTGTCTGTCTGTCTGTCTGTCTGTCTGTCTCTCTCTCTCTCTCTCTCCCTCCCTCCCTCCCTCTCCCTCTCCTTCTCATTTGATTTTGAGTTCCTTAAAAGTTAGTACTAATTTTTCTTTTTCTTTGTATACTCAATCCCTAATCCTAAAGGCTTACTGATTTCACTGGCTATTTGCTAATTTGGATTTATCTCAGAAAGTGATGATCTATAATAAATATTCATGCAAGTACGACTCATAAACATTTGATACTAATCAAATGTTTGTGTGCAAAGAAAATCTTTAACAAAAAAAATAGACATTAATGTATTAAAGTTTAGCTGAGTTTTAACCAGGGAGTTTTCTATCATTATTCATAATTTTTTTAGTATTGATATAATTCTCCCTTCCTTATTTGTCAAAAGAATTGCTAAAAAACCTTCAGGGACTCAAACTTCATTTCTCAGAGGGTACCGTAGTTTTTGATAAAGTACCAAACTGAAGGTACTCACTGAACCTATCTACTGAACAACAGCTAAGTAAAAGGAAACTGTTTGTCCTTTCTCAGGCATACCAATTACTCTTTATGAAAATCATGCACAATGATTTGGCTAAATGGATAATTATGAGACTTACAAAAATAGCTACTACTGGCATAAGATGATGAAAGATAAGTTTGGAAGAGTGAGACCTGATCTTTTGTGCCTAAGGAAAGGCGTTTTACTGTTTATCTGTTTGTCTAGAGAGCATAGATACCAGCAAGACTTTTGGAGCTTTCAAGTGGTAGGTTTTATTTCCTTTTTTTAATTGTTGGAAGGTGATTAAAATAATTTTAGCAAAATTCTTTGATAGAGGGATCATTTTTTAATTTTAAAGATTTTATTTATTTTGAGTTTTATATTTTTCCCCTAATCTTACTTCCCACCGCCACCCCCCATAGAAGGCAATTTGTCAATCTTTACATTGTTTCCATGGTATACATTGATCCAAATTGAACGTGATGAAAGAGATATCATATCCTTAAGGAAGAAACATAAAGTATAAGAGATAGCAAGATCAGGCAATAAGATATCAGTTTTTTCCCTAAATTAAAGGCAATAATCCTTGGTCTTTATTCAAACTCCACAATTCTTTCTCTGGATACAGATGGTATTCTCCATTGCAGACAGCCTCAAATTGTCCCTGATTGTTGTACTGATGGAATGGGCGAGTCCATCAAGGCTGATCATCACACCCATGTTGCTGTTAGGGTGTAAAGTGTTTTCCTGGTTCTGCTCATTTCACTCAGCATCAGTTCATGCAAATTCCTGCTGGCTTCCCTGAATTCTTATCCTAGAGGGATCATTTTGAGTCCATAGTATCCCCATGTGTAAACAAGGAATCAAAGAATTTCCATGGGAAAGTAGATCTAAGTATGTGGATTCCCTACCAAGGGATTAAAGTAAAAATTCTGATATCCAACTAATCAGTGAAGTACCTGTAATGTCAGAAATCAGTAAGTAGATCTATGCCTTGGGGAGATATTAACTTAAAATATGTTATTAATTATAAACAATTGAAAAACATTGAGATTCTGAGGATAAAACCCTAATTTGGAGTCCTCTCACTATATATATATATATATATATATATATATATATATATATATATATACACACACATATAGACATGTAGTGTCACCAAGAATGATGACTTTCTTGATTTTCTTCCCATCTCCTGATGTGTGACAAAATTCTTTTTTTAATATATGTTTTGGTGTCTTAGAAGATGAATGACATTCACATTGAGTAAGTTTCTTGACTGTGGGCAAAACAATGAGTTCACATAAAAAAAGCACAGAAAAATAATGATAATTCACAGTTAGAAACCTTAGAGAATACAATCCTAGTAATGTCTTGATATTCAAGAAAAACTCAAAATATTTGACCAGTGGAGAGTCATCCCAGTCCAAGGATTTGAAAGACTTGGAGATTTCCTAATCTACAATATTGCTCCAAGGAATTGTAAATACTCTACAAAAAGTAATATATCACAAGAAAATCCTGAGCAAGGAGGGGTTATCAGAAAAAAAAAAAAACAATGGAGAGATAGTCAAGAAGACTTTGAAAAAAATCTCCATTTCAAATGTTGGATGGAATCAGATTACAGCTCAAATCATAATTCAGAGATCAGATTAGAGCTCAAATCACAATTCAGACAAGGAGAAAATTTATGCTAAGAATCTCTTGAAAGTCAGGTAACACAACTATAACTTCCTGAGAAGGGCATCTTTTTCAGAAAGGGATGATTGGTTCTTTCCATTTAATACTACATTTAAAGAAGTCTTTTTGGCTTTTGCAAGGTTAATGGAATTATGTATCTTGTCCATGCTCACACAGCTAGTAGGTATCAGGTGTCTGAGACTGGATTAGAACTCGACTGGAACTATATCTACCACTTCATCACTTAGCTGCCTTCATCTAAAGAAGTCTTAACATTTTGTGAACTTGACTCATTGAGCAACAGAGACAACTATAGGCAACCTTGAGTCATGAACCAAGTCGCAATTAGGAGTGTAGTCCAGTGGATCTAAGGATACTAATACCATAGAACCTATAACAGGTCATCTATGAGGGACTTTCTAGTAACTAAGGTTCCATGAAACTCTGGAAATAATGTATCCAGAGGCTTCTTATTAAACTGAGCACATTATTAAGACATGTTTTATGTTTTCACATGGAACTATAGTGTCTTGTTTCTAATGAAACTATGTACCACTCATCTACTCAGCTGTCACTTTGATCTTTCTAAAAAACAAATCTGACCATTTCATCTCATCTCTCCTCATTGAACCAATTCCAGTGATTCCTTAATTCCAATACACAAAGTTTTGTTTTGTAAACTCAGAATAATCTTCCCATTCCTACATTTTCAGGCTTGTTATATCTCCTTCCCTTCTTTCCCACCTACAACACGTATGATTTTTGATCCACTGACAAGGAGTTGTTACTGTTCTTGAACACATTCACCTCCAGATCCTGAGCATTTTCACTGGCTCACATTCCTTATCTCTACCTTCTATCTTCCTTAGCTTCCTTAATGTCTCAGATAAAGTCCAGCTGAATGGAAGAAGCTTTTCTCAGATCTCCTTATTCTTAGTACCTTCTGATATTTTATCATACATATATGCCATTTGTGAATAATTGTTTTCTCCCACCCATTAAATTGTGAGCTCCTTGTGAGAAAACGCTGTCTTTCACCTTTCTCTGTTGTACAAGTTGCTCAATAAATACCAATTGACTGAGTATAAAAATAATTCAATCTATTTCTGACATTTTGGGATAGACCAGGGAAAACAGTTTTTAAAGTGCCTAGGTTGTATAAATTATAGACATCTATTTTTAAACTCCCATTTGTCAAGAGATATATAATTCAGAGATATGTATAAACTTCTGATGCTTCATAGCTTTGTTAGGATTCTAGGAAGAAAGTTCTTTCTTTTGGATCCATATTGTTGGTAATTCCTCCAGATTGGCAGGTTTGTTTTTTTTAAGAAAGCTATTTTCATGGTAGGACTTCCCAAAACATCGTATTCTGCAAATTTTGTTGTTTTTGAATAGAATACCTATACCAGTCCCATGAAACTTCTTAAATGGCATTTGGAGCAGTCAAAGTTGAAGCTGCACTGAAGCAGAATAAAGTTTTATTTTAAAAAAAAACCCAACAACTTACAAACAATTAGATTCCAAAGTGAAATTATTATTTCCTATCCAGTTGCTCTCCTGAATTTCATGATCTCTTGACAACTTATCATTCTGCAGGATGAAATCAATTCTGTACCTCACATACCCTCAGCTTCTCAGACTTCTAATTTCCATTCCTCACTCTGGTTTGAGAGGGTTGGGAGGGGGGGATGGTAAACATTTAAGATGTTCTTTCCAACACTATTTGAGAAAGGATCCCAGGGAATTCACTTCATCATTTTTTACCTGGCTGTTTTATGGAATTTCATGATAGCTAGAAACTAATCCTTCTGAAAGATAAAAACATCTCTGAAAATCATACTTCACTTGATTATTTCC
Organism: Macrotis lagotis; assembly: GCF_037893015.1. Classification (NCBI taxonomy): domain Eukaryota; kingdom Metazoa; phylum Chordata; class Mammalia; order Peramelemorphia; family Peramelidae; genus Macrotis; species Macrotis lagotis. Next base: position 1,328,468 of record NC_133660.1, on the reverse strand, counting down.
CACTCTGGACTACAGGACTTATCATGACTCCAAGTTGAGTTCCCTACTCCATGCCCTTTACAGCTTCATTTTATATATTGTCTTCCTTTAATGTTTACTTTGACATACAATTTAAATCTTCCTCTCATGGAGGTTTTAAAAGCAGATGCTGAATGAAAATTGGTCTGTTATGCTGAGGAGGTGAGTGCTTCTTGAGACCCCTTCCTACTCCTGAATACTATGATTCTATGATGTTGATGCGAAATGAATTAGAATAGTGTACCCAAAGCAACTCTAGAGCTTAGATTAATGAGTAGGTAGGAGTAAGGAATAAGTCAGTGCAGAAGTTTAATGAAGGGGGTGAAAAACAGGATCCAGACTCATCATAGCAGGCAAATTGCACTGAGTGGTAAACACAGACCATGCCAAAAATGTATCCAGCCAGGATTGAATACAACAAAGGTTAACCTACCATTGCTATAATTTGGAGTTGGGTTCCCAATTCTGAAAGGAAAACAAAAAGTAAACAAGAGAAGGCACAATGCCAGGAAAACACAGACAGGCCAATCTTCTTCCAAAATGCTATTAAGTTTGCTGCCTCTGTAGGGAAGGCTGGTTAATAGCCTGGAATGTATGAGAAAGGCCTGCCAGTCTGTATATGGCTGTATATAAAGGCCAGCAAGATGCTGTATATGGATCTGGTAGAGGTTCCAAGTTTGATAACTTAAGTCATTTCAACCAGATCCTAATAGACTCCCAGAAAGCTTATCACTAAATTTTATGATATTTGTAAATTCCACATGTCTTTCTGGCTGCAACTAAGTGATATGCTAAAATATGATAGAAAATACTCTGGTGACTTCTCTGATTTTTTTTAATTAGAAGGAAGAAGGGAAACAAGCATTTATTAAGTTCTTACCATGTGCCAGAAATTGTACTTTACAATTATCTCATTTAATCCTTGAATCAGCCTTGGCATATTGGAACTATTATTATTTTCATACAGTTGAGAAAACAGGGGTAAGCAGAGATACCCAAAGTTACAGAGCTAATAAGTATGTGTGTGGTAGAATTTTTACTCAATTTTTCCTGACTCCAGGCCCAGAGCTATATTCATTATGCCACCTTCCTCTATATTTCTGGGATCTTTCAAGTAAATTTTTCCTCAAGACATCCCAGAATTCAATTATTCTATAAATTCTGAATCTACCAACAGATTTATTTCTAGAAGTGGACTGATAAATTTAGAAGTTACTGCTGTAATTTTACAATCTTTGGATCAGTTAGACTAACTTTAGTGGTCATCTAAGTCAACCTCCTATCAATAGGACGCAAAGCAAAAAACAAGTTCCAACAAAACTTCAAAATAAAAATAAGTATAAAAGAGAAAGTGCTTTTTCCAGTGATTAAGGTCAGTCTGTAAAAAAGACAAAGAAGTAATATAGAACATGGGAATATGGATGCCTGCAAAATGTGATAGAAAATGAGAACTAGAACTTGAATCTACATGACACAAAAGAGAAAAAAATATAGTTCTAAAACAGCTTTAAGGCAGATACTTAAGGACTAATCATTAGCCAACAAAATTTGCATTTTATCTTGGAAGAAATAGTTATTTATTTAAGTTTTTGGAAGGCAATGGGGTTAAGTGACTTGCCCAAGGCCACACAGGTAAATAATTATTAATTGTCTGAGGCTGGATTTGAACTCAGGTACTCCTGACTCCAGGGCTGGTGCTTTATCCACTGCACAATCTAGCTGCCCCTATGTTATAATTTTTTGAACATGAAAGGAACATGGTCATAGATTTGTCAAAATGTGTAAAGAATATATTAGAGAGAAGAGAAACAATGAAACAAGTTCTAATTAGTATATTAAAGAAAACAAGATACGTATTTGTGATTCCTTTCACTAGAGTGGTGACTGTATGATTGGGGAGGAGACAGATATGTTGAGAGAAACAGGACAATGATAAAGTGGGATAGGCTTGAGGTGAAAGATGGAGCTCTGTTTTGGATGTACTATGTTTGAGATGGCTATAGGGCATATATTTCAATGTGTCCATAAAGTAAGATTTGTGATGTTGCCCTGGAACTCAGAAGAAATGACAAACAGCAATATAGACATAGAAGCCATTTTCATTGATATGGTAATTGAACAGATAGCTGAAGAGATCACCAAGGGAGAAATTATACAATGAGACAAAAGAAAAGTATATTGAACAGAGTTGGGGGGAATATTCAGCCAGTGGAAATGACAAAGATGATTTAGCAGCGGAAGTAGTTAGCAAGTAGTTAAAGAACTAAGAGAGAGCAATGTCATGAAAACTCAGGTCAAAGTCTTTTGACAAATATATCATTTTTGACGTCCTAAGCCCCCTTTCCTTCTTTGATTGGGTCACCAGGCTAGTTTAGGTCCTCATTACTGCATACTTGGACTACTTCCATAATCTGCTGATAGATGTGTCTGTCACAAGTACATCTTCCATTCAGCTGTCAAAATGATCTTCCTAAAATTTTGGACCAATCATGACTTCCTTTTTCATCCCTATTCAGTAAACTTCAATGGATCCATATTGCATTTAGGTTTAAATATAAACTCTATATTTTGGTGTTTAAAATCTGTTCACTGGCCTGAAATATTACCTCTCCTTATGTCCATATCTTCTGTCCCTGGTTTCCTTCAAGTTCTAGCTATAGTCCTATGTGCTTCGAGAAATCTTTTGTTCTGATTTATTTCTCTTAAAATTAGTGCCATCCCATCCTTGTTATTGTTATTTTTAGTCTAGTCCAATTCTTCATGGGGATTTCTTGGTAAAGATACTAAAGCAATACTTGCCATTTTTATTTCCAGCTCATTTTATAGGTAAGAAAATTGAGCCCAGATCTGAACTCAAGTCATCCTGATTCCAGGTCCAGTACTCTATACAGTCACACCTATTAAATATTTGCATGTTGATTCTTCCTATTTCATTATGAGCTTCTGGAAGGCAGATTGCTTTGTATTTCCAGTGCTTAACACAAGGACTAACAGATAGTAGGAAGTACTTTGAAATGTGTATTGATTTGGCAGCCTTTAGACAACAAGTGGAATTTTGAGTTGAAAATGGAAAGATATATGCCTGATCTTGTTAGCTCTTAGACTTCTTGTCTCTTCCTTAAGGATATGATTTCTCTCTCATCACACTCAATTTGGATCAATGTACAACAATGGAAACAAAGTAAAGACTGACAGATTGCTTTCTGTGGGGGGGGGAAGTAAGATTGGGGGGAAATTGTAAAACTCAAATAATATCTTTAATAAAAATAAATTAATTAGAAAAAGAAAAAGAAAATGGCAAGATAGATAAAGGATCTCCTGGCTTCCTTCAAGTCTTACCAAGAAGTCTTTCCAATTCTTATTATTTTCCTTCTGAGATCACCCCCAATTTATTCAATAAATATTTCATTTATACATACAGAATAGTTTGCATTTTTCTTTCCAATTCAACTGTGAGCATTTTGAGAACACAGACTGTTTCCCTCCATCCCATTTCTTTGTATCCCTGATTCTTAGTATAGTTTTTTGTACATCATTAAGAATTTAATAAATGATAGTTGCCCACCTGTCTGAGGATATGGTAGGATTAAGCAGTTTTCCTTCACCACTTTCAAACAAGTATTCTGACCATCACTCTCATCTGATTTCTTCCCCTTGGAATTGTGGTGGTCTCTGATGAGTGACTTTTGATATTAATTTGTTGAGAACTAGACTTTCTCATCATTTACTAGTCAATATTTCAAATTGTCCTCCTCTTTTGACTTTTCTATTAGAATTCCTATAGTGCAAAGACAGTCCTATTTCCTTGTTTTCTCACCCAGAGTTCAGCATCTCTTTCTCTATCTGTGGGTGTGTGTGTGTCTGTCTGTCTTTCTGTCTGTCACTCTCATTTTTAGAGATTTTATTTGAGTTTTACAATTTTCCCCTGATCTTACTCCCCTCCCCATCCCCCACAGAAGGCAATTTGCCAGTCTTTTACTTTGTTTCCATGGTGTACATTGATCCAAACTGAATGTGATGAGAATTTCTCTCTCTCTCTCTCTCTCTCTCTCTCTCTCTCTCTCTCTCTCTCTCTCTCTCTCTCTCTCTCTCTCTCTCTCTCTCTCTCTCACTCTCTCTCTCTCTCTCTCTGTCTCTCTGTCTCTCTGTCTCTGTCCTTGGTAAACATCTTTATCATCAGCAGAGAAGAGGCTAATATAAAGAAAGCAATTGAAGATAAAGGAAGGAAAGGTTGAGGGAACTCTGTAATTGGAATAGAAGAGAAGAGGGAAAGTATTCTAGGTGTAGGGGGTAGTCAGAGAATTTCTGAGTTAGAGAGTCTTATTCTGGGAAGAGCCAGGAATTCAGTGTTATATCAAAAAGTACTTGGTAGAAAGTACGAGTTAAGAAAGCACATGAAGGGTTTTTAATGGCAACTAGAATATGTTGAGAGAGAGAGACAGACAGACAGACAGACAGACAGACAGACAGAGACAGAGAGAGCAAGCAGTTGTGAGATTAGTTATGCTATACCTTAAAATGACAGTCTTTATTTGGAGTGCATCACCATGTATGGAGGAGGGTTTCACTGAAAAATATTCTCCAGAGTGACAATGTGGTAAAAGGAGAAGGCTAGGATGTTTTGAAAAGAAACCTGGCTTAAGTAAGTGGAAACATGACAGCATCCCCTTTAAAAACTGAAGACCAGGGGCAGCTAGGTGGTATAGTGGATAGAGCACCAGTTCTGGTGTCAAGAGGACCTGAGTTCAAATTCAGCCTCAGACATTTAATAAATACTTAGCTGTGTGAAGTAGGATCAAGTCACTTGAACCCACTGCCTTGCAAACACAGAAATAAAAACAAAAGCAAAAAACTGAAGGCTAAAAAAAGGCTGCACATAGCTTGGAGGTGGTACTGTTTGCACTACTGCAATCCCCTATCATCACAAGGGATACATAAAAACTACACATGCAGTACACACCTGCCAGACACAGCTTTACAGTGAAAAAGGTTGTAAAGAATTATCTTGATAAAGCTAAAGCCCAAAGTACTTATGCAATCTAGGTCATAATAATGACAAAAGATAGAAAAATTAGAATTTCTACCCTTGCCATTTAATTACAAATTAAGCATTTTTTTTCTTCATACTTTATACTTCAAAGTATTCACACTGCTCTCTGGAGTCAAGAAAAACAGTTTCACTTTATTTTCTAGACCTGACAATTACTCAGATGTAACATTTTTCCAACTTTTTTGGCCACCATTTCTATTTTGCCTTGGACACCTGACTTATTTCAAGTCTCCTTTAACATAAAAGAAGTTAATATTCTAGGCATTCGCTGAATAAAGCAAAGAAGTATAAGTATACATATGTGTATGTATATATGTATGTTTATATATGTATATCTTTGTGTATATGTGCGTGTTTATATGTGTATATTTATGTTATATGTGTATATGTGTTTATATGTATATTTATACACATGTGTGTGTATATACACACACACATAAATTGTTTAATAGTAGGTCATATTTATTTTATCAAAGCATTTTCCTCATAGCATTCCTTGGGCAAAGATGATATGTGAGCTATTATTCTCATTTTGAAGAAGAAAATGAAACTGAAGCTAAAAGAGCTTCAGTGATTTGCATACTCACACAGTCAAGAAGTATTGGAACTAGGACTTAAATCAGGTTCCCAATGGACTATATTCTACAATACATTGACTTGTCACATAAAGTGAATAGGAAATCTAACACCTTATTACATGTCTTTCACCATAATTGGAAAATAGTATTCCATTGCCCCCTATTTTTTTCATGGCATTTTCAGAAAGTAAGCTATTTTGATATTAAATGACATTATTTCAAATCAGTAACTGTCTATTCACACAATAGGGTTAGCTCCACCAATTTTACTCTGATTGATCTTTTTGTGCTTAATATAATTTTCTTTTTCTCTTCTTGTAGATTCATATTCAAAAGGTCTTTCAGAGGGTTCAGGACAAATGATCATGTGAGATATGAACAATTTGTGCAAACATTTTCCCCCTTCAGGCATCATGTAACAGATGGTTCTTCATAATCAATAGAAAACAAAATAGCAGACAAAAGCATTTGTGTATAACCTCATATATCTGAACCCAATTTCCACTTATTCTAGACTATATGGTCAAGATAATACTATGCTTTGTAAACTTGAAGGAAAGATAAAAAAAGATTTTCTGAGTTTCAAAAGACATGCATGATACATTGCTATACACAAAGAGGATATAATTTGATTAGAATTATAATCAGAATTTGGGACATCCTAAGTCATCATTCTTTATATGCATCCTAGAGCCTTGTCATTGGCAAAGTACACAATATTTTCAAAATGTAGTCCTTCTACTGAAAGTCAATATTCATCATTCAATGTTAAATTCCTTCTGGGAAAAAAGGCAGTTATAAAACTGAGATGAAAGCCATGAAGATGTCAGCTATTTTTTCTCTTAGGTGTTCAAAAGTGCATAGAAATATCATTTGAGATTATTTAAAATTTACAGGCAGCATCTGTGTAATAACTTGGCATTTCTGCATAATATTATTAGATAATTTGTCTAAGTGCCTTTCAGAGTGACTAGATTTTGTTCTGAACTATTGTTTTCTTAAACATGATTCTCTAACAAATAGCATCCATGGACAAGGTATTAGAAGGTTGTTCAAAAATGAATTCTATTTATAATGTTGCTATAAATCATTTTCTGACTTTGGACACCAGGCATGAAAATTTTAGGGATGACAGTTATGACAGAAAAGGCCATGTGTTCAGATCAGTGATTAATATGACAATTAAATTAAACACCCTCTACTAGTCTGAGAGTTTTTTAATATTAAAGAGCATATAAGAGAATTAAATTAAGTAGGATCTTTTCCAAATATTCTTGATGATTTTAATGTAAACAAGAAAGGTCAAAAAAATTCTTCAACCCACGATGTTGCCCAGTGCAAAAGTAGTCAAATTATATGAACAAAGAGTATTCAACAGTATTATGTGAGATATTAACAAATGCACAAAAGGTTCATCTTAACAAAAAATGAAATATAAATTAAACAGAATCTGAGGATTTACTTAATTCCCAGCAAACTGATAAATATGACAAACATCAAAAAAGTGTCATTGTTAGATGGGATTTTAAGGATGGCACATTAATTCAGTGTTGGTGGAACTAGAAATTGTTTTAGAAATTCTGAAAAGTGACTTAAAGCTATGTAAAAAAAGTCTCTAAATTCTTCATAGTTCTTTCTAGAGATTCCAATTATTAGACATGTACCAAAAAAGATAAAAAATAATTGAAATGTTCATAATAGCACATTTATGCTATAAAAATATTATTGAAAGCAAAGAAAACAGAGTAAAATTAGCCAAATTGGAAGATCAAAAATGACAATAACAATATTGACAATATCTTTTAAAAACTTAAATTTGATATGTAATGGTAGTCATCTCTATGTTTGAGGAATGGTAGAAAAAAGGAATGTACATGATAATTTTGAATGCATATTTTAAAGTAAGAGCAACGAAATAGAAGACCAAAAGAAAATGTAGATAAGTCAGACAGTTTTGCAAGTTACATATTAAATTTATAATACTTAAAATGAAAAGCAAATCATGTAGATGTTAAATTACACATTCATGTGGGACTGTCCTCATTTTCTTTACTTTTTCTTAGTAATTTTAATAATCTATAAACAAATGGAATGTCACCCTATAAGAAACAACTATGAAGAATTCAGTGAAAAAGTAAGTATTTTATGGACAATATGTAAAGGGGGCAGAAATAGAAAATATATATAGAATACTTAATAATTTAAACAAAAAAAGAACATTAAAATAAATACTAATGACCAGACTTAATAATTGAGAATAGATGATGAAATGTATTTCTCTCCTTTCACTGGAGCAGTGAGGGACTCTAGGTATAAAATACTATATATTTTATCAGACATGATGAATCATTTAAAATTTTTTTCTTCATAAGCCTCCAGAAAGAGACCCCCAGGATAAAAACTTCAAGGGTTTTTTTTTAACCAAATTCCATAATTCTCAAATGAAGGAGAAAATGCTGAAAGCAGCATAAAGGAAACAATTTAAGTACAAGGGAAACACAATCAAGTCATATACAGGACCTATCAGATTCAACCTTGAAGGACCATAGGACCTGAAATAGCACATTCTTGGGATTGCAGCAAAGAATTTACTATCCTGCACAATTCAGCACAATCAGGGGAAAAGATGGCTGTTCAATGGGATAGAAAACTTGAAGAATTTACTAACAAAAAGACTATAATTGAATAGAGAATTCAATGGCCAAATAGACCCAAGAGATGTGTAAAAAAGTAAATGAAAAGTAGAAGAAAAAAACAAATGTTCAAGACCATCAAATTGTACACGATCCTAAAATGGAAGATATAACACTTCCAATTCTTGAGAATTTTACTTCTCTTTAAGATAATTAAAGGGTTGAATATATATAATAAAAGAGATTGGATATAGAAGATATGAATATACTTAGATTTGTCTCTCCACTGAAGAGGAGCAAGATGATGTCACTATGTCTGAGTCAAAAACCCTGATGAAAAGCAGGGTTATTAACTCTAAATATCACTGTCTCAATATCCTTTTACCCTCTTTAATTCTGCTGTGCTGATAAAGCTTAGCACTTTCTCTGATGAGGGCATCATAAACTGGGCTGTCCTGAGTCACTGTCTCCCATAACTTACAATCATTTGTAAAGTTCTCAAAGAGACCTTCAGAGTTTCCCAGTACTTAGTGCATATTGAGATTCTCATAGTAAATTAAATCAGATGGTCTTGCTCCTTACATTATCTAACAAGGGATTAAGTACCCTGAGTGGGGAGGGGAGGTAAAGTGTGGGAGAAAATAGGTTTGGTGGGGGCACAAATAGTTCATGAAATGATTTGGCTTTGGCTCAGGAAGATTGTGTGTCCTTGGAGGGTACTTGAAATGGGTTAAGGTAAAAAATGATTATAATTTGACATAATTTAAGATTCATAAAAAAGGTACTTCTAATCAGACAGAAGAGGGGGAGGGTACTTAGTGACTTTGAGACATTGCTGCTAATCAAACAATACAGCAGTCAATCAATCTGATATGGTACTCTGATAACATTTTGAGTTTATCAAGCAATCAATTAATCAAGCCCTGATTAATGATACCTGATTAATAGTACTTGAATGATAAATAAGACCAGGTGTGAAGGCAGAAAAATTTATAATTTTTGAGGGAAAGAAAGGAGAATGTGAATATTGAGTAAATTCTATTCAATAGATCTGGCCCACAGAAGAAATGAGGTACATTACCACTTGGCATTTAAAATCTATCCTACTCTACAGGGGCCTGGAGGAAGGGAAGGATATGGGTAGAAGTGATTGATAAAAGAGAAGTCAAAGGTATAAGTGAAAATAAACTGAGTTAAAATTTAAAAGAAAACTTAAAGGTGAAAATTAGGAAAATTTGCTGAGGAGGAAAAAGAGGAAAGAGAAAAATATCGATGGGGAAAGAAAGCATGGAGGAAAATACACTATTAGTAATCTTAAATATAAATGTGAATGGGATGAGCTGTCCCATAAAATGGAAGCAGAACTGATTAAAATCCAGAATCCTACAATATGTTGTGTACAAGAAACACATTTAAAGCTAGGAGATATACACAGGATAAACCTAAAAGGATGGAGCAAAATATATTATGCTTAAGCTGAAATAAAAACATCAGGGATAGGGATCCTGATGTCAGATAAAGTAAAAGCAAAAATAGATTTCATTAAAAAAGAATAAAGAAGGAAAATACATCTTCTTAAAAGGCACCATTGACAATGAAGCTTTATCATTACTAAACATGTATGCACCTAGTGGCATAGCATTCAAATTCCTAGAGGAAAAATTGAATAAATAAAAAGGAGACATAGATAGAAAAACATTAATAAAATTTGTATTTATTTAATTGGATTTTTAATAAGGACCTCAATCGCCCTCTGTCAGAACTAAAGACAAAATAAACAAGAAGGAAGTTAAGAAAGTGAATGAAATCTTAGAAAACTTAGGTATGATAGATCTCTGCAGAAAAATATTAATGGGGATAGAAAAGAATATACTCTCTTTTTTACTTGACAGTACATGGCACCTATAACAACTGGCTATGAACTAGGGCATAAGAATCTTATCATCAAATGCAAAAAGGCCGAAATAATAACTATACACTTGGCAGGCCATGATGCAATAAAAATTACATGTAATAAAAGGTCATGGAAAGATAAGACAAAAAATAATGGGAAACTAAATAACAATATTAAATAATGGGTAGATCAAACAGCAAATAATAGAAATATTCAATAATTATATCCAAGAACATGATATTAATGAGATATACCAAAATGTATGGGATGCAACCAAAATAGTTTTGAAGGAAAACTTTATATCTCTAAATGCCTATATAAATAAAATAGAGAAAGAGGACATCAATGATTTGGATTTGGAACTAAACAAGGCTAGAAAAAGAACAAATTAAATATCTATTAAATATCAAATTTGAAATTCTGATGATCAAGGAAGAGAGCAAAACCAACAGAAATCTTAGGATTATCTCAATCGATTCTGAAAAAGCCTTTGATGAAGAAACATCCATTCCTCTTAAAAACACTAGAAAGTTTAGAAATAAATGGAATTTTCTTTAAAATAATAAGGAAATTTATCAAAATCATCAACAAATACTATATGTAATGGGTATAAACATGAAGCATTTCCCAAGTAAGATCAGATGTGAAACACAGATGACCATTGTCACCATTACTATTCAATATAGTATCAGAAATGTTAGCTTTGGCAATATGAAGAAAATAAATTGAACGAATCAGAATTGTCCATGAGGAAGTAAAGTCTTCATTCTTTGCAGTGATATTATGGTATACTTAGAGAACACAAGAAAATCATCAGCATAATAGCAGGATATCAAATAAATCCATATAAATCATTAGCATATTTATTTATGAACAATAAAGCCCAAGAGCAAGAGATACAGAAATTCCATTTAAAGGAAACGTAGACAACATTAAATACTTGAATCTACTTCTCCAGACAAACCCAGAAACTCTATGAACACAATTATAAATCATTTCTCAAACAAATAAAGTCAGATCTTAATAATTGGAAAAAATGTCAAATGCTCATGACTAGGTCATATTAATAAAAATGTCAATCCTACCAAAATTAAAGAACTTATTCAGTGGCATACCAATCAAACTACTAAATATCTATTATACTGAATTAGAAAAATAGTAACAAAATTCATCTGGAACAACAAGAGGTCAAGAATAGCAAGGAAGGGGGCAGCTAGGTGGCGCAGTGGATAGAGCACTGGCCCTGGATTCAGGAGTACCTGGGTTCAAATCTGGCCTCAGACAATTAATTACCTAGATGTGTGGCCTTGGGCAATTCACTTGACCCCGTTGCCTTGCAAAAAAATAGCAACAAAAGAAAGAATAACAAGGAAACTGATCAAAAAATTTGTTAAAGGAAGGTGGCCTAACCCTACCATATATACAATTTGGCAAAAATTGTTAAGAAAATTGGAAAAAAGTAAGGTCATAGAAGCACATCTTATACCTTATAGCAAAATGAGTTCAAAATGGTTATAAGATTTAGACATAAATGGCAACACCATGGATTAATTAATTGACCAAGAAATACTCTGCCTATCAGATGTTTGGAAAGGGGATACATTTATGAGCAAAAAAGTAATAGAATACATTATAAACTGCAAAATGATGTTTTTGATTATATAAAATTGAAAAGTTTTTGCATTAATAAAATCAAGGTTGCCAAAATCAAAAGAAAAGCAGAAAGTTGGGAAAGAATCTTCACAACCAGGAGTTGAGATAAAGATCTCATTTCTAAAATATATAGAGAAATGCATCAGATTTATAGGTCACAAGTTCACACATCATTCCCCAATTGGTAAAAGATCAATTGATATGAATAGACAGTTTTTAAATGAAGAAATTAAGGCTTTATACAATCATATGAAAAAAATATTCCAAATAATTCTTGATTAGACAAATGGAAATTAAAGCAGCAATGAAGTATCATCTCACACCAATCAGAAAGACCAAGATAAGAAAAGAAGATGATCAATGTTGGAAAGGTTGTGGGAGGATTGGGACATTGATGCATTGCTGGTGGAGTTGTGAACAGTTCCAACCTTTTAGGAGAGCAATATGGAATTATGCCCAAAGAACAATAAAACTGTTCATACTCTTTGACCCATGAATTCCAATTCCAGTTCTATATCAAGAAGAAATTATAGAAAAATGGAAAAGTCCTACATATTCCAAAATATTCATAGGAATGATTAAACAAGTTATGGTACATCAATACTATATAATTCTATTGTCCCCGAAAGAAATTATAAATGGCCTGACTCTAGAGAAGCATAGAATGAGTTGCTGGGAGAAGGAAGTAGAAGCAAGAAAACAATGTACACATCAACAACATTATGAGATAAACAACCTTGGTGGAAGTAACTCCTCTCTACAGTCCAGAGAGTTTGGACAACTTTACTTTGGAATTTCCCCATCCAGAGGAAGAAAAACAAAACAAAACTCATAATAAAACAAGACTTCAGAATCTGCTGAACTCTTTATAAAATTTTTCTCTTATGTATCTCTTTCCTTCTATCCTAATTTCTCAAACAGAAAATAACTAATCTGTAAACATGTTTATCAAATTATGTATGTAAAATTCTACCCTGATTGTTTGCTACTGAGGGGAGGAGGGTACTAAGGGAGGGTTGAGGGAAATTTTGTAATTTGGAAATATGCATGTTCACATGGATGAAAATAAATAAATTAATTAGAAATGATGAAGGGATTTGATTTAAAAAATGGAAAGGAAATGGGCCTTCTTGCACCAGATCTAATACTATATTATCAAGCAGCAGTCATCAAAGTTAGTACTGGTTAAGAGATAGAGTAATCAATCAGTGGATTAGAGTAGATATAAAAGAGACAGTAAATGACTTTTAGAGTCATTACTGTTTTACCAACCCAAAGTCATTAGCTTCTGATACAAAAACTCACTATTCAACAAAAGAATGCTGGGAAATCTGGAAAATACCAAACAAGTAATTGAAAACATTAAAATTGGAAAATGGATGATTTTGACTATTTTAAATTAAAAAAAGTTTTTGCACTAATAAAAGCAATGTAGTCAGGCATAGAAGGAAAACAGAAACCTGCGGGAAAATTGTCTTAGGTATAAGGACTCAAGAAAAATTCATCAAATTTGTAATATTACAAATCATTCTCCGATTGATAAATGGTGAAAGGCTATGAATCAGGAGGTTTTAGGTGGATAAATTAATCTGTAGTCATATCAAAAAATGCTCCAAATCATCAGTGATCAGAGAAAAGAGGTTTAAACAAGATCACGAGTTACCACCTTGCACCTCTCAGATAAGATGACAAAAACAGAAAATTGTCAATGTTGGAGAAGTTTTGGAAGGTATGGGACAATAATGTCCTGTTGGGGGAGATGTGAACTGATCTATTTGCTCTGGAGAGTAATTTGGAACTACGCTGAAAGAGCAGCATAACTGATCATACCCTTTGAACCAACAATATTGAGTTTATATCTAAAAGAAATCATAAAAATGGGAAAAGTCTCACATTTTCCAAAAATATTTATAACAACTATTTGTAGTGGCAAAAGTCATTGATGGGATATCCATCAATTAGTATATGTTTGTTATGGAGTACTATTCTATAAAAAATCATGAGTTGTCAGATGGTAGAGAAGTATGGAAGGAATCATATGAACTGATGCTGAGGAAAGTGAGCAGAATGAAGAGAACATTTTCACATTAACATCATTGAGGAATGATCAATTATGATGAATGCATTTCTTGACTGTTCAGAGGTGAACAATTACTTTGAGACAACTGCTATAGTCAAGTACCAATACGTACAGAGAAAAATGTATTTATTCTGAATGTATACCATCTTCAATTTTTCAAAACTTATGTCTTTCCTTCCTTTCTCAAGGTTTTTCTTTTTCTTAGCACTAAATCCTCTTTGGCAATGTGACTAATATGGCAAAGAGGAATGTGCAAGTGTAACTTTTCCTAAACTGTTGCCATGGGGAGGGGGAAGGGAAAGGAGAGAAAAATATGGAACTCATAGATTTGAAAATAGATAAATGCTGAAAAACTACTATTGCAGGTAATTGGAAAAATAATATAAAATTTCAACTGAAAAAAATATACATAGGTATACATAGACTTCTTCCAATTGATCTTGGGCATGATTTGCTCCTAATTTTTTGGCTCTGTAGGATGGAAAGGTGTTCAATCAAAAGATTAATTAGAACATAATGCTTAGTTTAATTTGTCACAACCTCTGCAGGTAGATTTGAGTATAAAGATGGGAGAAAAGTGGGATTGGAAGTTACAAATAAATAACACAAGAAAATAATGACTCATTAATAATTCTAAGTAAGGCACATTATTGTTACAGAATTCCTGACCATAGACTATATATCAATTTACAATTTTTGAAAGTCATAAAATATTTGACATGTATATAATGAATAGGGAAAACAAATAGAGATTCATGAATAATGCGGACACGGTGATATGATATAATTAAACATATATTACAAAAGCAATCTCTGAGGCAAAGGAACCTGTCTGTCATTCTTTAAATATTATTTTATCGGGGGAATAATAACAACTTGAATTCAAACTACTATGGGTTAGATAAAATTGAAGTGAAAGGGAGTCTAGAGTAATACCAGAGAAAACTTAAAATGACAGACGGAATACTTTATATTTTATAACAGAGATAATAAGGAGTTTTGGAATATTATTAAATAGAGAAGCATTTATTTTTAAATACAAATTTGTTTCATGGCTAGACTAGTGAGGAGAAGAGAAGGGAGTAGAAGACCTATGAGAAGATAATTGAAATAGTTTAATAGTTTAAGAAGAAATTATGAGTGTACTTGTGTAGAGAGCAATAGATTTTTAGAGGTACAATTACAAAAATTTACCAATTGATTGAACATGAGAATTAAGGGAGAGGGAAGAAAAAAATGATAGCTCTAGGCTTAAAATTTCAGTGAGTTCTTTGTTATTTTTTCCATTTTGAGTTTTTAAATTTTTTTTTGTAAAATAAATGGGGTTAAGTGGCTTGCCCAAGGCCACACAGCTAGGTAATTATTAAGTGTCTGTGGTAAGATTTGAACTCAGGTACTCCTGACTCCGGGACTGGTGCTCTATCCACTGCACCACCTTGGTGACCCTGTTATTTTCTTTAAAAGAAAATATGAAACATGGGGGGGCAATGGGTTTTGGAAATGATTTTAACCACAGAGGATATCAGTATAGAGAAATGTCTCACATGTAGTTGATAGGGTGAAAATGATATTCAAAACAGAGATTATATACAGACTTCACAAACTATCTCTGCAGAGATAAATGAATTCATAGATGTTTTAAATGAGCAAACTAAGAGAATCTTAAGGGAGAAGAATAAAAAAACCAAAGATAAAGGTTTAATAGATATCCATCATTTGAGAATATGCTGAGAATTATTCCAGAAGGAAAAAAATGACATGGAATGATTAGACAAGAAGAGAAAAATGAAGATAGAATAGTTGATTAAAGTTTACAAGTCAGAAATAAAAAGCTAAATTATATAATGTTTTAAATTTCACAAAGCAATTTACATATATTATCTCATTCGATCTTCACAATAGCCACAATAGGTAATTTTATTACAATCATGTAATAGATAAGGAAATAGAGAATAAGAAAAATTAAATGAGAGAGGTAGCCAGGGACATTCAGCTAATAAGAACATAGAAAAATGTCAACTCAGGACTTCCAGATTCTACTTCTGGAAGTTTATATGCTATGCTAACTTGCTGAAGGAGGCATTTATGGAGAGTATCCACTAGGAGAGAGTATTAATAATATCAAAAGTTTCCTAGATGGAGAACAGAGAGAAAAAGCAATGGATTTAATAGTTAAAAGAATATTAGTTTTCACAGTACATGACAATGTTGGGAATAGTCAGTAATGGAGAGGTTTTTCCCCTCGTTCTACTTTTTAAAAATCTATTTAAAGTAATAGTCCCACATATATGGGAGAATAGAGAAGAGAATTTAGATGATATAAAAACAAAAGATATAAATAAAAAATCTGTTTTAAAAACCCTGGTAACCTTGTAAAGTTTGGTTATCACAGAGAGCGAGTAGTTCTGCTATCTTTAAAAAAGTTTTTTTGTAATTTTCTTTTAAAAATGTAATTAAATTCATATGGAGAAATAAAAAGTTGAGAATTTCCAGGGATTTAGTGAGAAAAAAATGCAAAAGAAGATGGGTTAGCCCTACCAGATCTAAAATTATATTATAAAAGCAATAGTCATCAAAACTGTCTGGTATTGGCCAAGAAATAAGAGTGGTGGATCAGTGGAATAGACTAGGTGCATTTGCAGGAAATGATTATAGTAATCTGCTTTTTAATAAACCGAAAGAATCCAGCTACTGTACTAAAAACTCTCTCTTCATTAAAAGTGTTAGGAAAAGTGCAAGTTAGTATTACAGAAACTTGGATTAGACCAACATCTCACACCCCATACCAAGATAAAATCAAAGTGGATACAGGATTTAGACATAAACAATAATGTTATAAGTAAACTAGAAGGTCAAAGAGTAATTTGCCTGTCTTTGGAAAAGGAAGCAGTTTGTAACTAAGGGAAAGATGGAGAACATTAAAAACAAACTAGACAATTTTGATTACATTAAATTAAAAAAATTTTACACAGAAAAAACCACTGTGGCCAAGGTCAAAAGAAATGAAGTAAATTGGGAAACATTTTTTATAACTAATATTTCTGACAAAGGATTCATTTCTAAAATATACAGAGAAGTGAGTCAAATTAAAAAAAAATACAATTGACAAATGGTCAAAGGATATGCAAAGGGAACTTACAGATGAGTAAATCAAAGTGATCCATAGCCATATGAAAAACTGTTCTAAATCACTACTTGTTAGAGAAATACAAATTAAAGCATCTCTGTGGTACCACCTCACAGACTGGCCAATAGTACCAGAAAGGACAATGATCAATGTCGGAAAGGATGTGGGAAATCTGGGACTCTAATATATTGTTGGTAGAGCTGTGAACTCATCTAACCTTTCTGGAGAGCAATTTGGAATTAGACCCAAAGCACAGCAATACCACCACTGTTTCTATGCCCTGAAGAGATTATGAAAAAGGGTAAAAACATCACTTGTACAAAAATATTCATAGCAGTTATATTTGTGGTACCAAAGAATTGGAAATTAAGTGAGTGTCCTTTTATTGGGGAATGGCTTAAACACTGTGGTATATATGTGTCATGGAATACTATTGTTCTATTAGAAACCAGGAGGGATGGGAATTCAGGGAAGCCTGGAAGGATTTCCATGAACTGATACTGAGTGAGATGAGCAGAACTAGAACACTGTACACCCTAAAAGCCACTTGGGGCTGATGATCAACCTTAATGGACTTGCTCCTTCCATCAGTGCAACAATCAGGCACAATTTTGGGGCATCTTCAATGGAGAATTCCATCTGTATTCAGAGAAAGAATTGTGGAGTTTGAAGAACGACCAAAGACTATTATTTTTTTTTTAGGTTTTTTTGCAAGGCAAATGGGGTTAAGTGGCTTGCCAAAGACTATTTTTAAAAAACCCTTATTTTAATATGTAATTTTTCTATCTCTTATACTTTATTTTTTTTCCTTAAGGATATGATTTTCTCTCAACACATTAAATTTAATTCAATGTATATCATGGAAACAATAAAAAGACTAAAAGACTGCCTTCTCTGAGGGGTGAAGGGAAGGAAGCAAGATTGGGGGGAAATTATGAAATTCAAAAGAATTAAAATCCTTCAAAAAAAATAAAGTTTTTAATCAATGAATTTCCTTAAAAATGCAACCTCCCAGTACTAACACATTCCTCAGACAACAGAACTCTTACCTGTCATAGAGCAAGATAGGTAAGCAAAGAACAACAGGCTGGTCATGGCTGACAATAGGCATCTTATTCTTTACTGATACTGAATCATCACTATTGCAAGATGAAGGAGGAGAGTTTTATCATCACTCCTCTGTAAATTTAAGATCATCGAATAGAGATCTTTCACTGTTTTGTTGTTATTTTTTTAAGAGACTTCTGATTCTACTTCATTTTATAGTAGTTTATTTCATTTGTAGGAACAAAAGGTCAATATCAAGGGAATAAAAAAAGGGAAAAGCAAAGGTTTCTACTGGTATCAGTTCTCAAACTATACTATAAAATTGTAACCATCAAAATAAGTTGATATTGGATAAGAAATTGAATGGTTAATCCAAGAGCAGAAGATTATATATATACATATATATATATATATATGTATACACACACATATAATACAATGTACAATATTCAGAAGAAAATGCACACAGTAACCTAGGTCTTGATAAACCAAAAAAAAAAATCAATATATTGAGACAAGAATTTCATTAAACAAAAACTACTGGGCAAAACGGAAGATAGTTAAAGCAGATATATACCACGATAGATGAAGAAAACTTCAATATGTATTCATAAGCAAATTTATCGGCATGTAAGAAATTACTTTCAGATCTATGAATAAAGGAAATGTTTATCCCCGCAAAGAGTTAATATAAACAAACAAAACAAGTGCACCTAAAATTAGAAGAAATTAGAAAGCTGGGGGGAGAAATCTTTGAAGCAAGGTTTACAAATAAAAGTCTATTTCTCAAATATAAAGAGAAGAGAGTAACATTTTTAAGAATACAATTCATTCCTCAATACATAAAGTGCCAGAAAAGAGGACCTTTTCAGAAGAAGTCAGTTACTTAACAGTCATATAAAATTCTGTGAGTCACTAATAATTGGAGCAATGTAAATTAAAATAAATTTAATGTTGCTATTATGATAGATAATAAAAATTAGAAATACTAGAAGAAATGTAGGAAAAAAAAGTTTCACTAACTTATGACTGGTAGAGGTGTGAACCAATTGAACTTTTTTTAGAAAGCATTTTAGAACTGACAAAAATAAGCAAATGAACCAAAAAGCTATTAAACTGTACAAAGACTTTATTCAGCAATATTGCTATTGGGTATATATGCCCAAAGAGATGGAATAAAGAGGAAAAGGGAAAATATATCCATAATAGTTCTTTTTTAATTGGCTAAGTATTGGAAATTGAGGGGATATTCATAAACTGGGAATTGATTAAACAAATTATGATCTATGAGTATAACAGAATGTTATTATCTTGTTAGAAATGATGAACAGGTTTTAGATTAAAATGAAAAGATTTATATGAACTAATGAAATGTGAAGTGAGACTACCTAGAGGAACAAACAGCATCAGGAATATTGTAAAGATAATGAACTCTGAAACACCTATTAATAGATTGGTTCTCATCACAATTTTAAGACTCAAGATGAAAAGCACTATTTGCTTACAGATAGCTAACTGATTGATTAGATAACAGATAGATAACTGATTATTCCACAAAAGGGTTAATGCATTTTTTATACAATGAAAAATGATAAATGCTGGGTGAGAAGCAGGAAATTAGGTACAACAATGTATTACAGAAAAAGCTAGTTTAATGCCTTAATAATTTGCATGCCTACATTTGTAGTGTCTTTTGTATTTCTTGTCTTCTCAATGTGTAGGTGATGAAATAGGGAAGGGAAAGAATATGGAACTGGACGTAAATAAAATTGAAGTAACAAAAGGAATTTTATACACCTTGAGCATATCTGCATTTTTTTCCTCAACTCTAAGAGTCTGGATTTTTCAAGAGTCCAAAGGTCTCTACTCCCCACAACCCCTTTAAAGAATATAAACATTTAATTAATATTTAGGCCTATAACATTATTTCATTATGAGTTATATTTTGTTTTTTTCCTCTTTTTTTCCATTTTTTCCTGATAGCAGTGATAAAGGGGTTTAGTTCATGACAAAAAAATCCACATTTTATGAAATGAATTTAAACTTTGTGCTCAGCTCTGGTTTAAGTCAGGAAAAAGTGAATCACAAGATAGAGACTGCCTAACTTCCATAGATAGTGGATCAAAGTTCTGTCAGAATTGATTAAAGCTGACATTATGGTCCACTGATGCTCTTATATTTTGAGAATTTCGGAAATCAGTTAACATAGTGGATAGAATGGAAAACCTAGAGTCAGGAAGACAATTTTATTTTCTGGAGTTCAAATGTGGCATCTGACACTTACCAGTTGTGTGATCCTGGCCCAGCACTTAACCCTGCTTGCCTCGATTTTTTCTTTTTTAAAATGGGTTGGAGAATGAAATGTTTAGTCACTACAGCATCTTTTTTAATATATAAATATTTTATTGGTTTCTACCTATTATTTTTAAAATTTTTTAGGTGTTTTTTTGTAAGGCAAATGGGGTTAAGTGGCTTGCCCAAGGCCACACATCTAGATAAAGAGTCTAAGGTTGGATTTGAACTCAGGTACTCCTGACTCCAGGGCCGGTGCTCTATCCATTGGCCCACCTAGCTGCCCCTTCTATCTATCATTTTTGTAAGATTTTGAATTTTACAATTTTCTCCCACCCTTCCTTCCCTCCTTACCCTTTCCCCTCACCAGAAGGCAATCTGATGATCTTTACATTTCTCCATGATATGCATTGATCAAAATTGAATGTGACCAGAGGAAATAAAAACATATCCTTGAAGATGAAATAAAATATTAGTGATAGCAAAATTATGTAGTTCATTTTTAAAAATTGAAGGTAATAATATTTGGTCTTTGTTTAAACTCAACAGTTCTTTCTCTGGATTTAGGTGATATTATCTATTGTAGATATTCTAAAATTGTCTCTGATTATTGCATTGATGGAATAAGCAAGTTCATAAAGATGATCATCACCCCAGTGTTGCTGTTGGGCATTTAATGTTCTTCTGGTCCTGTTCAGCTAGCTCAAGATCAGTTTAAGCAAGTCTTTCTAGGCATCTCTGAAATTCCATTCCTTCTTGGTTTCTAACAGAACAATAGTGTTCTATCACATACATATGCCACAATTTGCTCAGTCATTCTCCAAATTATGGACATCCCCTCGATTTCCAATTCTTTGCCACCATAAACAATTGCTATGAATATTTTTGTATAAGTGATGTTTTTGCCCCTTTTCATCATCTCTTCAGGGTATAAACAGGTGGTTTTTCTGGAATAAAGGATATGCATATTTTTATTACCCTTTGGGTATAATTCCAAATTACTCTCCAGATGAGTTCACAGCTCCACCAAAAATACATTAGTGTCCCAGATTTCCCACATTCCTTGCAACATTGATAATTGTCCTTTCTGGTCATATTGGCCAAACTGAAGGGTGTGAGGTGGTACCTCAGAGATGCTTTAATTTTCATTTCTCTAATCAGTAATGATTTAGAGTGATTTTCATATGAATATAGATATCTTAAATTTCCTCATCTGCAAACTGCCTTTGACTACAGTATCTTTTGCTAAGAAAACCCCTTATAGATTTGTAAAGAGTTGCACATCCCTGAAAAACATCAAACAACAACAAAAATTTGGAGGAATACCTCAACAAATTATTATCCATTATTTCTTAACTTTACACTCCTTTTATGTTTATCTAATATATTTTCTCAATGTTTTTGCAATGTGGCCTTACTTTTGGAACCTGGGATGTGACCTACAGTTGTTAGTCTGTTTCTCTTTTCCCCTCAATCTTGAGATTGATCTATTGAGAGTTTATACAACATCATTCCCAGAACGTCAAGTTAATGGTTTTAATAAGAGAATGGAAGGTGATGAAATGGTGATTTGGGAATGTACACAATGTTTTCTAGGAGTTTGACTATGAAAAAGACAAAAGTAAAAATATCAAAGATGGTAAAGATAATTAGAGATCACAAGACTACTACTGGCAGTTGCTTGCTAGCTATGTCATTGATGAAAGATAGCCCAATATGTATTTTTTTGAAAGGCAATGGGGTTAATGCCACACAGCTAGGCAATTATTAAGTGTCTGAGGCTGCATTTGAACTCAGGTACTCCTGACTCCAGAGCCAATTCTCTATCCACTGCACTACCTAGCCATTCCCCAATATATTTTTTAAAAATGTTGAATAAACAGCCCTGAGTAGATGTTAGCATGTTTATTGAAACTTTATTATTCTTAAAAAATTGAAGACTGATTTAGCACAGCTAGATTAAATTAACCATTTTATATTTCATCAGCAAGCCAACATTTTTTGAACAGGGCAAAGTAAAATTATGAAATGAAATCATCAGATTAAAATTTTAGCACCAAAATGTCCTGGGTACAGCCAAGATGTTGATGTGAAGGTAGGAAGCTCCCAGAGCTTTTCCAGAAACAACTTCAAGTATAGCCTCTAAATAGACCCTAAATCAACAGTACCCACAAAAAACAGTGAAATAACATTTCAACTAAATAAAATTTGAGGAATGGCATAAAATGTCTCTCTCACACGGCTAACAGGATGGTAAAGCCCAGTGTAGGCAGCAAAGCTAGAGTCAATTGCAGACCTTAGCCAAAATATAGCTCCAGTCCCTGTTTAACAGGCTAGTGTTTCAGCAGGCAAGCACCGAGTGTCCAACCCCTTCTTTGGAAGGTAAACTTTGAGCCTGGGAAATGTGATACAGCAGGAGGGACTGGGTTGTGCTACCCAAACAAAGGGAACAAACAGTGATAACCTGAGACTCCAGAGAGGAAAGTTAAGGACAAGACTCCAGAATCCCAGCAAAAAATCTTGAGACTATATCCCCTGTAGTCCAGGAGCAAAATTCCACTATCAAAATGAGCAAAAAAAAAAGTATTAACCATAGAAAGCTACTATTATAATATAGAACATTAAAATGCCATCTAATAAGAGTAAAGCAATGACAAAATGCCCAAATGTGAAGCCTCAAAGGGCATTATAAATTAGTCTCAAATTCAACAAGACAGATCTCTTAGAAGAGCTCAAAATGGATTTTTAAAAACAATGAAGAGGGGAAAAAGAAAAATTGAAAAAGAAGTGAACCATGCCAGGGAATTATAAAAAAAACTGACTGAAGAAAACAAAGCCTTTAAAAGTTAAATTGACCAAGTGGAAAACAACTCCTTTAAAAATAAAATTGACCAACTGGAAAAGGAAATAACATCTAAAAGCAAAAATAATCAACTTTAAAAGGAAAAACAAAAATTAAATGAAGAAAATAAAGCCCTAAAATTAGAATTGGAAAATGGAAACTAATGACTCTATGAAGCACCAATATTCCTTCAAACAAAACCAAAAAAATAGAAGAAAATATAAAGTACCTCTTAGAACAATGACCAACTTGGACAATAGATTCATAAGAGATAAATTATGAATTATTGATTTACATGAAGGATATGATCAAAAAAGGAACTTGGGTAATGCCTTTCAGTAAAGTATCTTGGAAAACTGCCCTAATGTCCTAGAATAAGAAGTTAAATAATCTTTTAAAGAATCCATTTACCAACCCTAGGAAGGGGTCCCAAAATAAAAATTCTAAGGAATATTGTAGCCAAATTTGATACTATTCAAGGAGAAAATACTACAAAAAAAGCAGAAATGAGCCAAAAAAATAAACATTCATTTTAATGCCAGGGATCCAAAGTCAGGATTACACAGGACTTTATAGCTTGCACATTAAAGGATTGGACGGTCCAGATTATGATATTCTAGAGGGCAAAGAAGTTTGAATTTTAAGCAAAAATCAGTCAGAAGGAAATGACGGACTTTCAACAAGATAGGGGAAAGAACAGAACTGAATAGAAAATTGTTTTCTTCAAATACAAGACTCAAGAAATGTGTAAAAAGGTAAATGGAAAGACAAAATATTAGTCAATAAGACAAAACTGTATCTCTACACAGGAATATAATATTTGTAACTTTTGAACTGTATTTCTCTTAGAATAGTTGAAAGATATATACTTAGACTTATAACTCTTGAAAATTATATTTCTATTATGACAGTTGGAGGAAGTGTGCTAGGATAGGTAGTGTGGGTATAAATTGATTATGATAAGATAATTGAGGGGAGCGTACTTGGACAGAAGCGATGAAGTGATGAAATGATTCTTAAAAGCCTTGAGGATTATATTTCTATGAGGACATTTGAAAGAAATATATTTTGATAGAGGATAAAGATACAAGTCAGGTATAAACAAGACATGAAAAAAGTATTATACTGGGGGAAGAAGGCAGAAGCATTATCGCATAAATAATACTATATGAAGACAGAAAGGATTTATTAAAATAGTGGGAAAGAAGAGAGGATGTGAACCTTAAATAAATCTTACTCTTCAACAGATTTAGCTTAAAGAGGGAATAGCATAGGTTCCCAATTGGGTTTTGAATTTAATAGTGAAGAAGGAGGGGAAAGGGGCAAGAAAGGGAAAGGAGGGCTGATAAAAGGTAAGGGGGGGGGAGTAAAAATAAACAGGAAAAGGGAGAAGAAAAGGGAAAGGTGCTGATAGATAGAGGGACAGAATGATGAAGAAAGCAGTCAGAAGCTAAACACTGGTGAGAACTGATAAGATAAAAGGAGAGTGGAAAAAGTATAGACTGGGGAATAGAGAATGGAGGAAAATACAAAGTTAGTAAACATAAAAATAAACATAAAAAGAATGGGATGGGGCCAGCTAGGTGGTGCAGAAAGGGCAGCTAGGTAGTGCAGTGTCCTTGGAGTTAGGAGTACCTGAGTTCAAATCCGGCCTCAATCATTTAATAATTACCTAGCTGTGTTGGGCAAACCACTTAACCCAATTGCCTTGCAAAAAAAAAAAAAAAAAGGAAAAAGGAGAAGAAAAGAAAATGTATGGGATAAACTTTCTCATAAAACAAAGGTTCTCATTATTTCTACTATTAAAATATTATAATAGAAATATTAGCTTTAGAAATAAGAGAAGGGGGACAGCTAGGTGGCATAGTGGATAAAGCACGGGCCCTGGAGTCAGGTGTACCTGGGTTCAAATCCGGTCTCAGACACTTAATAAATACCTAGCTGTGTGGCCTTGGGCAAGCCACTTAACCCCGTTTGCCTTGCAAAAAAAAAGAAATAAGAGAAGGAACTGAAACTAAAGAAATGAGAATAGCAATGAGAACACAACTCACTCTATACAGATAATATTATGGAATTCTTAGAGAATAAAATAAAATCAGCAAAAAAAAAACTACTTGAAACTATTAACAACTTTAGCAAAGTAACACGAAATAAAATAAAACCACATAAATCAACAGCATTTCTATTATATGATCAACAAAGCCCAAGGACAGGAGATAGTAAAAGGAATTCCATTTAAAGTAACTGTAGACAACAATAAGACACTTGAGAATCTATCCCCCTGGGCAATTCTAGAAACTATATGAACATAATTTATACAATACTTTTCATAATAATAAAGTCAAATTTAAAAATTGGAAAGACATCAATTATTCATGGTTAAACCAAGCTAATATAATAAAAGTGACAATTCTACTTAAATTCAATTACTTATTCAGTGCCATACAAAAGTGCCAAAAAATTACTTTACAGAGCTTGAAAAAATACATTAAACAGAACAAAAGGTTATGAATATCAAAGAATTAATGAAAAAAAATGCAAAGGAAGGTACTCTTACTGTAGCAGACCTAACATTACATTATATATTGTCAGTCATAAAAACTGTCTCATAATGGCTAAGAAATGGATCAGTGGTTAGACTAAATAAAAAAGAAACAATAGTAAATGTCAACCTTAATTTACTTGTTGATATACCCAAAGCTTCTAGTTGACAACTTACTATTTAACTAAACTGCAGGGCAAACTGAAAAATAATATGACAGAAACTAGGCATAGACCAATATCTCATCTACCTTGTCAGGATAAGGTAAAATGATTATGAAATTTAGACATAAAGGGAGATATTTATTAGGGAAACAAAGAATATTGTATCAGTCATATCTATGAAGAGTATGTAAGTTTATAACTATGTAAGTGAGAGAGAACACTGTAATTTGCAAAATGTATTATTTCAACCACAATAATTAAAAAAAATTTTTCATTGCACAAATAAAACCAATGCAGCCAAGATTAGAAGGAATGCAGAAAGCTAGGAAACAATTTTCACAGCTTATATACCTAATGATTTCTAAAGTATATTAGAGAATTGAATCAAATTCACAAGAACACCATTCATAAGTGGCAAAAGGATATGAATAGATAGTTTTCAGATGAAGAATTTAAAGCTATCTGTAGTCATATGAAAAATTGCCCCAAACTGTTGTTGATTAGAGAAATGTCAACTAAAATCACTCTGAGGTATCACCTCACAAGTATAAGATTGGCTAAAATTAATAAAAAGGAAAATGATCAAAGTTGGAAGCAATGTAGAAAAACTAGGACACTAATGCACAGATAAAAGAATTTCCAGTTAGCGAATCTGACCTAAAAAATTCATTTTTTGCCCTTTTAACAAAATCTGTATTGTTTATATTGTTTTAAAAGAAATATCTATTTTTAAATATTGTATTTACCTCTCATCATTATGGCCCAGGCAAGATATAACATTATATAATTGGATGTTGAGAAGTAGCTTTTAAACTTACTCTTCAAGAGTTCCAAGTTAATGTGACCTATGATTTCACATCAGAGGACCATATCAATTGAGTAGGGCTCTATAGAGTTCATTGTCTATAGATCTCTACATCAAAAGACAGACTTTTATCACAACTAAAATTAAATTCACTGTCAGCAGAAAGTTGAAATCAAACGGTGAAAGGCAAAGCTCAAGTTGAAAATGCATGTCTGGTCCATTTCCCTCAAGTCTCCTTTATTACACATTAAGGGTCACAATTAGAGGTACTGATCCCCTAGGTGGTGAATGGCACAGTCTTCATGGTACTCCATTTAGTTACATTCCTAAGTTCTAAAGTACACTTTAAATGTTTCAGGTACATTAGTTGTGCCACAGGGAAATGAATTCTTTTTTTCATAACTATTATAGCAGTTACTTGATAATAGCAGGAGTTGGTATTGCTTAAATGTTACAGTAAGCTTTTGAGAATTGATCAATTATATAAATGGATGATTTGTCTACATACACATACACACACATACACATACAAATACACATTCAGAGCCTTATTTTCTTGCATTTCTGAGAAGCTCTCAGTTCATTGAATTCCAATAAGAGTACTTAATAGATAATAGCAGCATTCAAATTCATTTTGTTTGGCTTTTATCATAATGTGCGTAGAATAATATATGTAATAACATGCTTGGACATTATATATATATATATATATATATTTATGAGCTTATTTGATGCCTTTGATTTTTATGTGCCAATTATCTCTAGAAATACTACCTAATCCCCTCACCCATGAAATTAAACTACCCATTGTAACAAAAATTGCTATCCACTTCCAGACATATTGTTTAAAATTGCAGGATGAAATACATTTTTTTAGGGTTTTTTTTTTTTTGCAAGACAAATGGGGTTAAGTGGCTTGCCCAAGGCCACACAGCTAGGTAATTATTAAGTGTCTGAGACCGGATTTGAACACAGGTACTCCTGACTCCAAGGCCAGTGCTTTATCTACTACACCACCTGGCCACCCCTGAAATACATTTTCTAACATGGAAATGAATTTGGCTTAACTTCATTTATTTACAATTAGTTTATTTTCTCCCTTTTTTTCAGCACAGGTGGAGGGAAGACAATAAATGTTTCTTAATTGAAAACAAATAAGATTTATTTCTTTAAAAAGATAAGGAAAACAGCCAAAGATAATAGAAAGAATGCATATGACAATGCATATAATATTCTTGTCCTGTTCCTTTCTCCTCATTTTATTATTTGTTCTCTATGGCAGTCATTGGGTGTTTTTTTTTTTACCATTAACTTCAGCTCCTTTTTGGTTATCTTTTCATTAAAGTTATGTAATCATTTTGCATTTTTCTTTTCTTGGTTCTATGTATCAAACAGAAATGTTCCTATGCTTCTTTGAATAACTCACATTCACTGATACTTATTTTCTCAATAACTCTTTTCAGCTCTATGCCACAGTTTATTTATCTATTACTCAAATTATAGAAACCACTTTATTTCAGTTTTTTTGGAAAAATTAAAAGTATTACTGTTGGGGCAGCTAGGTGGCACAGTGGATAGAGCACCAGCCCTGGAGTCAGGAGTACCTGAGTTCAAATCTGGCCTGTCACTTAATAATTACCTAGCTGTGTGGCCTTGGGCAAACCACTTAACCCCATTGCCTTGCAAAAACCTAAAAACATGAAAAGAAAAGAAAAGTATTGCTGTTGTGCATATTTTAGTGAATGCTGGACTTTCTTTCCACTTCTAACCTTGTTACATTATATGCCCACTGGTGGACTTCCTGGGATTGAAAACCATTGGCAGATGTGTACCTTCTCTTGTATAATTCTAAATTGAACTTTAAAATTCACATCTCCCTCAAGAGAGCATTAGTGTACCTGACTTCCCACAACCTTCCAATGTCGATTTTTCTCATTTCTTTGTCATTATTTAAAGAGAGTATATAGAGTGTCATCAAAAAATGTTATTTTAAATTTCATTTCTCTTATTATTAGTGATTTGTGAAGCTTCCATTTAGACATTTGGGCTTTGCAGTCCTCTAAAAAATTCTTCAATTCCTTGATCTATTATTATTTTTATTATTATTATTACTATATGCTCTAAGTCATATATATTTGCTGCAAATCTCTGTATTTTGACATCAAATTTTATGTGATATTGAATATAACTATTTTCTCATTTGATATCTTTTCTTTTAAATTTACAATTTATTTTGTTAATACAAAAGCTATTTGAAAATATTGCATGATAAAATGACCTTTTTTCCCCACTTGGATTCAGTTGAATCTTGTTTGCTTAATAGTTTCCTGATGGACAACCTCCCATCTCCAGACCCCCCCAAAAAAAATCTCACTCAAAAACTAATTTGCTTTAATGTTTCTGAACTTATTTTGAAATTAATATTTTGAGGTCTAAAATTCTCATTGTAGCTTCATATTTCATGAGTCAAAATAGGCAGATGCCACAGTGATGTCATAATCTCTTGTTTCACTGAAGCTCCTTATATAAAGATCATACCTTAAAAAAACAGAACAGACCTTTGTTAATTAGAATCGGGCATTTTTTCCTCCTCCAGAGAAATGTAATAAATCTCCTTGTATAATAAGGAATATTTTCCATCACTTAAAAATTAACAGTATTGTGTTTTATTAACTAATAAAGAGCTTGAAGCTTCTGAAATCAGA
Source organism: Macrotis lagotis (assembly GCF_037893015.1). Taxonomy (NCBI): domain Eukaryota; kingdom Metazoa; phylum Chordata; class Mammalia; order Peramelemorphia; family Peramelidae; genus Macrotis; species Macrotis lagotis. Next base: position 1,299,038 of record NC_133660.1, on the reverse strand, counting down.
ATATGTGTTGTAATTTTAAACATTTTGATTTTGAAAGGGGAAAAAACATATTTTCTCCAAGAGGGATGCAAAACTGAAACATTCAAGATTGTTCAGGATGTCCCCTGGTAAGTTCCCAATTTCTTGGCTGCTCTTCTTATGCCACCACCATCTGTTCATCTTTCTACCCACTACACCCCCACGGTGGCATCTGTGTGTTTGTGTGTGTGTGTGTGTGTGTGTGTGTACACATGCACAGAAACAGGGTCATGTGCATGTGTTCACATAAGCATGAAATGTTAAAAAGAAACTTCAATATATATGGGAAACTTCTCCTTTTTGCTATCACCACACTGGCTGATGCTTTGCCTAAATATTCTTTATTATTCTTGAATATAAGAAGAAATAGCAAAGATAGAGGTAAACAATTTTCTTATTTTCTTATTTTTGCCTTCCCATCCCTACCTCCTATATTCATATAATTTAACAGAATCACTAAAATCTGATCATTTCACCTATATCTGGATAATGATTCTCTGTATAGTATTTCTCCAAAGTGCTTTTTTCTTTTCTTTGAAGGTCTCTAGTGAAAAGGAACCCATCTTCTCTGAAAGGACCCCTTTCATTTTTGTACTTTCCCAGTTCTGTAGTGTCCAACTCTATAATCTCCATCCATTATTTCTGATTCTGCCTTTAAGCATAACAAGTGCAAGCCCTCTTTTGAATAATTACATTTTGAAAAGTTAAAGACTATTTCCCTGGCAATCCCTAGTTCTTTCAACTGACCTCTGTATGGAATTTTCTCCAATCCATTTGTTATCTTACTTGGTCATTTTTTTATTACATTAGTTTTTCATCATGCCTCCCAAAACATGGTGCTTTGAATTTAATAAAACCCGGCTTTCACTTTAATTCAAAGATGCAGGTAAAAAAATACCAATTCAAATTTTATAAACATTAAATTTCTCAGATAAAAGACATCATGTAATACAGAGATTTCATGCATATTCTCTCATTTAAGCACAGAAGCAATTAACATAAAATGGGAAATGAAGGATTCTACTTTATTCAAGTCTGCGTTTATCATAATCTACATATACGATTTTTATAGACATTAAGGGATTATTGATTTTAATAGATAACAAAATCTTTTTTCTAAATTCTTAAAAATATTGGTAAATGCAAAATTGTATTCTTTTAACTGAAAGATCAAAATTAACTAATTTCTTCTTGTATGGCATATTGAATTTGTTATTTTCTGGATTTTAGTGTGATGATTTTTTTTTCCATTAGACATTCATAAGGGAAACAAATTCATTTTATACTGAGTGCAATTTAGCCTTTTCCTATTAATACCACATTCCTGGTAAATAATGGAGACCACCTCATTTGAATCCTACTTCATTTTACAAATAAGGAGATTGAGGGTCAGAGAAGTCATCAAGGAGCTAATATTTTAGTGGGAAAAAGATTTTGAGAATGTTTCCAAGATAATTAATATTTATAGTTCTGCAAGCAAATAGTTCAGATTATACAGTTACATAATTGATTCAGTCATAGCCAAGCGAAGAAGTCAGTCATCACCCCCACCCAGTAGTAATAAGGATGTCAATAAGCAATTTTTTACAAAACTTGGCTATTTCCATTTCTGATTGATAATTTTCCTGCTTTGATTCTTAAAATATATTGTCAAGTCTTTGAAAAGTTCCATTAGTTGGAAAATTAGTTTTAAAGAAAACACTGTTGGCACCAAACATGTCAATTATGAGAGTATATTTGGAATATTCAACTATTTCTCCCAGACCTGCACTTCAGGCATTGGAGTAAAGGCAATATATTTTTTCTTGTGTTAATATTAGTCATTTCCAGGATACTATCTTGCATAGTAGGTCTTTAACAAAAAGTTTGCTGAATTGAGTTTCTAAATCAAACAGTGCAAAGCAAGATTTATTTACACTGGAAAAAGAAAAGATAAAAAGCTAAATGTGAGCATTATCTTCCTTCAGTTTCATCAAAAGTTTTGTACTGAAATGATTCATTATAAAGATTTAATCATGATATAGTACACTGACTACCAGGACCCACAAGATAGATACCACATAGAAGTTATTGTATCTGATATATATAATACAGGTGAGCTTCTGAATTAGACTGCTTGACATACTTGCCTGAATGGTTGTGAGTTATGAGTTTTCTGGGTCAGCTGACCTTGTTTCTTTCGTAAGTTCATGGATAAACATGGAAAACCATTTTCTATTTTCATCATATACATTTATTATATATATCCTCACAAAATACAATGTATACCACAGGGATGCTATATGGATCATGGAGCATGGCTATCTCTAAATTACAACTGCAGTGGCATAAAGGTAAATAGAGAGAAACATGGTATATAAAAATAGACTCCAGTATATTTCCAGTGACAACCTATGAGAAACAAATAGGATAAAAGATATCATTCAGGAAACCTGTAGTTGCAAAAGGAGATAGGGTACTTCATCAAGTAGATAAAAAAAAGAAATAATGAATTACCCACTGAAGGACTAAACTAATATCAATGGACAATTCAAAATCATAGAATTGGCTAGATACTCTATATGGCTTTAAGGGAGAAATCAAACAAGAAACACAAAGATTGAGTAGATATAGATAGGTTAAAATTTTCACTGATATGAGGAATAGTCATATCCTTCTCCTAAAATAGGCATTGAATAATTACCTGTGCTTGGGACCTTTTAAGGAGTAAATCCCCTAAGCCACAATTTTTTCATAATATTCACACATAACCAGTTCAACATATTCTTAGATCTCTGCTGTCATTACATTATGGGATTACATTACTACATATGCAAATGTACATAAGTAAATAGGTCATATTTTTATCTATCTATATAACACACACATAACCAAAAGTCTTGATTGGTTTTTCTTGAATCACCAAGAGGACCAACAAGACATCACTATGTTGGAGTAAAGGTAGTGTGTCCACTACAGTCTCTGAATGCTTTACCACAAGTCAGGTACATCTGAGGTGGAGATGTCTTTAAATTTGTGCATTTTATATTTATTTTAATTATGCAATTCTGCTTCACTTATAAAGTTCATTGCTTTCTTTCATATAGGCTGTTCTTTGCAGTGCCTCCTATGTCATGCAGAGTGTGCCAATGCTCTTTAAAATAACCTTGTGAGGTTCCTTTTATTACTTCTTCTGACCACCATGTGAATACCTGCCTTTCGGAGTTTTCCCTAAAATTTTTTCAACAAATACAGATTTGGCATTCAAACAAAATGGCCAGCCCACTGGAGTTGTGATCTCCACAGTAGAATTTGAAATCATGAAACTTAGTGATATAGGAAGACCAAAATGGAAACAAAGTCAAACTCTGAACTGTGAAGAGAATCAATAAAGGCTGACACAAAATTCTAACCTTTTGCTCCAACAAGACTCTTGTCAGTCATAGAGAAGAATATTGTAACTTGAAAGCAAAAGGTGGTTATGCCTATTCAGACAAAGTTCTATTCTTTTCTTTTTCAGTTAAAAAGATGAAAGGGATATTATTTTGATATCATAGCAATGGGAATAACACAATTTTATCCTTCACCTACAAACTGTGCCCAGCGAATCTTTGCCAATAGCCATAAGGACAGTCTGCCACCCATATTTCTAGTTTTATTCACTAGGGGTAGGTCATCAGTATGAACAGCCGGTGATCACCAGCTCTCTACAGATTGAGGTCTGGCCTTAGTTGCAGCCTTAGAGAGCACTTTGTATTACTTCTCCCTAGGGAATACATCTATTAGTCACAGTACACAGCACATATTAGGTCAGAGGAAAAAGCACGAGATAATAATAGAACAGGTGCTACCAAGGAAACAATTCTTATTCAGATTCAGGGTTAATACTGATGTATTTTATACATATACTCATATATACACAACAGCTTCAAGGGGGAATAAAAATTTCTAGGGAAAAGATAAAAATGAAAAGATGGACTAATGGCAGAGAAAGAAAGTCTTTTTAAGCCCTTTTTATCTAATGAGAGAATATCTGAAAATCTATATACATTTATAGTTATTACCTTTCAGTTTAAATTGAACATTCCAGAAATTTGTCAGATTTCAAGGTCTTTCATTATTTTCAGGCTACTTTATTATTTTTCAGATTCAAAATTCCATTTCTCATTTTATTGCTTCTAGAAAAAATTCAAATACAGGCATATTGATTATTATGCAAAAATATGATCCTAGGGAAGAGTGGATTGCATATATCCTCTGAAGTATACCTCTTAAAAGATTGAAGACTCCTCAACATGGCAACTCCTATCCGGTCTTCACTGGATTTGAAGATTTAGTTAAAGGCAAATGGAGATGTAGTAATGGAAGCAGAAAGGTAAAAGACTGAAAAGGGGTCTAAATTTTCTGGATGGAGATGTGGTTGGTTCAAGTAACTGGCATGAACAGAGAAGCAACCAGGATTGCTGTAAATATCTGTATTTTGATCCCATGAGTTTTGGTGATTTTCCTAAAGCCTGATACATTTTACTCTTCCCCCTATCTTGGAATGATGGGAAAAGAAAAGAATAAGCTAGGAAATGAGGATAGCTAGCTCCTATAGAGAGGTACAAAGATGGTAGCTTTGAGGGAATACTCACTCCTAATTTCAGAAAATTCATGAACCTTATCATCCTGTTTTGATTAAATGCCTTTTTGATGGAAGATGTTTCAGTCTGGTTTAAAAAGATTAAATGAAAATGGAGGTTATATAAAGAAACCAAATATTGCTGTGTGTCTTTTCAGGGGCACATAATGATTGACACACAAAAAATTATAAATGTATAAGGACCATCTACACGTGTATAACTCCTGATGTCTAGAGTTGCCTTCCTTTCTCTAACATATCTCAGAATCCTGGTTTTTCACTGTTTATAGGAAAAGAGACCTTCCCTGGACTTTTTAGATGTTTTCGCCTTAAAAAAGATTTTTGTACATGTCTTTATGAGTGAGTGCTCCAATACACATACACACCCTGAATGAGACAGCTTGATGCTTAATGTTATATTATAAATTACATGGTAAACTTAATCTTATACTCCTATGCTATACTTATATGACTTTAGAAAAGCTTTTTAACTTATCTAGACCTCAGTTTCAAGTTTTTGAATTGAGAGATTTTAATTAGAACTGAAGGTTTTTCCCAACTGATAGCATGTTGTGTACCTCAGAGAGAAATAGGAGCTCTTTTCTGGGAGAGATTTTAATTCATCGAAGGGGAAGTAGGAAACCAATACCAGAGGTTTTTCCTGTGCTCTCCTCAGAGAGAGAGAATATCAGAGTAGAATTATATCTAACTGCTCTCTTATTAATATTGTTAATCTATGGAATATGGGTTTTTTAAGTTCAATCAAATTCCCATGTTGGGGGAAAGGACCCCAAGCTCTACTTCCAGAGTTTAATCCATTTCTCTCCAAATTCCAGTTACACAATGAACCCATAAAGCAATCAGCTAAGATATTCATTTATGTAATTTATAGCCAACAGATTCAGAGAAAGTATATATATATATATATATATTTGAGAATATATAAAAAGAGGGCAAATAAATGCTAATTGGCAAAGAGAGAAATCCTAGATCTCACAAAGGGGAAACTCCTTAAGTTACTAGCATAGCAAGCTGGGGATAGGGGCATGATGGAGCCTGCTAATATCTCTTACCAATTCCTCTCAAGAAACTTAACATTTTTCATCCTAAAGTGAGATTGACAACTTCTTGCTCCTTCTTTATGAAAATTAAAAACCGAATGGCAGAAGTGCCAAAAGTTTGTCCACAGTTAGTGACTCAAAAAAGGTAAAAAACAAAAGAGAACAAAATAAACAAACAAACAAACTGGAAGATCTGTATTTATTCTACCCCACCCTGAAAATGGTGCAGTACATTGATCTCCACCTAATGCGGGGAGTGCAAAATCAGTGAGCTTCAGGATGGGGATACTCTTAAAGTCCCTTCCAGTTGTCTATCTGTGATCTTCTGATCTTTTACCACATTAAGTGACAAATACGGTAAAATGGTCAATGCAAGTTTATCAGGTAGACAATTCTTTGAACATCACTGGGGCAGAACACATTTTTAGATATTATATATGAAAGTGTCAAATTCATGCTGTGAAATAAATTAGTTTAAACTATATATATAAAATTACTTTGGTACACAATTATAGATATATTACTGCCCTGATACAATCCTTGACTTTGTGTTTAGTTTTTTACTTCCTCCACAATACTATCATTTTTCCCAAATGAACATGTTACGTAATGGACTGCCTCAAAAGAAAATAGAAATAATATAGATATTGATCCCAAAACTTTCTATTATCACTAAAATAGTATCCTTGAGGATAAAGATGTATGAATAGAATAGACAACTGACTAGAGGGAGTGGTGGGAAGATTGATTTGAAATATTAAGGGCCCTGTTGAGATTAGGTAATCTAAAATTTTAGCTGACACAATCAGTATGGTTTGTGGTTTTCTTCAGTTCTGTGAATCTGCCTGTCCCTTACAGGGGGATCTCTAGAAATCCTGAAATAAAATAAAAAATTGTAAAACTTTCTTTCATCTTAGACTTTTTTCTTTCTTCTACCTTCTATCACTCAGGGATCTGGTTTTCTCTTTGTGGTCACCATCTCATTTAGATTCTATCCAACATTACTCAAATTACTCTACTCTTCATTTCTGAGAATTTCTATTGTAGCCATCAATGTTTCATGATTAGTATGTTGGCAGATAATTTGAACAGGACCCCTGAATTAGCTAAAAGACAAATTACCAATTGCATTAGAAATGCCAGGTTTGATACCGAGACTGAGTCCAAATTGGGCCATGTGGTTATGGATAATAATACAGTCTCACCCTATTAGCAAGTATTTGAAAAGACCGAAACTCTTTCTTTCATAGCCAGATGTCATCCATGAATAGTGAGAAAAAACAATCAGAATAGTAGGTCCAAGGCTTCTGATTTTGTTTCTACTTTGGAACAGTAACACATTGAAAAATTCCCACTTAAATAAATACATTATACTGAATATTTAGTTCCAGAAAAAATCTAAAATATTGTGAATTTGATTAAAATTGGCTGTTTCATTTTAAAAAAGAACAGTCAAAACACTCCTGATTCTCCATTGCCACTTTCAGATGCATCCTCTACTGGCATTGCTTAGCAACCTCTTCTCCTTAAAGGTTGATGTTATCCAAAATTATCACCCATTCCTCCTTTGATTGACCATATTCTATTGAGTCCTAGGCCATACTCTGTCCTTACTCAGTGATATTTTTTTTGTCTCAAAGTCTTTTAACCCCAATTCTTGTCATCATATACCAGGTCACTTCATCAGTGATACTTTATGCATCCTTGAAACCCCAACTTCTCAACTATTCAATTCTCATATCCCACACTTCAGGGACAGAGAAAAAAAATGGTCATATCCTTACTCATCATTACAGAAAGCATTTTAATCCAGCAACAAACAACTTCAAAATTCCTTTATTTAATCATAACACTTGATTACAATACATTTCCCAAGGTTTTATGACTTTTGATTCTGTTCTTTATCATGGCTTCATTCCCTTAACCCCCTCAGATTTTCATACTACCTTTATCAGGCATTGATGACATTATATTTTATTTTTTATTATCTCATTCTATTGATAATTAGTTCGATTCTATATTGTCCTCTTAAATCAAAATCCCTTTGTCTTATCACTGAGCATGCTGGCTAATCTCAAAATCAGAAATAATCGCTTCATATGCCTCTTTCATTCTTTTTAACATTTTGCTGATCAGAGTTGAAGAAAATCACAAACCATTCTGATTGTGAAAGCTAAAATTTTAGATCACAAAATCTCAACTGGACCCTTAATATTGCAAGTCAAATTGACCATTCTAATCACTACAGTGGATATTTCAAACATTTTTACTTCCATAAATCCTGTCTCACCACACTCTCTTGGTTGAAAGACCGTGTCTTAACATAGTTCAGAAAAGTTGAGGCCATTTGCCAAGAGCTCTTTTTGCCTCCTATTACTAATTTCATATAACTCAAAAAAAATTTTCTCCATTATCTCCATCTTCATTTCTGTATCATATGAAAAGAAAACTATTCTCCTTGCTGGGCAAAAATCTTTATGTGGGCCCTTGATTTCATCCTCTCTTGGTTTGTCCAGTAGATTTTTAAATCTCACTTTTGACTCCTCCCTCGCTGCCTACAAATGCACTCATACTTCCCTGATTCTTTGGGAAAAAAAACACTCAATCTAACAATGTCTGCTACCTATGATCCTATGTCTTTTCTACTCATTTCAGTTAATCTACTTAAAACTGCCCACACTAAATGCCCACACTCCCTTTACTCTCCCTTGCTACCTGCTCTTTAGCACTGACTTACAATTTCATTACTCAACTGACCATTGTTGATTCCATTTAAATTGTCTTAGAAAGATTCTGAAGATCACCTGACAGGATACTACATCAGACAACGAGGTCCTTTTCTAGAGTAAAACCGCCAGATATTCAGACTTAACGATGGGAGGACCACTGTTCAAATGCCAAACTATTTTATCGAGAACTCACAGAGGGGTCAGAAGAAGTGAAACAGGAACATAGTTAAGGTCTCTCAAGAACTTTAGTCTGTGATAACGGAGAAAGGAACCAGGCACAAGCTCTAGTCCAGAGTAGGCACTTCATCATTGCTTATACTTTCCATTTCTTCTCCCTTCCTTTATTAACTTAATAACAGAACTAGAAATGTTTGATGTTTTATCTGGGCATGAATCTAAGATATGACAGAGAACTCTCAAGGTAGTTTAATGGATAAAATAAGTTCACTTCCCCCAGGCCATAAAATGATGCAAATTAGACAGTATTGCTAATATAACTAAGGGAATATTATAAGTGGTAGAAATTGGTCAAAATAAAGCATTCAGGCCTTTGTTGGTACTTTCAGTTTTCTCATGAAACTGACAAAGAAAAGATTCATGCTATAACTCTCTTTTTTCCAATTATCTTTTGTTTCCACTTATCCTGATCTTTTCTTACGGAAGCTGTTAGAGGTGTTAAACAGACATTAATTTCTTCCATGCTTTCAGTCAAAGACTTCTATTACAACATATAATATCTTTTGACACTCAAAGTCATTTAAACTTCTGGGGAACAGCATAGGAATAAAGGGAATGGGCAAAAATATGACCAAAACTTTAATTCTACTTTGCCAAACTACTTTGAGCTTTGAGGAGATTAGCCTGGAAAATCTGAGACAAGCTATTTGTCTAAGGGAAAAGTGAAGCTTGGCCGAACCTTAGATTGGCTGAGCAAATATCAGAGGAGGCAGGTCTTTGAAGGGCAAGATGGACATGGTTCTCTAAGTGGCAAAGACAGCCACATATCAAAAATGGTAAGTATTGTAAGACACATTGCTGATTATAAAAATTTTAAGCAATTCTTTTAAGCATGCCACTGAGACTTAAGAATTTTCAATATAATAGGTTATTCCGCAATAGATAAACAAAAGCCAAATAAACTGTAAATTTGCAAGTGAAAAGACATTGAAGGACTAGCACTCAACATGCATCATTACAGAAAACACAAAAATTTCTTAAGCACCCATTAGGCATCAGAATAATCACTGATTGAAATATAAAAATAAATAACAATTGTCCTATCTTTGAGAAGCTTACAGAAAAGAAAATGAGAATAGATAATAATAATCTGACAGAAATTACAATGTGAAAAAGATATGAGAGTGATGTTTATAAAATTCTAGAATGATATATAGAAAGAAAATATTACCTTCTGCTTGAAGAATTAAGAGATGAATTCAGTGGGCAATAGTATCCAATTTGGGTTTTTATTATCAGAGAAGACATCAAAAGAAAAGATAGTTCAGGAATAACAAAGAACATAATCAAAGGACAGAAGGGTTAAGATGGTGAAGTATTAGAAAGCCTGATTGAAGTCAGATTGTAGAAGGTCTTAAAATGCAAGTTAATTAGTTTGAAATTTATATAGTAGGTTAGGATAATCATTAAGTGTTTGGAGTTAGTGGACTGAAGTGATCTAGTTCTTCATTTTTTAACATAAAAGGGTTACCCAATAGGGAAATCAGAGGGAAAGAAGATAAGCAAAAGGACAAATGATAAAAGGAAGGGTGGATTAAGAGAGATTGTAGTTGGAACAAAAATAAACTTTTGAGGAGGGAAAGGATAAAAACAGAGGAAGAAGAATAAACAAAAGAAAATAGGATGAAAGAAAATATGTAACTGTCAATGTGAATGGGAAGCACTCACACATAAAATGGAAGCAGATAGGAGAACGGATTAAAAATTAGAGTCCAACAATTTATTTACAAGGGGCATATTTGAAACAGACTTATCCAGAATTAAAACAGGGGGCTTTAGGGGCAGGCAGGTGGTTCATCAGATAGAGCACTGGTCCTGTAGTCAGGAGGACCCGAGTTCAAATCCAACCTCAAACACTTAATTACTAGCTATATGAGCTTGAGCAGTCACTTAACCCCATTGCCTTGCCAAAAAAAGGTGTATGTTTAAAATAGGGGGCTTGAGAAAAATCGAATACATTTAATTTGAAATATAAACCAATAACAAAAAAAGGCAGGGGTGGCCATCCTGATCTTAAACAAAACGGCATCATAAGGAGACTTTTTAATTGAGATGATAAAGGAAATTACATCTTTACAAAAAGGTACCAGGTACAATGAAGTAAAATAAAATTTTACAGCAAGTCCCTCTGATAAATCTCATTATTTAAATAGAGAATTTAGATTTATATAAAAAAGAACCATTCTCCAAATAAATCATCAAAGGTAGTGGACATATTTTTAGAAGAAGAAATCAAAACTCTCTATATAAAATATGTTCTAAACCATTATTGATTAGAGAAATGTAAATTAAAACATCTCTGAGGTGCCTTTCAGAAATGACAGATTCTGGAGGGATGAGGGAAATTAGGTACACTAATGAATTGTTGGTGCAGAAGTAAACAGATTTAACCATTCAGGAGAACAATTTGGACCTCTGTTCAAAGGGCTATAAAACTGTGAATACCTTTTGGACAAGAAATAACACTACTGGCCTTTATTCCAAAATTTTTTTTAAAAAAAGGGATAAAGTTCTACCTGTACGAACATTTCTTGCAGTTATTTTTGTGGTAATAAAGAATGGTATATTCAATTATTGGGTAATGGTTGAATAAGTGTGACATATGACTCTGAAGAAGTAGTATTGTGTTATAAGAAATGATAAGGGGGGTGATTTCAGAAAAACATGACAAGACATATAAACTGATTGAAAATTAAGTGTAATAAAAGGAATCACTGTGAACAGAAAAGCAATATTGTAACTATGAAAGACTTGGATACTCTAAGAAATAATAGGATCCATGACAATTGCACAGGAATCATGATAAAAAAAAATCCCCTTCCTTAGAGAGAACTGATGAACACAATGCAAATTGAAGACTAATTTTTTCACTTTTTGGAAATAAGGCTTATATGGAAATATGCTTTGCACGATTTCACAATTAATTGATATCATATTGCTCACCTCAATAGTTTTTGAGGATGTTTGAAGGAAGGAGAGAATTTATAATTCAAAGAGTAAAAATTATAAACTTCTTAACAATTGAAAAATAAAGGATGCTATACTAAGTAATCTATAATACTACTTTTATCTCAAAATGATAGGAGAGATTCATCATGTGTAGGATGAATGGAAAGGGAAAGATTGGGAGGAAGGAGTTAGTAGGTTATTGCAGTAATCCAGGTGAAAAGTATGGAAGATCTAAAATTAAGATGATTACATGTTAAGGAGGGAAATGCAAACACAGAATCAAGAACACTTGAGCATTAGATTGAAAAGGGAAAGGAGAAAAGATAAAGGAGAGAAGAGTTAATCTTTGATTGACCTTGAAGGAGTGGAACTGAGCCTGTATTTAAAAGTAAACAATATTATCACCTTTTGGTAAATAATACCCAGAGTCAAACTGGAGGCAGTAGTTCACAGTAATGAAAGACAAATTTGTTGTATATGTCTTGAATCTGAAAGGAATTAAGTTTCTAGGCATTTTCTTCCTAGTAAAGCAAGGTATGTATGGAGCAGGGTGGAGATCTTATTTCTAGCTAAATCCATTCACCCCAGAAACTTGCATGCCTGTCAGCTTTCATCTTTTTTATCTTTTATTTCACTTTTCTCTTTACTTTGAAGTTTTAACAGTTGCTTCAAAATGTTTCAATAACTAATTTGATTAAGAATTCCCAAGGCCAAAGCTCATATCTAAAAAGAAACCAAAGAATATGAGGAAGTACAAAGAAATATTACTCATTTAAACAAACTTACTTTTAAATAAATATCAAAAAAATAAACTGCATTCATGAAAAAATGACAGTTAAACTAAACAACAAACATAAGGTATACATTATTTAAATGATCAGCAAATAACAACTTAAACACATTATTCATACCAAGACCTAACCCAATCTCTGAAAAGTTGAGATCTTAATATAATGATAAAATGAAAAATTCTGAAAAACATAACTTGCCTCACACTGAGTTGAGAAGAAATATCTGTGACCCTCATTATAAAACCTAACCAAATATAAATATTAAATACCAAGGAGAAGTCACAAGGCAATAAGAACAAAATCAATCAACAAGAAATGGTGAAAGCATTGCATTCGAATAAATATCTCAGTGTGGCTTCAGGGACTTTTAAAGGCTTAATGGAGATGGACAGCCCATAGACCAGTTAGGATTAGAGTAGGGGCAATTAGGTGGCTTACTGAATAGTGTCTGAAGTCAGGAAGACCCACCCTCCTAAATTAAATTCTGGCCCTAGACACTTAGTAGCTTTGTGACTCTGGGCAAGTCACTTAACTCAATCTACCTGAGTTTCCTTAAGTGTAAAATGAATTGGAGAAGGGATTGGGAAACATATCAGTATTTTTACCAAGAAAACCATAAATGGGGTCACAGAGAGTTGGTCACAACTAAACAACAACAGAATTAGGGTTACAGTATGAGAGAAGTAACGGAAGAATAAAATATTAAGCTTTTGTTGGAGATCAGTGTGGTTACAACCAGAGGTGTTATGAGATTGAAATGAGCTAACTGGTGAAAAGCCTTTTGCAAACTTAAAGCACAATATTAAATTATTATTATTATTATTATTATTATTATTATTACTACTACTACTACTACTACTACTACTACTACTACTACTACTACTACTACTACTACTACTACTACCATTGTTATTTGCTTTCTGTGATATCCAGTCTGATGGCAATTTCATTTGCCAAGTCTTCTCCTGCATTCCTGCTGAGCCCAAGAAATGTTTAGAGAAATAGCAGGTTGTACTCATAAATATTTAACAACTGGGTTCTCCAGGAGGTAAAAAAGTATCCATATACTCTTCTAAAGCTTAATCTGAATTATTAACACTCAGCCTACATAATAAAAAACAATAATTCAAATCCTGATTTGCAGTAACTACTGATTTTTCAGGTATAAATGCTCTGATAATTTAATAATCTGCTAGACCTGACTCCAACACATTTCTGGTTCAAGTGGCAAATTCTTGAAAGGAGAATAATAATAGACCCTCCTGGAAAGTCTTTAAATAGTAAAACATTTGGACAACAGGACTATATTTCTTTTCTGTTTCCTACTCTTTATTTATTATTTTTTTGTTCTTGAAATGATAAACTGATCATAGGTGTAGAGCTGGAAAGGACTTCTGACGTCATTTACTTTATCTCCCTAATTTACAGATGAGAAAACTAAGGTTCAGAAAAGTTAAATGATTTGTATATGGTAATCCTATATTCATCTAGATATGGCATTTTCTTAATTTTGCATTTTCATTTAAAAATTAATTCTCTTGTTTTTAAATAAATCTCAGTGATATCAGTTTTCCTTTTTTATATAATGATACTTTATGTAAGGACACTGTTATTCTGGGATTTGTAGTTTAAAGGGCCACACATCTCTCAGCAAGCCCTTTGAGCTGAAAGCATGAGGAGTTGAATTGAATGGGGGACTTTTAAAAAGAGATCCATATGGCCCTTATGAAAGTAGAATAAGAAGAGACTGGGAGAAGATACTCTCTCTAACTCCAACAAACTAGAAAGCATCAATGGAATAGAGGCAATGAGTGAAAGAAAAAATCCAAAGGAGAAATAAAGTCAAAGAAGGAAAAGGTGAGATGTGTCTTTAGTGATCTACAGTCATCTTAGAAAGTTCAGAGGAGTCAGACTGGTGATAATCACACTTTCACCAACTAAGGGAATTTTCAAAGAAAAGTCTAATCTTTCCCTAATATCCCCTACCCTTGTTTGTCTGATAAGATACCGTGCAAGTGCATTCACCTTTAGAATTAGAAATGTTTAAGCATTTCTTATATCCTGATTTATGCTTCAAATGTAGAGAGGCTAAGCTGGATAGAGAAAACATGTAAATTTGGTTAGAGAATCAAACTTCTGTCTGAATCTTAGAAATGTTCCTAACTGGGGAACCCTGAACTACTGGGATTGTTAAAATAACTTTATCTCTAATTTAAAGTCCCTAAGGCAGCAGAGAAAGAGATTATGTGAACCTGAAGGCCTCTATAGTTCCCCTAAAATTAAATGTAGGCTAAGGGTTCCAATAGAGTGTGACCAAGTAAATCTCCCAAAAGAATGGTATTCAGGGGAAAAAAGATGTGACAAAAAAAGGTCCCACCCTAAGTCAAATCAACTGGGAAGGGATAAACCCTGCAAGGGAGGATTCAACTCTGCCTCTGTAAACCTTGTTGAAAGAGGCAATGAAAAACAAAAGGACATATTTTTAAGCCAATTTTCCACAATAACTTCCTAAAGTATAGTTAGTTGAAGGACATAAATTGTTATTGTTATAACCTCTTTAGGATTTGTTTCATCATATCCATGTGTAAGACTTCCCAATCAAGTCATAGTCAGTTACTGGTGTGGCATTATATAATATTATAAAACACAGGTTAGACTGTTGTCTTTCATTCTCAAAGAGGGCCAAAACATCTGCACTCTAGTAGAGTCCAGTTCCAGTGTGTCCTATGGGGCTTATCAGACCAATATGAGTTCCGGATGCTCTGTCACAGGTTGTATACAAAGAGGCTATGTGAATATTTGAGGTGGGTTTTCTAAATGTGGGCATTTAATGTTATTCTTTAGCTGCTACAAATCTGTTTTGCTTATTCTCTGGTGAGAGTACTCCATGCTGGGCGGTGCCAGTGTCTCCCATTATCATTCTAAAATTCTACAAAGAAACCTTGAGAATATCCTTGAGTTACTTTTCCTAACCCCTCTATGAGTACTTGCCCTGTGTGAGATCTCCATAAAATAGTCTTTTTTGGCTAGTGTAATTATAATGCATACTTCTTATAAAATATATTTCTAAACAGGAAGAGTTATATAATAAAAATATGATCATGGATAACATGATGGTAAAGTAGAGGGATAGGAAATGATGATTTGGAATGTGGGACGAATTAGTTTTACAATTGTTAGCCACCTTCAGGGTCTGTGACTCAGCAGCTCTCTCTTCTTGGGGGATATACCATCAATTTTATTACTTAGAATTTCTTGTTTTCTTCACAATAAAACCTTTTCTCATGCTCCCTGCTACTAGTGTCTCCCTCAAAAATTACCCTTTATTTTACATCTTTTACAAATATTTATTTCCACAACAGAATAGAAATGCCCCTAACCCCTAGCACAAAACCTCACACAGTGCAGATGTTTAATAAATATTTGCTGATGTTGGAAAGATAAATTTACTACTATACACATACATACATTCATCAAAGAGAAATACACACATTCATTGAAGGTCCTTTATATTAAGAAGCAAGTTGGTATTTTTTGTTTTCACTTTTTTTAACTAAGGGCAGGGAAACAAGGAAGGTAGAAGTATTGTTCAGTGCAGTGCTTTGAGAAAAGTTTGCAGGGACTAAGTATTTTATGAATAAATGACACAGATGACAGAAAACTACAGGACAACTGCATCTAGCTATTGGGAGTCGGAAAAGTTAAATTGCAGCATAGCAGACAATGATGACAAGAAGACAAGCTCTATAAATCGAATTGGCTAAACTGGGTTTTGAATTACCTCTTTGTACCTTGGTACAAAGTCTGGATGGCAATGGGATGTTTTTTTATTTCCCACCTAGCTGCCCTCCTTTGGACTTTTCCATCATGCCCCAAGGAACACCATTAACAAGAATATCAACATTCTGCAAGATTTCCTCAGTCTTGGAATACCTCCTTTGTCCTGGAAGCCCTGTGATTAGATCAAAAAATTTCTTGCAGACCATCTGGAAAAAGACTATTTTCCCCAGGCTATACTCTTTTGGACTTCTCCAATATGTTCTCTAAACCAGGTACTTACTCCCTTCTCTATTTTCATCTTTCTTTTGTATGTTGCCTTCCTCCATTAAATTGCATAGCAGTATATTTTTTCACATTTAAAGCCTCAGAGCTTAAGAAAATGCTGAAAAAATAGTAGGAACTTATAGGGGTGGTTAGGTGGTGCAGTGGATAGAGCACCGACTCTGGAGTCAGGAGTACCTGAGTTCAAATCCAGCCCCAGACACTTAATAATTACCAAGCTGCGTGGCCTTGTGCGAGCCACTTAACCCCATTTGCCTTGCAAAAAAAAAAAAAAAAAACTAAAACAAAAGTAGAAACTTAATAAATGTTTATTGAATAAGTGACTGACCTAATTTCAGGTACAAAGATGTTTTATAAAATCTCAAAAGATATTATTTTTAGAGATACTTTAGGGCTTGTTGCATCATATCTGAGCATAATGCTTCCCAATGAAATGTTATGGCATTTTATGATAATATAAAGCATACTTATTTTTATAACATACATTTCTAAAAATGTAATCTAAGTTATTCCAAATAAACATGACTGTCTTTGGTATTTTTCTGTTTTTTTGGTCTGCTCACTGTATTTGTTATTTCTTTTAAGTTTTCCACTTCTAATTCATATTGATTAATCCTAAAACTAAATTCCTGCTCACATACTAGAAAAATGTGGGAGGGGAAGAGAGAAAAAGAATTAATCTTTTCTAAGGAAAGTATTCTAAGAATGATTAAATTTGTAACTTTTTTTTTAAAAGAGGAAGCTCAAAAAGTACTTCCTGGAAAAGCTGAAGAACATTTAATATGGAGTTTGATGTTTCCCTTTTTTTTTAGGTTTTTTCCAAGGCAAATGGGGTTAAGTAGCTCACCCAAGGCCACACAGATAGGTAATTATTAAGTGTCTGAGGTTGGATTTGAACTCAGGTACTCCTGACTCCAGGGCCAGGGCTTTATCCACTGTGCCACCTAGCCACCCCCATCTCCCTTTTTTCTATTTGACTCTTAGGATCAAAATTTTACCTTCTTTCCATCTATTCCTTAACTTTGTCTTTTTTTTTGTACTACTCCAATGTGTGTTGAGAGTCCAGAACATGGTTGCATGCCTATGTGGGCATATAAAAGCATTACAAATACATATATACCTACATATTACATATATGCATATATATATATATAAATATCAAGACCAGAGTCTATAATGGGTCTTGAAACATGTCATAACAATTTAGTTTTATCCTCTTCAAAACGATGCAAAGTAGGTATCAAGTCATCATTAAATGAAAGCAAAAGCAAATATGCTATGATGAGTTATAGAACCTAGACAGAAAGAGTAGAGCTACTGTCCAACATGAGAACTCTAGACAGAGACTGAAGGAAAAGACCCCAACAAAAGAGAAGTGAGAACACATTGAGGGAAGAATCCAATCCCATCATCTTGTTCAAAGTTAATTCTCATAAAATATTTAATTGAATTGATTCAATCTGGATTCCTAATGTTGAAGAGGTTAAGACAGTAGTAGAGGAAAAGAAAGTTGAGATGAGAGATAGAAGAAATAAAATTAATGTAGAAAGGAGAAATAAATGTGAACATTTTAGACCAAAAGTTTCTGTGGCTTTCAGTGGATGGAATAAAACTAAAGCTTGATGATTGTCTAAATCCAAGAAGAGGAAGAAATCTTCAAAACATTTTAAATGTCTCTACAGAAATTGTACAAATTTTCTGTTATGCCACAGAAGTAATACCTTCAAATAATAATCAGCACATTCATGTCCTGGCTAGACAATTTTTAAAGTCACTGTGGTTTCAAAAATTCCTCTGCCGTGTCACAAAACAATTCCTTTAAGAAAAAAGATTTCATCTTTTGTAAGATTTTCAAAGGCATTACAAAATATGCCATGAGTCAAAGCAGCTCCTATTGAAAAAAGACTGTTTGCACACACAAATGTGTCTACCTGTTTTAGAACCAGAGCTAATATTGGTTTCTTCATAAAAATGTTCTCATTTTATTTAAAGGGGTTAGATGATTAATAAAAAAAAGACTTGAAGCAGGCAAAATGACAAATGATAGTTTAGCTAAGACTACTAATCTTAAAAAAAGGCATAGGTTAATTTTTGTTCAGGATGAATTTTAAATATAAGGAAAATTGACAATCACATTATTTCTAGTTCATGCACAGAAAATGGCATTAGGGAATAAAGATCTCTCATTTCTCTGCTACTTTATTTCTTTAGCTTCATTAAAACAAGGAGAGTGGACTTGGCAATTCCTTTCTTTTCATTTCATCAGAGAACTAAAAATCTTTTCCAATTTACATGAATAATATTTTGCAATATCCTTGTAGTTCATTGATAAGTAATTCCTGTAATCAAATATATTCTTAGATTTTGAGTGTTTCCATTTAAAATGAAATTTTGAATTTAAGAAGTTCAAATTAAAAGAGCTATCTATATTCATCATACCTGTTTATGGAATAATAATAGTAGATGTAGACACAGAACTAATGAAGAGGACAAAGTAATCACAGAGAGAAGTATACTTAAGGACATTGTTTCGCAGTTCTTACTTCACATTGCTTGGTGAGGGAATTTCCTCACCAAGACTTCTTTTCCTATCAAGATTTGTAACTCCCTGCTGGCTCTGTAATTTCCTTCTTTCCTCATCTACACATTCATTTGCAGTATTCAACGTGAAAAGAACCTGAGATATGTAGACCAGCCTCCTCATCTTTACAAATGAGGAAATTGATGGGTAGAGAGATAAAAATCACACATTCAAAACCACACTTGAAGCAAATCTGCAGAATTAGAACACAATCCAGATGACCTGACTTGAAGACTCATTCTCATGCTACTCTATCACTAATAGTCTCCTTAATCAGGGATATAGAAGATATTAAAAGCATAGCAGCTTAAACTCAATAGATAATCCTGGAATTTCATCTTAGTTAATATTTTAAATAAACACTTATATAAAAAACTTTACTGATGGTATGGTAAAATGGTAAGATTGAGTAAGAAATCAATTTCATTTAATTTGTTTTTCAATATCTATCTTTAGTCATTTCTCCCACAAGCCATTTCCTTTCTTTATACCTCCTTAGTGCTGCTGCAGAGGTGAGGCACTAATGGATTTAGATGAAGGCATAGCAAAAATGTATAGAATGATAATCCTGAGATTGTTTTTTGATTAAAATTGCTTTCTATTGGTCTTTCAAAGAATGAATGTGAGCAACAGCAAAGCAACAAGAGAATGAGATATGTTGTTTAAATCAGAATTTAGTAGTCAGGTTTCTTATAATCTGTCAGAAAATGCAATAAAAAGCTGGCACAGACTCATTCTGCATTAATAGAATTATAATATCTGGATCATGTAAAGTAATACTATTATACTCTGTGGACTAGGCAAACCTCATGAGTTGTATTGAGTTCAATTTTAAGAGTGACTTACTTAGATATTTCAAAAGAACTGTGATCTTATTGATAAAAGTATGACTCCTGGCAGACTGAAATTTCTAATTGTTGAACAAATTCATGGAAAATGTGCTCAAAATGTTGGAGACATTCTTCTTGTTCTTTTATTACTTGAGTGGAATCCATGTTTCTCTCTTTGTCTTTATGGTGTCTCTCATGTTCATTATGTGTTCAGCTTACTTTCTTTTTCAGTCAGTGATTTCACATTTGATAATTCTATCATATTTCAAATGCTCCTATCTTAAGCTCTTAACATTTGTATTTATCCTATTAAGCATTTTCTCATTGACTTTTGGATCGACTGAAATTTTGACTACATTGTTCTGCAATTGACAACCAAGTGTCTCCACCAGAAGAATATAGGTATTAAAGAAATATTGGTGGTACTGATTAGTTTAGAATTAAGTAAAAATCACTGTAAAATTCCCAAAAGGTAATCCACTCTGATCTTTCCTCTTTAATCATGTCTAGTAGTGAGCTCCTGAAGCTTATCAAAGCTTGATGAGACACATACACTGCTAGATAGTATCCATAAACTTCGTTCATAAATATATCTTTCATCATCTTTATTTTTTTGGAGTATATGCTTTTTGAATTTCCATAGATGTAAAAATGAGTATTTAAATATAATTTTATCCAGAGATGGTTCAATTAAAAAAGGGGAAAAAGGAAGCATTACTTCATATTTTATGATTAGTAAATAAAAGTATAGTTAATATTGTGTGGGATGAAAGAGAAATTGGATTCTCATCATTACTACTTTCAAACACTGGAAGGACCGTCATAAAGAAGAGACAATAATTTTTTTTCTGAAATGTTCCAAGTGGCAGAAATAAAAATAATAGGTGCAAAGTTACAGGAAGACAGATTCTGACTAATAATAAGGAAAGATAAACCTATACATATTATTTCACTTTAGAAGTTCAATTGATTATAAGCATGCTCTGTGACTTTTGAATTTTATTAAATGGAACTTGTCTTATAGGTTTTTTATTATTATTTCAAACTCTTAGAATATTCCAAAATATCCAAATACATATATATGTATTTGGATATATAATATAAAGCTTTAAACTAGAAAATTAACTGTATATTCTGAAGCTAGAAATGAGTGTTTTATCTAATTATAATGCCACTCATCATTTTCACTTCATTGAATGATGGTAAATTTAATCACTCTTTTTGGTATGCTATATTGGCACTTTAACTTAAACTTGCCTGTTACTATGGAGAGCACCAGCATCCTTCTAGGCACTGAAGTATACAACTTCAATGTAGTGCTCAACTCTTTATCCTTACTCAACCCACCTTTGACACCCTGTGGTCAAATCCTGCTGTCTCTAATTTCACAATATCTCTCCTCTTGATCCCTTCTCTTGTCTTGTATAGTCACTTATTTCAGATCCTAATTACACCTCTTGGGGACCAATAAAAATCTCATTCTAATTGGTCTCAAGCCTCCAAATATTCACCTTTTTACCTCTTCTTAAGCTCTACTCTTCTGAGATTACCTTGCATCTATTTTGTATGAATCTTGTATTTCGTTAGTTTTTTTTAAGGTTGTCTTTCTTACTAGAATGTGAACTCTTTCAGGGTAGAAATACTTTTTAACCTTTCTTGTATCCTCTGCACTCCTGTAATAACTACTTGCTAAAGGACTGAGAGAAACTTTGCTGCATTGATCAGTCATGTTTGTGAATAGTTTACTATCTCCTAGAAGTATTTGAAATAACAGATTTAAATGATTGTGTATATCCTTTTACTGGACAAGAGTAAGTTTTATCACAGTGGTTCAACCAAGATTATAGAAACATCAGTAATAATCTGGAGAATATTTTTAATATCTTCCACCAATAATGAATGCTATTTTAACTTTGTGCTTGTTTGCTAGTCACTAATACAGCCTAGAACCTCTTCAACAGAAACACCTGAACACACTCAGCAGGCATTGAAATTAAACAATAGCAAATGAGTGGTTATAAAACTCTTCACCAATAAAATCTCTATAGAAGAAAAATGGGAGAAAAGAAACTACATTAAAGTAAAACACAACCAAGTGAAATGATATTAATTCTTATATTTTTAATATGAAAATCAAGTCCATAAAATTTCAAGATTTCAAGAGGAAAGAAATCAAGAGAAACTTATATCATGGTATTCCTGTTTCATTAATGAATATCAATCTTACTTTTTCTTGTGGAAGAGATTAAATTTTTAAATAGCTGTGAGGACATATTTTGCTATTGACTTTTTCATATTTAATACTTAAATACTTCAAATATATTCAATTAAAATGTGGAATAGAAAATAAAATGTGTACTGTGAAGTTCCTGGCACATTGATGAACAAGAAAAGAAAATAACAGCTCCTACTTTCTTTCCAGTTTATCCCAAAGAAATGAGGTAACTTCTGGTCTTGAATAATAATGACATTCAATAATTTAATAGTTGATTATATTACTGAAAACAAGAATAATGACTAAATATAACCTTTGCAATTTTTCTCCACTTTGAGCCTTCACAATTTTTTTTTCTGGAATTGATTTTTAAAAAGTATTTTGGTTTTGAAGATAGGAATTCATACAATATATAATCTTCCTTCCAAAGACAAGATGAGTCCCTCCTCTCAGGAAAGAGTGGTAAGCTTGGATCACAGGCTATTGAATGTGCTGCCACTTAGAAATGCCAGGTTTTATGGGAATTTGGGGGGGGCATTAATTCTTTTATAGTATAAGAGAAAGTTCTGAGGATAAGTAATTAGTAGGACTGGGTAATGATTTAAACATCAAAAAGTCTTAAAAGCATTAAAAATACACCATACAATTTAAAATACATACATACATATATAAATAGAAATTCTGAAAAATTTTGAATAATAAAGAATCAAAATTCAGCAAAAGCCTTTAGCATCAATTCATCCTATTATGTATGCCTAGAGTGGTATGATAAACTTTTGTTTGTTTGTTTGTTTTTATTTTTGAAAGGTAATGGGGTTAAGTGACTTACCCAAGATCACACAGCTAGGTAAGTATTAAGTACATGAGGCTGGATTTAAACTCAGGTCCTCCTGATTTCAGGACTGGTGCTCTTTATCCATGGCATCCATTTTAAAGTTTTGAAATAAAAATTTGTTAGACTAGATAGGTAAAACTCAAAAATTTAGCTTTTACTCCTTTATCTCCTTTTTTTATGTTGAAAAAAAATATATATGGGACACATACACATTAATTAATATCTTAACTGGTAAGACTACTAAGCTAATGTCAAAGTTAAAACTGAAACTCAAGATGAATATTAACTAAGACAAATATTATGGGAATATCTGAATACAGAAAATGAAATATATTCATAAGAATTGAATAAATGAAATAATTTCCAACAATAATTCTTGTGCCCTATCCTTTCCTGAATATATACTGTTTCCTACTTGTTGATCTGTGGATAGCATTTTGGACATTAATGGTAAATGGTAATAAGTGTTGTTCCTGGATAGAACATAAATGGGAAAATGGAATGCCCATTATCCTTTGGATCATTTGAAATTGGAAGGTCTTCCTCTAATAAAACGGGAAGTAAAATCTTCATCAAATGACTTTCAAAGACTTTTGAAATTAATATTAACATTTATGATTAACATGTACTCTCTCAGAAGTAAAGTATCAAGGCTAAAATGGTGTCAAATCGTTTCTACTCCATCCTATCCTTTACTTAAGTACTTAGATTTTTTAGTTCAGTGTATCAAGTAAAGTTCCACATAGTATTTGCTGCTTTACCTTCATTTTGAATGAAGAAAGGGACTCTATGAGGAAAGGTTGATAAAAGAATGCATTCCACTCATGGCAAGTGCAAAGTCATAGAAATGGGATTGTCAAGAACAGGAGGGCAATAATGTCCAATAATACTAGAAATATGCATGGTTATCAGGCTGTGATACACAACCCTAAACATCAGAGTTTATATTTGATCCTAAAATCAACAGTGAGCTATTATCAATTGAAAAGGTAGGTGCTTAACTTTGATTAAGATAATTTTGACAGCAATCTGTTAGAAATGAGTGAAGGGTTTGAGGGAAGGACATCAATCCTGAATTAAAATGATAGTGGTTTGAGTAGAAAGGAGAGTGTAGGATTCAAATAGAGTTGTACAGGAAGAATCAGCAAGGTTTTCTGAATGATTAGATATCTGACATGAGGAAGAGAGAATAGTGAAATATAAAACTAAGGTTGTGAACCTGGAAGAATAGTGATATCTTTAAAAGAATAAGGGAAGTTTGGGAGAAAAAAACCATTTTTTTTGTGAAAAGATGTAAGCCCTATTTTAGACTTTTTGAATTTCATGTTTTGAGGTCATTACCAGTTTGAAATTCCAGTAGCTAATTGATCTGTGGGCTGAAGCTGAATATATAGATTTCGTGTCATCTACGTAAGTTAATGAAAAGGAGATGACAACATCACCAAGAGAGACTAGAGAGAGAAAAGGGATATTAGGACAAATCCATTGGAACACTCTCAGTTTCATTTCAAAGATCATTCAAAACCACAATGAAATAGGATAAGTCACACCAGAGTACAAAAGAAAGTACAGCTGAAAATGAAAAAGTGAAAAAATGTACACAAAAATGTTTGGGAGATTCTTTTAAATCTTCCAGTGGACTAGAAGTCTTGATCAAATTCAGAAATTTATGAATTCAGAGACAGGATGTAAGTATGAAGCTAACATGCTCCCAGAACTTTCCCTTCTAAAAATAAATGAAGCAGCATCAACATTAAACCTACAGATCCCATCAAGAAAAAGAGAAGATCAAAAGAAGTTTTCAATGATAGACATTGTGGAGGATCTTCAGTGAAGGTCTGTTTGGGGGAAAGGGGGAAGTAGAACCAAGCCACAGTGCAGTCCAGGTCCCAATAGCTCAACAACAGCATAGGTCCTAGTAATTAGATTGCAAGCCAGCAGGGAGGGTGTTCCAACCCCAAACAAAATCTGAACCCTGGGAACACTAGGTCAAAAGGCAGGACAGGATAGGGAACAAACCACTTCATAGGCAGAACCTGGACTTGAAGGAGGAAATAATCTTGTGCAAAGGCAAAGTCTGGACTGAATAGGAAACATCTTGGCAAACAAAAAGCCAGGGATCAGACCCCAGCTCCAGCATAAAAACTCTATACTCCTTATAGCCCAGGAGCAGAGCTAAAACAACAAAGATGTGCAAAAAAAGCCTAAAGTAGCACTCACTATAGAAAACTGCTTTGCAGATAAAGATGATAACAATGCCGCGTTGGGAGAAGAAATCATTGAAAACTTACTCAAAGGGGAAGTTATCAAAAGAATCTATGAATTGAACTCTATCCCAAAACTCATAGAATAGCTTAAAAAGGAGTTTGAAAACAAAAGAAGAGAGAAAGAAGAAAAAATGGAAAAAAGAAATGAGAGTCATGCAGGAAAATTATGAAAAATTGACCAAAGAAATTAAGTCCTTTAAAAGTAAAACTTACCAACTGGAAAAGGAAACATAAAAGTTAATTAAAGAAAATAACCCCTAAAATTATAATTAAACAAATAGAAACCAATGAATCTATGAATACAATATTGCATTAAATAAAATGAGAAGGCTGAAAAAATTTGAAGAAAATGTAAAATACCTTTTAGGAAAAACAAACAACCTGGAAAATAGATCCAAAATACATGATTTATGAATCATCAGACTACTAGAAAGCCTAGATCAAAACAAGAACCTGGAAAACATCTTGCAGTAAATTATCAGGGAAAAACTGTCTAAATCTACTACAACAAGAAAACAATATAACCATTGAAAGAATACATAGAAACCCTCCAAAAAGTGATCTGAGCTAAAAACTCCAAGGGCTGTTATAGCCAAATTCCAGAATGCTTAAATAAAGGGGAGAATACTGCAAGCAGCAAAAAGGAAACAATTTAAATACAAAGGAGATACAATCAGACTCACACAGGATCTAGCAGCCTCAACATTGACGGTATGTAGGACCTCGAATACCATATATTGGCAGGCAAAGGACCTGGGATTACAACCAAAAATTTACCGCAAAAATCAGTATATACTGTCAGGGGAAAAGATGGATGTTAACAAAATAGAGGGCTTCCAAAATTTCCTGACAAAAAGACCATACATTATTCAAGAGTTGCAAAAACAGGTAAATGAAAAGGGGAAGGAAAAAACAAAACAAAGCAAATGTTAGTCAAGATTATCAAATTGTATAGAAGCCTAAAAAGAAAGCTATAACACTCATAATTCTTGAGAATTATACTTCTTTTAGGATAATTAGAGTGTCAAATATAATTGAAGTGATTGTACTTAGAGGATATGGGTCTGTTTGGATCTTGATTCTTCTTTGATATGGATCTCTTCAATATTCATTGCTTCAAGATGATATCTCTGTGTTTGAGACAAAAAGCCCTGATGAAAAGCAGGGGTGTTTGCTCTAAACTTAAGTGTCTCAGTTTCCTTTGGACCTGCTTTAATTCTGCTATGCTCACAAAGTTTATCACTTCCTCTGATCAGGGCATCATAAGCTGGGTGGTCCTGAGTCAGTGTCTCCCATAACTTACAATTAATTTTAAAGTTCATAAGTAAGTCCTTCAGAGTTTCACAGTACTTAGAATCCTTTGAAATTCTTATAGTTTATTAAATCAGGGTTAGATATAATCCATACTTTATTTAACAAAGGGTTAAGTACCCTGCGTGTAATGGGGGAAGTGTGGGACAAAGAATTCTTGGGAAAGGGGTACAAATAAGTCATGAAATGATTTGGCTTTGGATGATACTTTGGCTCATGAGGATTGTTCTTAGAAGGTACTTGAAAAGGGGGTAAGGTAAAATATGATTATAATTTGATGTAATTCAAGGCTTTTGAAAAGTATACTTCTAATGAGACAGAAGAAGGGAGGTTACTTTGAGGCTATGTTGCTTCTCAAACAACCAATAATCAATCAATCAATCTGTGATGGTACTTTGATAACACTATGAGCTTATCAAGCAATCAATTGATCAAGCTGTGATTGTTGATACCTGATTAATAGTATTTGAATGAAAAATAACACCTAGTGAAAAGGCAAAAAGATTTATAATTTTAGAGGGGAAGAAAGAGAGACTCTTGATACTGGGTAAATTATATTCAATAAATTTGAACCAGAGAGAGAATAAGATATATTTCTACTTGGGTTTAAAAATCTATCCTTCTGGGAGCAGAACCAAGAGAACAATGTACACATTAAGAACAACATTGTGAGATGATCCAACTTTATGGAAGCAGCTCCTCTCAGCAGTTCAGAGAGCTAGGACAACCATATTAGACTGGCTATGGATTCCCCATACAGGGGAAGAAAAACAAAGCAAAAAAACCAAACCAAACCAACAACAACAGAAAAACAACTCTTCAGAATCTTATGAACATTTTACAAAAATTTTCTCTTTTGTATCTCTTTCACTTAATCCTAATTACTCATACTGAAAATGACTATTCTGTAAACATGCTTATCCAAAAGGTGTGTTCAATACTAAACTGAGTATTGCATTGCTGAGCGGAGGAGGGGTATATGTAATAGGAATAAACTTGGCACATTTCCAATTAGATCAAGAGTGAAACAAGGATGCCCTTTATCACCATTACTATTTCAATACAGTATCAGAAATATTATCTTTAGCAATAAGAGAAGAAAAATAAATTGAAGGAATTATAATTGGCCATGAGGAAGCAAAGCTTTCACTCTTTGCAGATGATAGGATGGTATAACTTAGAGTCCTGAAGAAAATCATCATAAAACTCATTGAAACAATTTACTAATTCAGCAAAGTACCAGGATATAAAATAAACCCACATAAATCATCAGCCTTTTTAAATATGAACAACAAAACTCAAGAGCAAGAAATAGAAAGAGATATTCCATTTAAATTAACTGTAGACAACATTTAATACTTGGGAATCTACTACCTAAGACAAACCCAGAAGCTGTGAATACAATTATAAAGCACTTCTCACTCAAATAAAGTCAGATGTAAATTATTGGAAAAATGTCAATTGCTCATGATTACTTAGGGCAAATATAATAAAAATGACTATTATACCAAAATTAAATTACTTATTCAGTGCAATACCAATCAAACCATATAATTCTTTTACTAAGCTAGAAAAAAAAATAGTAACAAAATTCGTCTGGAGCAACAAAAGGTCAAGAAAAACAAGGGAATTGGAAAAAAGTATAAAGGAAGGTGACCTAGCTCTACCAGATCTACATCTATACTTTAAAGCAGAATTTATCTAAACTACTTAGTACTGATTAAGAAATAGAGCAATGGATCAGTGAAATAGTATAGGTTCAAAAGAAATAGGATTAAATGACTATAGGACATTTTTGCATTTTTCTTTGTATATGTTTTGCCATGACCAAAGATAATTACCACTTAAGGCTCACCTTAAGCCTCTCTGTAATTCCTGCATACAGGAACTATAAATGTAATAATAATAATAATATATTGATATGCATTACATTTTGTAATATAGTATTAGCATTAAAACTTGTGCATGTATTAATTTTTAGTTTCTGATTGATTTCCTTTATGTTCTCAGCAATAATTTATCACTATTTCTGATTGACCTTCAGTTGGTGGTTCTCAATATTATTTCAGTTTTAGTTTAATTCTTCAGTCAAGTAATAATGATTTAGATATGGTCACTCCCTAGCTGAAGTATATTTTAATTTCTTACGTCAATTTAATGGTCTTCTAACAGCAGCCAATCCACCTGAAAAAAAGGGTTTGGAAATCTCCATGATTATTCTGCCGATGAAATTGTTTCATTATTTAAAGTAACTGTATCCAATAAGTAAATTAACTCAACATAAAATAATCACAATATTCAAGTAGCATATGAAGAGCTGTAATTCAGCACTTCTTTGATAAGTAGAACTAAAGAATTTTTTTTTCCAAAATCTGCATCTGTTGATGTTTTCAATTACTTCTCCAAATTAAGAATCAAAGAAATCATGTTCCCCTGAAGGACTGTTTCCTACAGTTATTTTGTAATAATAAAAACTATTTCATTTTAATTTTTTATATTTCATAAAATATTCAATTGCTCTTAATTTCTTTTGATCTAAGATATACTTCATAGAATCATGGAAGTGGAGCCAGAACAGGCAATATGGACCTTGTATAGGAATGCTTCCCACTCTAAACATCAATAAGATAAAGGCTAAGTGAAATAGTGGATAGCATGCAGGAATCTATAAGACATTTTTTCTGGAGTTAAAATACTAACTGTATGATCTTGGCCAATCCACAGAAACCTATTTGCCTCAGTTCTCTCATCTCTAAAATGTGATAGAGAAGGAAATGACAAACCAGTCCAGTATCTTTGCCAAGAAAACTCCAAATAGGGTCATTAAGAATCAGACATGACTGAAAACCAAAAAACTACAAATAGTTAAAGACTAGAGAGATAAAGTGATTTATTCATACATATTCACATAAGAAGGTAAACAAATCCCAATCCAAGGTCCATGATGCCAAATCGAAACCTTATTTGCTCAACTGATACTGTTCTCTCAATTGACAAATTGAGAAACCTGTCTCAAATTGACAAATCTGATGGTATTTTTTTTCAGTTCTTATAGTTCTCTAGCTGCTTGTTACTTTTTTTTGGTTTTTGCAAGTCAGTGGGGTTAAAGTGACTTGCCCAAGGTCACACAGCTAGGTAATTTGCCACCTAGCTACCCCTGCTTGTTACTTTTGATTTTGGTGGCCACAGCCTCTTCTCAGGGAATTGGTTTTCTCTGCTTTTGAGATACTGTTATCTCCCTGTTCTCCTCCTTTGCCTCTAGTTTACTGGTTCATCATATCACCTAACTTTGAGTATTCTATAAGGACTTCTTCTAGACTAATCTTATCTCTGTATGACATATCTTGGTGATCACATTAATTTGCAATATTTAAAAATCACTTCTATTGTTGATAATTTAGAAATTTACATATCTAGTGTAAGTCTTACTTTTGAACTTCAATCTTGAATGACATCTTGGAGATTTTGGACTTTGAAAACTAGATGTCCTGGTTGTAGGAGGATTGATGCATTGATGCATTGCTGGTGAAGTTGTGAATGGATCCAACCTTTCTGGAGAGCAATATGGAACTGTGTACAAAGAGCAATAAAACTGTTCATACCGCTTGACCCAACAATTCCAATTCTAGGTCTATATCCAGAAGAAGTTATAAAAATGGGAAAAGTCCTATCTGTTCCAGAATATTCTTAGCAGCTCTATTTGTAGTAGCAAAGAATGGGAAATTGAGGGGATGCCCATTAATTGGGGAATGATTAAACAGGTTATGGTACATGATTACTATGGAATATTATTGTTTTATAAGAAATCATAAATGATTGAACTCTAGAGAAGCAAGGAATGACTTACCGGATCTTATGCTGAGTGAAGGGAGCAGAAGCAAGAGAACAATGTACATACTACTACAATATTGTGAGATGTTCCACTTTAATGTAAGCAGCTCCTCTCAGCAGTTCATGGAATTAGGACAAGCCTATTAGACTGGCTATGGACAATATTATCTCATCCAGTGGCAAGAAAACAAAACAAAACAAAAACAAAAACCAACCCTTCATAATCTGATGAATGCTTTATAAAAATTATCTCTTATATATTTCTTTCCCTTAAACCTAATTTCTCATACCAAAAATAACTAAAATGTAAACATTTATCCAAAATATGTATGTACAGTTCTAACCTGACTGTTCATTGCTGAGAAGAGGGGAGTGGGAAGGAAGGGTGGAAGGAAATTTTGTAACTTAAAAATATACATATGCATACAGCTGGAAATTAGTTAATTGTTAAAAAAAAAACCTAGATGTCCTGGAGACATCTAAAACTCAATATATTTAATCAAAACTTACTGTCTTTACCCCTACCAAACCAAACCACTTCCAAATTGTCCCCAATGTCTAGAATAAATTTGTTCCTCACTCCTGCCACAATAAATTCTTCTTTTCAATAATATATTTCAAGAATTTTTTTCTATATTCTTTCATTCCTGATGTTCATTGCTAATGTCATCCTTATCAAATGTTCTTGCATTTATCTACTTTTTTGTTTTCTCTTTATTTTTATTCTGTAAATAGTTTTATATGTTCCTTCCATTAATTTATAAATGCTTTGGAATAGATATTTTTTATTCTTTGATTTCTATTACCTATGATACTTACGCTGTCAAATTTAGTTCTAGTAGACCTTGTTTTGTTTATTGGCATTTCACAAGTCTTCCTTTCCTGAATTTTTATTTCCTGTACATTTATTGTTATTTTTGTTCAAGTTAGTGATAATTTTTTTCTTTGTTCACTTTCATTTTCAATTAAAATTTCCTTCTGATTATATTTCCAACATTCTGGTGTTCCTCTTTTTTGAAAGTATGGTCATAGGGGCAGCTAGGGAGTACACTGGCTAGAGCACAGGCCCAGGAGTCAGGAGGACTTGAATTGAAACACAGCCTCAGACACTTAATTACCTGTGTGACCTTGAACAACTCATTTACCCCATTACCTTGCAAAAACAAAACAAAACAAAAAACTGTGCTCAGAAAACTATAATCAAGTTTCTAATATTAGCTTCTTAACTCAATCACCACTTCTCAAAATTGTCTTTTTTTGCTATCCTGCTGATGTTTTAAGCCTTCAATAAA
Organism: Macrotis lagotis; assembly: GCF_037893015.1. Classification (NCBI taxonomy): domain Eukaryota; kingdom Metazoa; phylum Chordata; class Mammalia; order Peramelemorphia; family Peramelidae; genus Macrotis; species Macrotis lagotis. Next base: position 1,267,426 of record NC_133660.1, on the reverse strand, counting down.
ATATTAAAAAAGCAAAATATGTAGTTGATAATGCATATGGAAATAATATCCATGAAAATAGCTATTTCTAAACTGAATAAAATAGCATATTGAGAATGGAAGAAGCTTTATAATCACAATATATTCTTAGAAATTCATGATCTTCCATTGTTGGAAGGGATGTGTAAAATCTGAGACACTATTACACTGTTGGTGGAGCTGTGAACTCATCCAACCTTTCTGGAGACAAATTTGGAATTATGCCCAAAGAGCAACTAAAATGTGCATACCCTTTGATCCAGCAATACCACTACTGAGTCTATACCCTGAAGAGATGATGAAAAGGGGTTAAAAACATCACTTGTACAAAACAGTTCAAAGCAGCCCTGTTTGTGGTGGCAAAGAATTGGAAATCAAGTAAATGTCCTTCAATTGGGGAATGACTTAGCAAACTGTGGTATATGTATGTCATGGAACACTATTGTTCTATTAGAAACCAGGAGGGACGGGATTTCAGGGAAGCCTGGAGGGATTTGCATGAACTGATGCTGAGTGAGATGAGCAGAACCAGAAAAACACTGCACACCCTAACAGCAACAGGGGGATGATGCTCAACCTTGAAGGACTTGCTCATTCCATCAGTGCAACAATCAGGAGCAATTTTGGGCTGTCTGCAAAGGAGAGTGCCATCTGTATCCAGATAAAGAGCCGTGGAGTTTGAAAAAAGTTCAAGGACTATTCCCTTTAATTTAGAAAAAAAACAGTTATCTTTTTGTCTGATCTTGTTACCTCTTAGACTTCTTGTCTCATCCTTAAGGATATGATTTCTCTCTCATCACACTCAAGTTGGATCAAGGTACAACATGAAAACAAAGTAAAGACTGACAGATTGCCTTCTGTGGGGGTGGGGGAGGGAAGTAAGATGGGGGAAATTGTAAAACTCAAATAATATCTTTAATAAAAAAAGTGAAAAAAAAGAAATTCATGATCTTCACATAATATAAATATTTTTAATAGCAAGGCTTCATATGGCAATTGAAACATTTTATATATAGAACACATAGTAATGGAACATGGCAGCCTAGCCTTGACTTTGTACTTTATAATGGGAAGAACAGGTGAAAATATATAGGTCTTTGTAGTTGAGCAAAGGGTATGGTAGGAAAAAGTAATTAAAGGATCTAATTTTCATGTAAGAATCTTAAAACCACTCTAGTACTTTTTGACTATTGAAAGAAAATGTGTTACATTCATGCAGTAAATTAAAATGTGATTTAAAAGACATGAAAATGCATTTACTGACCTACTCACCTATGATAATAATGTCATTCACCAGTTTTTTCTACTTCAATGAAAATAAGTGCTGTCAAAGGTATCATAAAGAATTAATTTGATTTTGCTAAGATATCAAATGATAAAAAACAATTCATATAGAAAATATTATACAATGTCTTTCAGTACCAAATTTCTTATAACTATCCTTTCCCCCTATTATATTCTACCTCGACTAACACAATTTCAAGGGGAAAATTATTTTTTTTTATTTATCAAGGCATTACATTTGCTAGTATTTTGGTCTGCAACTCAATAAGTTTTACCTTATATGTTCATCTTCTTACAGGGAGAGTTTAATTTCAGTCTAATACAAAGGCAGGATTATTTAGATCTATCATGACCATACCCAAGTAGAGTCTATGACTGCAGCAAGGCAATATAATTTTGGTAGAGATAAACAAATCCCTTAATCCTCTCTGATATGAGAGGTAGCCAAGTTAGTCAGAGATGTTCAAACTTTATCCAAAATAAATAAGACAAAAAGTCACAGATATAATTTTAGGATCATCACTTGTCATCTAAATTTTTTTCATTTTAATAAAAGTCAGTATTTTCCAAATAAAGCTGGATGAATATACTGCTTAGGTTCTTATATATGAGGAAATTTATAAAATAGACATTTTGGATAATGAATTTAAAATATGATCCCATTTTTCAAAATACAAATTTTAGCAAGATAAAAGAATAGTAAGTGATAAAAATTCTTTCAGTTTGTTAAACATAATAACATGTTTTATTTGTAAAGTATAGTATGAGAATTCTTTGTGAGCTAATGAGTCCTTATTACATTTAAACTCTTAATAGTATATAAACAGTATAATTGTGTTTATAAGCCATATATGGATCTGAGGAAAGCTTAACTACTGTGTTTGGCCATAATTATAAAACCATAACTGTGTGCAAAAAGGTAATAAATATCACAGCAGGAACATTACTATAGTGTCTACTAGTAAAATTACTAATGTAATATGAATGCATTTCTTAGAAATAATAATGCAAACAGCAGCCTGGTATCTTTAATAATTTAATGCAAAAATAAAATTGTATTTTTATTGGTGTATATTTAAAATTAATGACCTTGCTAATATTTAAAAACACAATAAGTTACAAAATAGCTCAGTGGTATAGATAGTGATGAAATGAATGACTTACAAATTACAGAATCAAAGTTAGAGAAAAACAACTACTGTATATTTCTTCCTATTACACACACACACACACACACACACACACACACACACACACACACACACACAATTTTTTATTTGGGAAAAACTGGCATTAAAGAAACTAATTTTAATAGTGAATGAAATAGGAATGATTTGCCATGAAAATACTCTAACTCATATAACTTACATATTACTATCTGATTTGTATGAATTGCGGTTAGAAATGCCCATAATCCTGTCCAGCAGAGCAAAAGAATCAGAAATTAGAGTGAAACACGTTCATTTAAGTAAATGATTGTACAAAGAAGGAAATGGTCTAAGCTAAAAATTAAAAGTGAATAAATAGAAAAAATGTACAAAAAGTTAAAATCAGGATTCTATATGGGCAATCAATATAAAATGGTAGGCTAAAATTGAACTGAATTATACAGAAGCAGATCTGTAGCTAAATTATGATCTACACAGAACAAGGTCAAGTATCCACAAAGGCAAAGACATTGATAGCAATTTTTCTAGTGGACACTATAGAAATGTTCCTGCTGTGATATTAATTGCCTTTTTGTAAGTGGTATCAGAATACAAATCCTTTATTTCCCTTGTTCAACCATGTCCTGGACACTGAAAGAGCTAGGAGTTCCTGAAAATAACTGTTCTCTTCCCACATTCTTTTTTTAATATAATACTTTATTTTTCCCAATTACTTCACAAGATAATTTTTAGTAATTGTTTTTACAAGATGCTGATATACACATTTTTCTCCCTTCTTCTCTCCCCCTCCTCAAATAATGGACAATTTAATTTGGGTTTTGCATGGGCTATCAAATAAAATATATTTTCATATTAGTCACAGCTGTAAAAGAAGACAAAAGGAAAAAACACCAAAAAAGAATGAAGTTAATGAAAAATGTATGTTCAAATCTGCATTCAGAATGGATCAGTTTTTTTATCTGAATGATAGCATTTTCCTTCAGGAGTCCTTTGTATTTATCTTAGATCATTTTGTTGCTGAGAAGAACTGAGTCATCAATAGTTGATCATAACATAATGTTACTGATGTTGTGTACCATGTCTTCCTGCTTCTGTGCATCAGTCCATATAAATCTTTTCTGAAATCTACCTGCTCATTATTTCTTACTGCACAATGTTAGTCTATAGCATTCATATAGCACAGTTTGTGCAGTCATTCTCCAGCTGATAGGAATAACCATAATATTTTGCCTACATGAAAAGGGTTACTATAAATATTTTTGTACATGTGGGTCAATTTACCCTTTTTAGTGATCTCTTTGTGATACAGTCCTTGTAATTATATCTCTAAATCAAAGAAATCTAAATCACTGTCTGGTGGCCCTTTGAATATAGTTCCTAATGGCTCACCAGAATAGTTCCATCAGTTCACAACTCAACCAACAGATCATTACTGTCCTAATTTCTCTACAGTCTCCAATTTATATCATTTTCATTTGTTTCATATCTAGTAAATAAAATATAATAAAGTAGTTGTACTATTTAATATTACCAACAAATACAGGGGGTGCCATGATTGAAATATTTGATTATGATACATATTTGGCAGCAACTGAAAATACATTATATGTCAAGTTATTCGCTAGAGCACCAAACTGAATATAAGATGAAATTTAATATAGAAAATTTGAGTTATTAAATGGTTAAAATATAACTTCACAAAGACAGGATAGAAGGTAAATATAATTAATTATATGTCTGAAAATAATCACTCTTGGGGAGCTAGTGGACATCAATGACTAAATGAATAAAAACTTACTGATGGGAGTCAGGTAGTTGGCACAGTGGATAGAACACTGGCCCTAGAGTCAGGAGGACTTGAGTTCAAATCCAATCTCAGATACTTAATAATTACCTAGCTATGTAACCTTGGGTAAGTCATTTAAAACCATTGCCTTACCAAAAAACAAAACAAAACTACATAATAGATAATGAAAGTTCATATGAACCTAGTGTGTATTTAGAAATACATAAGACTGAGGAAAAAATGGATATACGTCCTATATTCAGCTGTCACCAAAGCACATCTGATATTTTGGTATTCTTTTTTGGGGGAAATTTCTAAATACAATAAGCTGAAGAGTATCTAGAAATAGATAATCAAAATAGTGAAGGATATTGAGTTCATGTTAATTGAGGATTAAGTAGAGATATTAAGACCTAGAGATATTAAGTCTGGAGAAGGTAATATTCGGGTATTGGGAATCCTGAAAGATTGTCACAAATAAAAGGGAGTTAACTAGTTCTCTTTGACCCCAATGAAGTACACCAAGGAACAATGGGTAAGAGTTAAAAAGCAAAGAATTTAAGTTTAATGTAATAAAATTCAAATCAACAAATATTCATTGTTTTTATTTTTATCATTGTTTTTAAAAAATACCATATTAGAATAAGGATAAAAAAGACCGACTCACTTATATTCAATTCAGCAAGTACTTGCTAAGACAAATGCATACATTCTGCTGACAAGAACAACTAACTACCTGATTTTTAAAGCTATGAAGAAGAGAAAAAATTTCCTCATGAAGTTGTGATTAAAGATCAAATTGGTAGTCTTTAGTAAGTTTTCCCTGGTTAATAAGTTATAGAAGGGAACATTTTCTGCAATGGACCTCTTAGTATTCCATTTTGGAAATCAGTTAGTTCAATGAATCTGTGTTGTAATAGCACATTTATTTTCTGGGATATCAGGAAAATGCATATGGAATGTGGTACTAACCACACTATTCTAGTGGATGCACCAAAATTAAAATCTAGAGCTAAACAGATTGAGTGCTATAGAAATTAATATTTTAGATACCATAAGAAAAGATTTTAAATAAGCTATAAAATATAAGTGTGATCTTTTAATGTGTTATTGGTGAAGATAATTGACAACTGATTATATAATCAGAGAAAATGCTTTATTATACATTGACTTAGTTTTAATTTAAAAACTCTTTTCATGATTTCCTTTGGTTTAGCTAATCTTTAGGGATAATTATTTAATTAAAATTTTTAAATAAAATTTAGTTTTATATAAAAGAGCACATATATGTAATACAAATCTATGTCCTTTCAGTTATCCAGTTTGGAAGAAAAGTTTTACTACCAATCTAAATAGCATAAGAATGTATTCTCATTGTCTAATAGGTTTATTTATCACAATTTTGGTATTGTCTCAAAAGGGAAATAAATCGAACTATAGGGAGTACCTTGTCAAATCAGACTTAAGTGGTTTACTTGTTTTATATTCCAATTTTTTTCCAATTAAATGTAAAGATAGTTTTCATAGTTCATTTTCTATAAGATTTTGAGTTCCACATTTTTTCCCTTCACATTTACCTACCCTGGCCCCATGTCAAGAAATCTGTTACAGATTATATACACACACACACACACACACACACACACACACATACACACACACACAATCATGGGAAATGTATTTCCATAATAATCAAATTGTGAAAAAGAATCAAAGAAAATGAGGAAAAAATGAAAAAGAAAAATACAACAATTTTTTTTTTAAATTGAAAACAGTATGCTTTGGTCTGCATTCAGTCTCCTTGGTTTTTACTTGGAGATTGATGGCATTTTAACTCACAAGCCTTTTAGAATATCTTTGATACTGTGCTGCTGAGAAGAGCTAAGTCTATCATAGTTGGTCATTACCTGTTTTAAAGGTACAAGTGATCTTCTGATTCTTCTGACTTCATTCAATATTGTTTATGTAAATCTTTCCAGGTATTTTTGAAATATACCTGCTTATGATTTCTTACAGAACAATAATATTTCATTGCAATGAAATACTATGATTTATTCAGCCATTCCCCAATTCATGGACATCCCCTCAGTTTCCAACTTTGTCACTACAAAAAGAGCTGCCATGAATATCTTTGTATGTGTATGTCCTGTTTCCTTTTGTTAATTATCTCTTTTAGATATCGATCTAGTATTAATATTCCTGGATTCATATGTATTTGGGCATAGTTCTGAATTGCTCTCTAGAATAGTCAGATCAGTTCACAATTCCACCGTTACTGCATTAGTGTCCCAATTTTCCTATATCTCCATTATTTATTTTCCTTTTGGGGTCAAATTTAAGATATTTATACATTTTCCTTAAAGTCCCAGTGAAATCCACTCAGTTATTTCTGTTGTAAATGAAGAGATGGTTTACACATAATGATACCCTTAAAAAATTTACCCCTGGGGGCAGAGCCAAGATGGTGGCATGAGAACAGGCTTTTCTAGTAGCTCTCCCTAAAATATGTCAAAAACCTTAAAATTATGACTTAACTAAATTTTTGAGAGACACAACCCACAGAAAGATCCAGTAAGGCAATTTTCCAGTCCAAGGTTACCTGGAAGATTGTGGGGAAAACTCTGTTCCACAGGGTTGGAGGGGATGGCAGCACAGCCAGGATTGCCGCACTGGAGCAAAGAATCTCCAGCCTTCTGAGAGCAGCTGATGGGGAGCCTGGGTCCCTAGGAGTTCTGCTGTCTGGCAGCAGAAGAAATTTCATGATCCACCAACCCAGGGAAGCCCCAACACAACTTGGAAGATCAGGGGAAACTTCTGACAAAGCAAGTGTGAAGCCCAGGATAACTTGGTCGTCAGTATAGACCCCAGGGAATGGAATCAGGCCAGTGGAGCGGCCCATCAGGGAGACCCTGGAAGTTGCTTCCAGAGTGTTCAGCTGACAGAAGGTAAGGGAGTGGTGGGAGATGGTTGAGGTCTCTCCTCTGTCCCTGGGACAGGATTCTGGTGCTTTGTCCACATTCAAACTCTGATCTGTCGGGCCCCCCCCCCCCAATTGCCATAGTGTAGGGAGTCTCCTCACAGCTCCAGTGCAGAGCAGAGCACAGGAAGGAGAGCAGTCAGAGCCTCACATACTGAGGTTCCAACAATACTCAAAAAGTTCGGGAAGCACCCCAAAACCAGGCACAGACTGGGGAGATGAGTAAAGAGGAAAAAAAGGAACCTAACCATAGACAATTACTTTGGTCCCATGGAGTATCAAAATACACACTCTGAAGATGACAAAGTTCAAGCTTCTGCATCTAAAGACTCTAAGAAATATAGAAGTTGGACTCAGGCTATGACAATGCTCAAAAAAGAGTTTGAAAATCAAGTAAGGGAGGTAGAGGAAAAATTGGGAAGAGAATCAAAGAGATGCAGGAAAAACAAAAACTAAGTCAGCAGTTTAGTCAAGGAGGTCCCAAAAATGCTGAAGAAAACAATATGTTAAAAGCCAGTTTAGGTCAAATGGAAAAAACAGATCAAATAGTTAATGAAGAGAAGAATGCTTTAAAAACAGAACTGGCCAGATGGAAAAGGAGATAAGAAAGCTCTCTGAGGAAAACAACTCCTTCAAATTTAGAATGGAGCTAAGGAAGCCAATAACTTTGTAAGGAATCAAGAAACAATAAAATAATATCAAAAGAAAACATGAAATGCCTCATTGGAAGAACAACTAACCTGGAAAACAGGACCAGAAGAGATAATTTTTAAATTATCAGGAAAAGAGCAATGACTTCATTTTTCAAGAATTTCTACAGGAAAGTTGCCCTGATATCCTAGAAGCAGAGGGCAAAATAGAAATTGAGAGAATCCACTGATCTCCAGAAAGAGATCCAAAAAAATCCTGCAGGAATATTAAAACCAAATTCCAGAACTCTCAAGTCAAAGAGAAAATATTATAAGAAGCCAGAAGGACAGAATTCAAATACCATGGAGCTACAGTCAGGATCACACAGGACTTAGAAGCATCCACATTAAGGCTTGTAGGGCTTGGAATATAATATTCCAGAAGGTAAAAGAGCTTAGAAATGCAACCTGAGAATCAATTATCCAGCAAAACCACACATCCTCTCCCAGGGAAAAAACATGGACTGTCAATGAAACAGGGGATTTTCAAATGTTCCTGTTGAAATGACCAGAGCTAAACATAAAGTTTGACCATAATTTATAGGATTCAGGTGAAGCATAAAGAGAGCAGATGAAAAAAGGTAAATTGTGAGGGATTTAATGATGATGAATTGCATGTATTCCTGCATGGAAAGATGATATTTGTAATACTCATATGAACCTTCTCATTTATTAAAGCAGGTAGAAGGAGTGTATATAAATAAGTCACAGGAGGGAGCTGAATTTGAGGGTATAATATATTGTAAAAATGGAGTCAATGGGTGAAAAAGAAATGTACTGGGAGAAAAGGAAAAGAGAGGTAGAATAGACTAAGATATTTCAAGTAAAAGAGTCCAGAAACAGATTTTGCAATGTTTTGGATGGGAGGAGTGTGAGGGGGAATGAGGGAGCCTTCATCCTCATTGGAAATGGCTTAGAAAGGAAACAACACATATATATTTAATAGGGTATAGAAATCTAGAAGTAAAAGGAAAGAGAAGGGACAGGGGGACAGGAGGGGGGAATAAAAGCAATAAAGGAGAGGGTAGATCATTTGAGAGGATAGATATGACACATTTTCTTTTTTTGACTTTTTACAAGGTGGTGGAATTGGGTGGCCTGTCCAGGGCCATGGGGCTGAGTGGTTGCTGGGTGTTTGGGGTGGGATGTGGCCTTGGGGTCTCTTGGCCCCAGGGCCAGGGCTCTGTCCCCTGTGCTACTTGGCTGTCCCACAGCACATTTTTTTAAGAGGGACAAAGTGAAAGGAGTGAAAATATAATAGATAGTAGTGGGGAGAAATGGATGGAGGGAATTACAATCAGCAACAGCACATGTGGAAAAATATGGAAGTAACTTCTCTGATGGACTTATGATAAAGAATGTGATCTACCCCAGAGAAAGAGCTGATGGTATCAGAACACAGAGTGAAGCACAATTTTTTCTCTTTCTTTCACTCTATTTCTCATAAGACTTTTTATTTTTGTGGGGGAAGGGGGGATTATGTTTACTCTTATAAAGACTATTTTAGTAATGTATAAATTAAAAAAATGTAAATTAAAAAATAAAGAAAAAAAGATAAAAAATATTATAAGAAAAAACTTTCATCCCTATTAATGACATTTTACCATAACATCATTAAGGTATAATAAACCAATCCCATCAAAACACTCATGTAATCTTTGTAATATTACAGAAAAAGTTTATGATGGGGGTGGCTAGGTGGCACAGTGGATAGAGCACTGGCACTGGAGTCAGGAGTACCTGAGTTCAAATCTAGCCTCAGACACTTAATAATTACCTAGCTGTTTGTTCTTGGGTAAGCCACTTAACCCCATTGCCTTGCCAAAAAACCCTAAAAAAAGTAGATGATGACCCAATTCCCCCTACAAACTCCTTTATACCCCCCCCACAAATATTATAGATTATTCTATATCTTGAACAGTTTTCCAGCCTGGCCTAAACTCTGCATCTAGAACTCGAACCAAAAACTTTGCTTTATGTAATTCAGTTTTAAGGATGAAAGAAAATAATAGTATTTTTTTTTGAAAATCCCAGGAAATAATGTTAAAAATCACAGAAGTAATTGTGTTTTGAAGTTATTAATTTATCTTAGGATAAGATTAATGCTGGTGATCATATTAGATTGAGAACATCAAAGAGATGACCAGGGTGAAAAATCAGATGAGAGGGGAGAGGTCAAATACTAACTGTCATTTCCATGTTATCCTATAAAAATAAGAAGATATAAGAATATTATATTTTCCCCACCCAAAAGGCAAAAAATGTATTCATGAATGAATGTCCCATATGTTGATGTATGCCATAAAATTGTGTAAGCTAAAAATGATCATGTTCCCTAGGGAACTTAGAATATAAAACGCACTATATGTCTCAACTTCACACCCTGAAGCTCATTTGTCACTTCTCATTCCATTTGGCCACTAGAGTGGAATATGCCGTGGCAGAAAAAAGGCAAGATGTCTGGTCTTAAGTTATTTTGAAAAAATGTTTGTGCTAAAATGAACTATTGTAAGAAATAGGCGTTTTTGCTTCAACTTAATTCCTCTAAAATCTACAACTATTCTCTGTCATTCTATTAGAACAGAGAAAGAAAGATTAATCATTTATTACTGTCTATAATAGCTGCTTTCACTTTACTTAAAGGCAACACCTGGTTTCTAGTCAAATGTCAAAAACATGTCCTCTAATTGTTAGAAACTCTCAACCTTCTCTAAAACAAAAATTCTGTCCAAGAAACAGAACTTTCAACTATCTCCACTGCCTAGGATATCAACAAGCTAAAAAAGGTGAAAATTCAGTGAACTAACAACAGAGAAAAATATGCAAGCTCTAAACTGTTCATTCAGCACTCCTCCTCCAAGACAAGGTCTAATATACTCTCAGTTGCATGGCTATCTTAGCTAGTTTACATCCATTGCCCCAAAGCTCCTCTCTATGTTTCAGAAATATCAACATTATCATAGTAATTTTCTCAGCAGCAGCAGTTTGAACACAGAACGGAAGATCAGAAGGAAAGGAGGCAGAAATTTGTGGAAAAGGGGTGTGTCACTCTGGTTAACATGAAAGAAATCACAGCTTCTATCTTAGAACAGTGTATCCTAAGAACAATCCCTTAAACAGGATACCTCGGTAGTTAAACTCTGAATTGCCTCACAGAGGAAGGTACTGGACACCATTAAAGGGAAGGAAGTCAGAAAATGAGCAATAGGGGAGAAAAATAAGAAAAAATACATCTCATAAAGAAGGAAACTCAAAGACTTGAGAAAAAGCATATAAAGCAATATGAAGCTTAATCATTGAACATCAATTCAAAAAAATTAAGCATAATTCTTTCAAAGTATAATAATTCATAAAAAACTGTCAAATCAGATTTATACTAGGGATACTAAACTAGGGAAAGAATTCAACATAATTAATCATATTGAAACCTCCCCCTCCAAAAAAAGCAAAAAAACTATAAGTTTAACTTTATAGATTCAGAAAAAAAGCTTTTGACAAAGTACAGAATACACATGATAAAAACATATGAAAAATAGGTATATAATGATATTTTAATATGATAAAGAGTATTATGTATATTTTCTAATATAAATATTTATACACATTCATATGCATATATACACCTACCAAAATATTAATATATGTATATATACATACATACTAAAAAGAAATATTATATGCAAAAGATATACAATAAAATGTTCTCCAATAATTACATGAGTAAGACAAGGAGGATCATTATCCCAACTATTATTTTATCCAGTTTTGGAAATACTAGCAATCGAAAAAAGAAAAAAGAAAGCAATGGAATTTATAAAGATAAGTAAAAAGGAAATAAAATGATATTTATTTGCTAATGACATGATAGCATAAATTGGATAACCTACCAATTTATCAAAGGTATTGAGGCAAGATTACCTTCCCTAAAATTGTAGGATAGAAAATAAACTCTCATGAATCAATATTTCTCTATAGCAATAAGAAAACCAGAATAATATAAACAAAAATTCAAAGAGATGCAAAATGCATAAAGTATCCAGAAGTCAATCAACCAAAGAATTTATATAGATCAGTTTACAAAATTCAAATATAAATGCAAAATTCAATTAAAGGAGTTATATAGATTATAACGTGCTTCAAGAGGAGATTAAAAAATAATTTAAGTTGTTCAAAAAAATAATCAGTAATCATTGCTTGGCTGTGCCAATATAGTAAAAATAAATTTAAAAAAGCAATGCACAAAGTAGAATTAACAGTGAAAGTATCAAAGAGATACATATTCATTAGTGAGAAGATACAGTTATGTATTAAGAGAAAACAATAAGAGAAAAAGATCAAATGTACACACAGTCCTTGTAATATTTTTTCATCTTCTTTATAATCATTGCTAATCTGATTGTTGAGAGAGAACTTCAGAGTTGCTTTAAATGTGTTTATTTATAGGTGTGTTAGCACATTTTTGCATGACTATTGACAGGATGGATTTTTTTCCTTTAGAAAACAGTCTATATCTTTTGACCATTTATTAATTGGGGAGCTTTCCTTATTTTTATAAATATAAATCACTTAATTATAGGAGGTCTTCAGGGCCCTTCTCCCAATTGTGCATTCTTCCCAGAATCAACATTTTAGGAATTTTACCATAATATCCAGACCTCAGTATTTTTCCCTGCCCTTTTTAGCTTTCTGTTTTATATAATTTTTTCCGATTACATTGCATTCCTGAAGACAGCAACTGTCTTTCTCTTTGCTTGCATTTTTGCTCTTAGTACTTGACATCCATATAGGAGACAATAAATAATTATTGACTGACTGATATATTCTGGAAATGTGATCCTTATGAAAAAACTTGGTATTTTGTTTTGTATTTTTAACTACACTGACTTTCAGAAATAGCTTTTTAAAAAGTATCTAACCAAAATTTCCTATTTTGTGTTTTGAGATGAATTATATTGTTGGTTTATCATGAACTCTTCCCCTAATCATAAACCTGAAAGGGAATTTCATCTTTGATTTTCTTGTTTACAATGCTATCTTAATGTCTAATTGATGAAACAATTTGGAGCTCTTTATTGCATATGTTGTGAGATAACATTCTATGCTTAGGCTCTTCCAGACTGCTTGAAGGTTCTTTCAGTAATTTCTGTTAAATATTGAGTTTTTAAACTATATACATGCTACAACTTTATTTACAAAAAAAGTAGGTTACTGTTTGTTTCTGTATATTATGTACCTGAAACTGCTATACATTTTTTGATAATTATTGATTTTTAATATTAGGACAATTTTAATACTTAAGATATTGATTTTCCACTGTCTTCTATCTATCTATCTATCTATCTATCTATCTATCTATCTATCTATCTATCTATCTAGGTTTATGCAAGGCAATGGTATTAAGTGGTTTGCCCAATGACACACAGTTAGGTAATTATTAAGTGTCTGAGGTCAGATTTGAACTCAGGTTCTCCTGATTCCAGGGCTGGTGCTCTATCCACTGTACCATCTGGCCACCCTTTTCCACTGTCTTTTAAAAAGCATTTAACCAATGTGCTATTTTATCATTCCATTTTTTAATCACCTGGATTTATTTATCAGTAAGAATCTGTTTTTTCTTTGAATTTTGTTCATCTCATATTCAATTTTTAGAATTTCTATTTTTAATGTTGAATTGGAGTTTTCTAAATTTGGGGGAATTTTTTAGTTCTATGCTTAATTTGTTGATGTAATCTTTCTCTCTTTTGAGAGAACATGAAAATGTTTAAAGATATAAAATTTCCAACAGAACTCCTTCAATTATATCACAGATATTTTGAGATATTGTTTCACTGTCATTATCTTAATGAAGTTACAATTTTAGCTATCATTTACATAGTGCTTGAAGGTTTGCAAAACACTTCATACATCTCTTATTTGATCTTCACAAGTTCTGTGAGAGAGAGGAGGTATCAGTAGCCTTATTTTTTACAGTTGGCTAAATTGAAGCAAACAGTGATTTGCCTATGGTCACTGAGCTTATAAATGTCTGAGGCTATATTTGAACTCAGTTCATTCTACCCCAGAATTACTGTCCCAAATGCAGCATCTAATTGCCTCTAGCTTTATAGTTAGACTATTGCAATAGAATCCTGGTTGGTATCTCTACCTCACCTCTTCCCACAATAGGCCATCTTCTGCTCAATTGTCAAAGTAATAAAATCCTACCAGACAGGTTTAATCATGATTTACCTATTCAGTGAAATCCAGTGGCTCCTTTTTTATCTCCAGAGTCAAATATAAAATCATCTGCTTGACTTTAAAATTTGATGACCTGCTATGGAGAGAGACTTGAGATAGAGAGGCCAAATAGCATTCTATTGTAATAGTCTATCGAGGAATTCTTGGAATTCTACTATTTCATTAAATTTCTATTTTTCCCTTATGGGATTATGCTTAGCTTTGATACATACATACAGACAGACATATGTATATATGCATACAAATATATGTTATTTTGAGTTTTAAGCCTTAATCTTTTGCTTTGTTCCTAGAAACAAGATAAGAAATTCTGGAAATTCTATGATAAGGCTAGCAAGGTTCTCTAGCAGTTCAGATGGGGGGGAACTTATTTCAGTAAGACATTATCTAAAATTAATGGCATGAAATTTAATTAGAATGGATAGAAATCTCTTAACACACTAAAAGCACTTTAAAGTAAATGAAGACTGAATTCATTTTGGCTATCACCTACACTTTAGTGTTGTTGTAAGGATTAAATGAAATTTTATTTGCAAAGTGCTCAGCACAGTATGTAGTACATAATAGATACTATATAAATGTTTATTCATTTCTCTTTCCTATGTACATGCACAGGAGCAGGACAACAATCAAAACAAGACAACATGATTTTTTTTTGATGTTACAGTCTAATCTTTTCTGTTTTCCAAGTTAGACTGGGGAGTATTTAAAATATTTTGCTGCTTTCAGCATGCTGAAATTTTCTGACACCAGAAATTAAAAAGAAAATAATTTCTGGAACTCCTAAGACAAAGTTAGGAAGACTAGAAAGATTGAGAGTAAGTAGCATATGTTCAAAAATTCCCTTTTCTTCTTAGATTGGATACTCATCTGATAACCAGTTCTAGCTATTAGATTAATGTCTTCTGAGTCCATGAGCTTAGAGCAGCAGGAAAAGTCATTAGAACAGTTTGCTACTACCAATTTGGATAAATCTTTGTTTTTAGCTAAAGCATTTTAGGATATTTAATAATCACCAATTTGTAAATTCTATCTTTCTCTTTTTTTTCTTCTATTTCCAAAGTATTTGTGAGTTGCTGTGGAAAAGTGTGTATAAACACAAAATTCATCTTTCAAATGAAAAATTGGAAATAATTGGATAGAGGAAAAAAAGACAGTTTCCATTGCCTAATTTGATAATAATAATCTTGGCAGTTCTACCACACAATTATGAGCATTCAGACTTGTTTGAAAATAGCAAGCATCCTCCCTCCATCCAAAAACTGGGAAAAATCTTTGTCCAGTGTATTTTGTTTCCATTTAAATTCTTTTAAATAAAGAAATATATTGCTTTGAATTTAAATTAAAAAGTGTTTTAGGTGCTTTCTATCTATACATCTATCTATTTGATTTTGAACACTTTTATATCACTTCACTATGGAACTTGTCTATGAATAGGTTATATTCTTCTTTTGGATATTAGAGCTTCATAATTTCTTATGGCTTCCCTATCTAGACATTCATAAATTCTACAAGAGGCAAAGACAGGGATTCATTTAAGCTCTCCCCAAACCATGCCAAGTATCTTTAAATAATGACTAAACAAATTCAAAAATGTCAGAACTCACAGAAAGGTGGGTTGAAACAATTTTCCAAGTCAAGACAACTTAGAAGGTCAGTAGGAAACACATGTTTCTAGGGTGTGAGAGGAGCACAGTTCAGCACTAGCTGCAACAACAGAGACTGAGTCCCAATAAACCAGAAGTGGTCTTCCACGAGCCCGAATCAGTGGCAATAGTAGCACTTTACACATCTCTCTGCCCACAGACACCAAGGACAACTTAAAAGGGTAGCAATAGTCTGCACACCAGGGTGAATGTGGAGAACAGTCCAGAGCAAGCTGCTCCAGCTTAAATTAGGCAATATCAAACTTGGAGTAGACTTTGGTAGCCCCTAAATCAGAAAGAAATTGCAGGGGTCTTTTTGCTAGCTATGAAGTAGGACCCTGTTGCTCATCCCATACTTAGATTTGGATTTCAGTCTTTAATGACAGTTGCAAGTTTGCACCCTTTATGACTGTAGGGGAATGGGGACTCTCTTCACAGTTTCAAGGGAGAAAAGATAGCTTGTAGTCACTCAAGATCAAAGAACAGGTCAGTCGAGTAGTAAAGCACTTCCTAGATCACACCGCTTTGGAAGAACTGAAAAGTTACAGGTACCTAATAGTATCTCTGAAAAAAACTACACAAAACACCCAAAGTTTTGATAGTGTTTACTCTATCCTGGAAGCAGAGTCCCATTTTAACAAAGTGTTTAAAGTCAAATAATAACTTGGGGAAATCAACAAATGAGAGAAATGAATTCTGATTTTAGAAAATTATTGTGATGACAAGGAAGATCAAAAGATAATAAAATCAGAGTTCTTACTTCCAAGTCCTCCAAGAAAAAATATAAATTTGTCTCATGTCACTGAAAAGCTTAAAAAAGATTTTGAAAATCAAGAAAGTATATAGCTGAAAAATTTGGAAAAAAGGAGAGAAAAGTAAATTAATCATGAAAGAAAGAGTCTACAACTTGTTAAAGGAAACACAAAAATACTGAAGAAAATAACAACTTAAAAAACATCCTAAGTCAATTTTAAAAGAAGTACAAAAATCCAATTAGGAGATGGAATACTTAAACAGTAGAACTAATCAAATGGAAAGTGAAACATAAAAATTCAACCTAGAAAAAAAAGCTTCTTAAAAAGTAGAATTGGAAGAGGCAGCTAGGTGGTGCAGTGGATAAAGCACCGGCCCTGGAGTCAGGAGTACCTGGGTTCAAATCCAGTCTCAGACACTTAATAATTACCTAGCTGTGTGGCCTTGGGCAAGCCACTTAACCCCATCTACCTTGGAAAAAAAGTATAAAAAAAAAAAAGTAGAATTGGCCAAATGGCAAAAATGATACAAAAGTTCACTGAAAAAAAAATTCCTTAAAAGTTAGGATTGAGGGGGGGTGGAGATAAAATGATGAGTAAAAGTGGCGACTCACAGAAGCTCTCCCCAAGCCACTCCAAATACCTTTAAATGACTCTAAACAAATTCTGGAGTGGGAGAACACAAAAAGACTGAGTGAAGATTGCTTCAAGACAACATCCCAAGACAACTTGAAAGACAAGCAGAAAGGGTCTGTTGCATGAGGGTGAGGGGTGTAGCCCTACCAGAGCAAACGTACCCCAGCAATCCATCAACAGATAACTGAGTGACTAGATCAGTGTTAACTGGTAGCAGTTTCCAGAAGTCTCAGCTAAGAGATTGTCAAGGACAAGTAATAGTTTGGAGTATTAAACAAACAAGAGAAAAAAAGAATTCTGACCTTAGAAAGTTACTATGACAGGAAATGTCTGCTACCCAGGGGTGAAAGTCTCAGGACTCAGCAGTGAAGACCTGACCTAGTCAACCAGGAGCAGTCCTTGGGAGAGCCAGCTGCTTCCAAAACTCTCTGTCCAAAAACAGTAAGGGGTCAGAAAGAGATTATAGGTATCTCTTTGCTATCACTGAAGCAAGACTGCTACTTTTTCCATTCTGCACATTCCTGGGTGACTGTCTCAGGAAGAGGAGGAAGATTAGTATAACAGACCTTACTGCTGCAGGGGAGCAGAGGACCTTCATCACAGTTTCAGGGAAAAAAGCTGTGATTGTGGTCACCTACAGACCAGAGCAAAGGCAATAGAATAATAACACCCTCTCCTTTGATCATTACCAGCTTGGAAGAATTGAAAAAATGTCAAGTCCCTAGAATTATCTCTGAAAACAGCTGCAAAACCCCCAAAGTGTTCAGGACGGTAAAGCCTCCATCATGGAAACAGAGCCCTGCCTAAACACAGAGCTAAAATCATGTCAAAAGTTGGGGAAATGAGCAAACAATCAAAGAAAAACAATCTGAACGTAGAAAGTTATTATGGTGATAAGGATGGTCAAAACAAACACTCAGAAGAAGAGAACAAAGTCAAAGCTCTGATATTTAAAGCCTCCAAGAAAAATATTAATTGGTTTTAGGCCATGGAACAGCTCAAAATGATTTTGAAAATCAAGGAAGAAAAGCAGAGGAAAAAGTGGGAAGAGAAATGAGAGTGATACAGGAAAATTATGAAAACTGAATCAGCAGCTTAATGAAGGAGACACATAAAATACTAAAGTAAATAACATAACAACAGATCTGTACCAAATGGAAAAAGTGGGGGTGGGTAGTAAATGAAAAAAATTCTTTTGAGGAAGGGAAAGGGTCAAAAGAGAGAAAATAGAATAAATGGAAGTGGGGGGAATAGCATGGAAGAAAATGCAGTTAGCAAAAGTAATAGTATAGGAATTGGAAAAACATACTGAAAGAAGTTTCTCTGATAAAGGCCTCATTTCTCAAACATAGAAAATTGAGTTAAATTATAAAAATAAGAGCCATTCCCTCAAATAATAAATGATCAAAAGACTTGAACAGTTTTTAGATGGTTATTTTAGATGAGGGTATCTATAGCCATATTTTTTTAAATGTACTAACTCACTATTGTTTGGAAAAATGCAAATTAGAACCACTCTGACATACTATTGGATAGACTAATTGAACAGAAAGAGAAAATGACAAATGTTGGAGAGGATGTGGAGAAAATGAGCTATTAATGCACTGTGGAAGAGTTGGGAAATGATTCAACAATTCTGTAGAGCAATGTGGAATTGTACTCAATGGGTTATAAAGCATGTCTACCCTTTCACCTAGCAATGCCACTAATAGCTCTGTATTCTTGAAGAAACAAAAACAAGGATGCTTAAGAATATCCGTAGCAGCTCTTTTTTGGTGGCAAGGAATTGGAAATTGAGGGGAATACCTGTTACTTAGCGATTGATAAACAAATTATGGTATGTGGTTATGATGGAATGCTATACTTTTATAAGAAATGATGAACAGGATAGTGTCAGTAAAACCTAGAAAGACAGGAGCAGGTGCAAATTGAAATGTACTGTACACAAAGTAAAAACAATATTGCAGAATGATGAGCTGTGAATGCTCTCAGCAATGCTACAACCCAAAACAACTCTGAAGGACTAATGTTAAAGAATACCTTCCATTCCAGATACAGAACTAATGACATCTGAATACAAATTGAAATATATTTCATTTTTCTTGAGATTTCTTATTTTTGGGAGGGTCCATGTGTACATTGATGACATGATTATAGTAGAAATGTTTTGTATGAGTACACATTTTTAACTAAGATCAAATAACTTGCTTTCTCAATGAAGAGTGGTGTGGGAAGTAGGGTGATAATTCAGAACTCAAACTTTTATTTTTGCAAGGCAAATGGGGTTACGTGGCTTGCCCAAGGACACACAGCTAGTTAATTATTAAGTGTCTGAGGCCAGATTTTTAACTCAGGTACTAATGACTCCAGGGCCGGTGCTCTATCCACTGCACCATCTAGCTGCCCCCAGAACTCACACTTTTAAAGAAGAATGTTAAAACTTGTTTTTTAAATGTAATAGGAGAAAAAACAAAGTAGAGGAGCAAAAAAACATAGGATTGAAAAACTGGAACCTAGTGACTTTAAAAACATTAAAATAAAACCAAAAGAATGAAAAATAGTAGACAACGTGAAATATCTCATTGGAACAAACTAACAAGGAGTGATAATTTAAAAATTATTGTACAACCTGAATTTCATTATTAAAAAAAAGAGCCAAGATATCACCTTTACAAAAATTAAGGTAAAAATCTGCCCTGATATTCTAGAACCCAGAGAATAAAATAGAAATTGAAAGACTCCATCAATCATCTCCTAAGAGATTCTAAAATGAAAACACTCATGAATATTATAGACAAATTTAAGAGTTCCCAGTTCAAGGAGAAAATATTGCAAATAGCAAGAAGTAAATAATTTAAGTATTATTATCCAACCCAACACCTCATAATGGTTTTAATTTGTAATTCTCCAATAAATAGTGAGCTACGATATTTGTTTCAATATGACTGTAAATAGCTTTGATGACTTTATCTGAAACCTCAAATCTTTTGATAATTTATAAATTGGGGAATGGTTTTTATTTTTATGAATCTGAGTCAACTTTCTATGTACTTGGGAACTGAGGCTTTTATAATAGAAACTTGCTTTAATTTTTTTCACACATATTAATGTTAACCATTTCCCTCTATCCTATTTTCCCCCTTGTTTATTCTATTCTCTCTCTCCTTTGGCTCTATCCCTCCTAAATTGTTTTGCTTTTGACTACCTTCCCCCCAATCTGTCCTCCCTTCTTTTACCATTTTCTTTTCTCATTTCCTATCCCTCCTACTTTCTGGTAGGATAAGAAACATTTGTATACCAATTGAGAGCATATGTGATTTCCTCTTTGAGTCAGTTCTGATGAGTAAAAGGTTCACTCACTCACCGCCTTCAACTCCATTGTAAAAAAAATTTCTTGCCTCTTTTATATGAGATAATTTACTCCATTCTAAATATCCCTTTCTCTTTCTTCCAGTACACTTCTTTCTCTCTCTCTCTCTCTCTCTCTCTCTCTCTCTCTCTCTCTCTCTCTCTCCATAATTTTTTTTCCATATTCAAACCATACCTCTGTTTTCTGTCTCTTTCTCTACCTATCTATCTAGATATGTATGTATATATGTATGTATGTATGTATGTGTTCGGTATGTATAAATACTCCTTTTAAATGTCCTATTGATAATGAAAAAGTGCTTATGAGTAACCAGTATCATCTTCCTGTAGAGGAATGTAAGTTGTTTAACCTTATTAAGTTCTTTAAGATTTCCCTTTCCTGTTTACCTTTTTATGCTTCTTTTGAGTCTTGCCTTTGAAAGTAAGATTTTTTATTTAGCTCTGGTTTTTTCATCAAGAATACTTGAAAGTAAGGGAGTTTCTGGCACTGGAAACAGATCACCTGCAGATTCTCCCTACAGTGGTGGCTAAAGTACAGCCTGGTGGGAGCCTGCAGATAGCAGTCAGGGGGTCATATGATGAGAAAGGGATCCTTTTGGATGCAGATTTTTCTAGATCTGAGCCCCCCACATCAGGACTGGGTCATGGGGTGCTGCTATAACAGTGACAACGAGGAATGGACCAGGATTTAGAGGAGTGGAGGCTACTTTTGGACCCAGGGCATCCCCAGCCAATGTCCTAAATGAAGCAAGTCATACAGATGAGCAGGATCTGCTATCTTCTATCCTTGCCAAGACAGCCAGCAACATCTTTGATGTATAGATAGCAGACTACCAGAACACAACTACATGGACCAAGTGAAACAATATAGTATTTCCCAGGCTGTCCTGGGCAGTAATTTGCCTCATTGGAAGAAGTTGCCACCACTGCCATCACTCACTAGCTGGTCCCATCAAGTACTTGCCAGTGACCTCATCCCCTTTGCAGATTTGCATCAGGGTTCCAGATTAGCTGCTTCTGAGTATAGTGCCCTTTCTCAGATCCAAGTCAACACTCAGAATTGTTTCTGCAGTTTGGGGTCCCATGAGGACAATTTTTGGAGATCACTTCCTTATTCCTGCCCTCTGTTTCCCTTATTTCTTCCTACTTGTAAAGAAACCTAACTCACTAGTAATTATAGAAGAAAAATTACCAGAGGAGCTCACAGGGGTCTTATGTTGATACATGATGAGTTCTCAAGAGTTTTGACGCCATGTGACCCTGGCTCCCTTTGTGGGAGAGGTTCTTTGAGATCTCCAACTTTTTTACTGGGGTGGGGAATGGAAGGAAGAGTTAGAGGAGTGGAGAGATTAGGATGTGAATTATAATTTCATGATTAGGATTGGTGGGTAGGAACAGATTTGCCTTCCTTGAGATTGCCCTTCTATGTTGGGGCATGAACTGATATTAAGAAAGTAAGAAATTAAGTGGTTGTTTCTATTTCTCACACCCAGTTTTCACATGTTTCAGTTTTCTATCCTTGGTAAAGGACATCTTTTCATCCTTAAAAAATGCTTGAGAGACCTTTATTGCATTGAATATCCATTTCCCCCCGAACGATTATAGTTTTGCTGGGTAGGCAATTCTTGGTTGTAATTCTAGCTTCTTTGCCTTCCATAATATGATATTCCAAGCCCTCTGATTCTTTAATGTACAAGCTGCTAATTCTTGTGTTATCTTAAATATGGCTCTACAATAATACAGTAAAACAATATGTTGGAGGAAATGTGGGTAAAAGGAGACATTAATGCATTACTGGTGGAATTGTGAACAGATTCACATATTCTGCACAGAAATTTAGAACTATACCCATAAGGCCATAAAACCATGCATGCTCTTTGATCTATCAATACCACTAGTAGAACTGTATCTGAAAAGAGATAAAAAAAGGAAAAGGTTGAAAAAAATTATGGAATGTGATTATGAAGGAATATTATTTTGCTATAAGAAATGAACAGAATGCTCTCAGAAAAACCTGAACAGACTTACCTGAGCTGATGCAAAGTGACAGGTATTCTGTACAAAGTAAAAGCAATATTGTAAAATGATCATCTGTGAATAACTTAGCTATTCTCAGGAATTCAATGACTCAAGACAACTCCGAAGGATTTATGAATTGTTGGTACTTGCAAACAGACTGAAGCATACTTTTTAAAATTTCATTCTTCTTGAGGTTTCATTTTTGGTCGGGGGGGGAAGGTCTATGTTTTTTTTAACAGCTTACTATTTTAGAAATATTTTGCATTACTATATAAGTATACCTATATCTAGCAGGCGAGCAAATAAATATGAGAATATGGAGCTTAAACAACAAATATTGAAAACTGTTTTTACATGTACTGGAGAAAAATTAAAACTAAAAAGATCTACAAAGAACTATTACTGAGATTTTCTGTACTGACATTTTTTTAATAAAAAATTCCAGTTATTATTTTCTTTTTTTTTTTTTGGTTTGGTTTTTTTCTTTTTTGGTTTTTTAGGTTTTTGCAAGGCAAACGGGGTTAAGTGGCTTGCCCAAGGCCACACAGCAAGGCAATCACTAAGTGTCTGAGACCGGACCTGAACCCAGGTACTCCTGACTCCAGGGCCGGTGCTTTATCCACTACGCCACCTAGCTGCCCCCAGTTCTTATTTTCAATGGGGGAAGAGAAGCTACAAAGCTGACAATCAGTAGAAATGCATGGTCAGTTTTAATTTTTATTCAGAATAGATTATAATGGAAACACAGTATTATAACGTGAACTCAGAATAATTTGGGATTTTAAAAGTGCTTTGAAGCTATGTTATGAACCCTGGAGACAATAGAGCACATCTAGTAAAATATATTTCCAGATGTTCAAATATTTTGAATCATGCTGATGATTTCCTAATTAAGCATAAAATGGAGTCACTGTTTTAAGACTTTACATTTTCTTAGAAGATCAAAAAAGATGAAAAAACACCCTTAAGAAAAAAAATCCACATTTTATTCTTTTAATTTTGTGTCTAATGTTGCCGAAAGACATCATGCTATATACAATAACAATCCATTGCTTCCTCACTAATTCATTAACTAATTCAACAATATATACTATGTCTACTATATTTGAAGAAAATCTTATTTTTTTACAAAATATAAATCAATTGGTAAGGGTGTAGACATGATGGCAGAGAGAAGGCAGGGAATCACAGAAGCTCTCCCCTAGAGCACTACAAATGCCTTTAAATACTGACTTTAATCAAATTCTATTGGGGGGGGACCCACAGAAAACTAGGTGAAACAATTTTCCAGTCAAAGATAACTTGGAAGGACTACAAAAAGGTTTGTTACACCAGGATTTTAAGGGGCCACAGTGACTGGGTTCCAACCATCCAAGAACAGCCCACTGGATGCCTGGGGGTATCTGGGTCCACAGCAGCTGGGGCTGTTTCCAGACCTCTCAGTCCAAGGATTGCCAAGGATAAATGGGAAAAGCAGAGGAAAAACTCAGCCACACCAGAGTGAGTGTAGAGTCCAATCCAGCTCAGGCCTCAGAACAGCCCTGACCCCCAGGGACAAGGAGGAAGCCTGCAGAGCCATACGGAAGATGCTTCCAGAGCATTCAGTTGGTGAGGGGGTCAGGGGAGATTGCAGAGGTCTCCCTGCTAGCTATCCCTGAGGCAGGATTCTATGGCTTTACCCATGCTCAGATTCTGGTTGCAGTTTGAATCCCAGTCTTAGGAAACGGAGATTTTCTGCCATAGTGGAGTGGGGACCCTCCTCACAGCTCCACGGCAGAGGTCATCCACTTACCAAAGCATAGACCAGGATAGCAGTCAGAACCTCTAATAAGACCTTGAAGAAAGTGAGGTCCAGGGGAATATCTCTAAAAAGAGCTACAAAACCCTCTAAAGCTTGGGATGGTGCCTCCTCCACCCAGGAGAGCCACAAATCAGTGAAAAATTAAAACCAAGTCATTATCTGGGAAAATGAGCAAACAGCAGAAGAAAATAAATCTGATAGCAAACAATTACTTTGATCTCTTTGAGGATCAAAACACCCACTCAGAAGATGACAAAGTCAAAGCTTCCCTACCCAAAGTCTCCAAGAAATATACAAATTGGTGTCATGCTATGGAAGAGGTCAAAAATAGACTTTGAAAATCAAGTAAGGGTTAAAACAACAATGAGGTATCACCTCACCCGCATCAGATTGGCCACAATGAGAAAAAGGGAAAATGGTCAATGTTGGGAGGATTGGGGCATTGATGCACTGCTGGTAGAGTTGTGAATGGATCCAAACTATATGGAGAACAATATGGAACTATGCCCAAAGAGCAATAAAATGGTTCATACCCTTTGACCCAGCAATTCCAATTCTAGTTCTCTATTGGAAGAAGTTATAAGGGGCGTCTAGGTGGCATAGTGGATAAAGCACCGGCCCTAGGTTCAAATCCAGTCTCAGACACTTAATAATTACCTAGCTGTGTGGCCTTGGGCAAGCCACTTAACCCTGTTTGCCTTGCAAAAACCTAAAAAAAAAGTTATATAAAAAAGGAAAAGTCCTACATGTTCCAAAATATTCATAGTTGCTCTTTTAGTAGTAGCAAAGAATTAGAAATTGAGGGATGCCCTTCAATTGGGGAATGGCTAAAAAAGTTATGGTACATAAATACTATTATTCCATAAGAAACCACAAATGGTCAGATTAGAGAAGCATGGAATGATTTACAGGATATGATGTTGAACAAAGGGAGTAGAATCAAAAGAATGATGTACTCATCAACAACAACATTGTGAGATGAACAAACTTGATGGATGTAGCTCCTCTGAGCAGTTCAGATAGCCAGGGCAACTGCATTAGACCGGCTATGGACAATGTTATTCCCAACCAGAGGAAGGAAAAACAAAACAAAACAAAACATACATACACCTTCCAGAACACTGTAAAAAATTATTTCTTATATATCTCTTTCCCTTAAACCTAATTCCTCATATCAAAAATAACTAATACCAATCTGTAAACTTGTTTATCAAAATATGTATGTACAGTGCTAACCTGTTCACTGCTGAGGGGAGAGGGGTGGGAAGCGAGGGTGGAAGGAAATTTTGTAACTTGAAAATATGCATGTGCAAATGGATGAAAATAAACAAATATTTTAAAAAGTGAATGAAGGACAAACAAAAAAATAAAAGCAAGTAAGGGAGGTAGTGGAAAAATTGGGAAGAGAAATGAGAGTGATGTGGGAAAATCATAAAAACTAGATCAGTAGTTTGGTAAAGGAGGTACAAAAATATAGAAGAAAATAACATCTTAAAAACCAGTTTAGGTCAAATGGAAAAAGCAGACCAAAACAGGAGAAGAATGCTTTAAAATGAATCATTGGCCAGATGATAAGGTAGATACAAATGCTCTCTGATGAAAATAATTCCTTCAAATGAAGAATGGAACTAAGGTAAGTAGATCATTTTGTAAGAAATCAAGAAACAATAAAACAAAACCAAAGGAATGAAAAAAATAGAAGAAAATGAGAAGTATTTCACTGGAAAACAATCAACCTGGAAAACAGATCCAGGTGAGATAATTTAAAAAATGCTGACAGTCATGACCAAGAAAATTACCCTGATATACTAGAAGAAGAGTTTAAAATAGAAATT
Source organism: Macrotis lagotis (assembly GCF_037893015.1). Classification (NCBI taxonomy): domain Eukaryota; kingdom Metazoa; phylum Chordata; class Mammalia; order Peramelemorphia; family Peramelidae; genus Macrotis; species Macrotis lagotis. The sequence continues at coordinate 1,241,208 of NC_133660.1, read as the reverse complement.
GAGGCAATCCAACGATCACCTCCTAAAAGAGATTCCCCCAAATAAAAGCTCCCAGGAATATTAAAGCCAAATTTCAGAACTCCCAAGCCAAGGAAAAAATATTACAAGCAGAGAAAGAAATCATCAAATATTGTGGCACTACAGTCAGGATGACATAGAATTTAGGCAGCATCCACATTAAGGGCTTGTAGGGCTTGGGATATCTTACTCCAGAAGGGAAAAGATCAGGGACTGCAACCAAAAATCAACTACCCAGTAAAACTGAGCCTCCTTTTTCAGAGGAAAAGATGGATATTCAATTGAACAGGGGACTTTCAAATTTTCCTGTTGAAACTACCAGATGAAATTTGGGACTCAGGTGAAGAAAATTGAGGGTGGATGGGAAGGGCAAATCATGAGGGATTTTATATTGCTGAACTTGTATTCCTATGTGGGAAGATGATACTGATAACTCATATGAACCTTCTCATTTATTGGGGCAGTTATTTATATATAGACAAATCACAGGAGAGAGTTGAATATGAAGGTAAAATATAATATAAAGATGAAGTTAATGGGCAAGAAAGGAATGTACTGGGAGACAGGGAAAGGAGAGGTAAAATGGGCCAAGTTATTTTATATAAAAGAGGCAAGAAAAAGCTTTTGCAATGGAGTGGAATGGGGGAAGGTGAGGGTGGATGAGTGAGCCTTCATTCTCATCAGAATTGGCTCAGAGAGGAAATAACATATACACTCAAGTGGGTATAGAAATCTATCTTACCCTTGAGAAAAATAGGAGAGAAAAGGAATGGGAGAAAGGGAACAAGGGGAGGGAAGGTATGTAGGTACTAGGAGGGGTGTGCGTGTGTGTGTGTATGTGCACACACACACACACACACACACACATATATATATATATGAGAGGGAAGATCATGAGAGAGGGTAGTCAGATACAATGCACTTTTGAAGAGAGATAGGATGAAAGGAGAGAGAATATAATAAATGAGGGAGTGAAAGGATAGGATAGAGGAAAACACAACTAGCAATAGCAACTGTGGGGGGAAAAATTGAAGCAATTTCTCTGATGGACTTATGATAAAGAATGCTATCCATCCCAAAGACAGAGCTGATGGTATCTGAATACAGACTAAAGCACTCTTCTTTTCTTTCGCTTTATTTTTCTTGAGGTTTCTCTATCTTTGTGTGGGAGAGGGGAGATTTTATTTACTTTTACAACCAGACTGTTGTAATGAGAAAATGAATAATTAATGTAATGAGAAAAAATGAATAATTAAACATTAAAAAAAGAATATGAATCAATTTTCTTCTTCTGAAATAAATGCTGACATATTGGCACTGCATTGGCATTGCATTACTCCTTTTTCTCACAATGAATCTAACCTGCTTTTCAAACCTAAGAGATCTGAGACACTCAGCTTTGGCACTGTGATTAAGATATCCTAATTTCTAATTAAATCAGAGAAAATTCACCCTTATTCATTTTACACACACACACACACACACACACACACACACACACACACACACCTGCCACTAAACCCTGAATGACCTAGGGCTTCATCTTATTAGTCACACACACTGAAACCATGACCTGCCTACTCAAACATCTTGCCACTAGCCACTTCTGCTCCATGCTCCCACAATTAGCTTTTACCTCTACCTTCTTTTCTTAGGACAATAATCAAAATTCCTTCCTCGAGTTCCTTATCCTATTTGTGTCACATTCTCCTAATACAATGTCCATATTTTAAATACAGGGATTGTCTCATTGCTGTATGACATTCTGTCATAGAGCACAATATTTAGTATATAAGAGGTGCTTAATAAATAATTCTTCATTCAGATTTGACTACTGATATGATTTATCTTCTGATGCATATCTGTATATATGTATATTTCCATCTATAAATCAAGATTCAGTGGTTTATATTCACATATTTTTTCTAAAATTTTTGAACAATATGGTCCAGTTGCCTTTTTTATAGATAATTCAACATCTCTAAGATTTCTGGAAATTTTTTTTTACCATCCTTACATTTGCATAATACTTATTTTCACTTAGATGCTTAATGTGCTTCTTTAAATGATAGTTTCTAATTTCACTTCATAAAAGAAGATGACAGAAAAAGATTATGCAGAGATAGAATTAGAAATAAGAAAACTCTCTGGGTAACCAATGATTTCTAAATAAACTTTTCAAAAGTTTGACTGCAAGGATGCTAAAAGGAAGTCTGAAAGCAAAACACATAAACAAGCAACACTATGATTGTTCTAAAATTTGATTTTCGAAAAGGAGTATGACCCTAAGAATATTTCTGTCCTGTGCTAACTGGGGCAATGGAATCGGAGAGAGAAAAGTCTGATGATAAGGTATCCCTGAGTGTGTGTAGAATTCTATTTAGGTCATCACAAAGCACAACAAAAATAGGCTGGAGCAACACATAGGTCAACACCTTTAATGAGGCATTCCCCAAGTAGTGATTAAGGCTATATCAAAGGATGACATCTGTGAGCTGCCAAGGTACTCAGGATATTTAGTGACATGCGATAAGCAAAGAAGCAACTTGTTCAGAAACCCAAAGATTCTGCCTACTTATTTTTTTCTGCCTACTTATTGAAAAATGAAGTGAACATTTTTCAGCTATTGGTTATTTCTAAGTAGGTCAACTGATTTGATTATTCAAATCCCTTAATTTGATTTTCTATCACATTGTTTTGATAAAAGTTATAACAAAGCCTTGTGAAAAATCAGTCCTATATAGTTTCCAAATATGAACACATGTACACACACACATATATATTAGTATGTATGAACATATACAACACACATAGACACAAACATATATAGGGGAGATTTTATTTACTTTTGCAAGACTGTTGTGGTAAAGAGAAAAAAACGAATAATTAAAAGTTAAAAAAGAAATAAGAATCAATTTTCTCCTTCTGAAGCAAATGCTCACTTTCAACTTGTAAGGTTGCCTCTTCCTTATTCTTTCTCTGTTCAAACTCTTGAGAACTCATCTGCTCTTAGTCTTCCATAGAGAGAATATTTCTAAATTTCTTAGCACAGTGCCTAGTGAGTAGGAGGTTTCCATAATAGCTTTTTGATAAATGCCTTTTCCTTCCTCCTTCCTCAAATCACCTCTCCCAAAACATTTTTAACCTGAATCTTCTAGTTATATTTTAATCGACATGTTCTTAACCTTTTATGTGTCAACCACTTTTGGGGGATTCTACTCAAACCTGTTTTCCACAAAGTAATGTTTTTAAATAATTGAAAGAAATGCTCATTTTCAATTACAGAGAAGTGAAAAAAGCAATATATTTTTTTGTTCTCTAAGTTCAAGGTTTCCTTGCAATTCATCTATGATGCTTGCTAGAAATTTCCAAATGAGTATCCCATTGTCACCTGCAAATACATAATCAGATATAGGATGATTTTGCAGATTTATTTCTTCTACTCTGTTCATATCAAACTAATCATTATGTCCTGAAATTCACGTGCCATTCCAACTTTCCATATCTCTGGAAAGTCAGTCAGTTCCATTTTTCTGTACTATATTACTTTAGATATCATTTCTTACTTTTATTAATTTCTCTACTAGTTAATTTTCTCCTTTCAAAATACTTTTTATTTTTATACCTACTTGTTAAATATTAAATATTTTTAGGATAAGTCTCTTGAAGGCAGAGTCTATTTTTCTTTAGTCATTTTATCTTCAGAACCTATTGACTTATACATAACATGTGTTTTATATAATAGTACTTTTAAAAAATACATTTATAAAAGATAAATAAATCTTCCAAATCTTCTCCCTTTCTTTTTTCTTCCTCTGGCTTCTCTAATTCTCTTAGTGACATTACAATTCTTCCTGTCATCCATGTTAAAACCTGAAGCATATTTGACTCATTCTTATCAACACCCTACTGTGTTAAATCAATCACCAGTTTTTGTCAGTACTTTATTCACAAAGACAGACAACAATAATCAGATCTCATTACAAAAGAGAGTTTGTACTGGAGATCATGAGGAAAAAAAACTGAGGAAAAGATGAGTGGGCTACAGTTTGTATTAGCTGCCTATCATCATCATCATCATCATCCTCATCCTCATTTTCATCATTACCACTAACATTTAGAAAACTCCTTGATGTTTGACAAGTACTTTGCAAGAATTATCTCCTTTCTTTTCGTAAAAATTTCTGTCCAATTCTAGTAAAATGATGGAGTCTGAATGAAAATATATGATGTTTGATCTTTTTGGTGGGTTTTGTTTTATCATCTGTTTTCTTTCAGAACATGGTTCATATGGAAATTTGTTTTGCTTTACTGAATACATATAACATATGTCTAATTGCTTTCCTGCTCAATAAGGAGGGAGAGAATTTGAAATTCAAAACTTACATATTATGTAATTGAAAAAACACTAAAACCACTTTAATTAAAATATTATCTCCTTTGAGACTTAACAGCAAGCCTGTGAGGTGGGAGATTCAGTTACCACCTTTCATTTTAGAAGTTCAGGTTGGTAATATGATTTGGTCATTGTCACATTCATGGCACATCTATGGTCACACAATTCAGGAGGTGAATTCTATCTTTATTCTATAAGTCATTAAATATTTGGGGCCAGAAGTATTACTTAATGACAGAGGATTTGGAGGAACATTAATCTAGTTTCAGTATGCAGGATGAATGGGGTGAGAATATTCAGATATAAATATCTTTATCTGGCATGTAGTATTGTAATCAAACTCTGGCTGCTGCGTGACCTTGGACTAGTCACTGAACCTTTCGGTGCCATGTCATGGCCAGCTATAAAATGAGACCAATTATCCCTTCCGAGTCCAAAGCTATAATCTACTGAAATTATTTAACAATTATTCAGATGTCTGGAGAAATTATTTCAAAGACAAATTAAACGTTGGGGGGGGGGGTCTGACAATCTCCATACTAAGAATGATTTCTCTGCAAATCCTGCATAAAGAAATTCTAATTTCTAAATTCTATATTTCTAAAATTCTAAATTTCACATGCTAGTAGAATAATTTGAAGGGTTCTTTAAGTTTAACACTTAATTTAGGCATTGTGTTATATTGTCATTAAATCCAATTAAAAGGAGAACTGAAGTTTAATTTACATTGCTATGGACACAACTACCTATCAGATTAGGACCAAACCCAGACAGAATGGAAATCCATAAACAAAACAAACATTGTGTTTGCAATAGTGGGCCTAAGCTGTACCATTACTGGAATGAATGAATAAGAGGTACAAAAAAACTTATTAAATCCATATTTTTCAGTGTCAAACTTCTTAGAGGCTTGATCTTCCTGCACAAGTCATAGACATGATCAAAGTATGTTTGGTATTAGCTAAGACTAAGAGGAAGTTATATAATTGCAAAGTTGGGACAATTTAATAAAGAAACTGACTGTCCTCTAGATCCAGTATTTTACTGCTTTCCTCCTCATATTGCACTAACCTTGACTTCCCCCCTACTGAGAGCAATTTTATCTCCTATAAATATTTTCTTTTTTAGTTTTAATGATCTTCTCTAGTATTTTATGGATGTTTCCTCAATTGAGTTATGAGCTTGTAATTTTTTCTGGTTTAAAATCAGACAAAATCATTATCTTTCTTTTATTAACATTCTACTCAGCAGAGTTGAAAATGAATAAACAAAATGGCTAGTCTTTGTAAGGCTTCCTGCAACTCTGACCTTCTTTCCCCTTCTCCTTTACTTTGAAGGAAGAATGATAAAATTCATAAAAATTTAGGTCAGATATAGCCATCAATTTTTTATATCACTTTTTAATTTTGTTTTTCATTCTGGGATTAATGAGATTTTTGTTATAATTTTCATGATGATCACAATGCCAAAACAATCAGTTATAATAGAGTGGTGCTGTGGATAGAGCACTGACCCTGAGGTCAGGAGCATCCAAATTTAAATTTGACCTCAAACACTTAACAATTACTTATCTGTGTGACCTTGGGCAAGTCACTTAATCTCATTGCCTTGAAAAAACTAAAAAAACCCAGTTTATTTGGCAGCATGTAGGTAACTGATGATATATGACAGATTTAAATGTATTTACAGTTTATTTTTGTATCACAGAAATACAATTATACAAAATCAATTCTAAGGCAGTCTTTTAAAATTAGAAATATATAGATATCCAATATTTTCATATATATTTAATTTTCCCTACATATGAAAATTTTCTAATGTAACACATATTTTACAAGAGTCAAAGAAAAAAAGGACTGTCACATGATATGTGAAAAATGATTATTTTCTTGGGGGGGAGAGCATGTTCATAGGGACTGAGCATTAAAATGTTTCCTGTTCTGTCTCTTCAGCAGGACCTTTTCAGCTTGACCTGGAGTCTATTTTTTAATTCAGTGTTTTCATTAGCTTTAGAAATCTTGCTTATCTTCAACTCTGAGACACCTCTATTATATTTGCTTTCTCCATTTTTACGTTCTGTGTGTTTTCTGGAGAGAGCTATAAAATAATATCATTCAGGCCCACTACAAATGCATTATATCTATTCTCATTTAAGCCAGATTTCTAAGGGAGGAAAAGTTCTCCTAATTTATTGAATCCAACCAAGATCCTTGACAGTTAATGAAGCAGATCTTATGAACAAACCCAACCAAATTATTGGAGAGCTGGCTCCTGATCACACTGTTGGGGTAAGAAGAGGCTAGAGCAACACTCTCTGCTTGTATATATTTATCATAGGCTAAATACTAACACATTAAGCATGAGCAGCTTTAGAAAGACTTGAATAAGGGTAGATTATGAGGTACTAAAAAAAAAAAAACTCCATGGGCAATAGCTCTTCAATTCACCAAAAATCCATTTTAGTGACTTTTAGGGGAAAGACACTATAATGAGAATCAATTGGGGCAGCTAGGTGTCATAGTAGATAGAGCACTGACCCTGGAGTCAGGAGGACCTGAGTACAAATCTGAACTCAGAAACTTAATAATTACCTACCTGTGTAACCATGAACAATTCATCTAATCCCATTGCCTTTCCATAAAAAAGAAAGAGAATAGACAAAAACCAAAGCAAACACGTGCACACACACATACACACACACACACACACACACACACACACACACACACACACACACACACACACACAAACATTTTCCCAGAGCCATTATAATGCCTGAGGTAGTTAAGGTTTTCATTTTTTTGATGAATTATGATCACATATTATATATAAAATTTTCCTAATCTTACTTTCCTAAGTCCTCTATTTCTTAGGAGAAACCTAACATAAGAACAGATTATATAGTAGGGTTGACTCCCAATAAGACTTACAGTAGCCAGACAATTTAACGGACAGAGAACTGAATCTCAAGTTAGGAAGATGCGAATTTGAAGCAGACCTCTCTATTTAATAGCTGTTTGTTTAAAGTTTGTTTACCTCTGATTCCTTAACTGTAAAATATGGCTAATAAGAGCATTTATCTCACAATGTACAAATCAAATGAAACAAGAGTGCCTGAAACATAGCAGGCAAAAAGTTATTCTTGTTGCTCTTTAATGAAAACTTCATTTATGAAGAGTTCATTTCTAAGAGAAGCTATGGTTATCATTTGGAAAAAAGCATAACTTTATGGACAATATTTTCTCATTTTTTTATTGTTTTGTTTTGTTTTCTTTTTTGTGTGAGGTAATTGGGGTTAAGTGACTTGCCCATGGTCTCACAGGTATTAAGTGCAAATATCTGAGCTTGGATTTGAATTTGGGTCCTCCTGACTCCATGGCCTGTGTTCTATTTACTGTGCCACCCAGCTGGCCCAGTCAAATATTTTCAGTCATCATTGAACCTCAATTGGAGTGAGAATGCAAATATTTCAACCTAAAAATCATATTTAAAATGCTTCTTAATTTTTTAAAGAGCCATATGAGGAAGAATACTTAAATCTCAATCTCAGGAAAAGAAATTGAACAAGACATAAATTAGTTCCCTGGGGGGTAGAGGACTAGGGCCAGAGGGATTTACAAGTAAATTCTACTAAACTTTTGAAAAACAATTAATTCTAAGACTATGTAAATTACTTGAAGAAACTGGCAAAGAATTAGTCCTACCAAATTCCTTTTATCATGCAAATATGGTGCTGATGACTAAACCAGGAAGAGTAAGAATAGAAAAAGATAGAGATGAATTACCCTCTTGAATACTGACACAAAAATTAAATTGAATAATAGCAAAGGGATTACAGCAATATATCACAAAAATCATATACTATGATGAGGTGGTATTTATACCATGAATTCTGGGGTTGTACCAATATTAAGAAAACTATCAGCATAATTGACCACATCAATTAAAAATACAAGAAAATAATGATGATTATCTCAACAGATAAAGAAAACAGTTTTTGACAAAAGGCAACTCTAATTCCTATTTTAAAACAAACAAAAAACCACTAGATCATATAGGAAATGAATGGAGCTTTCCTTAAAATGATAAGCAGTACTTATCTAAAATCATCATTAAGCATTATTTTTAATTCTTTATAATAAGGTTGGGGTGATGCAAAGACACCCATTATAATTATTATTATTATTATTCAATATAATTCTAGAACTGTTAGTTTCAGCAATAAGAGAAGAAAAAGAATTTGAAGGAATATAAAATAGTCAATGAGGAAACAAACCTGCCATTATTATTCACAGATAATACAGTAGTATACATAGAGAATCCTAAAGAATCAGCTAAAAATCTAATTGAAATAATTTACAACTTTAGCCAAGAAACAAAAAAATAAAACAAAACCCTATAGATCATCAGCATTTATATGTTACCAAAAAAGCCAAATGAAAATAGAAATTTCAAGTGAAATAAGTTACAAAAAATAAAAATACTTGAGAATCTACTTGACAAGACAAACTCAAGAACGGTATGAACACGATTATAAAACATTTTTCATGCAAATAAATTAGAAAAATATTAATTTCTTATAGGTAAAATGAGTCAATATAATAAAAATGACAATTCTCTCTAATTTAATTTACTTTTCAGTGCCATAAAAAACTATCAAAATTATTTTATAGTTAGAAAAATAAGAAAATATTAATTTAGAAAGGCAAAAGATCAAGAATATCAAGCAAATTATTTTCAAAAAATGTGAAGGAAAGTAGCTTAGGAACACCAGATTTCAGACTGTATTACAAAGTGACAATAATCAAAACAATCTGGTATTGGCTAAGAAATAGAACTGTGGATCAGTGAAACAGATTAAGTACACATTAAACAGTAGTAAATGACCAGAGCAATGTAGTGCTTGACAAAATCAAATACACAACCTTTTGAGTCAAGATATCACTAAGTGACAAAAATAGCTAGGAAAACTTGGAAGAAATTAAGCAAAAACTGAGTATACACCAATATCTCACATAATACACTGAGATAAAGTCAAAATGGGTACATGATTTAGATATAAAGGATAATAACCTAAGCAAAATTGGAAAGCATGGAGATCAACAGATAAGGGCAGAATATATAACCAACAAAGTGGTAGTCGGCATTACAATAATTCATCAAATAATAAAGGACTGCATCAAATTTATATGATTAGGAGTCATTCCTCAGTTGATAAATGGTCAAAGGACTATGAATGGACAGTTTTCAGAACAGAAAATCAATGCTGTCTCTAGCCATATGAAAAAATGATCTAAATGATTGTTGCTTAGAAAAAATCAAATTAAAATATCTATAAAGTACTACTTCATACCTATTAGAATGTCTTGTAAAAAAAGGAAAATGGCAAATTTTGGAGATGTATAAGCATAATTTTTTTTCACCTTATATTATTAGCAGCTCAACTGAAATAGTGGAATATAAACATTATAACATGACAATGATACTACAGTAGAAAAACGTAAGAATATGATTTAGAACTGGCTCCTATCTTGTCTATCACTAAATACTCTATATTGAGTAAATAATTTAACATATATGAACATTAATGTGCTAAATATAAAAATAGGGACACTATCAAAATCATGCTTAATGTAGATTTCATCTAAAATGTATATGAATTCTGAAAAAATAAAAATACAAGTAAAAATGTAGCATAGTAAAGAGAAAGAGCATATGGATTTTGTTTTTAAAATGTTAGATATTTCTAATTAATTTTTATGGAGTAAAACTAAAATAACATCCCAACTGAGACTGGCTTTTGTTGACAGTAGACAAAAAAGTAAAAGTGCCTGGCCACATAGATAGATTCCTTTGGACTGTGAGAAATATTACCTTACTTGCATACCCTTCTAAAATTGTCTGACCTTGTCAGGAGCGGGAACTTTATAAAATAAGGAAAAGAATGGAACACAGATTAATAATTAGTTATTGATGAAATGGTATAATTTTAATTTCTCTCAATTAAATTACTTAATTAGTTTAATTAAATAACTAAATTAGATTTTTTTCCCTTTTAAATTGGGGAAGAGAACAGAGAGTGCCTGCCTTGTGTCAGACATTGTAGTGTTTTTACAAATAATACCACATTTGCTCCTCAGAACAACCCTGCAGTTATTTATTTTAAATGATGGTTATTATTTCCATTTTACATTTGTAATAAACATGGGAAGGGAAAAGTTGTGACTTTCCTTGGATCACACTGTAAGTATCTGAGGACTACTTTGAATTCAGATCTTCATGATTTCAGAAATAGTACTCTATTCAGTTTACCACCTCTACTTCCAGCAAAAAGAATGGATTTGTTTTATTAAAGATATTGTTTGAGTTTTACAATTCCCCCCCCACCAATCTTACTTCCTTCCCCCCACCCCCACCCATGGAAAGTAATCTGTCAGTCTTTATCTTGTTTCCATGTTGTATACATTGATGCAAATTGAGTGTGATGAGAGAGAAATAACATCCTTAAGGAAGAGACAAAAAGTCTAACAGATAGCAAGAGCAGACAATAAGATATCTGGTTTTTTCCCCTAAATTAAAGCTAATAGTCCTTGAACTTTGTTCAAATTCCACATCTCCTTATCTGCATACCTATGGCACTCTCCTTTGCAGACAGCCCAAAATTGTTCCCAATTGTTGCACTGATGGCATGAGTGAGTCCTTCAAGTTTGATCATTGCCCCCTTGTTGCTGTTAGGGTGGACAGTGTTTTTCTGGTTCTGCTCATCTCACTCAGCATCAGTTCATGCAAATCCCTCCAGGTTTCCCTGAAATCCCGTCCCTCCTGGTTTCTAATAGAACAATAGTGTTCCATGTCATACATATACCACAGTTTGCTAAGCCATTCCCCAATTGAAGGACATTTACTTGATTTCCAATTCTTTGCCACCACAAACAGGGCTGTTATAAATATTTTTGTTCAAGTGATGTTTTTACCCCAAAAGAATGAATTTTGAATGATAATATATGCGAAGCAAGATTATAGTAATAAAAATGATATTACTTGATGATATATTGTATTAAAAAAGACACAGGAATATGTGACAGGATATTGGTGAGGGGAGTTCTGATTTAAATACGATATTGTTTAACATTAATGAACAGGATATCCTAATATTCCAGAAAACCGAAATCATGCATCTTGATATCTGGACTGTAAGAAGCATTGATTGTTCTTCCCTCTTGACATCCTTCTTCTTTAATCCTTTCTTCCACCACATTTCTAATTTGTTATTTTGCCCTGCTCAAATGCTATCAATGATTCCCTAAAATATATTGAAAAAAATACAAACTCTTAAACCTAGAATTCAAGGACCTGTATAATATGCCTTCAATTTACTAGGGTATCTTCAAAGGATAATAGGATTGCAGACTTCTAATCAGAGGTCATTTATTTAAACCTACATATGAACAGAAATCCCCTCGATAACATTCCCCACAAGTGGAAATTCATCCTCTAATTGAATATCACTAGTAAAGTGGAGACCACTGTCATCAATTTTTTGGCAGGGGGGCTTTTTTGGCAAGGCTTGCCCAAGGTCACATAGCTAGGTAATTATTAAATGTCTGAGGTCACATTTGAACTCAGGTCCTCCTGACTTCAGGGCCAGTGTTCTATCCACTGCACCACCTAGCTGCCCCTCTGTCATAACATTTTTCATTGAAAGGAAAATTTTGTTTACAAAGAAACTAAATGCACCTGATTGCATCTCTTCTCTATTGCTATATCCTTGTGTTTCCTTTCTGGTTCTTTCTATTCCAGCCAATTTAAGCTAGTTACTATCTCCAGTGTTTTCATGTTTTGCTTACTGCATTCCTCTGTACACAATATCACTAAATTTTTGGTATGTTCTCTCCCACCCATTAATTCTCTGTCAATATATATTCTTCAAGGTTTGGCTCAGATTTGTTCATGAACTCATTTTTTCACATCCCTTCTCCTCTTTCCCCCAACTAGAAGTGACCTAGCCCTGGTGCTGGGCTCATTAATGGTGGATGTAAATAAGAGAAGAACATTTCATCCAGTTATCATTTGATACTTTTCACTGGCCCATGATAACTAGAGGAACATTCTTTTTGAAAGAACTGAAATTAAAGCAGAACCCCAACATAAGCTCAGGTTGGATGATAGGACGTGGTGAGTCATGAAGGCAATGAGGAGACAGAATCTATAAACAGTTAAAGAGCTTTGGAATGAGAAGAATCATGAAGAGCATAGGATGCCCTTAAGCTTAACTGATATGTTAGAAAAAGAATCTAGATATCTATGGAAAGGTACAACAGACTTACTCTCTAGAAGTTACAGAATTATGGAACCTTAACAGACATCTTTGCCATTCAAGTTGGGAAGAACTGAAGTCTCATCTCGGAAGTCCCCAACATTCTAAGAACATAAGTTTCAGAATATTTATTGATGTACGAATAAGCAAGGGAGATTTTTCACTAGATGGTTCTTTTACCAGTATAATCACAAGACTGGATTCTCTGCCCCCCCCCCCCAAAAAAAAAGGGAAGAAAGAAAGGTGATGGCAATCACCTTTTAAATCACCTTTTTATACCCCAGACTATCATCTTTAAAAATGAAGTCTAGAAATTAGGTTCAAGATCACAAATTGACTTTATGACAAAGCTGCACAAAAGATTAAGTAACAGGTGAATGCACTTTCCATTACATTATTCTGCCTCTCTGCAAATAGCAAGGAATTATGATCAGGTACAAAAATAGAATTTAGCAGACAGGGTCAGACATGGGGATATAAAGTCAATACCTATGTCTTTATGAACTTGACATTCTTAAACTTAGTCTCTAAATTTGTAAACCCATGAAGAGAATTTATAAGGTTCTTATAACTCTCAGTCCTTTAATGATATAATTGCCATTTCCAATTACCCATCAAACCATAGAGATACATTTCAGTTAAGCAGATCAAAAATATATTAAATAATTATTAGTAGCTGTTTTGTGATGAAAGTGTATAGAAAGAACAATATCTTAAGGGACTGGTAGAGTAACTTTAGAGTTACTATTTTTTAAGGATGATATACATTTGTAGGCAGTGAAGAGGACAGATAAGACACAAGAAATCAGAAAGAGACATAGACAGAGGGAAAGGGAAGGAGGAAAGATGAAAAAGAAAGGAGGGGGAGAGGGAGAAGGTGAGGGAGGGAGGGAAAGGGAGAGGGGGGGGGAGGCAGGGAAGAAGGGAGAGAAGTGTGCCTCCTCCATTATCTTGAACTTTGAAATTATCCCCTTTGATAATAGTTTTCTGTCTTTCTATTTTCCTCTGCCAAACTCCTTATATACCTTTTCTTTACCCTTAGGAAATCTACAGTTGTTTTATTCCTCTCAACAGACTGACCATCTCAACTGTAAAACATTCCCCATTTTTGATTTCCTTACTTCCTCATCCTATCCTCATCCACATTCAACAAATCCTAAACCCTATTTTACCTCCTATATACTCTTCTTTGTTTATATTCTTGAATGACTTCCAATAAAATGGCATAACACACACACACACACACACACACACACACACACACACACATATATGTAAATTGTATCTTAGTACAAATGCATACACAATACTGCAGGGTTAAGCCTTATTTTGTCCCCTTGATTGTCTCTCTATCCATTTTTCTCAAATATCCCAAATCTCTTTTTTCTTTATCTCCAATCTCTTGACATCCTACTTAACTGAGGAAATGGAGGTAATCTGATATGTTCTTCTACTTCTACTCTCCTCTTTCTCTCAGATCCCTGTATATCTTCCCCTATCCTTTCACAATAGTAAGAGATGTCAACTCATCAAAATAGAATGTAATCCCTTTGGAGGCAGGGGGTGTTCATTTTTTTGTTTTCGTATTCTCACTTTGTAGCATGATACCTGGTAGATAATGAGTTTTTAATATTCTTATTATGGCCAGTATATGTGAACATACACATCACATATATCTCTGTATTGTTCTTTCTTTGCATAAATTATGGGAACATTACTGTAAAAGTGTACAAATCTGAGGAAGTAACAGGGTACAATGAACAATGTCATTTCAAAGAATTTAATTGAGAAAGTAGACTAGCCTAATGATTTGAACTTAGTACCAGATGGCACTAAGGCAATTGAACTGCAAACTAGAGACACACATTAGATAAGAAAAAGGGTCATAAAAGATGCTCCAAAAGCTGGCACAGAACTGCCCAGTAAAAGAATCAATGTGATTTTAACTTTTCTGGTAGATGTAGACAGGAATGATGATTCCAACCAGGTGCCAATGGACACTGGAGATGTGATCTTATAGCCATATTTTATATAGGTTGTATATTTGTCACAATTATGTATAATTCATCACAAAATTAAAATATTTCTTAAATTTTCCAATTCAAACAAGAGTAATTAAAAGGACAAATCAAGAAGAAAGTATTTCTTAATAAATGTTAAATATTTACTTTCTAATACTAAGTACTTACTAGAAAATGGAAACTAATCAGAAAAGCTGTACAGAATATTTTGACAAGCATTGCAGATGAGAAACATAATGACAATTCTATAACCTTCAAATTTGGCTTATTTTGTTCTAAATTCCAGTTAATAACACTATAACAAAGGGCAGTATATTTAATAAATTGAACAAACATTATAATTGAAAATTCTAGATGTGTAGAATATTTCAGTAGTTTTAAAATATAGATGAATCAAAGGCGCCACAGATAAAATTTTACTAGCCTTCATCTTCTTCGTATTTGATATTTTGTTACAGAACACAGCAAGATCTCTGTGCTACTTGCTTTATTTGGTCATCACAGGGAAAGCAGTACTTTACTAGTTTTCACACAGTGTGTTTGAACAAGTGAAAAGAGAGTTTATCATCCCTGCCAACTATGTCAAGTATAGAAAAGAACAGCTCAATCATTCAGTACTATAAAGAATATTGAAGGAGCTATCTCTAGTCTGTACTCAGAGAAAGAAATATTGATATTGTAAGAGAGTTCAGCTATGGAACTTTGATGGTGGATAGTTGAAAATGATGAGAGATGCTAGCCATTGGCACAGGACCAACATATTCCAAATTGATTTTTCTTTCCTCAGAGGTGGAATATTACCTCTGATCTGTTTTTGGAGATGTCACCAATGACGGTCCTATCAGTTTGTGAAAGCACATCTGAAAGGGCAGAATTATAGTTGTCCAAAATGAATACCTACACATCAGTTTGATTTGCAGCTGAGAAACATTTTATTGGTGGCTCTACAACTTTATCCCATGGAGCATAAAATACAGGATTTCTATACTCAGAATTTGCCAGGTTTGTGAAGTTATTGTTCAGAAATGTTCCTAAAACTCCTACATGCACGAACATGTTCAAATAGAACTTTGTTGTGGTGGCCAAGAACTGAAAGCAAAGGGGACATCCATGTAGCTCCAGTCCCAAAGTCTGGGACTCTCCCCATATTATGGAGATCATTTGCATCAGAGGAGTAGACAGGAGTGAGAGGGAGGAGATTTCTTCTGTCTTAATCAACATGAATCTCTTCAGATTTTGAGTGCTTCTGACTCCTAGCTTCAGAAGTTGGAAGATGTCAAATGCACTTAAGGTTGCTACTGATTAAGATTCTAGAAAGAAGTAGTCATCAGGAATTAGAGATCTCCATTCTTCATTCTGTATAGCCTGGTATGCATTTTCTTAGGTCCCTCTTTTCTGATTCTTGTGCTGCTACCATTTGTATACATGGGTTTCTTTGTATTTATCAAAGGCATGACCAATGTGGAACTGGGAATTTGTGGGGTCATGTTTTTTCCAAAAATGAGATAGCAATCAGAAGTAAGTTTGAACCTGAAAGTCACATGCTCTAGACAACTAAAAAGTAAGGGAGCCTACAGACATAATTCTAACTTGGTATCCTGCATCTCTGAGGAGAGAAGATCAGAGGAACTGAAACTTCTGGTGCCAACTTCTTCCTTTCCAGTCAGGAACTGCAGTCTTCCTTAGAAAAAAGATTTCTGTTCTTCTTCCCTACAAGTCATATGATGACATACCTATGATATATGTGGAAGTAGCCTTTAGTATGCAAATATAGGACAATAGCTGAAATACATTGCAATAGATGAATATCTTGGATTATAATCGTACGATAAGAAACAGAGCCAAAATTCTGAAATGTGTGGGAAGATTTATTTAAACTAATGTCAAAATAATTAAATTAGAACCATAAAGACAATCTATATCATGCCTATTTTGATGGATTGGAAAAGAACAGAAACAATGAAATAAAGAAGGAAAGAAAAAAGAAAACTGAATATCATATAATTATAATAACTAAGTTAGTCTCAAGGATAAACCAAAATATAGACTTTACAGAATTGGAGGTATATATGTGTTGAATATTACAAAAACTGTCAAGAATGTTTGCTATGTTTGTTGGTTTTGCTTTTTTCCATTTCTTTCTTTTTTCTTAAATACAAAAGATCACTTGCTAGTAAAGGAGAAGGGAGAGGTAGGAAAAGGAATAAATATTTCTATAGTACCTAGCTTTATATAGTGCCAAGCACTTTGCTAAGCACTTTACAGATAACATCTCATATGATCCTCCCAACAACCCTAAAAGATAGGTGCTCTTATTATCCCCATGTTATAATTGAGAAAACTGAGGCAAATAGGGGCTAAGTGACTTCCTCAGGATCATACGGCTAGTATGCATTTGAGGCTGGATTTAAACAGAGGATTTCCTGACTCTATCTGCATCTGTTATCCACTCTGCCGCCTAGCTGACTCTAATATTTTTTAAAAAGTTGCTATGGTGAACAAGAAAATAAATACATTAAAGGAGGTACCTGGTGTCAGTGGGGGCCCAGTTTACATTATGAAACATAAATTTATAGTGAGCCTTATTACCCAAGTTTAGTGATTTTCCCTCTAGTTTTGTTCAGAATTATGTGGATATGACTAAAGTTAGTGGATGGTAGGAGAAATCCCTATTTGGAACCTGACAAAGCATGATCAATGGGAAAGGGGAAAAGGAACTGATTGGAAGTCCTGTGGACTGAGAATTCATTTAAAAACACTATAGAGAGAGTCTTTGGTGGACTGGAGGTACATCAGAAGAAATCTCAGATAGGGGACAGTAGCAGCTTCAGCAACAGTACCTTCTGTCATGGTAGTGTGGATATTTCATTCCTTTCATTATTGCTTTCACTACTCTATTGCAAGAACAACAGACATTAAATACCTTTGTGGCCATAAATGGGGCATTTCATCTGTCTGGTTTCTTCTACTTCAGCTATAAAGTAAGAATCTATGTTTAACTAGATTGTCTTTAAGCTATTTTCCCACTCCAATTCTTCTGTGTAAGTCCTTACATATCTGGATGGGGGGAAAAAAGCTGAGCCTCAAGTTCAGAAAATGTTTTTAAAGATGGAAACTTAACAAATGATGAATTCCTTAAGCACTGTTGACAAGCCATGGTAACAAAGGAGTGAAGATGAATTCTCATGCTGGGTAATTTTGATTATTGGAAGATAATATAAAAACACAAAAGATTATACATCTAGAATGGCAAAAACCATCAGAGCCCATCTGCTCTAACTTTTTCCTTTTCTACATAAGGAAACAGTCTAGGTAACATTAGTGCTCCTTCATTTTACCACATTGTAATCATGATATGAGATCATACTCCTTTTCTGTTGCAGCATAAAGAAATGGCACAATCATATCTATTTATTCCCCTTGCTCCTCCCATCTTCCAGTCCAGTAAATGTTTATATAAGGAAATGTCACTTTACATGCATGATATTTATGTATGAACAAAGATAAAGAACAGAACCAAAATACAAACCAAATCCTTTACCACAGAATAAAAAGTTAAACTTGCAAAAAAAGCACATTTCCCAAGATTTTGAGATTTGAGCCCCATGTTAAGATAAGATATTCCACATCTTTTTGCCCTTTCCTTAATCAGACACTTACCAATTGCAATGACTTCCAAGTAAACTGATTTTGTGAACAAGAATCTAACAAGCTGAACTAAGACCTACAGAATCAGCTCCTACAAGTTTGGTTGCTTGATTATAACCCAACAGTGAATAAATATCATTTCAGAAAAGTAGTCCCAGCTGCCACACTGGTACAAGTCAGTAGAATGCATTATTGTTTCTAGGACAGAAAGGAGAGATCTTTATAATGAATCTCAATCAGCAGACACGAAAATGACTCCTTCAGGCTTAGTTTGATTCAGCATAAAATGGACTGAGTGACCTCAGATATCTTTTTTTTAAATTGCCTCTACCTTTCATTATTCATTCTTATTTATTAATACTTTGACATCAGTTGATTGAGAAAGGAGAAAGTGAGGACAAGGTAATAAAGCATAGTTTCACTTTAAGAGAAGGAAAAAAAATACAGCTCTTCACTGAACTCTTGTCCAAACAGAATATCTGGAACATTTTCATACTCAATTAATATTACTTAGGTCATCTATTAGCATTGATTTTCCTTGACACTGTGGATTCTGACCTATTAGGTAGAGCAGGATAGCACCAAGAGCTTCCACCTGAACAAATTGCTTTGCATGAGATTCATTACAGATTGCATTTAATGAAGTGGAAAGGATAAGTCGAACATTTTTTGTTTCTTATTTTGGTAATATCCACAGGATCATTTGCTAAGTTAAAAATATTTTCAACTTCTTATGGGTTACTAGAATAGTAAAAAGAAAAAAATGATTTTCTAATAAATAGCATAATTTTATTCAATTATCTTCTCTATTAACATGCATGTACAGATTTATATACATATATCATCTCTATGGACTCTTTAAAAACATATTCATTAACTGGTCATTTAATAAATTCTACTTGGAAGAATTAATGAAAGAGTCTATTTTAAAATACCAATTCATCAAATATCCATCACTACATAAACAGAAAAAATTTTGCTAGAAAATGTGAAAAACTTTAACCTTAAACTATATTTTCTCATCCTTGTTGGGTAGCCAAGACTAAGATAAGAATTTTAAGGAATTGACTTAGAAGAACAACTTTTCCAAGTTACATGCTTGGGAATCTTTAGTGATGACACAGGAAGATGATAATTAAAGAAAAACTATGACTTTTAGGACCTCTTTGGTGGTTTACATTATTCTAAATATCTACATAAAACTATCATATTTAAATTAATAGATAGCTAGATATTGTATACTTATGATCCACATAATCCTAGATAGTTATTTTATTTACAGAAAAATAGAGTTTTAGATTTAGTAGCTTACCACCCAATTAGTTAATATTTACTTACAGTTACACTACATGAGGTATTTCTTTTAAGTACAAGGATATAATTCTAACCCATATCTGAAAAACAACCCCTTCTGCAGCATATATCCCCATAAACATATCCAGATTTGGTTTAAACACATCCAAGCAGATTGAACTCACTACTTCTCAAGGCTGATCATGATTTAGAGCAGTGCAGTGAGAAAACAACTCTATGGCCAGCGCCACCTGTGTTCAGAGTTATGACCACAGCTCCCAGTGAAGCCATACCTGCTGCTTATTACTTAACTGTAGGTAAAAATCATAAAATATAAGTGTTATCTTTTTGTTCGTGTATAAATTAGATTTAAGTGAAGCAGAATTGTGGGAAATTAATGACTTCTCTCATCATCCACTAGCAAGATAAAAGTCAAGAAGACTGGTGAAGTCTCAGGATGCAATGAATGACATCGGCATCTCTGATGTCTAACCAAGTTTTAAGCGCCCCATCTGCTTCAATTACCTTCATGGCTGTTGGACATGGGTTGTTCTCACTTACCCATTCCACTGGGGAAGTCTTCCCATGCTTGAGGTAGACAACTCCCTAACTCACCAAATGGTTTGAGACCCTTCTGTTAAGCTCAACCTGGATTGGTCAATCTGCCAAAACATTTGACCACTTCCTATGCTGTAGTTTCTTTGAGGCACCGTCCAGAGTAAGTTGAATCAGGTGAACAATAAAAGTTGAAAGCAGCTCTAAAAAGGGCTCAGAAGTCCTCAGACAAGAGGTACTGGTCCTATCTATTGCCCTTACACACACAAACACACACACATACACACACACACACTTATGTATGTGTTTGTGAAATATATATTTACATGAATGTATTTAAATGTGTGGTGTATGTGATATACAAATATGCACACACATCCATATATATATATATCCAATAAATTCTTAATATATATTCACTAGGCAAAAAGTATTCAACCATCTGTAAGTGAGATTTCATTTATTCTTACATTGCCACATATTTTGTCCATTTTTTGAAATAGCATAAAAAATGAAATAAATTGTCCTAATATCAAGTCAATAATGTAAAGTCATAAACATTAGATTATATATATATATATATAAATTTAATAAGTTAAACAAAAAAAATTAAAGGGAAAGAAAAGCATAATTTTTGTTTAAGAAGGAGAATGTCTGTGTGTGTGTGTGTGTGTGTGTGTGTGTGTGTGTGTGTGAAAGAGACAGAGAGAGAGAGAGAGACAGAGAGAGAGAGACAGAGAGAGAGAGGCAGAGAGACAGAGATGCAGAGAAGAAGGGAGGGAAAGAAAAAGTTGTGATTAAAGGGAAAAAGAGACTTAGAATCTGAAATATTAAGTATCTGAAGTTACACAAAATAATATTTGCTCTAGTTACCTATCATGAGACCCTTCAAATGAAGTTTAAATTGACAAATCCTTTAATCTATTTTGAGTGCTTTTAAAAACAGGAAAAGTCCTCCAATAACAGAAAAAAAATCTCAAGGCAAATAGTCTTTCTTTTAAGTTAGTTTTTCCCAGAAAAATAAAAAATCACATTTGCCATTTAGGAAGTCATGGCAGAAGTACATTGCAAATTGAGCTTAAAGATATATTCATATGTTGCATTTAACACACACTAGGCTTTAAAATACTTGTTGTCTTATTCATATTTTTATATTTGCATGTGACTGCACTACAAAAATCAACCTGCTTCATATTTATGATGCTAAATCTTTTCAGCAGTTCCCAAGATGGTTAACTACAGACATTATACTGTAGTTAATAATTATCTTTTACACTTAAAAAAATCTTCTTTTTCTTTAGTTATCTTCTATACATGAAAAATGAGACTATTGACAAACAATTTGATCATTCTTTAACAGTAATTTGACATATTCCTCACCACTATATTGATGTAGGTTTACATTTCAGGTATAAAAGGGGCTACTTAGATGTTTTGCCTATACTTAGTTGTGAGCTGAGTATCTTGAGTGATCATTGAAGCTTCACCAGGTTCACAATAGACAAATTCACACTTTCCTGCTCACTTTATTTTATTTTATTTTATTTTTTAGGTTTTTTGCAAGGCAATGGGGTTAACTGGCTTGCCTAAGGCCACACAGCTAGGTAATCATTAAGTGTCTGAGACCTGATTTGAACCCAGGTACTCCTGACTCCAGGGCCCATGCTTTATCCACTGCTCCACTTAGCTGCCCCTCCTGCTCACTTTAAACAAAAAGATGACTTTTTTAAATCAACTAAATATTTTTACATAAGAAAGAAAGCCTTATAGAACAAGTTTTTGAAAATTTCTAGTTCATTGGGCACTTTAAGTATTTACCACACCCCTTAAATTGTCCTCTGACTTTCTTCAAAGACATGAATGGATTATTTGAAAAGGGAACCAAGTATTCTATTTATTTGACTGCATTTCAATCCACATTCCTATTTTAGAGAAAACCTATTTTCCCTCTCTTGACCTATGCTTTGCTGTTTCCCAAGATTGTAATCATATAAGTAGAAACCATTTCCCAAAGCTAGCCTGGTTAGCTAGAAATTCCACTGTTTTGGAGACTGGAGACAAAGAATAGTCATATCCTAGCATTAGTGAGGTCTACAAACCATTGTGCATTATGACCTTCTCCCACGACTTACATCCATAGTCCAAAGGCCAGTTAGAGACATTTGTGATGAATGATTAATTGGGTCTCTATTTTATTTTAATCAATATTAATCAACTTGATGTGAGTCCATAGGGGATAATGATTATAAGTTCTGTATATTATGCTCCAAAACTGTGACCTGGAGATGGTAGGATCATTTGCTAACTAGAGGATCTTCTTTTACCTTGTTTGGTGACCAAGCCCATCATGGCAAAGGTGACTCAATAACAAGAAAATTCCTCCAGTTATTTTTGGGGCCCCTCTGACCCTCATCATCACTTGATTGCCAAATGTGGGTATATGATCATGAGTTTTTGGTCAATAAGTGATGCTGTCTATATCCTAAATTTCTCTTGGTCTAGATATTTTAAAATCTGTTTATCAATGTATACCATGAGTCTGCTCTAGGTATCCTTAGGATCTCCTGAAAGGTCAAAATATGTCTAATGTCTACCAATGGGATTCTATATTTTATGTAGTCACACCTGGATGTTGAAGTAACAAAATCTATCAACCACTATAGACTTTTTAAATTTGTATAGTCTGGGTATTGAGGACTACCATGCCTCCAGGGTAGGAGGTAAAGGCCATCTGGTCTTTAGGTCATCAGGAAGATCTGAGACTCACTTCATTAGAGGGGGGCATGGACTCTTTTATAAAGTGCTATTGGCTTGGAGTTCTGCCTCTGTGTTTTTTCTCCCAGATTGAATAATTTTAGATTGCGCATATTGTAATAATTAAATATAAATTTATTTTTTGAAGCTTAAGAAATTTTGCTTATGTCACATTGATGTAGAAACTACTCCATCCCATTGTAGTTTTGATATCTTAACTAAATATGAATATATTCCAATTACTCAGAATGTTCGAAAACTCATTGCTGCTCTCTGCGAAAATCATACCCTGGGGAATAGCATAGGCTATAACAGTGTCTGTTATCATCTGAAAGCTGTATCATTTACTGCGTTTGTTTCCTTATGAGTCAAAGATAAACGGATACTTAAGGAGAAAGTTTTGAACATTTTCTGGAGAGAAAAGGGCTATTAGCAACTAAGAGTCACCTGTGGTCTCTAAGGTGGAGCCCTCTTTTACCTGGACTCTCTATAGGTACGTGTATGAAAGTATGTGTAAGAAAATTTAGGGGAATATTTTATACCAAGTGGTTTTTTAAAATTATATTATCTTCTTATTAAATATTCTTTCCTAAAAGCTATTATAAGAATGACTAAGTTGTTTCACATCTGATAACTTTTAGAAGAAGCAGACATGTAGGGACTAGAGCCAAGGGCATTAGGTAATAACCTTTGACCCCACATCATTATCCTTAGAATCATGAAAGGTAGATATTGGCAGCTGGAAATCCATCTTATATGCAAGAGTAGGTTTTATGATGGGGATCATCAGAGCTCATAAAGGCTCATACACAGTTGAGCATTTTTTTGAGACTGTCTTTTTGTTCTACTTCCTCTTTCAAAATTATCCTTTGCATGTATATATAAAGAATTTCCTTAGACTCTGAGATTGCATCTGGAAACCAGCTCTTTTATTTTTTTCCCAAGCATCTTATTATAGGAACATCTTCAGAATTTACTTCTAAAATGAAACTTGTATCCACTATTGAAAAAATTCATTTAATAACAACCTGAATATCAAATGCAAATAGACTCTTAAGTGAATTCCTATTTTGCAGCAATTATACAGGGAAAAAAAAGAATCAAGTTGAATACTTGACCAGTGATTTTATAACTTTAATTATGCAAATATGGCAATTTTGCAGCAGAAAGCCAGAAAATTATGTGAAAAAATTAGAATATTCAAGATTATTGATAAAAGCACAAAATTGGTTTTGGGTCTAGGATATCTATTGAGATTAGGTCTGCAAAGCAATTTATGTGCTTTATCTCATTTCATCCCATTATAGCACTATGAGATAAATAACATAGATATCTCTATCCCCATTTAAAGAAGAGAATTACCATGGACTTCAGGGAGGTTTCATGGTTAGTATCTATTGACTGCAAGTCTTGAGTTTTTTACATTTGAGCTTATGTTGTTATATGGGAATTGCATTATATAATATCATCTAAGTTGTTTTGCGGTCATGATTGATTTTTATAATTTCAATCATAATTTTGATGAAAGAAAAAGAATGATGAAAGTATAAGGGCTTTCCACACTATATTCCAGGTTGGTGCAAGTGAGAGTATTACTATCCTGATTTTATAGTAAGGGAACCTGAGCATATGGATAATTAAGTAATTTTTCTATCATCCTACAACTAGAAAATCTCAAAGCTAGGTTAAAAAGTCAACTACTTTTGATGTTCATGATATTACAGTTTAATACACAAAATCCACATTTCAAAGGAGAAAGACCTATGATGGATATCTTACATGTTTCCTCTGACCAACGGTAATTATATCATTCAGGTTGATAAAGAAAGTGGCAGGATCATTGACTTCTTCAAGGATGATACTGGTAGCGTGATGATGTAAATGACCAGCAGTACCCATTTCTATCCAACAAGAAAAAGTACCTTGACTCTTTGGAGATCATAGGTCTAAAGGATATTGTTACCAATAAGCTTTGCCACAAGGCTTTCAAAAGATTTTGTTTTGAGCAATGAAAATAAGCCTTGGATTTCTCTGCCTTGAAGAAAGGGTATTGATCTTACCATTAATAAAGAAAGTGATAAAAACTGACCGCCAAGAGAACAGTAGTTTAATTTGTAGATCAAAACTCACAGTTTCTATGATCAAATAAATCTATTAAAATGAGGGAAAGTTATTATCATCTGTTCTGGTAATTGATAATATAGTTAAAAATCTTTTTTCTTTATATGCTCTAATTTGTTGTAAAATAGCTCTGTGGATTTTTTTTTAAATATATTTAGTAATTTCCATAACTCTAGAACATTTATAGCATGTATAATTTCTGCATTTTTTAGCTCATCAGATTTTACAAATTAATACAAAATTCATTTTGATAGCATTCAATATACATGTGAAATAATGTGTATTTCATGTTTGTGTTAGAATTTCTTTCAATTTAACTAGTAATCACATTTTATTAAATAAAAAATTGATCTCAAATAAATGTTTACTTTTTACCTTTTCATTATAGATTATTAACATTTAATACCATATTTTTGTCTACTGATTGTACTATTCTGGAATTTCCTTTGGATTTTGAGGGTGGATTGTTCAGTGCAAATATATTGAGAATTGGGGGTGGGGAGACATAGAAATTTTCACCAGATTTTATATTCTCCAACTTTCATTCATTCAGTCTTTCCTTAGATTCCTAGTTTGGATGTTTTACTTAGACTACTGATTTATTCATTTTTTATTTATATGTATCATCACTTTAGTTTTCCTCCTCTTTTCCCCTTCTTGGTTAAATAAATGTTTCAAAAAGACTCCTCTCCTCAACTTTTTTTTTTCTTAGTTTTAGTGGTATACAATGAGGAACTGAACTGACACTGGAAAAGTTTGGAAAGACTCTATCCATCTAATTTTACTTTTTTTCCTATTAAATTGCTTGAGTTATGGTCAAAACAGTCTGTTCTTTAAGGAAACAATTATAGGACAAGAATGTGTTCTTTAAATTGCTTTTTTGTAACTGCTTGACTGTAATGAAATCTATATTTGCCACTCTGATGTAGGACACATTTTTATTTATATACCAAAGACCATGAGGTTTTGAAGACCATGAGGAATGGGAAGAGAATGAAGAAAGAATAAAGATAGCAAAAGAATGTGAGAATAAGATTTCAGAAGAAAGGAAAGGAAAATAATGAAGGGGAATAAAGCCAATAAAAAAGAAAGAATATTAAGAGGAGAGTCATTTTAGATTTCCCTAGTCAAAACAAACAAACAAAACCTTTCAGTCCTACCATCACACTAAAGAGTAAATTAAAAAAGTACATCTGCTTTTACTTTCTTAGGACTCACTACCGCCTCTTTAAAATATAGCAATAGCTGCTACCACTAACCTGAAATTTTTGTTATAGTTTCAAAAAAAAAAACTAAATTAAAAAGACTGGCCTTCAGTCATATTGGTCTTTCTTCAGCATGTAATTCTAGGAAGCATTTTTTAAAATTTTAATTTAAATTTTTTTAAAGATTTCTTTGGGGATGGCTAGGTGGCTAAGTGGATAGAGCACTGGCCCTAGAGTAAGGAGTATCTGAGTTCAAATCCAGCCTCAGGCACTTAATAATTACCTAGCTGTGTGGCCTTGGGTAAGTCACTTAACCCCACTGCCTTGCAAAAACTAAAAAAAAATTTCTTTGAATTATATTACCCTGCAGTATGTAAGAATTTACACTCTAATTCCCCCCCTCGTTGTATCCTTAATAATTCATTTTGCTTATTCTCCATAAAACTATTCCTCAAGAGTTGGATCTCAATTCTCTTCTCTCTATATATCACTTTATATGAATGATTTCAAAATTTACGTCTGAAATTATACGTTTAGTCCGTCTTTCCTAAGATCTAATTTCATATTTCCTTTGGGCTTCTTCATACCTTATCCTTTATAATTTCCAGGAGTAACTCAGATTCAATATGTCAAAACCAGAAGTCATCATCTTTCACCCCAAGTTGACTTGTCATGATTTTTCTCTGTCTATTTCCCAGTTATCAAAACTTCAATGACTATTAACGCTTCCTATTCCTTCCCATCCCCAAATCTAATTGACATCTATCTGTCAAATCTCCCATTTAGTAGTTACAACTTCATATATTATAGACTCTTACACGAGTTTTCTATCTCATCTCAGTTTCCTGGTTCTCCCCTTCCAATCCAGCTTATTCATAGCAAATTTCTATTTATGTGTCAAAGACCATAAGATCTTTAAAACCACGAGGAAATGGGAAGAAATGCCAGGAACACTTGAATGGTGTCGGTCCCCTGACCAGAAACTTCCAGGACTCACAAGTCTAAAGAGTCCATTTGAGGTCCTCTTTCAGCTGGACCAAACTTGCCTCCCCCCCCCCCCAATTTACTCCGAATCTTCCCCAGTGCACACCTGCAAACATAAACACAAATGCGAACACACATTTACAAGACATTTACCCACAAAGGTGGAATGACTTTTTGGATGATAACTAAAGAAGGTCAAGGGAGATCAAGTGAAGGTTTTATTCTTCAGATTTGGGAAGATATGGATATATGCACAGGGTAAATGGAAAAAATGTCATTCAAAGAGCAATTAACTATTAATTCGTGGGAGAGTAAGGGACATGAGAGAAAATATCTGAAGATGGGATGGACACATTGTATACATAGGAAAGATTACCAAGGGAAGCCCTATTTGATTTGCTTGTCTAAGGCAGCTGCCAAAGACCAACAGATTTTCTCTGACTTCTTGGTGAGGAAAATCATACTGGGTTATACTGATTGATCTCCTTTAGTAAAAGAAGAAAATGGAGTTTCCTGGAGAGACAATTGGCACATAACCCTCAAAATTTCAATACAAACCTAAATAAAAGAAGTCTTCTAATAAGTAAAATGGTTCATTTGCCTTTTAGCTAAACAAGAAAAAACTTTAGTTTGCTTAGGTTCATTTTTACCTTGGTGACTTAAGGACCCGGATGGACTAACAGAAAAGAGACATAATGTGATTTACTCATCCTGCAAACAAATAGGCTTTCTGGGCCACATCTAATGGGGTTTCAGCTACACCCTTGGTAGCAGAGCTAATCAAATTCTGTGACTAATTCTCTTGCTGGCTGGACTGTGTGCTAAACAGATACACTGGTTTTCATCAAACATTTCTTTCTGAATGGTATAGCACCAAAATTACAGGAAGGGGAAAAAAATTTCATTAAAACTAAAAGCAACAATATATTGATATATTTTGATGGATGAAAATAGTTTATTGATATTTGATAATGGAAATGAAATAATGATTTTTTTGTTCTCTACCATAGTTGAATACTTGGTCTTTAAATGAAAATTATCCTTTAGAAATTACCATAGATATTATGAGCAATTATGGCAATTTATGAACAATCCAAGTCATGTTCTTTATAGCATCAAATGATAGCATATATGAAAATAGTTTCCATCAATAATTTATGTAACTATGGCCTGTTTAAAAAATAACAATTTGCTAATAATTGGGTTTAGTTAGGAATTGTAAAAAAGAGAAATGACATGCATTATTTACCCTGATAAAAGAAAGCAGCATAGTTTACAGAGTTGTATTCACTCAAACTCCTTGATTATGAGTTTCAGAAGTAAAAAAAAAAAAGGTATTCAAAATGTTTTTAGCCCTCTCTGCCCATAGCTACCTATCACTGACCCTCTCAGGTTACAATCTTGTTTCATGTTATGCTAAAAATTCACTTTCCCTAAAAGTTGCTTTATCTTAACTATTTTTCACTTACCTTCTACCACTAACTCCTCCTTTACCCCAGCTTCAAATAAAGAGGCACACTTCTTGCTTGCCAAAGCAAAGCACTCTACAGGTACAAGTGACACTTCATTCCATCCCACCTTCAGAAGATTTTTCTCATGTCCCTTACTCTCTCATGAATTAATATTTAATTGCTCTTTGAATAATGATTTTTCCCCCATTTACACTGTGCATATATCCATGTCTCCCCAAATCTGAAGAATAAAACCTTCACTTGATCTCCCTTGGCCTTCTTTAGTTATCATCCAAAAAAATCATTATTCCACCTTTGTGGGTAAATACCTTGAGGCCATCTGTAATAGCATTTGTACTTCCTTTTCTTTCACTCTCTTCTTAACTCTGTGCAGTTTGGCTTCTTACCATATTATTCACACAAGATTCAATTTTTCTCACAATTTTTAATAATCTTTTAACTACCAAATCTAAATTTCTCAATTTTCATCCTTCTTAATTTTTGCAATTTTTCGTGGATTTAATGACCCTTTTTAATATTCTTTTCTAGTTTCTCCCCCAATATTTCTCTCTCCATATTCTCTCTCAAGGCTAACTGTTCCTTTTCTTTCTCTTTTACTGGCTCAACAACTAACTAGAGTCCCTCAAAGTTCTGTCCAGAGACCGCTTCTCTTCTTCCTCTATTCTATTTCAATTGCTGATTTCATCAGTCCTAATGGTTTCAAACATCATCTCTATACAGAAACATTCAGGCCTACTTGTCTAGTCTTCGCTTTTTCTCCTACTATAGTTGCAAATCTTGAACAGCTTTTTAGACATCTTGAACTGGTTATACCATAGACATTTTAACCTCAACATGTCAAAAATTGAACTCCTCTCTCTCAAAACTCTGTCCTTTTCTTAACTACTTTATTATTTTTTTTATTTTTTATGTTTCAATATGTATTCAGACACTATCAGTTCTGTCTTTATGGATGACAGTATTTTTTATCCTAAGTCCAACAGATTTGTCAGCATTGCTGAGAAAAGCAAAATCATTAATAGCTGATAATCCTGCAATATTGTTGTTGCTCTGTATATAGTGTATTTCCTATTGTATCTGCTGATGTATTTTTTTCCAGTTTTCACTGAGAGCATCCTGCTCAATGCTTCTTCTGGAAGAATAGCATTCCAGCATAACCACAATACTACAATTTATTCAGTCATTCATTCCCCAACTGATGGGAATCCCCTCATTATCCAATTTCTTGCACCAGATAAGAGCTGTTATTAATATCTTTATACATATAGGCCCATTTCTTTCCTGTTTTTCATCTCTTCTGAAATATGAACCTTGTAGTGGCATTGCTAGGTCAAAGGATAGGCATGGTTTTATAGCCTTTTGGGTAAAGTTACAAATTGCTCTTTAGAATTGTTGAATCATTTCACAACTCCTCCAATAGTGCATTAATTAATGACTCATTTTCCCTTCATTCCTTCCAACATTTGTTATTTTCTCTTTCTGTCCTACTAATCAATTCAATAGGTATAAGGAAATGCCTCAGCATTGCTCCAATTATTTTTTTTCCTATTGTTAAAAGTATCACTATCTTTCCAGGCAATGAAGAACAAAATGTAGGTGTCTTCTTCCTTTCCTCTTATGTCACATTTCCATTAAGTTATCTATCAAATCCCATTATTTAAAACATCTCTCATATTAATTTTATCTTCTCTGACACTTTTACCTCTCCTAGTTTAGTCCCTCGAAATTCACACTTAGATTACTTCTATACCCTACTATTTGCTCTCCATCTTTCTCTTCCCACTCTAACCTATCTTACACATAGCTGTCAACTTCATTTTCCTTAGTTTCAAGTCTGACCATATATTCAGTAAGCTCCATTGACTTCCTAGTATGTCTAGCATCAAACATAAGATATTTCAGTTAACTTTAAAAACTTCATAACCTGGATCCTTCATACCTTTCCAGTTTCACAGTTTACTCCTCTCTACATTTTCTGCATTCAATAACATTGTCCTTCATGTTTCACCATACACACAGCACTCCATCTTCTATACCCGTAATTCTCTTTCCTCATCTCTGTCTACTAGTTTCACTGGCTTCCTTCAAATTTCACATGAAGTCCATTTCTTTTCAAGAAGTTCTCCTTGGGGTGGCTAGGTGGCACAGTGGATAGAGCACTGGTCCTGGAGTCAGGAGTACCTTAGTTCATATCTGGCCTCAGACACTTAATAATGACCTACCTGTGTGGCCTTGGGCAAGTCACTTAACCCCATTGCCTTGCAAAAAAAGAAAAAAAAAGAAGTTCTCCTTAAACCTCAAACCTTAAAATAATATTGTGTACAGATCTTGGTTGTGCATAGTTGTTTTTAAGTTGTTCACACCACACCCACTAAGCTTCTGGAAAACAGGAACTATTTTGCATTTATTTGTATTCCCAATGCTTAGCAAAGTGCCTGGCACACAGTAGATGTTTCATAAATGCTAATCAATTTTATTTCACTTTGTCTGAAAAACAGCTGAATTCTAATTCTGAAATATATACCAAATGTTTTTCAACCAATGTAAATGAATAGTTACTTTTTTAGTTTGCCCCTTTTTACATTAAAAAATCTGAGTGTTGTTACTGTTGTAGTTGTTTAATATCAATCCCTGAAAATCATCAAAGGCACATTACTGCATTTCCAGGTGCCAAAATATAAAGGATGGAGGACTAGACATTTTCATGGATGCTTTCCACATCTCCAGAACAAAAATGATGTGTTTCGTATACAGGTGTTTTAGCTGTCTCTAAGGTCTAGGACACTTGAGATCCAAACAGTAGTTAAAACAAAAGGAAAACAAAACATGTACTGACTTGAGCCAACTCAGCTCCCCTTCCCTATACCCCACACTCCCACAAGTGAAGCTGTATCACCTGATCCATATGAATTCCCAAAAATCTAATCCCCACACTTTGAGCTCCCCTATTTCTTTCAGCTCCAGGCAGAGGTTTGCTTAGACTGGGACAGATAGCCACTATTCCACACTAACAAAGCTCACTAGAGCCAAATAGTCAGCATTGAAACAGGCAGAGTATTCTCCTGCAGAACTCTGAAGTTGAGCCAGGAACATATTTTTATAAAAAATTCAATTCATAAATTATGCTTAAATTATTTATAAATTTTACAGCATTTTGGGGGTGTCCCATAATATGCTCATGAATTTATTCGATGAATAGAAGTCTAAACCCTCTTCATACACACTCTTGAGCTACTAACATAAAAAATTCTTGACATCTATAAAAGTTAATAGCCATAACAAGAAAAACTGCCAAATCTCAGAGCAGAATAAAAATGAAAGCTGCTACTTTTTACTTTCTACTAGCTATACAGTTAACACACGGCTTCTGAGGACCTCTAGATTCAAATATTAAACATTATAATTTTACTATCATTCATTATCTCTGGATTATTTTCACAATGATTTAGGATTTTTTTTAAAAGAAATCAATTTGATTATGAAAAATATGCTGTTTTCTAGGATGAATTTTCAATAGAAGTGATATGAGCTATTATTTTAGATATCATTGTGACTAATTGTTTAAGAATGAATATAGTTGACAGGCTACACAATTCACTAACAGGTTATTAAAAATACACTTGTAAAGTGGAAAAGATCTGTTTATCTGTGTCATCCCTATTCTTTTCATAGAAACATCATGTTTTTGTGTTTCCTTGGAAATAATATTAATTAAAAAGGGTCAGAATTATGGCTCTGAGCAAATCAAACACCTGGTACTACAGAGAAAAGATAAATCACACATTACATCTTTGATGCTATGCAGTAAAATAAAACTGCCTTTTTATGCCTTAAAGGGGAACAGCTATACTACCCATTTTCTTAATATCGGCATTCTAGCACTCATTCTCCTGCTATAACCCAAGGAGGGAAGCATCTTACAACTGTTTCTTCTTTATTCTTTTTTCAAGTTACCCATCTTTCCCTGCCAGCCATTGTTCTTTCTCTACCCATTTCTCTTGCAATCCTCTCCCAAGTAGGGTCTTTGTTTTTAATGCCCTTGGATACAGTTAAAGCTGGAAACATGCCCTAATATTACTAGGAGACTGGGGAGTTCAAGATCCCATAGTGTAGGCAGAAGAAGATTTAGAATTCAGACCACAGAGGTGTGATCTTCACAAGAGTAATAGATGACTTTTTCAAAACAGCCAACTTCTGTATTCCGTCTAGCACTAAATCCAAGAACAATAGAGTCTAGAAAATGGCTTCATTCCAAAGTCTCATCACAGTGCGAAAGTGGTTCCTGAAAAGCTGCACAGCAAGTTGAGATGGACACTGATCAAAGGACTGAACTCTGAACACAGGATCGGTCAAGATAACACAGCCAAGGGACATCGCCCTGCAAGGCTGTTATTCAGCTGATGATTTTTATAAGTTAGACATATAGTTTACTTTCAAAACAGGGAACAATGCAAACATGCTTTCACTTTGCTGTGGTTTCTGGTTTCCTCAGTAATGATGGTGGAAAGTTGTGAAGCAAGGCTATTTTATAATCATAGTCTGTATTTCACCTCCAAAACTGACTCTAAACATGAAAGAACAATCACAGTATTAAATAGAATCCAATAAATACTATTAAGATGTATGTATATAGGAAAATATTATATATGCTGACTTTGCACTAGGAGATGATGAGGGAAGTGGATAGAGAAGTGCTCTAAGAGAAAGGAAGACCTATATTTAAGTCCAATCACATGCATATTTCATGACTCAGAAAATATATGTCATTTAACCTCTCATGCCAACAAACAATTTTATAAAAAGTCTCCAAGCATGAACCAATCTGTAGGTAAAGGTAAAAAGGGATTTCTGAAACAAATGAGAGGGGTAACCTTGTGTAGCAGAAGCAGGGTAGTATAGGTGACATGACATTCACCATGGAAGACAGTATTAAACTACTTACTAACTAAGAATCAAAGGATGAAGAATATTTAAAGTGGAATATAAATATTAGCTTAGATTATTCTTTTATTAGGGAGAAAAACTACTGATTCTTAATCTGAAAGTCCTGCTGTTCTTAGTCAAAGAAAAATATCTAGGAAAGGATACTTCATTTTAAAAACAATGTCAATACAGTGATTCTCATAGGAGATGGCCTGATGAATTCAAAATTGGAGATTGTAACATATAATTATCTGTTGAAAGACATGAAGATGTTTGCCCTGGAGGACTTGGGGAATGATAATTATTTTTAAAAAATTCAATATTAAGGCTATCATATGGAACAAAAGACAAGACTTGTTCAAATTGGACAGAAAAGATAAAATAAGCAGGAGCAGATTAAAGTCAAAAAGGCAGAGTTAAATTCCATGTATAGAAAACCTTCCTAAAAATTAATTTCTAAAAAATGTAATTGATTGCCTTCGTTTTTTCCCCAGTCTCACTAAAAGTTCTTAAGAGTGATTGGATGAGGGGGGTAGCTAGGTGGTATAGTGGATAGAGTACCAACCCTAGAATCAGGAGGACCTGAATTCAAATTTGACCTCAGACACTTAATAATTGCCTAGCTGTGTGACCTTGGGCAAGTCACTTTAACCCCATTGCCTTAAATAAAAAAAAAATTGAAAAGAGTGATAGAATGCCTACTTGTTTATGATATGTATATAAAGATTTTTGATGAGTAACAGACAATCCTCAAGGCCCTTCAAGCTCTGATTCCAGGATTCTTTTTCACACCAGACTAGTTAGAAACAATATGCAGATACAGATAGATGCTAATGAGTTTTTTATGATAGGAGGTAAGTAGTCTGGTGAAATGGATATAGAGAAGGGTTAAAATAAACAGATACAAATAAATAGCAAGAACTCTACAGGACATTTCATCTTATGCCAATGTAAGAGGTCCATCCCATCTAATTTCATTAATAAGTCTACTACATATAATACATTAAACTAGTGCAAAATGTTGCTTGTCAAAGAATGTAAACCATGCAGTGGTTTATACTAATGTAACAGTTCATACTAACACTTGTTTTATTTTCAGTCATATCGGTTTTCAAACTATTCAGAAAATTCCTTTTTGTTGATTTAACCTTTATTAGAATGTCATCAGATCCTTGAGAATACAGATTATTTCATTCTTTATGTTTGTATTCCTAATACCTAAAATAGAACCCAGGACTTACTAGGTTTTTAATAAGAGGTTGTTGATTGATTTATACACCATTTTACCTAGTAATCTCATTTGTACCTCAAAACAACCATGTATGGTAGTTAATAGTCATTATTATCCCTATTTTGTGCATAAGGAAACTGATGGTTAAACAGGTTAATGGATTTTTCCATGGTCACAGAACTAGTAATTCCAGACCCAGGATTTGAATCTTGGCCTCCTTGACTTCACATATCTACTATGTAGATTCTCAAATATAATTCAATAAATAGTTGATGTAAAACAAAAACTATCTATTTTGATTATGTTGAGCATAATTCTAATAAATCCAAATAATCTGAAAACCAACTGTGCATATCCAGACATCACATTTTTAAATTAAAAGATAAAGTACTGATGAAGCAAAGAAACAATTGAAAAATACAATTATCTGACTTTCATTCCTAAAATAACACAGTGAGACACAAATAAATTCTATGTTTTAAGAAAATGGATTACTTATGTTGTCAATGAAAATTAAAATCATTTCTATTTCTATTCAACCAAAAACAAAGTGCAAACATAAAAGAGGGTTTGCTTATTTGAAATAAAAACAGGTAGTTATGGTGCTTTGTATGACAAATATAACACCATTACAATTCATCTTTAACATGAACAAAGAACAACTATCTCCTCTAAACATTAGTCATAAGTTACAATAATATGATTTTTTAAAGGAGGAAGAATTTGAAGCACAGCAATACAAATCAAAATAAAAGTACAGAAAGAAGAACTTTCAAGCAGTTTTGACATGGGAATGTCAAATTGGCATCTTCTGTAAATTCTCTAAGAGATGACCTACAAAACATGGAATCTGACATCACAGATGTGTCACGGGGCTACATTTTTAACCTATGGTGCGATCTTTGACCTATTTCCATTTTGCAGTTTGCTGGTCTTATATAATGGGAAAAGAAATGAATGGGACACTAAATTAAATCATCAAAAATTTAATAGCTGAGCCATGTCTAGGGTTAAGGTAAAGTGAAGAGACTAGAAGACTGAAAAGCCTTGAATGATATTGGTTTCAAATTGAATCAATACTTCTCTGAAAAGATCTTGATCTTATAGTATGGTTTAGCAGCTATAAAATTTAAGGGCTGCTTTCTGTATTTCTCATGCCTGGATCAGATCTTTTATTGTTGTTGCTTAATTTTTAAGTTAGCATCACTGATAACATACAAATAATATCAGCAGACATATGTCTAGCAGGGATATCACTAGAGACTAGAGAAATGCAGGAAAAGGTAAGTTCTTAGAGTGATTGCCTATCTTTTTATCTTTCTAATGGTAATGGAGGCAATCAGTGAAGTCCCATTGATCTGTTGGACTGAGAATTAAAAGATTATCTCATGGAGTATATAAGAGCAAGGAGACGGGCACTCACTTCATTATCTCCCAATACTTAAAAACAGTTACTGATGCAATTTTGGATGAAACAAATCACACAGATATCATCTAACAAACTCCATGGGTCTGTTCAGCTAAATTTCATTGAAAAATTTTATTTCAGACAACTTTGTATCCACTAAAGGTACAAAGAACTACTGAAGTTGTAAATTTGACATTTGATTACTAACAGTATGCATATAAATCTTATTTACACAATGTACTTATATTCTTTTATTGAATATGAAAGAAAATAAATAGAATATATGATGCCATACAAAAAATTAGAAATGTTTCCCTCCATCCATCGGAAAACTGATTAAATTGCAAATCAGGAAGTAGAAGTTATTTTACAAAGTCTTTTCTTCATATGTCATTTATGGGCTGTTACAATCATGTGAACATCAAAAGCATAAGTTCATGGAATAAAATGAAAAACCTGTGTTTGAATCCTGTCTTTGATATAAAGCTTTGAATATCTCACTTAAGATTCTAGGTTTGAGGTACCTCAACTATCAATGAAATGTCTAGACAGATATTACCCTCATTGTTGCTTTTAGCTTTAAATCTAAAGTTCCATATTGATTTTTTACAAGTACCAAAAAAGAAAATTTATCTCAAAATCAAGACAAATTCTCTTTAAAAAGCACAAGGGCTCTGGGAATAGAAGAACTGAGTTCAAGTTGTACCTTTTAAATAAACTGGCTATGTGATTCTGGACAAAATAAAAATCCCTCAATTCCCACAGACTACCTTAAGATTGAAAAAAACAGAAAAATTTCAAACTGCATTTATAAAATATATTCTTAATAGCATAGTTTCTGACAATAACAACAGCAGCACAACAACAAAAAAATATATTAAGTATAGAGTTAAGTAACAGAAGTTTCTAGATAATGAATATCTCAGTAACTATATTACAAATCTACATCATGATTATGCAAATCATCCATGGTATAAATATTTGGAAATCAAGAACAATTTAAAGTATTAAATTCAAAAATATCAAGTATCTTAAAAAATACAAAGAGTGTCTTCACATTCAAGAATTCAAATAATGTGCCAAGCGAGCTCTACATTTAGCACCTGGGTCCAGGTGGAGGCAAGGAGGTGGTAAAGTGGAATATGAGTAGTCAGACAACCTCAGAACACCCTAATCTCATTGCAGATACACTGATGGTTACAAGAGGCATGAGCGTGGGCTGCCACAGGCAGATGTCAGAATACTAAAATGTAATAGTAGGACACAGTGACCAGCCCATCTGGGATTCAACATCCAAGGGTTTTTCATGGCTCTAAGTAGCTTAGAGGACTTGAAATTGCAAGAAAATACACCCTCTTTGATGTCGGTCCCTGTTGTAGGTTGAGGAGTGGAGGAACCACCCCCACGTTGGTTATTTTCATATACATACCTGATATTTATATAGCATTATTTTAAAACATAGCACTGTAATCCTATAATATTCCCTCATTTTTTCCTTTCAAATCCCTATTTTATTATCCCCCCTTTAGATGAGGAAACTGAGGCCCAGAGAATGTAACTTTTCAGTGGTCATAAAGAAGCAGGATTTGAAACAAAGTCCAAGGCTAGCAGAGTGGTTACCATGTAGGCATGACCAGGGGCAAACAAAACTTTAATGCTTTAACAAAAAAGTCCAGAGCAGAATTTTACTTAATGTTACGATAATGAAATAATGAAAAATGGAAATAAGGTCCCTGAGATTTCTTTCGGTCATTTCCCTTTGACTCTAGATAGAATTCTAATAATCAGCATTCTGAGCCCAAAGGTATATTTCCACGCAACAGAAAATCATCACATACCTGCTTTTGACCAACAGTTTTGACAGTATGACTGCAGGTCAGGACAAGGAGGCCCAAGCAGGTGCCAACATTTCTGTCAATAAAATGCTTATCTTATCCCTTTACTCATTCTTTTTAACACATACACATATGAACACACACACACACATGTACATGAAAATGCATACTGGAGAAGAAGGCAGAAACTTGCCTTAAAAATATCAAACTGATAGTACTAACTTTGTTGTTATTCAGTAACTTTGGTCATGTCTGACTCTTCATGACTCCATTTAAGGTTTTCTTGGTACAGACACTGAAATGGTTTGCCATTGCCTTCTCTAGTTCATTGACTCGTACTAGCTGTGTGACCTTGGGCAAGTCACTTTACCCTGACTGTCTCACATCCAGGACCATCTCCAGTCATCCTCATTTATATCTGGCCACTGTACCCAGATGACTCTGGCAGAGAAAGTGAGGCTGGGGACTTATCACAGCAGCTCCTCATTCAAATCAAACTCTTCTACTTCTCATGATATCACCTGCCTGATATCCTGGTCTTTAAAAATTAAGGACAATCATCATCATCATTATCATCATCATCATCATCATCACCATCATTATCATTATCATTATTATTTTATAGATGAGGATACTGAGGCAAACAGGGTTAAATGACTTGCCCAGGATCACACAGGTAGTCAATGTGTTGGGGACAGATCTGAACTCCAAAGATGAGATTTCTAGACACTATGCCACTCATCTTCCCAGCTAGTTGTCTTTGTCACTATCATTTGTGTAGATTTTTATGGCATGCAAAGTATCAAGGCCTGTGGTTGAAGTTGCTATTAGCATTGCCCTTTTATAAATGAGGAAGTTAAGTAACCAGAAGTTTATAAATTTGCTCATTTCTCACAAAAGATGAATAAATATCATAGATTCCATTTAATCCTTGGTTTTCCTGATTCCAGGTGCCACACTCAATCACCCACCTGTTTGTTGATTTGATTTTTTTGCTTTAACTTTATTCAAGGTCTACTGAAGGTTTCTTTCTCCTACTATAGACAGTTGATAATTGTTTGCCTCAAATTCTGCATCTTATCCATTAATATTTCCATGTTCTTGCAGTAAAACAGATAATATGAATCTTATTATTAGCTAAATATTTGGAAAGAAAATCAGTTTCAAATCATTCGTGTCATCTCTTTGAACTTTCTTTTCCCTAGAGAATTCTGAATAGGAATGGAATTCTTATCATCTGAAGAATTGTTCAGCAGCTCTTGCATCCAACTGAGTAGAAAGGTGTTTGTGTGAGTTACCAAGAGTATTAAGCAATTCGACAGATCTGTTTCTAGAAATTTTAATATTGCCCCAGGAGCAATCAACTTATAATGTTCAATTCTGCTGTTTTCCTCATCTTGGAAAACATTAAAAATCCAAGTTAAAATTACAATGCAGAAAATTAATAAAACATAAGACTTTTCTGTCCTTTTATAATGTTAAAAATTTCTATATGGAGACAGAGCAAACTTGTGTTTTTTTAATTTTAGTTCATCATATTTGGTTTAATTTCATGAAAATGTTAAAAAATCTCAGCAGTTTAAAACATTAGTGGAATGCAGCTTATGGGTATCTAGAAGTCATTTTTTACTGAGGAAAAGTAATCTTGGGTGCTTAAAATAATAAATGGTTCTTTGTAGTGTTCCTTTAAATAATGCAAAAATATTCACTCTAAAAAAGCACTTAGGGGTCTGGGCTGAGGAGAATTGGGTTCAAGTCCCAGATCTGAGATTCATCAGCATGCAAGATGATAATATCAAGAAGATTTTCTTGTGAAATGTAAGAGGTACATGAGGCATGCTTATCAGTAATAAAAAAAAATATTAAAAAACAGCCGGGAATCAAAAATTTCGTTATCTTAGAAAGTTTCATCTGACTGGAGAAAAATGCAATTTTTGTCACTACTTTAATATCCTGCTGTAATTAATTGAAAAAATGCATGTAATATTTAGTATAGCAGGAATATTTATGAAATAAATTCATTTCAATTGAACAGTCATTTATAGTCTAATAGGTAGAAGATGTTGGGGATTCAACAACAAATAAAACAAAATTTGTCTTCATGGAAACTTACCTCTTACTACTAGAACTGCCAGAATCATTTGTTCTCATTTCTACACACAAACTGAGTTAAAATTGTTAGGTCATTCTTAAAATTCTAAAGAGAAATATAATATAATATTAAATACTTCAACTTATTTATTTGAAGATTAGTATCACATAATATTTAGGGGAAAAAGCCAGTCTTTTTATACAACTTTAAGATTTCCAAAATGTTTTACATCCATTATCAGGGCTATTTTCCCACAACAATTCTGGCATCTATTGTCTCACATTAATTATTAATTAATTTTAATTAATAACTAATTTTTTACCATTTCTTAAATGAGAAAACTGAGACAAAGAATTACATCACATGGCAAGAAAATATCTATTCAAATTTGAATTCAGATCTTCCTAGCTCTAAATTCAAACATTACATTGCCTTTCATTAAATATATGACTTGAAAAACAGATCTGAGTATACCTTTTTACCTTACTAAATTGCATAAATTCATAGGCCTGAAAGGAACAATAGTATTTATATAATCCTATTACTTCTTTTCATAGATAAGTACATTTTAAAAGAAAATTATGGTTAAGTAATTTGAAAATAAATATTGTTATATAATTTATCCAAACTCACAGTACAGTAGTAAGGTTCAGGGGCCTTCTAGTATGACTTACAGGTTATTTAGTGTCTGGTACAACATTCTTTCTATTCTATCACACTATATATTTGACTCTTAAAGAGAATAACTAAAAATTATGCATTATGCTTATTTTCTACCTCATACACATAGAATTAAATAGAACAGTTCCACAGTACCACTTTTTCAATTCAATTCAAAAAAAGTTTATAAAACTACCTGAGTCAGCCTCCTACCTGAGATTCCAAATATTTCATCAGTCATATTTTTTTTCTTCTACTGTCTCAGTAACAGAAATGATCGACAAATTAAAAATCATATGAAACCAGTTTCTCATCTCTCTTGGAAAGACTGTCTCCAATACCATTATTGTTCCTTGAATTAAGAGACATTGTAAAGAAGTTGAATAAGTTATGAAGACAATATGTTCTCATCCTCTCCTCTCACCTTAGCTTCTTTTGATTTCTCTCCTTTGTGGATGAATCATTTTAGTTTTGTCTAATTCTTTCTGACCCTTTAAGAGGTTGAGTAGTTTGCCATTTTTTTTTCTCCAACTCATTTTATAGATAAGGAAGCTGAGGCAAACAGGGTTTAAGTGACTTCCCTAGGATTACACATCTAAGAGGTATCTGAGTCTACATGTGAATTCAGGAGGGTGAGTGTTCCTGAATACAGGCCAAATGCTCTATTCACTGTACCATCAAACTGTCCCTTCTCTTATTTAGTTGACATTTTGAAATATTTTACAGAAACATTCAAGTAGTTTCCTCTTTTTTAAATCTCATAATCTCTACTTCAAAATTATCATCATGTATTTTCCTTCTTTTAAAATATAATTAAATGTAGAAGTTTTAAATATAGCAACTTTCTAACCATAGAATTAAAATACATTCTTCAAAACAAACAAGCAATCAAAAAAAACCTTTCCTTGATCACCTCTAGGTAAATTTTAAGGAAAAGGTTGTATCAAATATGGTCAGTGACTTCTATCAACTCATAATCAATCAATAAACATTTATTAAGCATGCACTATGTTTCAGGCACTATGCCAAGTGTGGAGGATATGAAAAGAAGGAAAAAAGTTTTTGTCTTTAAGATGCATAAAATTTAATGAGGGTCATTAAATGTAAATAAATATATAAATAAAGCTACATATGGATAACTAGGAAATAATTGTGTGGGAAAGAGTTTAGATGGGACTTAAAGGAAGTCAAAGAATTGTCTTATAAAATGATATAGTATAAATGCATAAAGGAAATATACATAAATGGCTAAGTGAAATTGAAGAATAAAGGATTATGGCTGAGTGTGAGTATTAGGGAAGGTATCATGCAGAAAGTGACCTTGGAAACAGTCTTGAAAAATGGGACAGAAATTCAATGCGGGATATTGGGAAAAGGGACATCTGGACATGAGGAAAAGTCTGAACAAAGAGGCAGGAGAGCAAAGGGATATTTGTAAAGCAGGCAATCATTATGGGAATAAGACTGTGAGTCCCTTGAGAACAGAGAAGATTGCAGAATTTAGTCCTAGTATGAATCACAAACTGGAGAGAGGTCAGGGGAGAAGTAAAAGTATTGTCAAACTTGGTCAGGGACACAAGGATTTTAATGAGAAAATATTGATAAAGGCAGTGGGATAAGCATCAAGCTATTTGTTTTCCATATGTATTTAGAGGGAAGTCTAATATTAAGAATAACTTCCATGCTCAGTCATAATAAGAAATAGAACATAATGAGGTTAGAAATTTTACAACTGCTTCAATAATGATCTCAAAAAATTCTAGAAAATAATCAATTGTCTCCTCAAAGGATATAAATTGAAAGCCCGGATGGGCAAACGGAAAGAAAGATACTACGATATATTAAGCTTCCATTATGAACTTCTTAGGAAAAAGCAATGGAATGCAGCACACTTGGAAAAAAAAACAGTAGAAAAATTTTAGAAAAATTATTTGAATTAAATTAAGAAGAAACCACAGATAATAAGAAACCACTTGAATTTTATCTAGGGATGGAAGGATGAGGAAGTATATACTTCATGGGGAAAAGGAAAGACGCTGTTATATAGGTACCAGGCAGATTGAAGAAAACTGAATTGGACTGGGTCTAGGAATTTTCATTGACCCTAAGTGGACTTCAACCTTTGGATGTATTTGGCTATTTCTGGTGTATAACCAGTGGCAAATAAACCTTGAACAAATGCTTACAATCATGATTTGAAAAAGAAAAGTGCTTGCATTTCTGGAAGGACATTAGGGAAAAGTAGTACAAAATAAATTGAGAATATAAGGTCATTCTAAATTGTGGGGAGTTTTGAATGCCAGATCAAGGAGTTTAAATTTTGTTAGGGAATAGAGAAACATTCATGACTTCATTTTTTGAGTGGAGCAAGGTGATCAGATTGATACTTTGGGAAGATAACTTGGTAAAAACACATTGCAGGAACAGAGCTATTATAATATCATAAGCCTTTATA
Source organism: Macrotis lagotis (assembly GCF_037893015.1). NCBI lineage: Eukaryota > Metazoa > Chordata > Mammalia > Peramelemorphia > Peramelidae > Macrotis > Macrotis lagotis. The sequence goes on along the minus strand of NC_133660.1, from coordinate 1,197,820 downwards.
ACTTGAGTAAGACAACCCTTTTTGAACAAATTCCTAAAATTTAAATTTCAGTCCTTTAGCAACATAGGACAACTGAATTTTAGTACCTTGTTAGAAATAATGATTAATTAAAATAAGAAGCTTCCAGATGACATGATTCCTTTCTCTTTCCTCACCATCCTAACCCATGAGGTCTAGCCAGCTGTGATTTAAGAAGTTTAAGTATCTGTCTCCTCCTCCTTTACTAACGCATTTTGATTTGAGGGTATAGTTCTATTTGCCCCAGGAGCCAAAATGGCTGTATATGGACTCTGTGTCTAAGAAGCAGTAATAATGGTGTATACCTTCTTAATGATAATGAGAATAAAAAAATGGAAAAGTACTCTAATTCCGGTGCAAGCTGATGCTTTGTCTTTGCTTTTTTTTTTTTTTTTTAACATTGACATGTTTCTTTCAACGAGACAACAATTCATTAAATGACTTTATTTGATTTTAGGAATGAATAACAAAATGTTTCAAATGGAACTCTAGAAGTAGCAATAGTCGAACTTTAGAAACATGAAAAGAACAAGTAAATTAATGTCACTCATATTACAATCACATACAGATTTATTCTCTTGTTTACATCAATATATTGAAGAGGATGCATGTGTATAAACTGAAAAAAATAGCAAGCTGAATCTTTTTTTTATTTTTCAATGATTTTAGCAATCTAGCTTTGAATTAAGATTATAACCAATGAGACCTTGGTCATATTTGAAAAAGTCTGCCCTAACCTCAACCTATTCCTTTCTGTCATTTTCAATCAATCACCTTTTTTTAGTATGTTGCTATAGAACAATAGTGGCTACTGCCTATTTTAAGACAAGAAATTATGTCTGACAGCCAGAATTGTACTATATCCCATTTCATTTTCTGCCTCTTTCCACTTCACTTTAGACACCTTTCTGCAAACCCTACTGCTTAATTGAATACCTAGGGGTGCTACATGTGAGACATTTTGAAGGAGTTCAATGAGGATGATCTACAACAATATACAAGATGACAGATGTACTAAGGAGGTTCAAAATGTAGTGATGTGGTATGTAGGGAGCATCTGCTACCGCTGTGATATTTATTAACTTCCTAAGAGGTTGAAACTTCTTGGGTTTCTTGGCCTCCTATCTATGAATCCTGAAAACCCACCTGGCTCACCAAGTGCTTAAAGAATATTTTTTTTCCCTAAGCTGTCTCTATTATAAAAGGTTATGTGTGTTTTTAAAAACGTTTTCATAGCTAGCCTAGTCCAACAAGCAACCACAAAGTTCCCCTCTCTCTACTACTCCATCTGTTACATTGTTATAATTCAGGATCGATTTTTTGAAAAGACAACTTAAAAATCTTCATTTCTCCCTGCCTTGCAAATGCACTGCAGTTTTCATTACACCTGGCAAGGTAGCAAAACCATAATATACAATGTGAAAAATTTCTGCTTCAGGACAGAATTAGGTTCATGGATTAGGAATATAGATGATGTAGTTAGTAGTCGTGAACAAGAGCAGTAATTCAAATGCAGAATTTCAGCAAATGGAGGGTGCTTAATGCTCATCTTTTCTGACCTGCTAGTCCTACACAAGAATTCTCTTAGGCTGCATTTTGCTTAGAAGCCACACTCTAAAAATAAGATTAGAAATTGGTTTATTTTAGGTACTTGATATCTGCAGGATAAAAACAGTTGTTAGTGGACAATGACAGCTAATAATAATAGATTTTTATTTGTATGGCACTTCATGATTTAAAAAAAAAAACTTTTTTTCACAATAACCCTGAAAGAACAAGAAATACAATTATGGTTAACATCATGTTACAGTGTCTACAAATGAACCCATGGCTTTCTTTAAGCATAACAGAATGATTAACTGACTTGTCTATAATAAAACCATATAATAGTTAGTTTGTTCCCTCCCTTATTGCTTATTTTTCTCCCATTTTCAGCTTTCTGTCATACATTGGATCTTTCCCTTGCTACTTGTAAACATTCTCTCATCTTGTCCCATTGTTAAAATGTGCTTCCATGTACACAAACACACACACACACATCCTTTTTCTTGATGCTTCCTTCATTTATCTTTTCGTTCTCCTTTGTGCAGTCATTTACATACTTTTCAGCCACTTGAAATCTGGCATCTGACTCCATTGCTGTTCAGAAATTGTCATCTCCAAGATTAAGATTATGATAATTTTTAAATTGACTTTATTTGTTTCCACTCTTTTTGATCTCTTAGCAACTTTTAACACTTGGGCACCACATTCTCCTCCTTGACTTGGATGTTCCCTCTATTCTTGGATATCATGAGAAAGCTGTTTCTTGGTTATCCTTCAATCCGTACATATCAGTGTCCATTACTGAATCTTTGTTCTTCTACTTCTCAGTAAGTGTAAATATATCTCAAAATTCTCTCTTGAGCTCTCAGTTCTCCTATATTTAGACTGATCTCATCATCCTTCAGTGAATTCAATGGCAATTTTATACAGAAGACAATTAAATCTATATGTTCAACCTTCTTTTCTTTCTCTTAAATCTAGTCCTAATGTTTATAATGCATAATAATAATTATAATAATAATAGCTTTTTAATTGCATAATTTGAAAAAAGATATAGTTTTATAAAATAGCTCTTCAAAAATTTGCAAAATCAATAACTATGCTACTATTATTACCCCATTTTATGGATGAGGAAACTGAGGCTGAAAAAGGTTAACTATCTTGACCAGGGCCACATTATTAATAAGTATTTAAGGCAAAATTTGATTTCAGGTCTTCTTTTTAAATATATTATCTAACCACTTCAGAATCTGCAACTAGATACCAAATAAAGAGTTCAAATTCTAAATATCCAAAACCACACTCACATTTCCCCCCATACCTACTAACCTTCTTCAAATTGTCCCATGTTTGGTGGTACCACCAACCATGAAGTAATGGTTCCCAAGGTAAGAATTATCCTTTCTTTTTCTTTCTCACCCATCCCCTACATCTTATAAGTTTTTAATTGTCTGGCTAGTTCTATAATATTTCTGGAATCTGTCTCCTTCAGTGTCTCTGCATGCTATACATTGCTTTTCACTTGAACTATTACAATATCCTCTTAATTCAGCTCCCTCTCTCTTTTCTCTACAATCAATTCCTCACATGCTGCCAAATTGACATTGGTAAAATATATATTTGATCATTTTAACTTCTTTCTCAAAGTGCTTAAATTGTATACAAAACAAGATGAAAATCCTTGGCCTAACGTTTAAAGCTTTCCCTTCTCTGCTTCCTCTGCACCTTCCCAATCTTATTTCATTTAACTTTTTTTTCTCTTACAATTCCTTATTCTAGTCCAATTGCTCTTTGAGTTATTTGTTCTGTATGGTGTTCCATTTCCTTCCTCCCTGCCTCAGTATAAAAGCTCTCCTATGTCTGGAATGCCAGGCCTCCTCTCTTCTACTAGAAAATATACCTAGCTTCTTTTAAAGTTCAACCCTGATAAACCTCCTGGCACAAAGCTTTAACTCATCTCCCAAGGTGTTAAATTCGAATCCCCCTTAATATTACTCGAATTAATATAACCTTACTTGAATACTTCATTTACTACACTAATGAAAGTCAACCTCTTTGAAGGTCAGGACTGGTTCAGTTTTGTCTTTGTATCTTCAGTGCTTTTCTAAAATCATTTTAATTCAACTAGAATAACTATTAGTACTTTCCAGATAGTACAGAATATGCATATAAAATTATTGTTGAACAACATATTTTAATGTTTTAATAAATATCTAAATACTTTAACATTGAGATATAGAAGAAATTTTACTCAAGATGTTTTTAAAAGATGTTTGGAAATGAATGCTGGGAGAATTCAGCTGGGCTGCTATCTATTCTAAAATGTAATTTGGTTATACTATCATTTTTATGGTAATATTATAATTCTGATCACCATCATGAAGAAATATCAATAGGAAAACTCCCAGAAATAAAGTCAGTAAGGATTTATTAAGCATCGATTATATGCCAGTTACTGTACCATGAGATAAAAAGAAAGACAAAACATAACGTTAGTTCCTAAAGAGCTCACTGTTTAATGGGGAAAGACAATCCATAAAAATAAGCGGCAAAGTAGGGAATATAAAGGGGGGTAAGGTAAATAGCTTGGTGGTATATCTCTTAAATACTATTAAATTTTCATTGGGAATTTACAAATCTGGAATTGGCAGAGCACTATAAATAAGGGCTTTTTGTTCTCACTGACTGTCTTAAAAAGTAATGCAAGCAATGTTACTAATCCAGTTAAAACTTAATCATGTGACATGTGTGCAGTTTTGTTAATTGGAAAGTCAGTTCCCAATCATTTATTAGCACAGGACTGGGAGGGTGACTAGATAGCTATTTCTGACCTTATTATCCCTTATTTCCTCTATTAAAAATATACTAATTGCTACTCTCAAGTGCAGCAAAATATAATATTATTTTGATTTTAGCAAATGTTGCCATTTGTAAATATTCTTGTTGAAGAAATAGAGGCTGATTTTTAAAATTATCTATTTTCCCTTTCTCTAATAATTTAAAAAGCAAAATATTTGCTATTAGTAATTTTTTTGTCTTCTTTTAAAATTACATAACACATTAGAAACTTACAGAAAGTCTCATATTCATTCAGGTATCAGTGGTTGATTGCTAACCTAATGGATAATCATGGATATACACAAATAAATATCTTTGAGCATCATTTCATGTTCATTAAATTAGCACAAGCAAATAAAATGAATTTCAGTTGACTATGGAGAAACAGGCACATTTGTACATTACTTATATAATTGCAAACTTCTAAAATATTTTAAAGAGCAATATATATATATATATAATATTTTTACTTTTTCACTCAATAATTCAATCTTTTTAAAATTCCATCAATGTTATTTTTAATTTAAAGACTAAAATAAGCGTTTCTACAGCATGGAATAGTGAAAATGAGGATATATGAAACTTCAAATTTATAAGGTTTTATAGATTAAAATTTATCACATGTCTTCCCCCCACCCCTTTTCTCCACCTAGGGATGGCTACATAAACATTCTATAGAGAGACTGTCTTTCTGTGTGTAAAATCTTTCTATTTATACTTCCATTTATCAGTTCTTTTTCTGGTTCTTCATATATACTTTGTACTTTATTTGGATATTTATAATGGTCTAAATGACTTAGTCACTCATTTTTAAAAAATTTTCTTTCAATATTGCTATTATTGTTTACAACATTTTCCTAGTTCTGTTCTTTTTGCTGTTCATTATTTCAGGTATATCTGCTGATATTTTTCAAGATCATCGAATTCATCATTTCTTATAGCACAGTGGCATTCCATTATAATTATACCAGTACATGGTCAGCCATTCCCCAACTGAAGGGTATACCTGCAATTTCCACTTCTTTGACACCACAAAATAATTTAAAATATATAGCTTCTTTTTTTTTTCTCTAATCACCTTTAGAAATGCGCCTAGCAGTGGTATTACTGGGTCGAAGTTTATAGACTTTTTAATAAGTCTTGGCATAATTCCAGATTGCTTTCCAAAAAGGTTGAATCACTTCACTGTTCCACCAACAATAAATTAATGTCCCAATTTTTTTCCACATCCCTTCCAATATCTTTTGCCTTCCCCTTCAATCATATATCCAAGTTGATAGGTATAAAATGATATTTCAAGTTTCTTTTAATTTGCAGTACTCTAATTAATAATGATTTAGAACAATGTTATGTGTCTATAAATTTTGATTTCATAATTGGAAAACTTCCTGCCCCTATCTTTTGGCCATTTATCAATTGGGGAATGACTTATATTCTTATAGATTTGACAAAGAATTTTTTATATATAATTGAAAAACCTTTATTTGTGAAACTGTCTATGAAATTTCCCCCAAATTTTCTACTTTCTGTCTTATCTTGGTTATATTTGTACTATTTATATAAAACCTTTTAGACTTAATGTAATAATGTTATCCACTTTATCTCTCTCTCTCTCTGTTCTTACTCTCTTGCTTATTCATAAACTGTTCATCTATGCATGTCTGATGATTAGTATGCTCCACATTCTTTAAATTTTCTTGTAAAATATCCTGTTAACATTCTCTTAATGTTTCCTGATAGTTTTAATAAAAGCAAAGAAGAGCAGTTAAAGATTTTCAAAAGTATTTGTAATTGTAGAAACGGGAATGCAACTTAAATGTGATACAAGAGTTGCATAGTTGAATATAGGTCAATGGAATGATATTATAGTGTTTCTGATAAAGGCCTCATTTCTCAAAAAATAGAGAGAACTGACACAAATTTAAAAGAACACAAGTCATTTTCCAATTGATAAATACTCAAAAGATATGAAAGGATAGTTTTTAAATAAAGAAATCAAAGCCATCTATAGATGTAAAAAATGAAGTAAATAACTATTGATTAGAGAAATACAAAATAAAATAGCTCTAGTTAAGACCTCATGCCTATCCCAGTGGCTAACATAACAGAAGTGAAAAAAAAAATTCAGATACTGAAGAGAACTTGAAAAAAATAGAAGTGCAAATGCATTCTTGGTGGCACTAAATCTGGTTCAATCATTCTGTAGAACATGTATAATTGATAGCTTATTGCCTTCCTTCTCAATTGAAATGGAAGGGACTAGAAGGAGGGAGAGAATTTAGAATATAAAAATTTTTAAAGAAAGATATTTTTATAATTCTGTTATATCTTAGAAACCAACAAATAATTCAGGGCTTCAAATGATTTAATTTAATGATTGCTTAGAATTAAGAACATAATGGGGGAAATGTTAAAAAAATACAGATTAAATATTAAGTGTATTGAACATACAATTTTTTTTCTTTCTGGGGGGATAGTTGTTAGACATTTTCTATCTCATTTCTACATAGGACTTTTTTATTTAATTCATGGAAAAAGGGGGTTTTTTGGCTCCAGAATTCATACTGCAGAAGAATAGATGAGGTTAATAGCAAAATAGAGTGAACATCTCACCATACTAAAACAGAGAAGCCAATCTTCCAAGAAAGATTCCTTTCATAAGACGATTTCCTTAGCTATTTACAATTGCCCTTCATTTTTCTTGCATCTTCATCCTGGGTTTACTCAATAAGTCTACCTATGTAAGAACTTATTTGACTTTTGGATGAACACAGATTAAGGTATCTAGTTACTCAGTAGACAGTAGAATAGATAAAGTATTCTCTTCCCTTATCCAACTCCCAGCTCTAACAATTTAGGCAATAAAAGAAAACTACTAGTGGATGAAAATTCAAGATCCTTCAAAAAAAGTTGTTTTTTTCTCTTATACTCTGTTATAAAAGCTGAATTTTGCATATTAAATAGAATTTGAAGTAGATGTATACAATGTATATTCTAATAGTATTTCTTGATGCAATTTTTCCAATGAAATTATATTGCATTATCACAAAAGTGACTTATTCATTTAGAAATCATTTTAAAAGCCATCCTAGCTTTTAAAAGATTTTTTAAATTATCTAAACAAAGTAGTATTAAAATATTTTGCTAAACTTAACTATGAACTACCTCTACCACTGGAATATTGTGATTAGAAGCTTTTAGACATAAGCACATATCAACTAATTCTACTGATTAAGATTGTATTATGGCACAATTTATTTACTTAAATGCAAATGTAAAGCATATGAGAATTTTTTTTGAAAGAGTACTTCACTTGTCCTTCATCTTGCCATATTTTACTTGGAAACATTTTTCAACAGTCCTAATATCATATTGAAAGTCAAGTAAATCCTGTCTGTCAAAGTCTTCAGAATTTAAACTGAAACAACACTTGCATTATTAGGAAAAATTACCTAATCTATTTTTAAACATCTTTATTTTCCATATGGCCTACGTTTTGCTTTACTTTTCTTGGAGTTAGTTAACTATGTTAAAATAAGAAATAAATGCACACACAATTTTCCATGACCTTCAGAGTAGCATCTGTAGTCATACAAATAATAATTCTAATATAAGCAATAAAAATAATTTAAGTTATCTTGTACCTGTGCAAAATGTGAATTTATCTGTATTTATAAAAATATCTTAAGTAATGAACATTTATTTTCCTTGGACACTAGATGGACAAATATCCATATACACACATAAATATATATATATATATATATATATATATATATATATATATATATTCACACACACACACACACACACACATATATATGCATATAAAAAGCAATTAGAAAGCTCAGTGTTACAAAATTTAAATTTTAAAGATTTGGTAAGATATAGTGTTCAACAATTCTCTAGCAATGGTAAGCAAGTTCATGGAGTGAGTGAAATATAATCACAAGCACATGCTGGTAGAAAATTTAAACAAATCATTCAAGTAAAAGACAAGATATAGAACATCTCTCTAATGTATCCATTGCACTTTTCACAAGATCTGGAAAGACAGTAAGATTCTTTTTTCTTTTCCAATTCAATCAAGAAGTCCCTTCCCACAGTCTTGCCTACCAGGAGTGGTTTACATGACTGAACTTTAATAAAACAGCCACTTTGAAAAAATAAAAAAAAGATCACCAACCATATATAAAATGGCATGAAAATTATGCAGATGACTAAGTGCTCTTAATAAATCAAATATCCTCACCCTTGGACTTCATTAAAAAGCATTTGTGACCTTTGCAAGGACCTTACCTTCTTGAACTGCTTGAAAGGGATTGTTGCCATCCACAAATGTCACAGAAAATGTGATTTTCTCTGTCTGTAAGATCTCCTCATTCTGGTTGAGATCAGCAACTGCCATGCGAAATACCTCATCATCCTTTTTGGCAGATTCATCAAAAATTGCTCCTGGAAAGAAATGATTACCACTATTAAAAAACAGTATAAATAATCTGTCATGGCCTCTGGAAAGATGACAAGGTTTCTGTCTCTATTGGAGAAACTTGCATTCCCACATAAAGGGTAGACTTATTTATTACAGGAATGAACCCTTTTCTTAGTACAGTGATAGTGTTAAGTTCATTCCATTAGAAGTGATGAATAGCACAGAAGTCTGATATTGCAGAGACAGCATTAGAAATACAATGTAATAAGGTGAAGATTTTTTTTTCTTAGATAAAGTTACTTATACTTTTGCTTTCTGCTATTTTGGAATCTTTTTTCCCTAACTCTAAGGCAGTATGAGAGAGGGAAGAAAGATCACCAACATATATCAAAAAGGAGACTTCATTTGCTTACTTCCATGTTATTGCTTCTCTCTAACAGATATATGGATACTGGTGTTTCTTGCTGCATGCAGGAGGTATTAGATTTAAAATACAAGTCTAAACAATAGCACCTCCTTCTCATTGAGCTACCTAGGAGATAAATGCAGGACTTGCATTTTTAGTTTAGGAATCATTACCTGAAAAGTAGCAACCTGCACATAATATCCTTCAAAATATTGGCTAGAGATATTCAAGTTTGCTGGGGAAATTTTCTCCTCATTTCTCTGAGATGTTGATAGATGAAATAAATTAATATAAAAGACTGGTCACTCCTTCAGCCTATAAAAGTAAGCTGCTCAAACTCAGATGAATATTAAAATTCTCTTGATAAAAATGAATTGGTAATCTCAGCTTTAATGTCAATGAAACCTAAAGTTGCCTCCTTCAACTAGGCACAGAAAATAAATTGATGCCAGATACTACAGAATTGCAGTGATTTAATTTAACTGTTCATATAGAACTACATGCAAAATCCAATATTACATAGAAAAGTTTTCAAAAGCAAGTTAAGTCAATTGAGAAAATAGCATCTATTTCTTAAAGTCTTTCACTACTATTTAATTTCTTATGTGAAATTCTTTTCAGTCTGAGATAGATTACTTGCTGTGGAAGTCATTTATATCTTTAAAATATCCATCAAATTATACTCTGAAACTTTATCGTGGCAAAGATGTTATCTTCCATCAGTCTACACTAATTTATTTTAAATGTTTTTGAATTGATTTATTTTCTTCCCAGCTTATAAAAGGGAAATAGGAAAAAGGAAAAATGTCCTTGTAGAAAAGTACATGAATAATATAAAAAATTTCCCGAGCTGATCATATCTACAAAGCATGCATTTCAACCTGTGTCCTGATTTGTTTACCTCTCTTGTAAAGAGGTATATAACATCCTTCAACATAGATCCTCTCATATATCAACAAGCATTCATTAATTGCTTGCTATGGGCCAAGTATTTTACTAAGGTTGAGGGATATAAAGAAAGACATATAGAGATCCCTGACCTTGAGATGGTGACAACCTAAAGTCAATCAAGATGATCTCAGAGGGAACATGCTTACAGTGTAAAAGTGGGAAAGATCTCCTGCAGAAGGTTGGGACTTGAAGTGTATCTTGAAGGAAGACACAGAAACTTAGAGTTAGTGATAAGAAGGGAGGGTTATTCCAGGTGCAGGAGACAGTCAAAGAAAAGAAAGTAAAGGCAGCATCACTGATTCACAAATCATACAGATGAGAATAAAATGCAATATGAATGAAAAGGTAAAAAGTTTTATATGACTTTAAAAGCTAAACTTAGAAACTTGATACTTGATACCAGAGGTAATTAGGAGAAACTGTAGTTTATTGGGTAGGGCAGTTGACATTGCCAGAACTATAATTTAAGAACATCACTTTGTCAGGTTACTGGAGGTTGAATTAGAGTAGTTGGAGACCTCATGAAGGAGGACCAAAAAGAAGGTCATGAAATGATCCAGGCAGGAGGCAATAAGGATCTCCACAGTTTTCACAACTGCATAAGTGAAGTGATAGGAAAAAACACAAAAGAGGCTGTGAAGATGGAAAGGACAAGAATGACACAGCTTCAAAATACATATATATATATATATATATATACATATATATATATATATATATATATATATATATATATATATATATATATATATATATATATATATATATAGTGTGATTTGGAGACAGGAATGAGAAATGACAGTATGGTTGTGAATCCGGTTGACTAAGATGGTGGAAACCTCAACACAAATAGGAAAGCTAAGGAATGGATTTGGGAGGGGATTGTAAAAAGATTCTATTTTTTAAAAGGCTGAATTGAAGATGTCAAGAATATATCCAGTTTTAGCTGTTCAGAAGGCTGTTAGTGATTGAAGCTTGGGGCTCAGGCAGAACTAGAACATTGTACACATTAACAGTAATATTGTACCATGAACAACTATTAATGACCTAGGTATATCCCAGAAATATAATGATCCAAGTCTCATGTGAGTCCTTCTCTTCCATCTCTAGAGAAAGAGCTTATGGAGTCTTAATGGAGACTGAAACATAATATTTTTCACTTTCTTTCTTTACTCCTTTTTATTTGTGTTTTCTTCCACAAAAATGAATAATATGGAAAGATATTTTACATGATTGCATCTAGATAAACTATACCAGACTGTTTACCATATTAGGTGGTAAAGGGGAGGGAGCAGAGCATTTGGAACTAATTTTTTAGTGAATGTTAAAATTTCTTTTACATATAATTGGGGGAAATAAAAAAGTTATTTTAAAAAAAGAATGAGGTTCAGGAAACATTTACATTTATAGATCTAGGGATTATGTTAATAGGTATTATAACTGATTGGCACCTTGGGAATTGATAAGATCATTAATAAAAATAAGTCTGATATTGCAGAGAGACAAGAGAAGAGCATCCAACACAGAGAACTGGGGACTTTCCCATTCAAGATTAAGATGATGATTCAGCAAAGATCTGGGAATAGTGAGACAAATAGGAGAATCAGACAAATGTAGTAACATGAAAGAGAAAGAGTTCAGGTGGTGGAAGCTGGTACACAGTGCTATATAGAATTCAAGGGGATGAAAATATGAAGAGTTTAGATTTAATTTAATAATTAAGAGGTGATTAATAACTCTGGAGAAAGCAACTTCATTTGAGTAATGAAATCAGAATGCAGGAGGCTTAGAAGAATGAGAAGAGAAGAATTGTTGGTATCTAGTGAAGATAGTTTTCTCAAGAAGTTTATGTGAAGTGTAGTAGAGATAGAGGCCAACCTCTCCTTTCAAGGAGTTAACAGTCTACTGGGGATTAGTGGGATTATTAGATAAAGTAAGGTTCCCTCTCTTCTTCCTTTCTTCTTTCCTTTTTTTCCCTTCATTTTGTCCTTCCTTCCTTTCTTCCATTCTTCCTTCCCTTTAGTTATTTCTAAGAAATACTGTGATTCTTATCTTAAGGTATACAGTAGAAAGAGTCCTAACAATGATGGATGAGAATTCTATCTTTTTTGTTATAATAAAAATTGCTGCTGTAGAGAGGCACAACTGGTTTAGTACAATAGGCAAACCTTCCTAGACAGTCTAACTTAAGAGGTAAGATATAAACACTAACTCAATTCTAGTTGCACAAATGAAAGCATTCCACTTATCCAAGCAAAGAGTTACTGGAAAGCAGAGACGTTATACAGATTAGAATAAACCAGAAAATAATGCAACTAAATGAGCCCTCTTTACTGTATAGAAGTAGGTCATATGATGGACTGGAGTCAGTAAGTTTATATTCAGCCCCAAACACTCACTAATTGTGGGACTGTAGGCAAGTCATTTTACCTCTGTTTTCCTCAGTTTTCTGATTTATGAAATTGATAATAACAGTCTTTACCTCTCAGGGTTGTTGCAAGTATTAAATAAAAATTTTGTAAAGCACAATGACTGATACATAGTAAATCATTTCACATTGTGTTTGTGTGCATGTCTGTGTGTTTAAATTGGAAGAGCCAAAATAATCTCAGTTTAACCAAGAGAAAATTTCCTTGAAGTTTCTAGAGAGGCAAAATGAAATCATAGTCATGAACAAATGGATTCCTAGTTCATATGTGTAAGTCTTTTTTTTTCTCCTGAAGTAAATACCAAAGAGGAGAATGACTCAAGATGGTTGAGTGAGAGGGCATAATTGCCACAGCACCCAAAAAACATCCTCTTCAATAATCGATAAAGCAAATGAGCCGATTCTGATGTGAAAAACCAAGAAAGGTCATAGTGAGTCATGTTTTGCTAGCAAAGGACAACTTAAGAAAATAGATGGAGAAGCCTGTAATAGCAGAGTAGGTGTTGGCAGGAGTATAGCACAGTAGCAGTAGAGAAATCATAGGCAAAAGAGGCATCAAACTATAGTGGTAGGGAACAGGAACAGAAAAGCAAGGATACTGAACCTCAAGGCAGAAAAAAGATCCCAAAAGACTCCTGTACTCACACTGGGAAGAAGAACAGGTGACATCTTGGAGTTGTGAGCCATTACCCAATTCCCAGTTACAGTGCAAGAGAACAAACTTAAGGGACAACTGCAGTTCAGCTGATCTAAAACTGAAGAATATTCTAGGAGGTTAACAGAGAATGAGTGGAGCAGAAGTCTAGGAACACAATTACACACAAATCAAGAGAAAAAAAATTACATCACAAATTTGCAGAGTAAAAATCAGTATAGTTTTTGGAAGTACCAAAAATTTGGAGACCCCCCCACCCACCCAGAACTGTGAAAGTAGCAGATGGATATAAAAATTAGATCAAGGCAGATACAATGCTCAGAGTTGAGCAGATGCCAACAGTAACACATAAAGTCTAAAGTCAACAATTAGTCTGCAAAAATAGAGAGAGAGAGAGAGAGAGAGAGAGAGAGAGAGAGAGAGAGAGAATGATTGAATTTGCCAAATGGTAAGAAAAGGAAAAGGAAAAAAAAACTCATGTAAGAAAATAACACTTTAAAAGAATTAGATTTGACAAGATAATTCTGGGGTGTAGCCACTGTGGCACAGTAAAGGCACCTGAATTTTCCCAAACTTCCCTCCAAATACATTAGAACATTTTCTTAGAACAAACGCAGAAGGGGTAGAATTAACAAAGGACAGAAATGAGCATTTTTTCCCCATATTAGACAACTTATCAGGAAAGTTCTCCATCTCACAAAGATAAAAATGAAACATAGACCAGGGCAGATAACTCTAGTGCAGGGTGTGCCAGAAACTAGAGGCAAGCCTTGAGGGCTACTGGAGCTGTGACTGCAGTGCAGACTCCTAGGACTGCAGCCCAAGCATGGGAAGGGGGTCAGACAATTGCTCAGAAGTTGATTATATGGGACACTTTGCTGACACTGGGTACAGAACTTGGTTATACCGCAGATACTTCCTTTTGGGTTGCAGTCCCAGGAAGAGGGGGAACACTTCAAAGCTTGTGGCCACAGAGGGGAAGGATGATGTTAAAAACAAATTAAGAGCTGAGAAAAAGGGATTCATTAGGAAAAAGAAGTAGGTACAATGGGGTAAATTATCTTACATAAAAGAAGGGTGAAAGAGCTTTTAAAATAATGGAAAAATATGGATTGTTGGCAATATTTAAGCCTTACTTGATACTTAGTTGAGTTTAGAAATTAGTTTTACCCTACAGAGAAGTAGGGGAGGAGAAAGACTGAGGAAGGGGGCTGATTAAAAGAAGGGCAAACTGGGGAAGATGACACTCAAAAGCAAAACATTTTTAAGGAGGGATAGGTGACAGGAGAGAGAGAGAGGAATAAATGGGATTTGGTGAAATTTGGATGAGAATAATATACACTTAGTAATCATAATTATGAATAATATGAATAATATGAACTTGCCCATAAAATCAAAGTAGATAGCAGAATATATTATAGACTTAGTTTTGGAGAAAAAAAGAGGTGATACCAAGAATAAGTAAGAGGAGCTTGGGATAGATCTATGGATAAGAGAAGTACCTGTGATCAAAAAAAAAGTATAGAAAGCATTATCAGAGGTAAAATAGATAATTTTGATGAAACTATAACAATAATTGGGAGAAGACGAAAAATCTTCATATAGGAATTGTCACAAGAGTCAAAGCTTGAAGGGAACTGAAATTAGGCACGTCTATCATGATATATTGTGACAAGTTGTGACAGCCAAGACAGAAAACCTTCCAGACATGAAGAGGTTTTGTAAAGACAAGGAAGTAGAAGGTTGAATATTTGTATCCCAGGAGTTGAAATCAATGTGGAAAAATAAATGTCCATTAGAATGATGAGGCCTTTGTGCTTTATGATGAGAGTGAAGGGTTGGGTTGGGATTTTTTTTTTGAGAAAAGGGATGATTTATTCAATTTTATGTTTTAAGATTATAATTGTACAGAAGATGAATTGGAGAAAGAATAATTAGTATTAGAAAAATAAATAGGCTTAGATAGTCTATTGCAGAATAATAACTATGTAAGAGTAAATAAAAGGATAAAAGTAAAATATTTCATGGATTTAAGATATGTACATATGTGTATATATGTTTATATATATATATTTATATACTGAGATAGTATTTAAGTGCATAAGTTAAAGATATAAGCATCAGAAAAGAGAATAATAATTATTCTTATTTAGAAATGATATGACAATTTGTTTAGATATTTCAGATTATCAGTGACAAAACTAATTGATATGATTAAAAGGCTTCCATAAAATATGATACAAAAACCCATAAACGTAATAGCTGTATTTAATAGTAATGAAAAGGCAAAAAATGATAGTGAGCTATTTTCAATTCGGTTAAAAATAACTCCAATATAGATAATTTGTGTGGATGTTAATATCCAAAAATACAACCAGGATTTATGTAAATACAATAAAATGATTTTTACAAAAATATACTTAAACCAATGGAGAGAGATTCATTCTGCAATGTTGACTAAGACAATGTAATAAAAATGCAATGTAGAAAAATATAAAGTTAGTAGCCCTTTCTCCTTTTAGATCCCATAGTTCTATGGTATTCCAGACACCATTGTCTTTTGATTCTTTTATTACTGTCTGACTACTACTCAGCATGCTTTATTGGACTGTTATCCATCTCCTCTATAGGAGATCTCATCTGCTCCCATGTTTTCAATTATCACCTCTATGAAGATGACTCCCAAATGTTCATTTTCCCACATTTTCAACAGTTTATTGAATATCTTCACTTGAATGTCATTTCAATCATCTGTCCAAAATCAAACTCATCTTTCCCTCTAACACTTTCTATTCTTTTTCTTTGTTTGTTTTTTTTGAAAGGCAGTGGGGTTAAGAGGTGTGTCCAAGGCCACACAGCTAGATAATTATTAAGTGTCTGAGGTCAGATTTGAACTCAGGTACTCCTGACTCCAGGACTGGGTGCTCTATCCACTGCGCCACCTAGCCACCCTGTAGCACTTTCTATTCTCAAAAAATTTTCTTTTGATCCTCTTAATAACCCATATTTGATGTCTTAGAATTGGCTTGTCTTGGGGCGGCTAGGTGGCGCAGTGGACAGAGCACCGGCTCTGGAGTCAGGAGTACCTGAGTTCAAATCTGGCCTCAGACACTTAATAATTACCTAGCTGTGTGGCCTTGGGCAAGCCACTTAACCCCATTTGCCTTGCAAAAACCTAAAAAATGAATTGGCTTGTCTTCCCCTCTTTGACACCCTTGCACCATCAGTTGCTATGCTCCATAAAATTTATCTCTACAATATACTGTTCATCCATCCCTTTCTCTCCATTCATACTGCTACCACCTAATTCAGGTACTCATCACTTTTTACCTATGTCATAGAATTATGGTAATAATTGGTTTCTTTCCTTTAGTTCCCTAGTCTATTCATAATATAGTAGTAAAACTAATCATCTTAATTCTGATAATGTCTCTACAAAATAAAGAACATTTTACCTATTGGCTCTAGGATAAAATATAAACCTTCAATGTCCTCTATAACCCTATATGTCTTGCCTAACCAAGTAGGTGGTACAGGTAGACTCTGGGCTTAGAGTCAGGAAAACTTCAGTTCAAATCTAGTCTTAGACACTTAGTTTGTATTCTGGGCATATCACTTAAGCTCTATTTACTTCAGTTTCCTCAACTATAAAATGGGGATACTAGTGTTCCTTATTTTACAGGTTAATATTGTAAGGATGAAATGAGATAATGTTTTTAATGTATCTTGCTCAGTACCAGAAACATATTATACTTCATATAAATGATTCTTCCCTCCAGTATTTTTGATATTATGCATGTATTCTATGTTTTGCTTTGCCAAACCAAAAACCTAGCTAGTCCCTACACTTCATACACCATGTCCTGGTTCCCTGCACTTCATTTCAATGAGTCAATGCCCTTGACTGGAATGTACTCTTGTCCATTTCTGACATTCAGAATCATAGAATCCTTGGTTTTCTTCAAAGTTGAATTAAGATACTACTTCCTTTATACTTCCCCAATCCTTTTCTCCTTACAAATGTATTATTTCCCTTCTATTTTCTTAGAACCTTTGCTTAAATTTGAGTTTACCCCCCCATCAAACCCTATCTACTTGAAGGGCTCTGGAACTCCAAGCCAGTCTTCCACTCTGATGAGGCAAAATTAAGACTTGTGTGTTACTAGTCTTAAACCAAGAAAATTACATTTAAAGCTAGTTTGTTAGTACTGGACAAAAAAATTTATGACTGATGCAAGGAATGTCTATTTGCTTCCAAACTGAACTAAATATAATCGATCATTTAAAAAATAACAACACAGTTGCTCTCCCTTGCCTCTGGGAAACAATTACTTCAGTGATTCATCAAGAAAATCCCTATCATCTTAAGATACATTCCCTCGATCAAACTTTCAGAATTATTTCCCCAAGTTATTATGGAGTTAGGTAGCCATGAAACAAAGGAAAATAAGGGTTAAAAGAATCACCTGGCTAACTACGCCAATTACAAGACTGTAATTATCCATTTTCACCATTCTAACTAAGCATATAAGAGTCCATGAAAGCTATGTTTACTCCAATTATTCCTTCTCACCATCACATCCCAATACATACTTTAGAGGGAATTTAATCTATGTATTCTATTTTAAATGAAATGTATATCACATATTTTTTTCTTTACATGCAAGTAAATTACTACCAGGTATAACAGAGGACAAGAAAACTAGAATGAAGCAAGTCTTGAAGTAACATCTCAGATGCTCTCAGAATGTAGAATGCAGATCAAAGTAAATTTGATAGAGTCATAGATGTGAAAGGTAGATTTCTGAGAAAGGGATATCATGTTCACACATACACATGTATGTATGTCAATAATCCAGGAAACAGAAGAGATATCACTAATCCAGGAAGAAGAAGACCCACTTTGTTTTTGTTGGGAATATTTTAAGTGGTAGAAACTGAATAATAAGTTTTATTAAAACACATTTAGAAAAGTAAATGAAAGTATATAGAATTCAAAGAACATAGGTCCATTCATCTTCTAAAAGGAAAAAAAGGACAAAAATGAGATGATTTTTTTACTCACATTTATCACTAACTTGGTGCACACACACACACACCTACACACAAATACACTCATATGTACAAACATAATATTGAAAATAATATGTGAGTAAATGTTCATTTCATTAATGTCTAATCAGCATTGGGAAATGATAAGTATGACAAATTACACTTTAGCATGAAGAGTGACTTTTTAACTTATAATTCCATAAGAAGTCTAATTTGTTAAAATAGCAAAGCTATAATTCAATATCATTGTAAAATTCTATAATAAACTCATAGTTATAGAATTGACTTTAACATGGTATGCATAAAAGAAAGATGTCAATGACAAAAGAAAAGTAAACATGAATGGCCACCATCAAACTGAATGATGCTTTCTCACTATTTAGCAGTTTAAATTTGCACTTTGGCCATGAAATACAGTTTGAATGGATAGGTGCATATGCTTCTTTTGATACAGAAACTTTTGGTGAAATGTTTTCTTTTGCTTGGCTTTCTTTTGATTAATTTTTGGTAGTTATATGATTATTAGATGATCTGTGGCAAATGAAAATAAGCATGTGCAAAAGCTGTGTACTACTAATGAGTTTTATTTAAAACACCTTAGTGGGATGAAAAAGTCAAGCAGGATAAATAGTGATAACAAATACTAATTCATATTCAAAAGAATACCAGAATTTGGAGGGATATTCCAATCTGCGCCTGTACAGAAATTCTTTAATAGTATCCCTGATATGTATTTATTCGGTCTGTGTTTGAAGACCAATAGAGAAGAGGAATTCACTGCCTCCCAAGACTTTCCTTTGAACTTTTACAGAAGTAGAAAAAAGTTTAATAATTTTTCAAATGAGTGTTTCAGAAACTTGAAAACAACAATTATATCACTGCTCAGTTTTCTCATACCAAGAAGAATCTCTATGAACATAGGTCATTAAATGGACTGAAATTCCAGGTGTGGGAAGAAAATTAGTGAGGTCATTAGAGAAAACTACAAATAACATATTTGCATACATTTGTGTGTGTTTATATGCATGTGTGTGGGGGAAGAGCAAATGAAACAATTCATGATCTACTGTGAAAGAGACTAGTTCAAATGAATGTTGAGAACCATAGGAAAAATAGAAAGGCAGGAATTTTTGAGAGTCCTACAAACTAACAAGAGGTCTATGGCACAGTAAAGAAGGAAATATCAGAGTTTCCACGATCACAGAATAGGAATAATGGAAACAAACTTTAATTGTACTTGATGAAGAATATGTCTGATAATACCTGAGACAAGCAGTGTTCTGCTCTCTACTTTAATATTGGCAGGGAAAGGGAACCTAAAGACTAAAAAAACAGAATAAAAATCGATAATAGGTAGTTTTATTCAAAATAATTAAGATGCTAGGAATGAAATGAGCTGCTTTTGATGAATTCAAGGAACCCAGCTGAGAGAAAATACAGATATGGGTTCTGAAAAAATGAGATATATTGCTGAGCTGGAGAGGTACTGTAAAATTAGAGAACTGAAAATATTTTCTTGATTTTTGCAAAAACAAGGAAAAAATGGATTCATTATACCCTAGTACTTTAGCACTGATTCCTAAGAAAAATGTATGATATATATTATAAGCATTTGGCAATAGGTGTCTTGAAAAGGAAGTAATGGTCACAAAGAAGTATCATGGATCCAACAAGATCACAAACTGGTAGATAAGGATATAATGCTTTAGATATAGTTTTCAAGATTGAAACAAAGCATTTGATTAAGTATTCAATTCTTTGTTGAAAAAACTGATGAAGATAAAAATCATATTTAGATAGATACAGAAATATTAGAATATCTTCTTTCAAGGAATAGTTATTATTGGCTTGGGAAAACTGGACAGGAATGTGAAATGCCCAATGGATCTACAATGGTCCTTTTTCTATATAATATCTTCATCAAGGATTATTATAAAGTAACAAATGACATACCTATGAACTCTGTAGATAATTCAAACCTAGAAAGGAGGGCTAACTTGCAATACAACAGTGTAAAATGCTGTGAAAGGGTTAAAATTGGAAAGAATTTAATAAAATTAATTTAATAGACAAACATAAACTTTCACATTTAGATTAAAAGGATATGGGCTTCCCAATTTCAAGATAGGTCAAGTTAAACAAGAGTTTTCATTAAGAAAATACCCTGGTGGGGTGGTTAGGTGGGGCAGTGGATAGAGCACCGGCCCTGGAGTCAGGAGTACCTGAGCTCAAATCGGGCCTCAGACCCTAGCTGTGTGGCCTTTGGCAAGCCACTTAACCCCATTTGTCTTGCAAAATCCTAAAAACAACAACAAAAAGAAAATATCCTGGGCTTGTGGTTCAAAAGTATGATATGATAACCTTGAAAGTTTAATGGCAACTTGGGCTATATTACTAAGAAATGCCTAGATTCAGAAATTAGAAGCTGATAATTAACATATATATATATATATATATATATATATGTATATATATATATTATATATATATATATATGCACTGTATTCAGTTCAGAGTAACATAATTTTAAAAATACCCTGATAAGACAGAATGTTCAGAAGAAATCAACTAGAATGGTGAAAGAACTAGTCCATGACATATAAAGAGCACTGAAAGAAAGTGGGGATAATATAGCATAGAACAGAAGGCTATGGGTGGAAATTAGTGGACATGGAGGATAGGAGAAGTACATACAAGGGTCACTCAAGTACTTGAAAAGGGGGTCATTAAGAAGGAGAGAAATTAGAATTGTCCCTATGGCTCCTAACAGCAGGGCTAAGAATCATGTTGATTTATTTATATACGAGTGTGTGTCTGTGTGTGTCTGTGTATGTTTGTATGTATGTGGGGTGTGTTTTGGGTGGTAAGGGAGAGGGAACAATGATTTTAACAATTAGAAATATTCTTACTGAAAGTCTTCAAGCAGAGGTTAGACTACTACTTGTGGCATAAATTTCAGTGCAGATTGTTTTCTGAGATAGGTTGTTTTAGAGTTTGATCCCTTCTAATTCTGAAATTCTGAGACCTATTTCTTTCTTGGACATCCCCTTTCACCAGAAAGTGGCTATTATTGAGATTAGCCTCTTTGTGAATTTAACTCATTGACCTCAGCTCTCCTTTATGAGACCAGTCTGTCCACTGAAGCCAAACTAAACAAATTCTTTGTCTACATGAGAGTTCTTCAAATATCTAAAGTTAGCTGTCATGTTTCTCTTACATTTTCTCTAGGTTAAAGAACTAGTCTTGGGGGCAGCTAGGTGGCACAGTGGATAGAGCATGGGCCCTGGAGTCAGAAACTGAGTTCAAATTTGGCCTCAGATACTGCATAATTACCTAGCTATGTGACCTTGGTCAAGTAACTTAACCCCAATGCCTTTCAAAAACAAAAAAAAAAACAGAACTAGTCTTTTAATCAGATCTTATATGAGATGATTTCAAATTTACTCATCATCTTGACATATAAAAGTATTTTTCCAATAGATTTATCAAGAATTAATGTGAATATACTCTGTATCAAGCCCATGGATCATAAATCAATAAAAGATTAGAGCATTAGTGCATAAGTACACAAGCCAAAAGATAGGATAAAGGCTACTTTCATTTAGAAATGATTTACTTGGTCTTAGAAGCATCAGTTTTATTAGCTCAGGAGGTTGAGAGGAAAAAGAAAAAAGCACAACCTACTTCCTTGTGGCAATTTATTGGTCACAGTAGGATTTACAGATCTGCAGAGCTGTTCAAAATTGTTAAATCATCATCTTTCCTTACTGTTTTAGATGCTGCTACTCACAAGTGGGTTTTTTCCTTTAATTCTAATGGTGTACTGTGCATACACATTAGTTGCACTGTGTGCAAATATCCAAATCAAGGGATCTATAGGTCTTTGCAAATACATCTGGAATTCCCACTACTGTCAGTCAAAATTATGCATGCAGTTCAAAAAGGAGCTAGATTCTCAGAGGTTTCATAAATAATCTGCCAATCAGGTTCTTTCTTTGTTTCTATCAGAAACAGCTAACATTTCTGTCAGATCTCTGTAGACTCAGCAGGTTTCAATAGTTATTCAGTCTTTCTAAACATCGGACAAAATGAGGATTTTGATCAAGTAATACCAAATGTCATTTTTCGATCTGCTATCTCCAATTAGTCTAATGAAAAGTTTCAGGAACAAGGAATACCATTAGAGTGAAGGTTTTTATGACAAACCAATTTCAGCATTCCAGGACTGGGTTATAACTTTTTTTGAGGTCAAGAACCTCATTTTGTAAACACTCTATATCATAGCTATCACTGATTAAGGAATAGGGTCTTTTTTATAGTCTCTGATTAAAGTTTGTTTTTAATTGTGCCAGGACAGTACTTTGCAGCTCAGATTACAATCAATAGTCTGCAAGGATAATCTTATATAAAAGGCAGTTTGATGTAGAATGGTGTTTGGAAAACCTGGATTGAAATCCTGCATCTGACAAACACTATGTGACCCTGGACATGTCATTTAACTTTGCTCATTTGATGAACCTTTCTCAGATTATAGATTAGAAAGAAGGTAATAACCTGAATTGGTAAATGGAGTTTCCTCACCTGGAAAGTCTCCTCACCAAAGATATCACAGGTACATTCTCTGTCTCTACAAATGATTTATTCACTTCTTGCTCATGCAAAAAATCACTATAGCAAAAGTAGCAAAATATTGAGTATGAAATATCTGGAATGACCACTAAGACAGATTTTGGTTTTAGTTATAGAAATTTCCATGAGACATTAGAAAAATTACTATCCTCTTTCATTGACAGCTTCCTCTTTATAAAATAGTGATACTGTGTTGCACCACCAGTGACACAGGAGTGGGATCAAATTTATTAAGTGGTTTGGAAATTGTCAAACCCACCACATTATTAAATGATGTCCTGATCTTAATGGATAAGGAAGAGAGAGGATGTTATAGTCATTTTGTCCATTTATTCAAAGCAAGTAGTTTTCAAATGATCTTGCTTAATTTTCTCAGACCTCAAATATTGCAATTAGGAAATCAAAGGAACACTAAAAGATTGCAAGGTTCTAGAAATTTGACTATTTATGCCCTGGGGAAAAATCAATCTGATAGTCAATAGTCATTGCCCTGTGTTAAATTCTCAAAGAAAAAATAGTTCCTATATTTACCTAAACAGATATATGTATCTCGATATTTATATATACATTTACATCTTATAAGTACATAGCTGTTTTCATTTTTTCTTCCTTGTTAAAATGTGAGTTCAGTGACTGCATATGTGTGGGTATGTGTGCATGTGTACATAAAGAGTAAAATGTAAAAAGAATAAAAGTAAAGTACTCTCTGAGGGCAGGTCCTGAGATAGAGTGTACACCAGAATTTCTGTTGCAAGAGGTGGGATGTGAAGTGACTTGAAGGAAGACCAGGAAGAAGAGTGAAGAGAAGGAGAACTCCATGGATGGGGAAATACCAGTGAAAATTGCCTGGATGAGGAAGAAAGCTGAAATAACAAGTGGGAGGAACAGCAAAGAGTTCAGGATCCACAGAATGTGTGGAGGGGAATTAAATTTATGACTGGAAAGGAAAGAAGGGGCTAGGCAGTGAATGATTTTGAAGACCATAAAGAGAATCCTGGAGCTAACAGGAAAGTAATGGAGTTTATTTAATAGGGAGATGACATAATGTCAGATCTGATATTTAGGGAGAGAGTGAATTCTCTGAACACACCTTACTTTTCATTTGTTAATTCTCTATAGAATTATATACTCAGTTTTTTCCCTGAGATTCCAACAAACTGTTGATTTGACAACATAAATGAATAGAATGATGAAATATCAATATAATCAAGGAATACGAATGTTTTCTGAAAATTTATTAAGAATTATATGATGGAAATTGAATTATTATATTCCTTCCTGCCTTATCATTATAAATAGTAAATAGGCTTAATTATACTTCAGATTTTTTTTCTATTTTTATCAATTCTTAGAAAGATGTTACAGTTATTGGTACTGAGAGGCAGCATCATATTGATGGCTAGAGAACTGGTCTCAGAGTTGGGAAGATGTGGCTTTTTAATATCACTCTTAGTCTAGGCAGAGAATATCCCAATTATCTGAATGGAAAAGTGGTATAGTGGGAAGCAATCCTGAACTTTTCTCCCTGATGAGAGTCTGTCTGATCTTTTTTGAATCTTGGCAAAAACATAATTTTCATGTCAAACAAATAATTATCCATCAGAATCACTTATAGCTACATTGATTATAATCTTAAATTCCAGTCTATCCTTCAATCTCCAATTCCTAATCACGAGGGCTTGGCATATTAATTCTATGTTAGGATGAGTAATTTTAGGCTGTTTGATTTGTTTCCTAGGATTACATTACATCTAATCAGCTGTCATGGAAAGGATGATCCTGCCAACAAACCTCTAATGCTCAATGCTGATGATTCTCAATTACACTTATCCAACCTTTCAGATCACCACCAATTCCTCATTCCCAAATTCTTATTAGACATCTTGAAATCATTGTCCCATAGATAGCTTAAGCTCAAAATGACTAAAACTGAACATATTATCTTCACCACAAAACTCTCCACTATCCTAAGTCCCTAAAAGGGTTGAAGGTACTATGATCTGCCCAGACCTACAAAATAGTGGTCATCCTCAAACCCTCACTCCCAAATCCAATTTATTACCAAGGTTTATTGATTTTCCCCCTCATAATATCTTTCTATTGATGTTGTCACTAACCTGAGCGAAGTCATCATCATCTTACATCTAGACTATTACAATAGTATCCCTGACACAAATTTCTTCCCACTCCAATCCAATGTCCAGTCACCTGTCAAAATTGAGTTCCTAAAGTGCAAATTGAACTATGCCACCTCCCCTATTCAAGAAATTCTCGTACACTCATGCCTCTAATCCTTTCTAGAAAGAAATACAAAATTTTCTGTTTGGCACTGAAAGACACAATCCACAACAGGAACATGTAGCACTGATTCAGTGATTTTGGTTTCCATACTATTTCATGGAAAAGACACTGCATGCTTTACCACTTATCCCTCAGTTCTGAAATGATCTCTGTCTTCCTTTCCACTTCCTAAATTATTATATGACTTTCTTTCAATCTTAGCTAAAATTTCACCTACCAGAAGTCCTTCCCACAAGGCTTTCATGCTAATGCCTTCCATCTTTGATTGATTTAGATTTACTTTGTATATGTCATGATTTTTCTTAGCTGTTGTATTCTTCATTAGAATGGGAGCTCCTTGAGAGCTGGGACAATCATTTACATTTCTTTGTAACTCTAGCACTTAACTCAGTATCTAACACAGAGCAAGCAAGTCATAAGGTTTATTGACTTCCAAAATCAGGGATTACCAGTTTAGATAGGGAGTGGTGGTGGTGAAGAATAGTTATAGAAAATCTAAAGAAGTAACTCATAATTCCTTCTGAACTTCTTATACATAAGGTCAAAGAAAGTTGAGGAGAGATGCAATTAAGTCATCCTTATTCTTTTTAAGGATAAAAGAAAGGAGTACAACAAATAGACCAAAAGGAAAGGGTGTTAAGAAGCCATAAAAATGAGTGTAACAAATGTTTTTAACCATCAATGACTGTTGACCATTACACTGGGACTAAAAGCACAAATAAATGTCTATTTTATAGAATAAATGAAAATGACCTAAAGAAAACAAAGATGAGAAAAGCAACTGAGCTTGACCAAAAATAAATAGAAATGATCAAGTTAAATTTCACAAAATTTGATACCGAAAGTATGAAAAATCTTGGATGCTTTCTTTGGAGGAGAGGGAGAGAAAAAGAGAGAGATTGAAACAGAAAAAATGAGAGAGAGAGAGAGAGAGAGAGAGAGAGAGAGAGAGAGAGAGAGAGAGAGAGAGAGAGAGAGAGAGAGAGAGGAATTTAAATAATTCTTACTTAAATGCTTAGTTTTCCATCTCTACATTTGTATTAGTCTAACCTCAACACAGAGAGGTTATTATTTTTGGTGAGGGTATTAGAAAGGAACAGACAGGTGTTTTTATTATGCCACAGTAGACCATGAATGATAGTTGTAAAGCAAGTTCATTGAACTCATTTCACTAATAAGTGTGTTGTGAACTCAAACCAATACTCATGAAATTCTATTTTAATTAGTAATTAATTGAGATGGTTTTAAAGAATTTTTAACACAAACACCTTGGTCTATCATCACAAATTCCCAAACCACTAAATGGGAACTAGTGCTGTAGATACTTCACAGTATACTATGAATTTATCATCTTTTGATTATTAAAAAATTTTATTTGTTAGAATAAAACATAACTTTGAATATGTTTCCCATTTGTATGTCAAAATCATAAAAGATAAGTTGAAAGATGTAACAATGGAAAAGCTACTCAACTATCATTTTCTAACAACAGTCTTCTATGGTGATGTTTTAAGGATGTGGATAATAAAATATGAAAATCTCTGAAGAATTGAAATTTAGGATCGCCTAAAAGACCATGGAAGGGCACAGAGTATAAGATTATTATTCTCATCTCAGTCCTTGCTGATGGATATACTATAGCATTCTGTCCTGGATTTTTTTCCTTTTTCTTTCTCTATGTTTGTGGTAATCTCACATAAGTCAAAGGATTACATGATTACATAGATGATACACATGTGCATCTATGTGTGTATCAATATATTTATATGTACATTCATGTATATGTGTGCATAGATGGAATTATTTTATTTTGTGCCTGTTAAACCAGTATAAGCCATGCTCTCAGATGTCAATAAGGTTAAAATATCAAAATTTAGGACAAAGCTTTAAAAGAATATATTTCTTGGAAAGATGAGCATGGTCTTCTTTATGTAGTTGAATAAAGGTTCAACTTCAAATTCTTTTAAAAATTTTTCTTTACATTTTTGTGGGGCAGTGGGGTTAAATGACTTGTCAGTACCAAGTGTCTGAAGGCAGATTTGAACTCAAGTCCTCTTGACTCCAGGGCTGGTGCTCTACCTACTGCACCATCTAGTTGTACCTCCCCTCCAACTTAGAATGCTTAATATTGATCACATGAGATATGTGTACACATTTATATGCCTAAGACCCACCTACAAAGAGACCTAGGATATGTCCTAAATTTCAGACCCTTATCATAAACTACCTGATTTGACATTTCAAATTGTTATAAGCATTACAAATTTATTAAAACCAGAAATTTTGATCTTTCCCAAAACTCTATTCTTTATTTTCTACTACTGTTAAGGAAACCACCATCTTTCTGATCACTTCATTTGTAATTCACTTTTCATCATTCCAAATCCTGAAACATTTAATAAGTCTTATCACTCTTCAACATCTCATATACTCTTTGAAACCCCATTTGGGTTTTTATTGAGAAAGATGCTGGAATGGTTTACCATTTCATTCTCCATATCATTTTACAGATGATGGAACTGAGGCAAACAGTGTTAAATTACTTGTCCAGGATCACACAGGTAGTTCATGTCTGAGGACAGATTTGGACTTGGGAAGATGAGGCTTCCTGATTCCAGGACTTGTGCTCTATCCATTCTCCTACCTATCTGCTTTTTTGCATGACAGACTGTCACATGCTGAAGATAGCTGAGAACTCTCTTCCCATCCACCTGAATCTACTCTTTTCCAGGTTGAATATCCACCAACCCTTCAGCTGATTCATAAATGGCATAGACGTATGGTCCTTCATCGTTTTGGTTGTTCTTTTTGAATAGGCTTCAGTTGATGAATATCCTTCATAAACTTTTCTATCCATAACATCACATGCAGCTAGACCAGAAGAGTCAGTGTGTCAGTCAGGGAGTCAATAAACATTTATTTAAGCATCATTTAGGTGCAAAACACTGGGGGATACAAAGAAAGACCAAAGGGAGACCCTGCCCCAAGGAATTCACAATCTATGAGCAAAGTTGACTGCAATGGTTGTTTCTTTATTCCTGGAATCTATTCAAGCTAAATTTTACATTTCTGGCAACCATTTCACTCTATTGTCTCATACTGAATTTATTGCATATTAAAACACATCTTTATAATACAAAATCCTACTATTAATTATGTCTCTCATGAACTTACGTTTGTAATAAGGATTTTTTTGGAACCCAGGGGATCATTTGATATCAGTCTTCACTGAATATCGATTTATTGGATTGAGTCTAGTTTTCTAGCCAATCAAGATTTTTAAAACATTCTGGCTCTACCAGAAGAACATTGTACACATCAATGACATCACAGGGTGACCTTAATGAACCTACTCACCCCATCAGTTCAATACTCAAGGACAATTTTAGGGGATCTCTGATGGAAAATACCATCTGTACACAGAGATGAATCTGATGAATTTAAACAAAAACTAAAGCTTATCACATTCAATTTTTAAAGTTGTCTCATGTATTACATAATTTTGCTATCTCAAATGCTTTCTTTCTTCCTTTTGGAGCTGTTTCTACTCTCACAACACATTCAATTTTGATCTATGAATATCACAGATGCAAATGTAAAGACTATATCATATTGCCTTCTGTTGGGGGGGAGGAAGGAGGGAGAGAGAAAAAAACATGGTAAACTCAAAACCTTGCAAAAAGATTGATAGAAGTTATCATTGAATGCAATTTGAAAATTACACACACACACACACACACACACACGATAAATTAAAACAATTTGAATCTATCAATGTGTTTTAGATATCCCTTTCCATCTTTTGTCAGCCAGTTTGATAACAATGTCAATATGTAACTGCACCTAAATCTAATGATTTAGTTGTTTATCTTAATCATTAATTAAAAAAGAGTAAGTATATATGTTCCAACATAGATCTTGGGACACTCTACTGTAGTGTCTTTTCCCTGAATTCAACCATTCAACTGGGTTTTGAATCTAAGTTTATTATTATTTGTTAACCACATGAATGGAATTAGTTATCAAATGATTTATAATTGTACTTATAATATTTTGCTGAACCAACTATTTAGTGATTCTGTCAAAAAAGGAGAATAGTTTTAATATGGCATGACCTTTATGAGGCCATCCATGTTCATTATTGGTCATTATTCCTTCTTTTTTGCATAGCCCAGAATTTTCTCCAGAATCACATTCAAGATCCCTGGAGCATAATTTGAAAATTCTAGATTCTTTTCCTTTAGCAAAAAATGTGATTACTTTAGTTCTTCTTTAGGCCTACAATATCTCTACTAATCAAGACCACTGACTGAGAAAACCAGATGAAAACCATCATGTCAAGATTCTAAATAGTCAAAAGAAGAGTTTTCAGAAGAGGAAATCAAAGCTATTGAGAGTTATATAAAAATGTTTTAAATGTAAATTAAAATAATTCTAAGATACAACTTCACAATAATAAAATTAATTAATTTTACGAAAACTGAAAAAGATAAATGCTGGAGGGGAATATAGAAAATATAGGAACACTAAAGTCCTGCTGTGGAATTGATATTTGGTCCAACAAGTCTGGACAACAGTTTACAACTATTCCCAAAAGACTATAAAACTGTGCATAACACTTGACCCAAGGTTTGTAGCACAAAAAGATCACAGAAAAGGGAGTAACAACTGTTAAGTATACAAATATTTATTGTAGTTCTTTTTGTGATGGCAAGGAAATGGAAATTGAGATGATGTCCTCTAATTGAGGACAGGCTGAACAAGTTACAATATATGATTGTAATGAAATACTATCATTCTTTAAGAAATAATATGGGCAATAGTGCAATAAAAATTCTGAGAAGAATTCCATAAACTGTTACAAAGTGAAGTGAACCAGGAAAACACTGTGAACAGTAACAGGAATATTATAATGATGATCAACTGTGAAAGACATACCTACTCTGATCAATATATGTATTCAGCACTAAAGGACTGATAATAAAAACATATAGCTATTTCCAAAGAGATATATAATGAACTTGGAGGGAGGACCAAAGAATATTACTTTTCCCTTTTTTTAAATTTTTCTTGCTTATTTTTGAAACATGGCTAATATCAAAATATGTTTTGCAAGACTTCATGGGTATAATGTGATGCCTTCTCACTGAATGGGGGACGGAATAAGGGGAGAAAGAGAATTAGAACTCAAAATTTTAAAGAACGTGAAAAAATGAAATTATACATTCCCCCTATATAATTAATACAAACAATATACTCTATTTTTCTTTATCTTTTCTCATAATTTCCAGCTAATTCTGAATTGCATTGTCAACCTTATCTGCACTTTCTTTCAATAGCATCTGTCATTTTCCTTCTATCTAATAATACATTGCTTCATTCCCCACCCCCTCCCTGATGTTATATATGCTATAACCTTACACCAACACGTAAGAGAATGGTTTCTTTTAAGTCATGGATGATCTTTTCAATCTTTTCTGCTTCTGGGTATATCTAACAGAGTTTTGGGAGAATAGCGTATCCTTAATTAATGCTTATTGAATGAACAGATTGATGGATGGTTAGATGAGGAAAGATAGCCAGATGCAACACTCCTACCCTCCCCAACACACACACACACACACACACACACACACACACACACACACACACACACAGAGAGAGAGAGAGAGAGAGAGAGAGAGAGAGAGAGAGAGAGAGAAAATAAAATGAATGAACAGAAAGGAGAAAGATGTAAACATTATAATCACTTTCCCTAGTAATATTTGACAAAGTCAAGTATGTTTGTACTGTGAATTTGCATTTGAATGTGAACTAAATGGATTACATCTTTTTAGTAATATTCTTCAACTTAATTCTTTAGGTCATTGAAAAACACTTTCTTTGGCACAACTCCCTAATGAAATTTGAATTCATAGTTCATTTTCAATTCCTTCACCAAAGGCACATTTGAACTGATAATACTGTCTCTTGAAGTCTGATTTTTCTCTATATCCTCAAAACCTCAGTGAAAGTAAATGAAATACTAGCTGCTTAAGGGGCAGATAATCTGATTTCCTCAATGCAGGAGTCTAATCTTTTAAATTAAGTAATAGAAGTCTAATCTTTTAACTAATTATTTAATAGTAAATATGGAATTTCAGGAATCTTTCATGTAATTTGGTATTTTGGTGCTTGGTCAAATAACAAACACTAAAGGTCACTTATTCAGATAGGAAGGCATCATAGTATCTCTTAAGCATGATGTGTAGCTTTAGTTCAACAATCAGTGAGCTCTTCTTGAATTCAGCATTTTTTTTAACACTTTCAAACATACAGAATCTCCTGACTAATTGAATCTGGAATAAATATTTTAAAATATGTGCTGGAATTTGTATTACAATCACAAGCTCTCTGAGTCTATCCTTAATTAAAGCTGTGTATCTTTCCTATATGAAACAACTACAGAAATTTGGATGGTAAGGATATTTTTTAAATCACATTAACAATTCAAATTATTCAAGAAATGACAAACCAAACTTTAAGAATTATCCCTAGGTAGCAAATTGTTTTATGTTTAATTCAATATATATGTATATGTGTATACATAAATATATAATATATAATAGGTTTACATATATTAGAGAGAGACAGACATAGGCACAGAAGGAGAGAGAGAGAGAGAGAGAGAGAGAGAGAAGTATAAGAAGTATATAGGTATTTACAGATACAAAGAAATTTATCTTTTCTTCCTCTTTCCATCATTCCATTGCTTGATTCAGAATTCCCTTGCCTCCTTTGAATAATTTATGTTAGCTATATAACAATATGTCTAAAGTTGGAAGGGTCTTGAATCTATCTATAGTAATTTATACTTTAACGATAAATCAAAATGCAACCTATGTGACAAGTGCTTATCTGAGCTTCTTGAAATATCAATGAAATAGTCCTCCCATCCTATTTTGGACAGTTCCCAGTAGTGAATAACTCAAATAGTCAGGATAATTTTTCCTTAGGTCAAGCTTTAATTTGTCTGGTTGGATCTTGAATTCATGTCTTCTACTACCTTCTGAAGACAAGCAAAACACATTTATTCAATCTTTTATAAGATAGTCCTTTAAATATTTGAAGACATACTGAGTCTTTAGTTTGTCCCAACTCCCAGTTCAAGTTTTCTCTTCTCCCCATTTTTTCATTCAACCTTTACTTATGTCCCATAATCTTAGAGCCTTTCATTGTCTTTGTGATTCTCAACTTTACTCAAAAGTCTCACCTCAATTTCAGTTTTAAAACTGATGATATGCTTTTTTATTTCTTTAAAGATCATAGGATGTTTTTGTATTTTCTTTACTTATCTACCATTGATTACTTTTATAGTACGTATTTTAAAATATAGATTTTGGTTATTTAACTGTATTAATCTGTTTACACCATATCCCATTTTAAATCACCAAGATTGCTTCTTTTTGTTATCTACAGAATTTAATTCTTCAGTTTCTCACCTTTCCAAGGTTGCCTTTATTCATTAATTTAATAAACATTTATTAAATCTATCAGAGATATAAAGATAAAAAAGAAAGAGACCCTACCTTTAGGGAATATATATTCTAGTGGGTGGGCTAGGAACTAATTTAGAGAATTTAGTAAATATTGACTGTATGCAAAGAAAGTACAGAATAATAGTGTATGTGTCTAAGTAAGGAATCAGAAACTGATAGGCGGTGGGGAGGATCACTTCTGACTTCAGTTTGTCCTGTTTGCCTTGGAAAAGAACTTGCCTATGGAATCAAAGAGGTTGAAATGAAAGGTAAGAATATTTCAGGCATAGGGTACAATGGTGGAGAAGGGAGATTATAGATGAAATTATCTTTTGTGAAGAATAGTAAATAGATCAGTTGTTCACAATATGGGATTTTCTGTGAATTAATAATGTCCTACATGTAAATACACATATAGATGCATATATATATATATATATGTATGTTATACATGTAATTTTAGCATATATACCACACACATGTATATAAACTATATATATAGTACAGTATACTCAAAAAGGTATAATGGAGCTAAATTGCAAAAAAGTTTGTATTGTTTTCATACAGACAATAGTCATTGGATTTTCTTGATGAAGGACCTCACATGATCAGACTGGGGATGTCATTTTTAATAGGTGAGTGAAGCATGGATGAGAAAAGTGAGAGGCATGAGTCAGAGAGCCCAATTTGTAAGATATTGCAATAATTCAGGTGAGAGGTTATGTAGGCTTAGGGTGGGATCCATGGGATCAGATAAAATTTGAGGATTCTTATAGAAGTAGATTAAATTATTCGTGGCATTTGATTAGGTATTGATTAAGGAAAGATTTGAGGAAAAAAACAAGATTGTGAACCTGATGGATTGGAAGGATAATAATGTTCTCAATAGAAATAGAAAAGTTAGAAAGAGGAGTAGGTGGAATAATTATCTATTCCATTTTGTACATGTGGAATTTGAGATGACTGTAATTTAGATAAAGATTTCTAATTGTCAATTGGCAAGTGAGATTCAAGTTCTGGAGGCAGTGGAAAGTTATGTATGTATGTATGTATGTATGTATGGGAGTAATCTGCAAAGAAATGATAATTAAATCCAGGAATATTGATGAGTACATCAAGAGAAAAAATAGAGGATAGAAGATCCCAGAGAGAGTCTTGCAAAATAACTTAGGAGGTGAACATGACTAATGATGAAGCAAGTAGGATGAGGTATAGACAGATTGGCAGAAGGGACCTGAGAAATCGAGGAAGAGAGGATTCAAGAATAGGAGGGGAGCAACCGCATCAAAGAAAAGAAAGGTCAAAAAGAATAAGGCTAGACAAAAGACAATCAGATTTGGCAGATAAATCATTGGTAAATATAAAGGGAGCATCTTTCATGTTGATGGCTGCTCAAGCGAGTTTGGGTTAGGTCAGCTATGACTAAAAAAACCTAAGCTTTGGTGAACCTCTCGCTGAAGGCTTTCCATAGAACTCTGATTTGGTAACACAACTGCATCATTTGAGGCCTCGTTGTTGATAGCCCTGTTTCTGAACTTCTTGACCTGGGTTACATCCTGCCTAAATTAGAATTACATCATTGTTTTTATCCTATATGCTAATTTTGTGGTTTTCTGCCATAAAGAACTGTTTGATGCTACCAACAAATGGCTCTGCTAGTTGTCCTGCTAGCCTCCCACCTCAGTGTACACATGCTTCTTTTCTCTCCTGAGCTGAATGCATCCCCTGGTGGACAGGGGAACTCAACACTTTCAATTTAGTGATGAACCAGACTATAAGGGTCTGAAAGATGAGTGAGAAGAAAGGGGGTGGATGCAATGATTAACATTTTTTTGTAAAAATTTGACTATGAAAGGAAGGAGAGACCCAGGACAATAACTTCAAGAAATGGTAGAACAAAGTTAGTTTAAAAAAATTGAACTTTATATGTCATATAGGATGACTTTGAGACTATTTTGCTTGCCCTGCTCTCCCACCTATCATTTTTTCCCCTAATTTCAGTGAAAGATATTACAGATTAACCATATCTACCCATTCTTCTTCATTCTTGTCCACTCATCCCACAATTTTGCTTTCACTGGTCTGTCTACTATGTTGAAGAACATCCCTAGTCTCTGCTTTCATAAAAGGATAAAAATTTAGCCTATAGGTTTCGTACCTGATGGTCCTTTTTTCTGCCACTCTAGAAATTGAATTGAGATACAGAAGACAGTTGTTTTGCATTTTACAGCTTGTGGTAAATGAACTCATCACCAAAAGGTCAGACTACTGGTTGTGAACTTCTCTATGCTTAACTAGGTGAAAAATCCCATACAGTAAGGGACTAGGATCCTATTTAAAGCATTCCTTTAATGATACCTTAGAATCTATCAGATTTTTTCATGGTCAGTTTCTACTCCAAACTGACCTAAGTTATTCTGTGAAATATTTCATGACTACAAATAAGCCATTAAAATTAAGTAATGAGTTAGCATGAACTTTATGAACCTTTGAGTTGGCGATTTCTTTCCGTTTTTCCATTGTCTCATTTTTTTCTTTCAGAAAAAAAACCTTATTTTCAACCATACATTAAAAGCCTCCATCAAGGCAATATAAATTGGGAAGAAAATTTTTTTATGTGACATGCTGATTTATATGGTATTTGTTACTTGAACAATTTGCATATGAACTGTGATTATAAAAAAGCAAAAGTTTATGCATTCCTCAATCATATTAAAATAAATTCTGTACTCTCTTTTGATTTCAAACACTTGTCTCTCTTGCCATCTTGATTCTCAGCTTCTTATGACCCTAGGTCCTCTATTAATGAAAGAAAACAATGAAAATACCCTCTACATCTACTCAAAAGAACACAAATATGGATTTGTATATAGAAGTTGCTCATATTGAGACCAGTTTAATTTCTAACTACTTCTATGCATACCAGCACTATGAAGTAACTAAAGGATCTGGTTACTCTTTGACTTATTCTTTTAATAAATTGAATAAAAATAGGAGCAGGTAGGTGGCACAGTGGATAGAGCACTTGCCTTGGAGTCAGGAGTACCTGGGTTCAAATCTGGCCTCAGACACTTAAAAATTACCTAGCTGTGTGACCTTGGACAAGTCACTTAACCCTACTGCCTTACAAAAATCCATAACTTACATAAAAACATAAATAGATTTATGCTTCACAAGTTATTAAACAATCACAAAGAATATGTAAGAAAAAAGATTCCAAAATATTAATGCAATATAAGGGAAATATGAAAGAATAATGTGGTAAAATGGAAAATACCTATCACTTAATATTAATTTGGCAATATTTATGACAGATTCCTAAAATGTGCTCCAGTTGTTAAAAAAAATACACCACTGTCCATGGCATATTTTGATACACATTATTTTTCCAGTTGCAGTTCAGTTTTTATCCTTGTATATGTATGTATGTATGTGTGCATATGTGAATATATGAATAAATGTATTGTGTGTATCAAAACTTCTTATGGAGGAAGTCACTAATAGCTGTGGGGATCAAAAGGGTTTAGTGTAGAACAAGCTCAAGATGTGTTTTGAAGGAAATGAGGGATTTTAAGAGGTAGCAAGAAGGGAATGCATTTTTTATTATGGGGAAAGTCAGTATAAAGGCACAGAAATGGAAAAATGCCAAGTTAAGATTCTGTCAGAGTCCTTGATCCTTTCTTGATGGTTTCAAAGTCCTATATTGATTAGTAACAGCATTGTAATATGATGTTACAAACTATAATTGTTGTTCCATAATTCATGTAGCTTGAATTTCAAGTCTTTATTCCCATTTATAATCCATTTAAAATAATTTTATTTTCTACAATTAGGAAAAGCAATGGATATATGCTAAATTAATTAAGCATCTGATCTAGCAATATTTGCTAGAATACTGCACAGAGTATATCTTAACAGATTTATAGTCATTTTACCCTGACTAGATTAAGAAATGACAAAAAAAGGAAATATAATTTTTTATTGTAATTTCTAGCTTTAAAATTGTCATTTTGAGGTTTAATGGTAATAACTATTTTAGAATGGAAACAAATTAATATCATTATTATGATTTTAAATTACCCTTAATATGGATCATCAACTATAAATTACTGCAGTAATGACTGTGATTATCCTAATGTATCCTTATATAGCCCCTTCCTCTCAACAATTCCATGAGTTAAGAAATACAAGCACTGTTAACCACATTTTATAAAAGATAGAAACTAAAACTCAGAGAAGTAAGTGGTTTGCCTTAGGTGCTGTTAATAAATTACTGAAATAAGATTCAAAATTGCATTTTTTGATGTTAAATCTGCTTTTCATTCGTTGAGGAAAGCTCCACTTTAAGTACTGTTTATCTGTAAGGCAACAACTGTATAAACATTTTAGAAATCATTAATTGATGTAACAATGAGGATAATGCTGCAATAAAGATAAAATTGTTGTTTTTAAAAGTTTGAAGTGTTCTGAACCCAGGTCACATGATTTTTGTCCATTGATGGCTGAAATTAAAAACAGCTAACACATGTTTCAGTGACTACAATTGTCATTAGAAGTGGGAATATGAAAAGTGGTTTGGAATTTAATCTATCTTCCAAACACACATACATACAGACACATTCATATATATGCTATCTAAATCTATATTTATAAATACCAACATATTATCTATGTAGATATATAGATAATATGTGGGTATCTCTATATATGTCTCTATGTACTGCATATATTTGTGTTTTTGTGAGATTTAAATTTAATGTTTTTGTGCATATCTAAATATATTAATTTAGATACATATTTACACAAGCATTAAAACATTAAATTTAAATCTCACAAAACCCACAAATATAAATTACATATATGTGTATATATGCGGACTATAGAGATAATAGTCTTGACTTTCCAGTGAAGAAACTTCTCCTAGGCAAATATGTTAAATTCTTATTGTAACAATGTCTTAGAGAATTACCTGAGAACATCGAGAGATTAAGCAAGTAACATTCCCAGTATCACAAGGGAAGTATTTGCAACTAGATATTTCTGGTTCAGTGATCAACCCTTTTTCTTCTATGTTATGTTACTATATACATCATTCAATCAATTTATAAGCATCTATTAGGCACTAAATATGAAACTTTCATGTGAGGAATCTTAGAGTGCTGCCTAATGGTATGAAACATCAGGTTACTTGTACAGAGTTACATAACTAGTGTTTTTCCTAGTTTTGCACCCAGATTTCTGGGTGCATACACACACACACACACACACACACACACACTCATGACACATGACACAAAATAATTTTCAGAAGAAGAAAGTAGTAGCTGGATGCATCAGGAAAGGAAAAAAAAATTGTGGTGATGGATGATTGCAATAGAATATACCTGAAGGACTGAAATTGGGAATCATCCCAAGGTCATTGCAGGTGAGCATGGTAACTATGAGACTTTTGGAATTTATCACAAACAAGATAATATAGAAGAAATGGAAAGTAATAATCTAGTTAAAATATATTGACAAAAATAAAGATAATTTGACCACTTGGCTTCATTAGTATTCTAATAATATCAAGAGAAAATACAGCTGGGACTCCTATGGTGAAATCATGGCAAGCCATAGGTACAGAATTGACAATCATGGATGAACTGTACTATAATACAACAGGGAATACCTACATCAACTAAAACACAGATACAATAGACATTGAGTATTTTGCATTCCTGAAAAAAATAATTCAAAAGTAATTTAAGTAATTTTGAAGACGATCTTTTAGCAATATTCATAGATGAACCAAACTAACATTTTATTTCATAAATTTATTATCTATGAATATAAGTTAAAAAAATTATTCTTAGTCATGTAATGACCTGCAAATGAAAAAAAAAATTCACTATTTGAAGCTAAAAGAAAACTCAGTATCTTATATGGAGAGAGAAGAATGTCTCTGTGAAGAGTAAATTTGTATTTCATAGCTGAGGAGTCCCTGGAAGCATTTTTTTAAAATAATGAAGATACAATAAAATGAAAAAATTCTCAACCACGAATTAGGATATTACAGATGACATCAGGCATGCTGCAATGTGTTGGCAGTTAGTATTCTATGTCTGCTTTATATTTTATCGCACTTATAAAGTTTAGAAGGTAATTTAATATTTTTAGTTTAGCTATATTTTACTTCCTTTAGTCGGTTGAAAATATATCCATTATCACCTGGCAGTCAAAAATGTTCCCATTAAATTTTAAAAAAATCACCATAAAGAAATATACTGCTAATACCTGCCTATGTAGATAATTGAGAATTGATTATATTTTTTTGTTTATTTGTTTTAAGAAATTTATTTATTTAGTTTTCAAATATATGTAAATATACTTTTCAACAATCATTTTTGTAATATTTTGAGTTCCACATTTTTTCCCTTCCTCCTTTTCCTTTGCCCTCCCCTTTACAGAAAGCAATCTAATATAGAACATACATGTATAACTATGTTAAACACATTTCCATATTAATCATGTTATGTGAAAGAAGAGTCAGACCAAAAAGGGAAAGGAAAAAACATAAAACATGGATTTGAAAACTTGAAAATAATAAGTTTTGGTCTGCATTCAGACTCCATATTCCTTCTCTGAACATAAATGGTATTTTCCATCACAAGACTTTTAGAATGGTCTTTGATTATGCTGAGATCAAGTCTATATAGTTGATCATTCCACAATATTGCTGTTAATGTGTACTTGCTATTTTCAGCAGTAAATAGTAAGAATAGGGGAATGGTAGAATTGAACATCTGAAAAAGGGAAATAAGTTTCTGAGCAAAGGGCAAGTACAAGTCATCACTAGAAGAAAATTGTAATGCTATTTTGAACTCACTGGCATGAGTTTATTTATGTATATATATATATATATATATATATATATATACACACACACATATATGTGTGTGTGTGTGTGTGTGTGTGTGTGTGCTTGCAAGGCAATGGTGTTTAATGATTTGCCCAGGATTACACATCTAGATAATTAATAAGTGTCTAAGGCTGTATTTGAACTCAGGTCTTCCTGATTCCAGGGCCAGTCCTCTAACCACTGGGTCACTTAGCTATCCCCACTATTTATGCTAATATTTAAAACATACAAAAGGTTGATAGTTACTTAATAGTGGATAGAGAGCTGTGCCTGGAATCAAGAAGACCTGAGTTCTAATCTAGTCTCAGACATTTAATTGCTGTATGATATTGGCTAAGTCACTTAACCCTGTTTCCTACAGTTTCTTAGCTGTTCAATAAGATGGGGAAGAAAATGGCAGAGATTTCAGTACCTTTTCCAAGAAAACATAAAAATGGAGTCAAAAAGATTTGTACATAAATGAACAACAATTAAAATGGTGATTATAAGTAAATACATTGTTTTCAATGAAACTTGGAATGTTTTACTTTTTTTAACTTTTGATTTAGTTGACAAATGAGAGGTTTTTTTAGGAAAGTGATATAGTGAGGCTTTCTTGGTCACACCTAAATGAATGGAATTTTGACTAGACAACATTTTATATGCTGAGGAAAATACATTGAAAACTGAAAAACTATTGATAGCATCAACCTTTCTCCATCAACCATTTATAATTGCAATAGCATATGCATCTTAGATATAAAGTGTTGAAATGCTAGTTATAAAAAGCATCATCCTCTTTTGCATTTCTCTTACATTAATAAATAGCAAAGCATATTTGTTGTGTGCAATCCTGGAGGGCTGAGTGGTTTTTATTATCTGTAAGTTAAAAAAATTGGATTATTTTAATATACTTCTGGTCTTAAAATTAGAGTGAAAGGATATCACAGATTAAATGAACACTTCTACCACTCTTTGCACACAAGAGAAGTTCTCCTTGGTTTTTAAATCACTAGGAAAAAGGCATGCCAAAAAGGGGCAAAATAATGAATAACTCTGTACAAACATGCTTAACTGTTGCTCTTATTAGTAAATCTTACGTGTTAGAGACAATGTTCTTCAGACATGCAGTCAATAAATCTATTCCATCACCTGCTTAGTTATTGGTAAATTCTGCTCTATTTCATCATATTAAATTAGATGTTCCTATGCATTATGAGTAACAATGTTCCAGCTAGAATAATTCTACATCTTAAGGTGATGTTTCTAAATCAGTTTTAATGTCAATGTAATCTTTCTAGATTCATTAGTGAAAACCATCTAACACTAGCTTAAGAAGTGTGAGGGAGTGGTGTACCTATTTAATGGGAAATCTATCAAGGTTGAATACTATTTCTGAGCCCTAGAATATTGTCTCTGGTTATAAAATAAATATCTTTGGAAACTGGTCAAATTATTCAGGTCAGACAGGCACTTAAAGTTAGTGTGGTAATGCAAAAAATAGTGTCTTGGATACACTGCTATAGAGAATTCTGCATATTCTTGTGATCAAAAAACCCAAAGAAGCTCAAAAATGTAAAATCAGCAAAAACTGGGACTTCTAGTTTAAACCAACCAACAGGTGGTTGGAGATTTTGCACTACAACTCATGATGGGGGATGGATATATAGATTTGGAAATCATCTACATAAAATGATAATTGAATTCATGGGAGCTAACGAATTTATCTGGAGAGAAAGTGTAGAGTGGGGAGAAAAGAGGTGAAAAGGACAGGGCTTTGGGGATACAAACACAAAGAGCAGGACATCAATGATGAACGAACAAAGTTAAATGACAGGGAGTCAGCCATTCTCTTCCATATCACAAATAACATGTATTCTTTCTTGGGATATTTCTTACTAAAAAATAAAATATACTGTATTTCCATTTCTAATCTCCTTCTGTGGCTAAATTCAAGTAAGTTGGAAAATTCCCAACTTTAACTTCCAGATAGTTATTTGAAATGTTGAAAATATCCCAAAATATATGAGAATAAATAAGCCTAACAGGAGTAACTCATATAAGGAAATTAACTGCAGGTGATGCATAAATACTCTAGAAGTTATAATGCTATTGGCTGCTATACTTTACATATATAACATGCCTTTCCTAAGAGATATTCAGACATTTAATACATACAGAGTGATACTTCTATTAGGGAATAGCAAATAATCCAACAGCATGATCCTTTGTCCATCTCAGAGGTCGGAATCAACAACACAGTCCCTTCAATTTACACAAGAAAACTGAGACCCAGGAATGTTAAGTGGCTTACCCAAACTTCCAAATGTGGGGGAGGGGTGGTTCTTTTTTTTACATTTGTAACTATGCCAAACATAGATAGAAATTGAATATGCTGTGCGAAAAGAATCAGATCCAAACAGAAGAAAAAAAAAGAGATAACAAAATTATATAATATATAAGACAACTTTTAAAAAAATTGAAGATAGTAAATTCTGGTCTTCATTTAAACTCTACAATTCCTTGTCTGGATACAGATGATATTTCCCATTGCAAGTCCTTTAAAATTGCCTTTGATTATTATAATACTGAAATAACAAGTCCATCATGGTTGATCATCAC
This sequence comes from Macrotis lagotis, assembly GCF_037893015.1. Lineage (NCBI taxonomy): Eukaryota > Metazoa > Chordata > Mammalia > Peramelemorphia > Peramelidae > Macrotis > Macrotis lagotis. The sequence goes on along the minus strand of NC_133660.1, from coordinate 1,155,546 downwards.
CCCATGTTGTTATCAATATGTTCATAATATACTTCTAGTTCAGCTCATTTCACTTAGCATCAATTAATGCAAGTCTTTCCAGGCTTTTCTGAAATCCTGTCCCTCATGATTTCTTATAGAATTCCATTACATAAATGTACCACTGAGCCACCCATTATATTCCTTTTAATCTTGGATGCAGTGGTTTTGATTATGCAAAAACTTTTTTAATTTAATGTAATCAAAATTACCCAATTTATTTTATAATGATTTCCATCTCTTGTTTGGTTATAAACTGCTCCCCTTTCCTTAGAACTGACAGGGAAACTATTGCTTGTTCTAATTGACTTATAATATTATCTTTTATGTGCAAATCCTTCACCCATTTTGACCTTATCTTTGTATACAGGGTGTGAGATGTTGGTCTATTCCTAATTTCTGCCATACTATCTTCCATTTTCCCAGAAGTTGTTTCTTTTTTTTTTTTTGAAGTGAGTTTTTATCCCAGAAGATAGAATCTTTGGGTTTATCAAACAGTAAATAACTATAGCCATTTTCAGCTGTCTCTTTTGTATCTAGTCTATACCACTGATACACCACTCTATTTCTTAGCCAGTACTAGACAATTTTGATGACTGATGCTTAATAATACAATTTTTAATCTGTTTGGCTAGGCCACCTTCCTTTGCATTTATTTCTCCATTACTTCCCTTGAAATTCCTGACCTTTTGCTCCTCTGTATGAATTTAGTTACTGTTTTTCCTAGCTCACTAAAGTAATATTTTTTGGAACTTAGATTGGCTTGGCACTAAGTAATTTAATTTAGGAAGAATGGTCATTTTTATCAAATTAGCTCAGCCTACCCATAAGCAATTGATATTTGCCCAGTTACTTAAATCTGTGCTTATTTGTGTCAAAAGTGTTTTATAGTTGTTTTCACAGAACTTTTGAGTCAGCCTTAGCAGGTAGACTCCCAAGTATTTTACATTGTCTGAAGGTATTTTAAATGGAATTTCTCTCTCTTGCTGCTTTATATTAATAATATATAGAAATGTTGAGGATTTATGTGGGTTTATTTTATATCCTGAGACTTTGCTGAAGTTTCTATTTGTTTCCAGTAGCTTTTTAGATGGTTTTCTAGAGTTCTCTACCTATATCATCATATCATCTGCAAAAAGTAAGATTTTTTTTTCATTACCAATTCTAAGTTCTTCAATTTCTTTTTTCTTCTCATATTGTAAAAGCTAACATTTCTAAAACAATACTTAAAAATAGAAGTGATAATGGGCATCCTTGTTTCACCCCTGACCTTATTGGGAATGCATCTAGCTCATCCCCATTACATATAATGTAAGTTGATGTTTCAGATAGATACTGAAGGAATAATTCATTTATTCCTATGATTTCTGTTAGATCTGTTATTGATAAGGTCAATAATGCTTTTAGTTTTTCTAATACTGAACCAACCCTGAAATCCTGGGATAAATCCTGCTTGAACATAGTATATTATGTTAGGGATAACTTGCTGTAATCTCTTTGCTAATATTCTATTTAAAATTTTTGTATTCATATTCATTAGGTAAATTGGTCTTTAATTTTCTTTCTCTGTTTTGACTCTTCCTCATTTACATATCAGCATTATATTGGTGACGTAGAAGGAAATAGGCAGAGTCTAAATGCAGTTTTAATCAGAAATGGAATTTGTAATAAAATATTCTGACTTGTGGTCAGAATTAGTACTCTTTCCCCTGCAACATAATAACATTTATGTCTGGACTTGGACAGGTTGTTTTATATAAGAAAATAATGCAAAAAAAGACAATGCTAATGATTCACTAACAAGTCCTTTGAACAAGACCCCTAATGTTGGAGTTGGAGGTGGAGGTGTTTTTAGCGTTTGTGTGTTTATGGGGGGAGTGGCAAAAGGGAGGTAGTGGACCTCTCTCTGAAGGTAAAAAGTATGGAATAATCTCTTTGAAAATCACTTCAAAAAATATAAAATTAGGTTTTCCCTCAGAAGGAGGTTTAGTTTCTGGTTGAATTTCAACCAATTCTATACTAAAAAAAATCCGACCTGATATTCTATCACTGGAGACCCTTCATTTTAAAATTTTAAAAAAAAATAAAGTTATAGGGGCAGTTGGGTAGTGCAGTGGATAGAGCATTGACCTTGGAGTCAGGAGGATCTAAGTTCAAATATGGCCTCAGACACTTAATAATGACCTAGCTGTGTGGCCTTGGGCAAGTCACTTAACCCCATTGCCTTGCAAAAAAAGAAAAAAAAATGAGTAAAAAATAAAATTATAGTTAAAATATTGCTGAAGTACTTTTAAATACTATTTAAAATCTGTAAAATGCAATTTTTCAATCTGCAAATATAAACAGTCAGTGACAGATCTTTTTCTGTTTTTATAGAGCAGAAGAGAATTGCACTATGCACAGGTGGAGTAAGAGAAAGACATGGTAGAATGAAGCTGGGAAACAGCAAGACAAATTTGAAATCATTGATATCACAGAAATGTAACTAGCAAGGTTCTTTTCCAGTAGGCCCATAAAACTGAAGTGATATGCTCAGGGTCATATGGGGTGACAGTAAAAGAACCAGAATTCAAATTCAAGTCCTCTGCCTCCATTAAGAACAATCTTCTCCCACTGTGCCATACAGTATCTCATTCTAAGTTACATTCAGATATGCAAAGAGGTATTTTGATGATGCCTGACTATTAAATCTGACTCATTTGATTTTTTTTCTCTGTCTCTGTTTACATCTGTATTTTCCTTTCAGTCTCTGTATTTTCTTCTCTGTTTCAGTCTCTGTCTTCATCATAAAGGTACGACCATAAGTGCTGATAAAACTGAGATGGTGTTGTAAATATATTTGACCTAGAGTCAGGACAGTCTGAGTTCAAACTCTGCCTCAAACAGTGGGAACATGGACAAATCACCTAACAGATATAAGCCTCAGTTTACTTATCTATCAAATGGGAACAATGATAGCAACTAAAACTTACTAAGATTTAAGTTATATGTGTATATCTATGTATATAGAAATACAGTGCTTTGAAAATATAAAGTAACACATGAATGCTAGCAATAATTTATGAAGTAGCCAAGTTGTATCAAAAAGAGAAGTTCATATTTAACCTTCTAATCCTGTTTTCTCTCTAATTTTCCTGATAGTTTAGGGGAAATTCACTCAAATTCACCCAAAAAAATTACCAGCTCTATAAATCTTGCTTGAGCAAAAATGCAGTAGAAGCCTCAAGAAATGAAGTCATTATCATAGAGACAGGGAGCCTCTGACTGTAGAATCATGATGAGGATGATGATGATAATAATGCTAATCATTATTAATATGGCACTTCAAAGTTTTCATTCCTAATCTAATTTGAGACTCACATAGTTTTAACTTCTTTATTTCCTCAGAGAAGCCACCACAATTCAACGCTAACCTCCCAGGATCTTAAAAGCATCTCACACTTCTCTTCAGCAACTGGGGTAACTAGTCACTTGAATTGAACTACCATGACTGTACCTTCCACAATAGGGACCATTTGCTCAGGCTAAAGAATTAGTCCCTTTTCTCTCCTTTGGAGAAATATAGATTATTACAGAAAATAGGTACCAATTAGATGTTCTCTTTCAGAACCTAGAGGTAAAAAAAGGTAGAAACTGATTGAAGAAAGAGCTTAAAAATAAATGGGTGTGTTACTATTGATTGTTTCAGACAATAATGGGCTATCAGGAATTTTTTAACTCCCGTTTTTTTTTTTTGGGGGGGTTTCTTTAGGTGGTAAGAGAACAATCTGGAAGGAATCATTCCAAGTCTAAATTCTGCGAGTCTTTGAAGTTAATATATTTCATATTTGTTATTCTATCATTATCAGGAATCAACCAAGAATATAGTCAGCAGAGTGAGGAATGCCCGTTCTAAGTGGTGAAACTGGTTCTGATGATCTTGTATTATTTCTTTTCATTTCTCTTTCACTAATTGCTGGGGAAGGAAGCCATGGTATTAAGGAAGGGTGGCAGAGAAATAACATACATTGGATCAGATTGAGTAGTATGTCACCACTGCAGAAATATTTTCCTCAGTTCAAATCTGCAGATAAGAGAAAACAAACAAACAAAAATAGATAATAGGAACAGGATAGCATTGAAGCACAAAAGAGGCTTGTAAGGTTGTAATGGGAGCTTGAATCAATAGCAAATGACCTAAAACAGTACAGGTTGTAGACTGCTATGCAATTGCTCTTACAAGCTTATTTTTTTTTGTTTTTGTTTTTTGATTGTTATTTTTGGAGTGGACTGAATTTCTAACTAAATTACTATCATGACACAGCAACTAGTAGAATTGCACGGTACAACATCCAGTCATCAGTCTGGAGATTACAGCTTTCTTTTCTTTGTGGGTGTCACATTTTAGAAATAGTTTTGATAAAGCTCTGGTGCAGTCAGTAGAGGGTGAACAGAATGAAGAGATCAAAGGCCATAATGATCCCAGTATGAAGCAAGACATGAGTTCATACTTCAATGTTTTTAAAGGCTACCATAAGAAAGATTCGAATTTTTCTCCTCCCCATTTAACTGCCAGATTGATCTCTTTACAATCCAAGTAAAACCACATGATGCTTATATTTAATTAAATCCAGGGTATCACCTTCAGGATCAAACATAAAATGATTTTTTGACATTCAAAGCCTTCATAGCCTGACCCCCTTCTACCTTACCTGTATTTTTACAACTTATTTCCCACTATGCCCACTTTGATGATTGACTTTGTTCTCTTTTATTTTTCTCAAATAAGATATTCCTTATCTTGACAGCAAATTTTCACTGATTTCCACACAAACACTGTCTCCTCCCTTCCTCAGTTTCCTACAAGTTCCAGCAAAAATTTCACATTCTATAAAAAGGTTTTCCTAATATCCTTTAGTTTCAGTGCTTTCAGACCTTTGATTGTCTACAATTTGTCCCACAGTTGTTTCTCTCTACACAGTTGTTTACATTTTGTCTCCCTTCTTACTGGGTAAGTTCCTTGAGAGTAGGGACTATTTGTTGTTTTTGTGTGTTTTATTTTTGGGTTTTTTTAGCTTTGTATTTATATCCCTTAGACAGGAAATTAATAAATGTTTGCCAACTTTTTACAGTTCGGTCCCTGAAGTAAGATAGATATAGGATCACTGAATATTTGTTGCACATAGGCAAATACACATAGGAATAATATACTAAAAATCAGAATAATTAAAACAGTGAATGAGCTGTCTAAAGAAGAAATGACTTAATCATCCCTGGATGTCTTCAAGAATTGGTGCGATGCCAAGAGGCAATTAAGTGGATCAAGGACTAGGCTTTAAGTCAGAAAGAATATGGTTCATATTTTCAAATATTTAAGAGTTATGTAATTCTAAGCAAGTCACTTAACCTCTCCCAGCTAAAATTATTTTTAAATGAAAGGAATGGGGAAGATAGTTCCTAAAATCTCTTCCTGTTCTAAATCCATGATCCAATGAACTTGCTTAGGACAGTTTAGAGGAGAATGGTGCTACAATGTAGAGATTTAAATAAAGAACCAAAAGGTCTAAAGTTCTTTCTTATTATGGTTTTATATGAGATTTTTCTTTCAGTATTTTTATTCAGTTCTGAATTTAAGAAATAAAACAGAGGCAGCTAAATGGTACAATGGAGAGAGCACTGACCCTGGAAACAGGAAGACCTGGGTTCAAATCTCAGACATTTAATACTTACTTAGGTTTGTGGTCTTGGGCAAGTCTTTTAATCTCATTGCCTTCCAAAAACCAAAAAACAACAAAGAGAGGAGGAGGAGGAGGAAGGAGGGAAGGAAGGAAGGAAGGAAGGAAGGAAGGAAGGAAGGAAGGAAGGAAGGAAGGAAGGAAAGGAAGGAAGGAAGGAAGGAAGGAAGGAAGGAAGGAAGGAAGGAAGGAAGGAAGGAAGGAAATTATTTCCATAACATAATAGACTCAGGGGGAAATACAAGAAAATAATTCATAAATATGAATAACTCACCAAAATTGAAAGGAATCTTTGAACAGTTAGAAATATGGTATTGTGAGAAGAATATTGAATATGGAACCAGATACAAGGATTTAAATACTCTTAGATATGTTGTAATAGTGTCTGACTTTAGTTTTCTCATAAGTAAAATCAGGAGGCCATACTGAATCACTGATATCATCCCTTCCCATACAAAATCTATGATGCCCTGGTGAAATATTTTACATGTCCTAAATACTTGTATTTATAGAACAATGAAGGATCAAATTGACTTTTCCTTTTTGTCATGAAAATACGTACATATATATATATATATGTATATATATATATATATATATATAATTTAAAAGAAAATTTTAAAAAACAAGCTGTAAGCAAAAGCAAAATCTCCAAATAATATCATTTGGTACTTTTTTTCTCAGTGATACAAATCCTTACCTCTGCAATATTTCTCAGGGTTACTGAAGCTCTTTGCTTAAAATTTGACAGAGAAGATTTTCTTGCCAATTGATTTTTTTTTTATCAAATACAGCACCAACAATAAAATAAATGTAAAAGAATTTTCTTCAGGACAGAAGTCAAAGAGCAAATAAGTAGGATTTGCCAAGTACAAAGTCTAACACAGCTATACAAGTGTAACCTCCTGAATTAAACTCCAGATCTTTTACAAAGCAATACTTCTACTTAAACTGAAACTTCAATCCACAGTCAAACCTTCTCAGGTCAGCATTACACATTAGTGTCATCATTAGCAGCTTAATAGGTGACATTTCCTGACCTATAAAAATGAAACATTCTCTGTTTTTAGCCTTCATAAAAGGAGAATTTTAGCTCACTTTATTTTGAAAAATACTTTATTTTCTAAGTGTGGAATTGTATGTTGGCCATATTATGACATGGAGCTATATAGGCAACCTTTTTAAATGAGTTCATTGACGTATGCATCTTAGACAAGTACTGCTTGATGAATAACAAGCTAGAGATAGAAATGAGTAGTATGAGGAGGGGATTATGCTAGATTACAATTTGGAAATTACTAAAGCATTTTAAAGATTAGAATCTACATATAAATTTTAATGAAAAAGTTTATTTCTCAAGGCATCTGCTAGAGAAATGAGTCATTACTGGACCATATGCTTCATCTTCCTACTGCTAGTCCTGCCTCAATGTGGACATACTATCACCACTTGATAACACATTGGATTTTGAGGGAGGATCTTGAATCATCTAATCACCTGACTCCCTCAAAAGACCTCTATCCAGGCACTGATATCCAGTCTGAGTTTACTTTTCAATAGTTAGCATGCTCACCCACTCTTATACTCTCTTTATTCTGAAACCCCAGCCATCAATGAAATAACTTTGTAATGTGTGTATCTCACTCCTTTCCCCTATTAAAGAACAAAGTAAGTTCCCCAAATTGCTAAAGGAAGAAGAGAACAAAATAAGATTTCTATAAAAATCCAATAGAATTTCCTGATTTGGGGAAAAGATGCCTCATTATGTCCAGGGCTATAACCAGAGAGCCAAGAGAACCTGACCAGTTTCTATCATCTTCACTTATTACCCTAAAATGTAAAACTCAATGTTTTATTGCATAAGACTTTGATATTCCAACCTTTTCAAAATCTGGGTTAACATAATCCCAATACCTTATGGCCCCAATGTTCAATCTAGTTCTTCCTATTCCTCTTCCAATGTACTCTCTAAAATGCCTACTCCAAAATTAGTACACTTGTTAACATTTTAAATCTTTCCTTTAATTTTCTCTCACCACCACCTGATTCCTTATGGCAATGCACTATTGGACACCCTTTCTTGTACTTTCACTCATACCACCTACCCCCCTCAATTGTCTCTGTATCCTACTGCCACATAAAATCACTTCTTATACCATGATAATTCAGAAACCACTCCTTCACACTATCAAAATTTTTAATCATTCAGTTTACATCATGTTGACAGTCATCTATTTACCTCCAATACATTCTAATTTCTTTCTCACTAAGTGAACTGTATAAAAGAAGACATCATAAAATTATTGCTCTATCAATAGCTGTACTTCAATCTCAAAGAAAACTATATCAAGAAAGTAATGTCATGACTTGCACATAATATTGATTAAAGTGAGGAGGCATGGTGCAATGATATCAATCTCGCTGTCTTAAGTGAGCCCAGCAGCCTGATAAAATACAATCAAAATGACTGGTAATCAATTGGAGATCTTGACCTTTTGGAGACTGGTCTTTCCCATATCATTGAGGCTCTTCAGCAGTCTGGTATCATCAGGCAAACAAACTTTTGATAGTTGGGTAAAGCTAAACTATCTTGATGATCTATTCTTTTCAGATCTGCAACCAACCATACTATCATGAAGACTTTGATTTCCCAGAAGCTGCCTGGTAGATCACGGGAATAAAGTCATTGGCATCCTTTATGGACTCACATAGACATCCTTTATGTTTGGAGCCTATGAGTGTATCTTATCATCTTCAAACCTCCAACTTTAATTTTAGAGTAATGAAAACATTTGTGGCAAATGCTTTTTGTTATTTTTTTATAATTCAGTAAAATATTTTGGTAACTTTGGATGGTACTGTACATTGGCCCTGCCTACTCATGAACAGTTAATATTTCTTCAATTATTTAAATCTGATTTTATTTTAATAAAATTTGTTGACTTTTTAAATAGTGTTGGTCATAAAGTTTCTGAATTTGTTTTGTTGGGTATACTCCCAAGTATTTTACACTGTCTAGAGTTATTTTTTTTCATAAATTTTCAATGGAGCTCTAATTAAGTATGCTCCCAGACATTTTAAGCATGTTCATTTCCATCTTTAACTAAATTTCTTAACCTTCTATGACACATAGAATAATGTAAGGCTATTCTAAAGCATTTCATCTCTATTTAGGAACTTCTGTACCACTGAAATAATTGTAATTCTAAATACAGAAATATATTTATTTCACTAGGCTGCAATCAGTTCAAGGCTTCTAGGACTACTAGAAATAACAATAACCCAATATGTTGGGAGGTGAATATTTTGGTCTGATTAAGTGTGAAACTCATATGCTCCTGGAATTTTTCCTTATACCATATTAAATGAAGCCTCTACACAGGTCATTAAAAATACAGATTCTACCACAAAAAATGAGTAGAACAAGTTCTTTACTCTACACATTGTGGAGGATATCCAAATGAAGGTCAGTCTTCTTGGAGGAAAAGGGGAAGTAAAGCCCAGTTTAGGGAGGAGAGTAGGAAAAGCCAGTGAGAGGCTTCTAATCAAAGTGCAATTTGGCTCTCCATAGCTGGACAGTAGGCCTACAGGGAAGGTCCTATTCCAAGACAAAGGCTGAACACTGGGAACATGAGGGCAACATAGAGTAACAAATCACTGCATAGGTTGAACCTAGACATAATGGATGCAACAAACCTCACCTTAGTAAATCGCTAGACTGCAAAGACAACGTTTTGGCAAGTGATAAACCAGGGATCAGACCCCGATCCCAGAACAAAAAAAACTTGGGATCATACTCCCTATACTCCAGCTCAGCAATCAAAATGAACAAAGAAAAAAACAAATAAGTGCTAGCCCTAGCAAATTACTTTTCAGCAAGAGATGATAAAAATTCCATCTCACAAGAAGAAAGCAGTGACATATAACCTACATAGGAAATGTCAAAAGAATGCATGCATTGGACTCAATCCAAAAACTCCTAAAAGAGTTTAAAAACAATTTTAACCTCCCCCCCAAAAAAAAACAAAAGGAAGAAGTCAAATGGAAAAAAGAAATGAGAGTCATGCAGTAGACTTATGAAAAATTGACCAAAGAAATCAACTCCTTAAAAGTGAAAATAATCAAATGGAAAAAGAATGTAAATCTTCAAAACATAAAATACCTTAGGGTAGTTAAAGAGTTTAATATCATTGAAGAAATCATATTTAAAAGCTATGGGCATGATTGGGTTTTGTCCTTTGTTATTAAAATGGATGAAAAAGACATCACTATGCTTGAGTCAAATTATAATGTGTCCAACTGTGGTAGATAAAACCAATAGGAGTTCAGAATGCTCTACCATAGGTCAGGCACCAATAGTTCAGGTGAACACTGAGGATGTTTGCTCTAAATTCATGTATCTCATATTTCCTTTGAGATACTTTAATTCTCTCTTACTCATAGAGTTCAGCACTTTCTCTGATGAGGGCATCATTTACTAGGCAGTCCTGCACCAGTGACTCCCATGCCTTAAAATTAATTCTAAAGTTCTTAAGAGAGATCTTGACCTTACTTTACTAGATACATAGAGGTTTGTAGCACAATGGGGCAGAGGGTGGGAGGGAATTTAGAAGAGTTGGACATAAAGAGATTAGGAAGTGATCTTGTCTTAATCCACATTTTAAGAGAGAGAGAGAGAGAGAGAGAGAGAGAGAGAGAGAGAGAGAAAAACTAACTACTGGACATGAAAACATCCAGAACACATTTGCTTGATGCTCTGGCTATAATTGTTGGAGGGAGCATGCTTGGAGTGGGGATATAAATGATTCGTGGAATGATGTGATTTTGCATGAAGCTCTGGCTCATGAGGAATGTGAGTCCATGATGGGTAATTGAAAAGGGGCAGAGTATAAAGTAAGTATAATTTAATGTAATTCATGACTCTTGAGAAGGGTATTTCTAATGAGACAGAAGAAGGGAGAGTATTTAGCAACTATAATGCTATGTTGCTAATCAAGCAATCAGTGATTCAGCCTTTGAGAATAGTACCTCTATCAGGACAGATGAAAGGAGTATATTTTAATGAAGGGGATACAAATACAAGACAGGGTCAAAACAATAAAAACATAAAAAGGACAATACTAGAGGAAGGCTAGGCATTAGTGCATAATACCAGGTGGAGAAACACAAAGATCTGTTATAGTAGAGGGAAAGAAGGAAGGGTGTGAACACTGAGAAAGTTTTACTTGGCCCAGAGAGGGATTAAGATACATTTCCAAGTGCTTGTAACATTCTATCCCCTCCTACAGGGAAGTAGAGGGGAAAGGGAAAGATTAGGGAAGAAGGGACTGAAAAGGGAAAGTAAAGGTAAAAGTGAAAGCAAACAAAGTTAAAATTTAAAAGTTAAAGTGGAAAGGGAGTAAAACAGTGTAAAGGAAAGTAAGTAAAGAGAAAAGTATAAATGGCAAAAGATAGCATGGAGGGAAATACAGAATTAGTCATCTTAATTGTAAACATGAATGGGATGAACTCTCCCATAAAATGGAAGGCCATAGCAGAATGGATTAAAAACAGGAATCCTACAATATGTTGTTTACAAGAAACACATTTGAAGCAGAGAGATACACACAGTCAAGGAAAAAGACTAGAGCAAAATATATTATACTTCAGCAGAAGTAAAAAAAAAAATCAGGGGTTGTGATCCTGATCTCAGACAAAACAACAGCAAAATCAGATCTCACTGAAAGGCAACTACATCTTTAAAAAAAACACCATAGGAAATGAAGTTATACCATTATGAAACATATATGTACATAGTTATATATCATTAAAATTCTTATGACTTGCAAGGAGATATAGACAGCAAAACTATGATAGTGGGGAACCTCAACTTCCCTCTCTCAGAATTAGATAAATCTAACCACAAATTACACAAGAAGGAAGTTAAAAGGTGAATGAAATCTATGGTAGACTTTTGAAGAAAACTGAATGGGGATAGAAAGGAACTTAACTTTTTGTCTACAGTTCATGGCACTTATACCAAAATTGACCATACCCAGAGGCATAAAAACCCTACAATCAAATGCAGAAAGGCAGAAATAATAAATGCATACTTTTCAGATAATGATGCAATAAATATTATATGGTAATGCAATGGAAAGAAAAACAACATGCTAATTGGAAACTAAACAACTTAAGTTTAAAGACAAATGGATAAAATATCAAATCATAGAAAATCAACCATTCCCTCAAAGAAAGTGATAACAATGAGACATTATGCCAAAATTTATGGGATGCAACCAAAGTAGTTTTTAGGAAATATTTTATTTCTCTAAATGCTTTCATGAATAAAATCAAGAAAGAGGAGATCAATGAATTGGGCATGTGCCTAAAATAGAACAAATTAAATATCCCCAATTAAATACCAAATTAAAATGTCTGAAAATCAAAGGAGAGATTAATAAAATTGAAAGCAAGAAAACACTAATCTAATAAAAAGTTATTTTTACAAAAAAACAACAAAATAGAAAAACTTTTGGCTAATATGATTTAAAAATAGCAATAAGAATACTAAGTTGTCTCAATCAGAAATTAAAATGGTAAATCACTAACAATGAGGAAATTAAAGAGATCATTCAGTTATTTTGTCTAATTGAATGCCATTAAATTTGTCAACCCAAGAATTTATGAATACAAAAATGATCTAGTTTAACAGAAGAAATAACCCTATTAAAAAAAAAAGAAATTGAAGAAAACATCAATAAACTCCCTAAGAAAAAGTCTCCAGGTCCAGATGAATTTACAAGTGAATTATTTTCTTTTCTTTTTTCTTTCTTTTTTTTTTTAGTTTTTGAAAGGCAGTGGGGTAAGGTGATTTGCCCAAGATTACACAGCTAGGTAATTATTTTGTGTCTGAGATCAGATTTGAAGTCAGGACCTCCTGATTCCAGTACTGGTGCTCTATCCACTGTGCCACCTAGCTGACCCTACAAGTGAATTCTACCAAACATTTAGTGAAAAACGAATTCCTATTCTATATAAACTATTTGAAAAAATAGGAGGAGTTCTGCTAAAATCCTTTTATGAATCAATATGCTACTAAACCAGGAGTCAAAAGAAAGAAAATTATAGATCAATCTCTCTCATGAACATTGATGTAAATAATCTTTAATAAAATTTTAGCAAAGAGGCTACAGCAAATTATTACTAGGATAATACATCATGATCTGGTATGATTTATACCAGGTAGGCAGGGATGGTTCTATATTAGGTAAACACTCAACATAATTGAATAAATCAATAACAAAACAAACAGAAATCATATGTTTATCTCTATGATGCTGCAAAACCTTTGACAAATAGAACGTCCATTCTTATTAAAAACACTAGAGAATATAGGAATAAATGTCATTTTCCTCAAAATATTAAGCATTATCTATCTAAAACCATCAACAAACAATATGTAATGAGAATAAACCAGAAGTATTTCTCATAACACTGGAGTGAAATAAGGATGTCCATTAGCACCATTACTATTCAATATAATATTAAAACGTTAACTTTAGCAATAAGAGAAGAAAAAAGATATTGAAGAAATTAGAATTGGCAATGAGGAAGCAAAACTTTGCCTCTTTATGGTCATATAATTGTATGCTAAGAGAATCCTAGAAAACCATTTAAAAAACTACTTGAAACAATTAGCAACTTCAGCAAAGAAGCAGGATGTAAAAAGCTCCATATAACTCATCAGCAATTCTGTATGTGAACAACAAAGTCAAAGAGCCAGAATAAGAAAGTGAAATTCCTTTTAAAGTAACTTCAGACAACATAAAATACTTGGGAATCTACCTCCCCAGACAAACTCAGAAATTTTATGAGCACAATTACAAAACGTAAATAAAGTCAGATCTAATAAACTGAAAATGTCAATTGATCATGGTTAAGTTGAGCTAATACATTAAATATGACAATTCTACCCAAATTAAATATTTATTTACTGCCATACCAATCAAAAAACCAAATAACTATTTTACCAAGCTTGAAAAAATTGTAACAAAATTCATCTGGAAATAACAAAAGGTTAAGAATATCAAAGGAATTAATGAAAAAAATGTAAAGGAAGGTGGTCCAACTGTACCACGTCTAAAACTATACTATAAAGTGATAGTCATCAAAACTGACTGGTTAAGAAATACAACAATAGAATAGTGGTTAAGTATAGGTACAAAAGAAATGATAATAAATGATTATTGTAATCTATTGATTGACAAATCCAGCAACATTAACTTCTGGGATAAGTATTCACTATTCAACAAGAACTGTTGGGAAAACTGTACAATACTATGGTAAAAAAAAAAAGGCATAGACCCACATCTCACCCAATACCAAAATAAGGTCAAAATCAATAAGGATTTAGACATAAAGGGTGATACTTTAGAACAATTAAGAGATTAAGAAATATTCTGTTGGATCTATGGAAAAGGGAGAAATTTATGACCAAATAAGTAATAGAGTACATTATAAATTGCAAAATGATTGATTTTGACTCTTTCAAATGTAAAGGATTTTGAACTATTAAAACCAATGCAGGCAAGCTTAGAAGGAAAACTGAAAGTTGGGAAACAATTTTCATAGTTAGATCATCTGATAAAGGTTTCATTTCTAAAATTTATAGAGAATTGCAGCAAATTTATAAGATTAGAAGTCATTCCAGAATTGATAAATGGTCCAATGATATGAGCAGGAAGCTTCAAATGAAGAAATTAAGTTATATATAATCCTATGAAAACCTGTTCCAAATCATTATAGATTAATGAAATTCTAATTAAAACAACTATGAGGATTGACACCTATCAGATTGACTAAGATGATAAAAAAGGAAAAAGAATCAATGTTGGAGAGGTGATGGAGGAATGGAACATTAATGAAATTGTTAAGGAAGTTTTGAACTGATCCAATCATTCTGGAGAGTAATATGGAACTATGACCAAAGAGCAGTATAAGCGATCATAACCTTTGCCCAAGCAATACCAATACTAAGCCTATGTCCAGTAGAAATCTTTTAAAAAATGAGAAAAGTCTTACATGTCTTAAAATATTTGTAGTAGCTCTTTTTTGTAGTGGCAAAGAACTGGAAATTAAGGGGATGCTCATCAATTGCGGAATGGTTGAACAAGTTATGGTACATAAATGTTATGGAGTACTATTGTTCTATAAGAAACCATGAATGGGCAGACACTAGAAAAGCACAGAAAGAATTAAAAGAACTGAGCAAATGGAGCAGAACCAAAAGAACATTGCATACATTAACATTAATATTTTAGATTGATTAGCTTTGATGGATGCAGCTCCTCTCAGCAGTTGAGAAGTACGTCAAGCCTGGGAGACCTGTTATGAACAATGCCATCCACATTCAGACCAAAAAACCTACAGAATCTGAATGAATACCATTTAAAATAGCTCACCTTTTAAGTATTTCTCTTATGTTTTTCCTTCCTATCTCAATTTTTCTTTCCCCATACAGAAAATTAATACTATGTAAACAACTTTAATAGAAATGTACATGAACAACATTCACTATAGTATTTGCTGCTTAGAGGAGGGGAATGGAAGGGAGGTGGAAGAAAACTGCACAATTTATAAATATGCATATGGATTAATATTGAAAAACTTTCATAACTGTAACTCAATAAAATAAAATATAAATCAATAGATACCCAGATTTTATATTCTCACCAGAAATTTTCTGAAAATTATTTTGTATAGCCATAAATGACAACTCAAAAATATTTTCAGTAAAATTTACCTCTTTCATATTCCAGTCAGTTATTTTCCCCAGGAAAGGGAAATTATTTTCCATAGCCAAATATAACAACTATTTTGTTTTTCTTTTGCCTTTATATTTTTTCTTAGAATTGTATTTTCTCTCAATGTTGGAGAGGTTGTGGGAGGACTTGTGTATGGATCCAACCTTTCTTGAGAGTAATATGGCACTATGTCCAAAGAACAATAAAACTGTTCATATCCTTTGACCCAGCAATTCTAAATCTAGGTCTATATCCAGAAGAAATTATAAAAAAGTGAAAAATACTTTTCAAAATATTCATAGCAGGTCTTTTTGTAGTGGCAAAGAATTGTAAATTGAGGGAATGTCCATCAATTGGGAAATGGCTAAACAAGTTATGGTATATGAATACTATGGTATATTATTATTCTATAAGAAACCATAAATGGTCAGACTAGAGAAGCAAGGAATGACTTATGGGATCTGATGCTGAACAAAGGGAGTAGAACCAAGAGAGCAATGTACACATCAATAATAACATTGTGAGATGAACAACATTGATGGAAGCAGATCCTCTCAGCAGTTCAGAGAGCTAGGACAACTGTATTAGACTGGCTATGGACTATATTATCCTCATCCAGAGGAAGAAAAGCAAAACAAAACACACACCTACCAAAAAAATCCCCTCCAGAATTTGATGAATACTTTACAAAAATGATCTCTTATGTATCTTTTTCCCTTAATCGTAATTCCTCATACCGAAAATTACTAATCTGTGAATAAGTTTATCAAAATTTATATGTACAATGCTAACTTGACTGTACACCACTGAGGGGAGGGGGGAGTGGAAAGAGAGGATGGGTGGAAGAAAATTTTGTAACTTAAAAATATACATGTGCATATGGATGAAAATAAATAAATTTTTAAAAATTAATGTATTTTCCCATCATTTTTCAATTCCACTAAAATCACTCTAGAAGAACCAATTACCACCAGAACTTTGCTCCTTTTATGAAGAATAATTAGTTTATTTCATGGAAACAATGTCAGTTGTTGGTTTTCGTTTGGTTTTTCAATTTTTGACTTCAATTTTCTTTGTAATTTTGATTATATTGTTCATATATAGAAATGCTGATGAGCAATGTGGGTTTTTTTAACATCCTACTTCTTTGCTAAAGTTTCATCTAAGACTAGGAGTGCTCTTGAAATAACACTTGACTTCCCCATGAGAACAATACAACAATTTCTAAGAGTCATCATTCTCTAATAGTTACTTTTACATATTACTTTGACGGTAATATCCAGTTTTAAGAACAAAAACCACATAATTAAAAGCTTGACATAAACAATAAAATGTTTCTATGTGGCATAAAATCTAGCACTCAACTGACAGTGAACTATTTGGAAAGTAGGTAAACTAGTTCAGTCCAATTTTGTCTAGGCAAGATATTCCCATCAAATAAACATGGCCTAATCAAATCACAGCTTGTATAAACTAATTCAGTGATAGAATGTGAACTAGATATCCTCAGATTTCAGCTTGAAATTATATGATTAAATAATAATATATTAGTAGGGTTCTGAAATCTTTTAGCACTGTAGTTTGGGAGCCCTTTGATACTCTTCAGAAGCATAACATAGTCATTTTGTTTAGACAATTCCTGGGAAGGAATACCAATCCTGGTGTAAGAATCCACTTCTGGTAATTACTAAAAATAAAAAGATTATTAATACAATTAAAATTACTAAAACATGAAAATAATCTAACAAAATAAGACAGCATCATCTGTGACTTTAACCTTCATGGTTCTCAGTTTATTTCCCAAAAGAGGAAACTGAGGTAATTAGCATCTGAAATTCTTCCATATATATAATTTAATAATGCTCACTAGTAGTTAATTCTTTGATTCCTTCCCTTTCTTCTCCCCTAGGTCACATATTCAACTGAGTGAATCCTTTCAGAGGTCCCAGCTTTGTCAATTGGAATATAATTTAACTGTATCACTATGACACACAACCAAATACTCAACAACAACCTCTTAACATAGGAGGGGAAACTGTACTTTCACAATGAATGAACCAAATCATAAAAATCTTGGAGCTCAGTAGGATTTCCTATAAATAGATTGAGAACTTCTATAGTCTTTCTGTTTCACTCTTGGGGTCTTAGAATTCTATTAGATCTCCTATGTTCTACTAATGCATGAATTTACTGTTCCTTTTGAATTCAAGTTCAATCTCTTGTTAGATAACAGAGTATACATTACTTTGCAAAACTACTCAAAAAATTGAATGCTGTTTGACTATAATGAATAAACATACAGTTGATGTCAACTCACCTCCAAGTCTCCCCTTTTCCTTTTATTCTTGTTTTTACTCCATACCTTCCTTCCTTTATTTTTTCAAAGTTTCTAACCTCTGAGATAATTTCTGTAAAAAAACTTTGTTGTATACCTTCTATTATCTCTAATTGGAGTAAATACAATGCTAGACCCACGGTAGATACTTAATAAGTATTTGTGGACTCTTTAAAATCCACAAATGCATTAGCAGCTTTGGAACCCAAGGAAATGCAGTCTGAAATGTCCAATTAAAGAGGTGTCATGTGCATGGCCCTTTTCTTTTTCTGAAGCAAAGTTTAATTCTAATAAAACTTTAGTGGATGAAATTTTAATAGGAGGTCTTATACTAATCTAAACTGAATTGGAGGTCTTAAAAGAGATTGGTAAATAGAGATTGCCATAGGCTATCTATAAAATATAGAACACACAAGGAACTGAAGAAACAACATCATAGAGAAAGTGAAAAAGATGGCTTTATAAAGTGAATTAATAGCTAATAAGTACTGTTTTCATCTTCTTTCATAAACAAGAACTTAATGGAGTACAGATGAATACACAAAGTCAGCACTGCCTATAGAAAATTACTATAAAATTAAAAATAAGGATAAGAAAAATTATTAGGCAAATTTTTTTGGTGATCTATGTAAAACTATGAAAAATGTGTAATGATGAAGAACGTAGGCATTTAGTACTTATTAACTTATATTTCACATGTAGGTATCATATGACTAGGAAGTGTTCACTCCACAATCCTCAGTAAAGAAGATGTTTTTGATTTATTTATCCATGGTCTGACATCTGCTCTCCCCAATCATCATTGTTATGACCAGGAAGAACCCTTTAATTAGTTTTCTTAGAGCTGTCCAATGTACCCTGAAGGCAAAAAGTGTCCTCCTATAAATGTATAGTCTGAGAAAATAAATACAGTACTGAAGAATCATCATCCTTGGCTACAGGCAAAAAGTCCTGCCAAGTTGGGTAGAATATTTTTAGACCAAACAATCATAAATAAATATGAGCTGCATTTTTTACTCTTGGAAAGGCACATTACATTTTAGCCTTTGGAGCAAAAAAAAAATGTTGCCTCTAAATCTATGAAGAAATTTGTTAATATGTTGGCTCTAGATTCCTCATATAATAATATCTGTGGGATATTGACTTTAAAAATGAGCAGATAATTACTTAATGAGAAAAAAGCTAAACATTTGTTACAAAGGTCTTCTATTTACATAAAGGAATAATTTTACAGCCAATTTATGTTTCATAAATAGTCTTGGGATGGAAGATTGTGTTTACAATTAAATTGGGTGAACTTTGTTGGTGATTAGAGAAAAGATATTCAAGAACACAAATCACATCATAAATAATAAAAGTCAGAATAAATTTATTTTTGTATGATACTAATCCTTCCATATAGCAACACTATTACCAATGTACTATAAACCGGTGTCCTATGCTAATAATCAGGTATGTCATGACTCAATCAAGAAGCATTTATTCTCAACATTAGATATTTTGAATTAGGGAAAAAAAAGAGACATGTTTAGATTTAGAAGGAATGTTAGGAGTCATAAAATCTAGTCCCCTTCATTTTGCAGATGGAAACAGGAGACAAGTCCAAGGTCAAACATAGAAATTGTATTTTGAGATTTAAATCTACAACTTCCTGAGTCCAGAGTTTGTCCCTGAATTTACATATATGTCATTTTCCCTTTCCCTTTGTTTTACAACAAATATACATATATATACATTTATAATTAGATAGATGACTATAGCTACTGAGATCATTAACTGAATCTATAAAAATATAAAATTATATGACATGATATTATGACATGGCAGGATGGTTAGTCCTATAAGAATAGCATTATAAATGCACTGAATGATCAATTAATTGAACAATATTGTAGTGAAAACTAGTTTTAATCCATTAACAGAATATTTGTATAAAAACAACCTCTTTGAGATTGAGTTGTCATAATTTTACAGCACTCACTTTTTTTACTTTTGTTATTTCCATTTATGTTAGTCACTGAATACATTATTTCACTAGTTTTTCTTACTTCATATTAAACTTCTGCTTCTCTGTATTCATCATATTCATGATTTCTCATACTATAATGACAATCCATTGCATTCATGCAGCATAATCTATTTAGCAATGTTCCAATCAATGGATCGATTCTTTTAGATTCTTTTAGATTCTTTTTTCTCTTGCTAATAATGACATTATATATATATTTTAGGAATGCATAGACTTTAAGAAAAATTGACATTTATAATTTTTTTAGGTCAAATACTATCAGTTAATACCTTGGGGAAATCTTAAGGTCTGTTAGGTGGCCCACTTGATAGATCCTTGTGCCTGGAAACAGAAAGACCAGAGTACAAATCTTATTTTAGATACTTCTTAACCATATGACAAGGCTAAGTCATTTCAATTCTTTTGCCTCAATGATCTCATCTATAAAATCAGAATAAATATAGCTCTATTTTCCAGGGTTGTTGAGTATATCAAATGATGTAATAATTGGAAAGTATTTAGCAGGGAATATAAGTTCCCTGAGGATAAAGGCTATTTCTTTTTTTCTTTGTAATTTTGCTCATAACATAGTGTTTGATATACATTTTAGCAACTAATAAATGTTTATTGTTGGTTTGATTGATAGAAAATTAAGCAATTTTATTTACTTTTTGCACAGCGATAAGATTTTACTCTTTCCATTATATAATAAATGTATCAGGTTCCATAACTGAGAAGTAATTCAATTCTTCCCACAGTAATGAAGTCATTTTGGCACTTTATAATTTGAGATTTACTGAAAATTTGAAAGGGTTTAAGACTAGTAAAAACAGAAAGGTATTAAGATTGCTTCATGTAGACAAGGAAAAAAGATGTTACAATTATTTTCCAAGTTTTTTTATTTTAAAAAAGGAAAAAAAAGATATTATTTTAATGGGAAAACTATTTTCTTTTTCTACTTTGGATCTTGAAATTTTTGCAATAAAATCAGTGATGTCCCTTTATCACAACTTTTATTCAACACTGTATGATAAATACTAGACAGAGTGGCAAGGAAAGAAAAATAAACTGAAAGAATAAAAATAGACAATAAGGAAATAAAACTATCACTCTTTGTAGATAATATGATGGTATAATTAGAGAACTTTAGAGAATCAACTAAAAAGTTGAGGAAAATAATTAACTTTAATAAAGTTACTGAATATATTTCAACTTATATTATATAGCTGTAAGCATCAAAATAAGGTGCTACTCACCCAGAAGCATATTGATTGATCATAGGGAACTTGTTCAATAATTTCAGTTATGCCCAACACTTTATAAATCCATTTG